>NC_044322.1:51238959-51863959 GCF_007399415.2 Gopherus evgoodei
CACCTGTATTATACCAAATGGCTACATTCCCTTGGATTTCTCTTTCCTTCATGGTTCTTTCTCCCATTCTGCCCACAAGAAACACTGATAGCACAGAATATATCCATTCCACGATAAATACTAATTGATCAGATGGTGGTAGCATGAGTTATGCTAAGAGATACACAAGGTTATAATTGGAGACTTCATACAGGAGGCCCAGTAGCTTCATTTTACTCAATGGGATTGCTGTGTGTCACCTCCCAAAATAAGCCCAAATTTTCCTCTCCCTTTCATCATTTCAGATCAGGAATGATACCACTGAAATCAGGTCAGTTTCATGCTGTACATAAGAATGGCCATACTGGGTCAGACCAAAGGTCCATCTAGCCCAGTATCCTGTCTTCTGACAGAGGCCAATGCCAGGTGCCTCAGAGGGAATGAACAGAGCAGGTAATCATCAAAAGATCCATCCCGATTGCCATAAGATGGTAAAAGAGTCACCCAGTGTTTCCAGGCCATATCATGAAGTAACTGGGAAAACAAATCATGTCACCACTTTATTTATGTTTCATCTAATTATGTATGGCATGGCCTGCCTTCAGCACCCGTCCTTAGTGAATGTCTGTATGTTACACTTTCTAGTTCTAGCTTATCCATGTTTCAATATGGATTTTGATATCTGGTCAATATACTGTAACTTGCCGTGTCCCATAATTCCCAGTTGCTTTTTGTTGTTTGGGTTTTTGTTTGTTGGTTTTTTGTTGGTTTTTTTTCCGGGGGGCAAGAGGAATGGAATCTCAAATCCAATAGGAGAAAAGTACAGAGCAAAATTCAATAGGACGAGATATTAGATGAAGACACAGGAGTCTACTCTCCTTTTAGACCCATGGGAGATTTACATTTGCAGCTCCCATTAATAGCAGCTATGCATTTAATTTATCCCCTGTTCTGAACGAAAAATAAACTTCCGAGGGGAGAGAGTATTAAAGGGGAAAATATTTTATGCACAAAGCTTGTGGCTGCCAGTCTGTAATGAATGCAGTAGGCATAATAGTAAAAATAATGAAAGAAACCTACTTGTTTGATTAAGGGGGTTTTCAGTATGATCCAGGGAAAGAAACCATCTATTGAACAATTAAATCTCACTTAAGGAGTAGATGACAAGAACATCTACTCAAAATTAGAGGTAAAGAAAAACCTGAATTAATACTTGGAATAAAATCAAAAGAGGGAGTGAAAACACATTAAGAATGTTTTCAGCTATGAAAGAAGCAACCACCCATATGAGGAAAAGGATGAGGAAACTCAAGCAGACCCTGACACTTGAACAATATAGTTAAACATGCTGCCATTTGAAACTAGGGACAAAAGGCACATAGGTATTGCCATCCTTCAAAGGAAGAGAGCAAACACATTCAAAAGTGACTGGAATAAATTAGGTTTATGGGTTGAGAAGGGACTCAGACCGTTCAATAAATGTGTTTATGTATTGAGATTGGGGACCAGAAAAAATCATAGAGGCTAAAGCTTACAAACAGCATTAAAGGGGTACTTTCAAGTGCAGAATTGTGGTGATTTTTAATAATCTGCTGGCTCAGAAAAATAGAAAAAGACAGACAGAGCACAGGGATGGCCTTATATGGTGCAGACGGGCATACATCATATATGATGCCAGACAATCTGTTGTTCCCAGAAGAGGAGGTATACAACCTTCTGTTTCCAGAGGAGGGTGTCAATCACAGAGGCATTTTTTGTTCATTAAGTATTTTTAAATCTATGTGTGTGTGTTTTAAACTATATATCACATGATCACTAACACAGCAGGTGCAGTTATGTGTCATTTTGTATTGTATTTCCACCTTAGGAGATCATGGATATAACAGTGCAGTTACTAAGTAGTCATGGGTGAGTGTTAAAGTGCCGCGAAAGATTAGGAATGGACTAAGAAACAGAAAACACAACAAAAGGATCCAAAAAGAGGCAAAGAAAATTGCACAACAGCATTGAAAAAACATGGCACTCAGATACTACAGTTCTGTCTCTGATTTAAAAAAAAAAAACTAGTGCTAAACAATACCAATAAATCACATGTTAAATGGATTGAAAACTGGCTAACTGACAAAGTAGTTGTCAATGGCGAATCATCATTCAATGAGTTTGTTTCTAGTGGGTTTACGCAGAAATCGGACTAGGTCCAAAGCTATTCAGTGTTTTCGCCAATGATCTAGAAGTTAAATAAAAAGTAAATGCTGATAAAATTTGAAGACGGCATAAACGCTGGCAGAGTGGTAAATAATGATGAGGGTGGGGCAGTCATGTAGATCGATCTGGATTGCTTGGTAGCCTGGACCTATTCACACAAAATGTGTCTTAGTGCAGCCACATGCAAAGTTATACATCTAGCAACAAAGGATGCAGACCAGTCCTACAGCATCCTAGAAAGCAGTGACTCAGCAAAGGATGTAGGGGTCATAGCGGACAAACAATTTAACATGAGCTCCCACTGCGATGCTGTGGCAAAAAAGGCTAATATGATCCATGGATATAGAAATAGGGGAGTAGTGAGTAGGAGTAGGGAGATGACCTTCCATACACGACCTTGGTGAAACAGATGCTGGAATACTGGGTGAAGTTCTGGTGTCCACATTTTAAAAAGGACGTTGAAAATTGAAGAGAATATAGAGAAGAGCTACAAAAATGATTCAAGGGCTGGAGAAAATTCCTTATAGTGAGAAATTTAAAAAGCTCATTCTGTTTAGCTTATCAAAAAAATTAAGAGGTGACTTGACTACAGTGTATAAGCACCTTCATGGGGACAAGGAACTAAATGGCTCCTTAACCCAGTGAAGAAAGATATAACGAAAACCAGTGGCTGAAAGCTGAAGCCAGACAAACTGAAGTTGGAAATAAGGCACAATTATTATTTTTTTAAAAGCTAGGGTGATTCACCATTGGAACAAACTACCAAGGGAAGTGGTGGAGTCTCCATTTCTTGATGTCTTCAGATCAAGACTAGGCTGAATTATGAGGTAAGTGGGTGAAACTGAAGGGCCTGTAATCAGGCTCAACCCCGCATTCATGGGGCGGCAGGTAGTGGCGTGACCTGGCCCCAGCCCACTCCGCTCTGCTTCCCTAGCTCCCAGCCTTGGGGATTAGGGGGCAGGGGAGAATTCAGTGAGTGCAGGGTATCCGACCCCTGCTTCAGTCCTCAGGGGAAGGGGTGGAGTGGGGGCAGGAAGAGGCGGGGGCTTTGAGGAAGGGGTGGAGTGGGGGCAGGGTTGGGGCGGAGCAGGGGTGGGGGCTATGGGGAAGAGGCAAAGCAGGGGCTGGTGTCATACGCAGCTGCATATGACACATACGGGTAAGGACGGCCCTGCCTGTGATATACGGGAGGTCAGACTAGATGATCTAATGGTCCCTTCTGGCCTTAAACTACACGAATCTATGAATGATGATGGTCAGAGAAGGGTTGCCAACTCTCCAGGATTGTCCTGGAGTCTCCATGAATTAATTAAAGATTATGTCATGATGAAATCTCCAGGAATACATCCAGCCAACATTGGCAACTCTAGGTCAAAGGCATAGAATGATTTCCACATGGCACTCAGATACTATGGTGATGATCATCAGCACTAAACCTTTAGACAGACAGAAACAAAATATTTGAACTTTTTAGGTCATGGAAAAAAGGAATAAGGAAATCATGTTTTACCTTCTCTCAGGAGAGATGTAATTTAATTTAGTAGTGGGGCCTCAAAACTAACAAAGGGAAGTATTTTTTTTAACCCAACACACTGTTAAATTGTGACACAAGAGGTCATTCAGGTCATGAACGTAATACTATTCAGTAAACAGGATTAGACATGTATATAGATAATGAGAATGTCAGTGGTTACAGTAGACAGGATAAAAATGTATAAGGGGTATATATGTTTCAGTCAGCCAGTAACTAATGGGGAATGAGGAAAAAACTTCCTTTAAGGGCAAAATTGTTCTATATGGGGTGTCTTACACCTTCTTCTGAAACACTAGTGAGGACTACTCTTAGTGGCAGGCTCCCAGGGTAAAGAGACCACTGCTCAGAGCCAGTATGGCAATGCCTATGCTCCTATACAAACGGCTCCTAAATACCACAGTACAACATAGAATGCTACTAAAGAATATGTCCCATGTCTTGTAAGCTTGGGTCATATCCTCAGTCTACCTTAAGTACTTACTTAGATGGCACCCCATCACCATAGTATGTGAGCACCTCACAATCATTAATATAGTTATTGATGGTACTAGTATCCCCATTTTACTGATGGGATCTGACTTGATCAAGGGTAAATAGGAAGTCTCTGATAGACCAGGAAACTGAACTCTGGTCCTTCAAATTGTTGGCTAGTACCTTTAACGACTGCGCCATTCTGCCTCTCAACAGGGGCAAACCAGAGTATCTCCATCGAAGTCAACAGAGCTACACCATTTTAGCTGAGACTCTGGCCCATGATAGAAAACTATTTTATACAAAGAGGGCATAAATCAATAGTAGTTATTCTGGCACAAAATGATGCAGTAGGAAGACCACATTTAAAGTACTGTTAAATTTCAATTCCACAGGAAACATATTACTGAGTTGAAAGTCTTTAGCTGAGGGCAAGCAAAATGTGCCCAGGGTTGTTGCTGGGTGGGGGGGTTTTTGGGGGGGGAGGAGAGGGAGGTGTAAATTATGGTGAAAAGACTGTTCAGATGCTACCTCTATAAATAACAGCTCATTAAATTCTCACTTTGCTAATCCACACACATTTTTTAAAAATCACACCCAAAACCCTAGTGCCTTCATTCCACTTCTTGGCACAGATGTAATTAGTTTAGGAGTAAAGTCTCATTTCAAGGACTTCATTACTTTTAGAAAACCTACGACGGAGGGTATGTTTATTGACAGGCTAGAAGATGTTATTATAAATAATTAAAACTCAACTACACTTATCCAAGTATATTAACAAAGTACATTTGTTGATGAGCTAGACTTGATCCTTTTTATTGTTTCACATTTAGGGGTGAAATGCACCCTATGCAGTGGGCCAGCATGAAGTCAATGCACCAGTTGAAACAAAGACTTAAGTGGTGCACAGGCTCTGTGCTGGATCTCTGCACAGGGGTGCTTTTCACCCTTAATTGGTAAACTTGGATGATTAATGAAGTCTCCCATGTCATCAGTGTGAATTAGGGATTTTGCACTGAGTCTACCTCCTCTAAATTCAGGAAACAAGGAGGAGTCCAATGAAGATACAGGTGTCACAATTCAGGGCAACTGCATTTGTATTCCTCCTCCATGGTCCATCAAGGGCACCCAGTCTAGGCTTCCAGCTCCTTCGCCATCACCTCTCTTGGGCAGAGACCTAGGCTCCTCTTCCAGCTGACCTGGATTTTTCCAGCTCCACAGTTCCTTTCTTACATTATGTTATTCCCAGCAAGTCAGACTGCCTAACCAGGTCGACATCTGCACTTGGCTTACTCTTTGAAGGCTATGAACAATGCAATGGCCTCCTGTTATAAATTACCACGAAGCTCTTTCTAAGCAAGCACATTTATTCTTAAGGTGAAACCATTAGAAAGAAAACATTACAAACAACAGAAGAACCTATATGCTTGCTATAAGCCTTTGAGAGGTCACCGATCAGTCTTATGTGGCTTCAGTAGGCCAAACTTCTTCCAGTGCTTCCCAGGAAGGATTCAGGTCACCCTAAGAAAGAAGATCCTCTGTCTGATGGATCAGAAAGCAATTTGAACTCAGACTATTTAGCTAAAAGTCTTTTCTTTGTCTGTTGGTCTCTGAAGCATTCAGTTTGAACCAGTCTCCTCAGATGGCGGTATCTCTCTGGATGTGTTACAAACTGAGTGAATTTGCCTAATCACGCCACACACACACACACACACACACACACACTTTTTAGGTCCTGGTGACCTACACTCATGGAATTTCATACAATCCCTGGCCCACAATCTTATGTAAATTTAATACAGTAAAGTATCAGAGGGGTAGCCGTGTTAGTCTGGATCTGTAAAAGCAGTAAAGAATCCTGTGGCACCTTATAGACTAACAGACGTTTTGGAGCATGAGCTTTCGTGGGTGAATACCCACTTCGTCAGATGCAACTGATGTGTATTCACCCACGAAAGCTCATGCTCCAAAACGTCTGTTAGTCTATAGGCTGCCACAGGATTCTTTGCTGCTTAATACAGTAAGATCTCCAAAAAATATTGCAAGAAATTTCCATGTTTGTCACAAAAGTATCCTGTGTAAACCAATTAATAATTCAGGACCTGAAGCTGAGTAAGTGTGCAACCTACAGTATATAGTCTAGTTATTCACACAGATTATCTTTATATACAGATTATCCGAAGAGTGAAACACAGCTGGATACTCCCTCATTGTCACTGAAACACTGAGACTCTTCAACTTTGAGAAGACACAAATTTTACCTTCAAAAGTTTGTCCTAGGGAACAAGCTCAGTGCATCAAAGCATAACTTATGATGGAGGATTATGCAGGGATGTCACTGAAATCAATGCCACTGTCCTTTATCATCCCTGAATACACCAGCAGTACTTGAGGGTGCTGGAAAAATGTATATAGTAGGGGTGCTGAGAGTCACTGAACCAAACTGTAAACCCTGGATATGGTGGAAATCACTTCAAGCCAGGGGGTGCAGCAGCACCCCCAGCACTCCCAGTTCCAGCACCTATGTTGCCCACAGTCAGGATGCAAGGTGGTGCATAATAGGAGATAGAAAAGCCACCTAAATATTTTAAACCAGATGCTATAGGTGAGCTACTACAACATGAGAACTTGTGTGGGTGTCGAAAATGACACCAACTTTAATCTTAAGTGGTTTTTTAATAATAATTTAGCATTGAGGTTCAAATTTAGATTTTAGATGTAAAATTTTTTATTTAGTTTCCAAATTTCTGCCCCCAACTTCTCTACTGTCATGATCTATTTTTCTATTGTTTTCAGTCTCATTTAGATTACAAGTTTCACTTTGCACTTCAGTGGCACTATATACATGGCAATAGAATTAATACTCCCTTAAGATGGATATGGACATTTGTGCTTCTCAGGTGCTATTGTTTCAATCACTGTGTCGTGAGATGCAACCATATTTATAAAATAAAGGCTACATGTGCAACCAAAAACAGTAGAGACTTAATTAATTTTTAAACAAAGGGTCAAATTTCACAGAAATCTTGGGAAAGAAAGTAATTTTCATTGGTTTCAGAGTTATTCCCCCAATATGTGAATTTTCATTATCCTTGCCAGTAAGGGCACCACGTTCATAAAAAGAAATGAATATCTGAAAAGTTTAGTTTCCAAAAAAATGGGGGGAGGAGAGGAGGAAATCAGTGTATTTTCAATCTGGCTGCTAACGAATTTGGCTATGAATACAATGTCCTGTAAACTGGATGTACTAATAAGAAGGTGAATTAAGATGTGATACTTACCATGTCTAATAAGCAGGAATGCATTTGCAGATGTCTCTGTTCTGACTTTGATCATTTAAAAAAAAAGCCACTCATACATTACAAAATGCTACTGTCTACCACAATGACATTTGTACACACACACACACACACACACACACACACACACACGTGTGTGTGTGTGTGTTTGGGATGGGAAGTTCTCTTTGTTCTACATCCATTACAAATTTGAGATAACAAGGCTGGGCTAAAATAGTGCATACTGAACTCCAGCTATAATTTTGGTGCTGTGGTTTTGATATTTATGTACTTGTTAAAACCTTGGCACCATTGTAATAGATCAGAAGCCAGAAAATATACTGCAGGCTAAAAAGAGAAGTCAATAAATGAATACAAATACGGTGTGCTTCAAAAGAAAAATGTTTCACTAGTAGCTGATTGGCTGCTTTGAAACTGGGTTCACATTTTTACCACTGGACAGTAGCGAGCTAATCTTTAATGAAATATGTTGGACAAACTCAATTCAGTACTAATGGACAGGTGAGTGTCTCACAAAACTCTGTGCAATTTGGCAAGATTTCTGGAGCCTCTGACCGTTTCTGCACAGAGATTTGGGACTAACAACCTTATAATAGGTCAAAGTCATTGGCAGCACACTCCAGAGGAGACATCTCTGCAGTTTCTTCTCTTGTAAAATATAGGTCTGTGTCTATTTTAAGATAGTTTCTGCATCATTACAGGATAGACTAGTCTTAAGGAAGTTGGCTCTTTGTTTTACATCTGAAAACAGAAGGCTCCTATAATCTGGAAATACACATGTGAAGTTTAAAATGCTACATGCCTACTTCCATACTGCCAGGCAAAACAAGAAGTAGTGAAGATACAAACATTACATGATGGCTTATTTTAGTACCGTATGTAATTAGGATATTACATCTGAGGAAGTGGGTATTCACCCACGAAAGCTCATGCTCCAAAGCGTCTGTTAGTCTATAAGGTGCCACAGGATTCTTTGCTGCTTTTAGGATATTACTGGCATCATAAGGCATTTAAGCACAATAATGACACTTTGATGATGGTCTGATGCATTCTTTCATTACTACTGTATGGGTTTACAAGGAAAAAATGCAAATGTTCTCAATCTGGTCTCAAGCCTTTACTAACAATCAGTTTTTAGGTAAAACCAGCATGAAGTAGCATGGCATTAGGCATTACAGCTGGAGACAGCCTGCATCATGATTACATACAAAATTAAATTGGGAAAACTGTATTAGAAATAGCCCTCATTTTGAAATTTCAAATCCATTTCCTTTCCTCCAGACAGCAGAGTTTAATTGTCAGCTATTGGAGAACCATGGTGGTGTTGACAGCCAACCCAGAGTACAAGCTTGATACCATCGCAGAAAGAACCAAAGCAGTTGTTTTAGTTGTACTCATTAAACATACAGTACATAAAGTCTGGCTTTCGAAACCTCATCTGCAGGATGGGCTGTTTGTTTAAAAAAAAAAAAAAGGGATTAGTGAAATCCTCTCCGTTATCTATTGAGTAATGACAATGTTCCACAGTCTTGAGCAGTGACTCAGAAAGGTGGGTTCAGACATAAATGTTATAAGGCAAAAGTCTGCAGACTGCTGTTGAAAACATATACACATTATGATCTGCGTGATGGGTTGTACACCCTGTACTAGTAAGAAAAGGCTTAATGAGATTGAGAGAGCTCAATTCAGGCACCTGCACCCAATAAATGATGAATCCCCGCTGGGGAATAAACTGGGAATTAGTATAAAGAGAGAAAGTTTGTAGCAAAAAATGGGGCTATTTGCATATAGACAATATCTCGATAGACTGAATTCATGCAATTTTAAATGCAGGTAATAATGTAGTTAAATAACATGGTTCTAACAGAGTTTTGCTGGAATGCATATAGTTTAACAGCACATGATCAAATTAAAGACAACTGTTTTTGAAATGAAAAACAACCCTGACGTGTACAAGAAATGTGGTTAGTGAGAACTTATGTTTAGACTTCAAGGATATGATGTAATCAGAATAACAGAGAAATAACTAGAGGGGGAAGGATCTGTATATTTATAAAGGAAGGTCTTAGTTACATTGACATAGATGTAGAGAACTAAAATTTTGAGTATATTATAAAGATTCCTCTGCAGAATAACAGCGCCTTTATATGAATCTATAACATTTACAACTCATATAAATGCCTAGACAAATCTAGAATTGGAAAATTTAGCTAAGGGTGTCAAAAGCCAATCTCAGAGGGGTAGCCGTGTTAGTATGGATCTGTAAAAGCAGCAAAGAGTCCTGTGGCACCTTATAGACTAACAGACGTTTTGAAGCATGAGCTTTCGTGGGTGAATACCCACTTCGTCAGATGCCAATATATTATTTGTGGTGATCTTAATAGCCAGAATGAATTATGGGGAAGCAGGAAAATTGATTAGAATGGCAAATGCCTGGAACAGTTCATTGACATGCACAACCGGGTATTGCTCAATACTAGTGCACCTGCTAAGTTTAATTTGGTGTATAGAACCTTATCATATCTAGATCTGGGAACTGAAACAACCAATATAGCAAGTAAATGCAGCTGAGAAATCTATAAAGATGATGTAAGGGAAGTAATCACTTCCCTATGCTAATTACATACCAAGGCCAAGGTGATGTTGAAAACAGTGATAGAATTCCTACCTAGAGCCTTAGAAAAGCAAACTGGGGACTCTTTAAGAGTAAATGTGCTGAGTATCTAAGTACCAGTTGTATCATCTACAGGAATTTCATGATATTATAATAAAGGGAGTTGCAGCAGCAGCCAATGTAACTATATGTAAGACACTGAATTGCCATGAACTGAGAATTCCAGTTCCCTGGTGTAAAGCAGCAATTAAGGAAAGAAGTAAGGCATACAAACAAGCAAAAAGCACAATGAATAGCAAGGACTTAACGAACTATAAAAGATGTAAAGCAATGGAACAAGGAATAATTAAAAAGAGAGCTGGAGAAAGTATTGTGGGAAAATGACCAAAGATTCCCAGGTTTCAGAAACATACAAACAAGTTAAAAGAATGAATGGGATCCAGAGTAAAAACAAATTTACACCTGGTTTTACAGTAAACGATAAAGTTGAAAGTTCTAACTTAGGAAAACCGAACATTTTAGCAAAAGAGTTCCAAAAAGTTAGTAGTGACACAAATCAAGGTAAAGAGTTTTGTAAACAAAAACCAATGTTTGCTGAAGAAAACTGAGCTCTTATATGGCTGGGTAGAATACAAAGATGGAGTTCTGAATGAAAATTTTAGCATGCAGGAACTCAAAAAAGCTATAGACAAAAGTAAAAATATAGCCCCAGGTAAAGCCTGCATATGTAATGCAATGTTAAGCACCAACTGGAAGGTAGTTTGAGTTTTACTGAAATTATATAAAATATATGAGGAAAGGAATACTACCTGCGGAATGGAAGCAAGCGATAGTTATACCAGTTGGAAAACCTGGTGAATTACACACAAGACCTGATGCATATAGACTTACTGCCCTTACAATGTATGTGGGCAAAATTATGGAAAGAATGATAAATGAGAGATGAGTAGCATACTTGCAAAAATGAAATTAGAAACTGTGTATAAAGTGGTTTCAGGAAAGGAAGATGCACAGTGATTATATTATAAGACTAGAAACAGAAATACAAAAAAAACACCCTAAAACAGCGTTTAATAGCTGTCTTTTTGGACACGGGAAAGAGGAGTATGGAGAGAAGGTTTGCTTTATAAACTAGTCACAACTGGAATAAGAGGAAGACTGTTCTGGTCGATAAGAGACTTCTTAAGTAACAAAACCATATAAGTCAGGGTGAGGGCGGTGTTGTCAAATATTTATAAACTTACTAATGGTACTCCACAGGGGAGATTATCAGCCCACCCCCGTTAAACGTTCTGATTAATGATCTCCCAGAGAGTGTATGGGCAGGAATACATATTACTTTATTTGCAGACAATGGTGCTATACGGGCCAAACATAGAAGACTTACGATGGCTGCGGAGAGAGCCAATGAAATGCTCAGGGGGATTTCAGAACGAGAAGCTACTTGGGATTGAAGTTCTCACTAGATAAAACAGAGGGAATGATCTTCACAAAGAGGAAGATTAGGACCTATATCTCTATAGAAAAAATACAGGTAGTTGAGAATTTTACATTCTTAAGAGTTGAGTTCAGTAACAAACTAACTTTGAAGGGTCATATAGATAATATCAAGACTCAGTCTAAAGATGGGATGAATCTGCTTAAAAGTATTGCTGGGAACAAATGGGGTGCAGATGAGAACACACTGTTGATGCTGCATAGGGCATTAATAAGACCAGTATAGATTATGGATGCCAAGCCTTTAATTCAGCTTCTAAATCAACACTAAAAAAATCAGAGTTGATCCACACCCAAACTCTGTGAATCACATGAGGTGTGAGTATTATGACTCCATTGTGTGTGCTGCAGGTAGCAACTGGAGAAATGTCTATAAATTTAAGGATGAAATTGTTAGATTTTAACTTTTGGGCTGCAGTTAATTGAAATAGTAAAATGTAAGAGCATTATGTGAATATATGAGGACAGTTGGGAATTAAGTACACAAGAGCTAACTGGGTGCCACAAACTCATATAGGCTAACAGGGTCAAAAGGTTGGTAAACGACTTGGGAGAAAAGGAAGGCTGGAAGAAATTAAAATCTTTAATTATGGGAAATCAAACTATCGCTGGAGGTGTGGATTTGGAATTATACAATAAAAGAAAGGGAAGAGCAGGACTGTCAAATATGACAACTGAGATGTATGAGTTTATACATGGCAAATGTATAAATGTATATACTGATGGCTCTAGAGCAGTGTTTCCAAACTTGGGAGGTCGCTTGTGTAGGGAAAGCCCCTGGTGGGCCAGGCCAATTTGTTTACCTGCTGCATCCGCAGGTCTGGCCGATTGCGGCTCCCTCTGGCCGCGGTTCACTGCTCCAGACCAATGGGGGCTGCTGGAAGGGGCGCAGGCCAAGGGATATACTGGAAACTAAGATGCCTCAAGGTGAAACAATATAGTCTGAAAGGACTGATGAGTGTACTGGGAAAGTGAGATAGCCTCAGGGTTGGCTTTACACCAAATAGCATCCCAGGCAAGGAGCGTCTTTGGCGCTGCCCCTTCATTTGTTAAAATTTCTGAATAACTTATTTTATATTGCATTTGTAGCCCATTTCATGACTTGGATGCACAATTTGCATGCAAAAAGATTTATCTCTGTCATATAAGATGATAAACTTGCATGCTAGGAGCTGTAAATCTGTATTTACTCACACCATATATAAGCAAATAAAAAAATTCATTTCCTCTAAGCTTATAGTAACTTTTTAATGTAAAGAATAACTGAAATGTACTCACATCAAAAAATTGAATGGTGCACCAACATCAGATGGACCAGTACTAAATAGTGTTACAGCGGGTGACAGCCTGCGGATGTCCTTTAGTTCAAAAGATCGCTTTTCTTGCCTTTGCCCTCATGAACTGAAGCACAGCGTCAGAGAGATCCAAAGACTGGCCAATGGCATTTTCAAGCAATAAAATAATAAGCGATGTCAGTCTTTCATTGGCCATTGTCAACTGAAGATACATTTTAATGAACGTGAGATCTGAAAAGCTGCGCTCACCACTCGCGATTGTGACTTGCAGCATGAGCAGAAACCTCAAAGCTACTCACACATTCAGCTCTGCACCATGAATGAACTGGAGAACTTGTAGAGTGCTTCCCATATGGCAAAATGTGACAAATGTTGTCCAGTTTGATGTAGAGGTCTTTATCATTGACATCCGAACATTCCCCATGTGTCAGAGTCTGGTGAAGGTCTGTACAATTTTTCAAGAGTACTTTCCTGTCCACTGGCACCTTACTAAGGTCATAATGCTACCATACTACATACTAAAGAACTCCTCACAAATGTCAAGACATGGCTATACTGAGATCACGTAACTACTTACTCTATACCTCTGCTCACTGCTACTCAGACTATTCTATCTTCCCTTAAGACCCAAAGCGCTTGAAGAATACCACTGACATACAGTGAATAATCTGATGAATGCAAACCTAAAGGAACGTAATTTGAAATATATTTCTCACATCTACTTAGTCTAGGCTGTTTCTCTGCACACACAAGGTGCAGCACAGTGTTTCTGTGTGCATATCTTGTCAGTTTAACACATCTTAGTTTTTGAATGTTACAGCATGACCAGTTCCCCATCCAGCCTCAGTAGAAAATAGATGACCCATGCTTATTGTCCAGCTGCCACAAGCTAAAAGCAAGCCTCTTGCAGCTGGTTTTTCATCTGTGCATAAGGCTTCTGCTGCCAGCATCTGTCAGTAATCCCTTACTCAATTACAGTCTGCCCATTTGCAGTTCAATGACAGATTCTTTCTTCCTGAAAGGGAAAATCATCATCAGGATGGGGCCTCCTGCCTCCCACCTAGGCTGGGTTTCTCTGCAATCCAACATGTGAAGGCTCACACTTGTTACTCCCTTGCCCAGGCACAGGCTTTTAACCCTCTTTCCACCTAGTATGGGATGGAGTCTGTTCAGCTCATCCCAAGGCTAAAACCACAAAGCGCCACCCTTGCACTGAGGAATACAGTACCTTATTCTGTGAAGAGTCCCACTGCAGAGTTAAAGACTGTACAACATGAGTTGGGAAAAAGATGCCATAAAGGCAATTAAAACCTTTAATAGAATGGTAATTACAACAGTGATGGCACAGAATAATAAAAATGAAATAGGGTTTGATCAAGCCACTTAGACACAGCTCAAGGTCAGGGCCAGTGCAGAGCCACACTGACCTAGGAGAATATGCAATAGCCTGATAGCCCAGGGGAGTGTGTCCATTACTACACTGCTTTAGAGAGTCCCCAGGCACACCAGTCCTGCTTCGGGGATTGGGGTGTGGAGTACACATGGCCCAAAACCATTTGGAACTTGATCCAAAGACCATTGAAGTCCATGGAAAGAACTGTATTAACTTCATAGATTTTAAGGCCAGAAGGGACTATTGTGATCATCTAGTCTGACATCCCGTATACCACACACCATAAATAAACCCCTAAATAATTCACAGAGCAGATCTTTTAGAAAAACAGCAAATCTTGGTTTTAAAATGGTTAGTGATGGAGAATCCACCACAATCCTTGGGAGTAATTAACCATTGGAACAATTTACCAAGGTTAAAAATGTATGCCCGATTTCCAATCTGAATTTGTCTACCTTTAACTTCAGCCATTGGATTGTGTTATACCTTTTTTAGCTATACTGAAGAACCCATTCTTAAATATTTGTTCCCCATGTAGGTACTTCTGGATTTAAATATTTAGTTAGCTTATTGCTATAAAAGTATGTCCTCTAATCCTTTCATTATTCTTGTGACTCTTTTCTGAACCCTTTCCAATTTATCAACATCTTTCTTGAATTATGGGCACCAAAACTGGACATAGTATTCTAGAAGTGGTCACACCAGTGCCAAATACAGAGGTATAATAACCTCTCTACTCCTAATTGAGATCCCCCAGTTTATGCATCCCAGGGTTGCATTAGCTCTTTTGGTCACAGCATCACACTGGAACTCATTCAGATGATTATCAACCATGACCTCCAAATCTTTTTCAGAGTCACTGCTTCCCAAGTTAGATTTCCCCATCCTGCAAGTATGGCCTAGATTCTTTGTTCCCAGATGTATACATTTACATTTAGCCATATTAAAACACATATTGTTTGCTTGCACCCAGTTTACCAAGTGATTTAGATCACGCTGAATCAGTGACCTAGCCTCTTCATTTTTAGCACTCCCCCAATTTGTGTGTCACCTGCAAACTTTTTAAGTGTTGATTTTATGTTACGTTTTCTTCCAAGTCATTGGTAATGTGGGACCAAGAACCAATCCCTGCTGGACCCCACTGGGAATAGCCCCACTAGATGATGATTCCCTGTGTCACAGGGTCCACTCACCACTAGGGCACCTCCTCCTGGTCCATCTAGGGATTAGCTTCATCCAGGGCCCCCTTCTGCTGCTCTCTGCACACCCTACTGCCACTTTCTCTCTGACTCTGTGACTCTGGGTGCACCTTCTTCATGGCTTGGCCCTCCAGCCAGGTCACTGTATATGTTTTCCCCCTTCTGGTGCATCAAAGTCTCATCTTATAAACAGGCTAGGGCAGTCTTCCCATCCACTGCCCAGACTGTGCCACTTTCCTAGTGGCTGGTAGAGAAACCCAGGCCTGCCCTCTACTCCAGGTACCAGCTTAGAGACCCTCAGATCAGCAGCCAAGGTCTGCACCCTCCTAAACATTGCTGCCTTTTCCCTGAGCCTTTCCTTACCTTCTGGGGGCCTTCTCTGGGTTTGCCAGTGTCACAACTTCCTTCTCCAAGGGAGAAACTGGGGCTGTACAGGCAGGTAGCCTACAAACACCCGTCCCTTCTGCCAGGGAGTGACTTTAGATTACTTCCCTGCAGCCCTCTCTGCTATCAGCTTCCTGCCTTTATAAATCCAGCCCAGCCTGTTCCTCCTCAACTGGACTCCATCATTCAGTCAGGGGATTACTTAAGCCACCTGATTCCCTTCAGCTGTGGCCTGTCTGGTTAACTGGCCCCCTTCTTAGCCTATCTTCACCCTTTTAGGGTAAACATGGAATGAATACTCCATCACATCCTGTTTACAGTTACATTTTGAGACCTTTCAGTTAGCCAGTTTTAATCCATGCAATGTGTGGGTTGTTAATTTCATATTGTTCTAGCTTTTGAATCAAAAAGTTTTGTGGTACCAAGTCAAATGACTTACAAAAGTCTAGGTATATTATCTCAATACTATTAACTTATCAACCAAAACCTTGTAATCTCAAACTAATTTGATTTTTTTTAATGACAGGATCTATTTTCTATAAACCTATATTGATTTGCATTAATTACATTAGTTCTTTATTAATTGAGTCCCATATCAGCTGTTCCATATCTTGCCTGTGATCGATGTTGGGCTGGCAGGTCCATAATTGCCCAGGTCATCCCATTTACGCTTTTTAAAAATTGGCACATTAACTTTCTTCCAGTCTTCTGGAAATTCCCCAGTGCTCCAAGACTTATTGATCATCAACATTAATGATCTAGCAAGCTTCTGAGTCAGCTCTTTTAAAGCTTTTGGATGACAGTTATCTGGACCTTCCGATTTAAAAATGTCTAACTTAAGTAGCTTCTTTTAATATCCTCCAGCCAATACTAGTGGAATGGAAAGCGTCTCATTACCATATAAAGAACCTCCATCATCTATTTTTCCCCAAGTACAGAGCAGAAATATTTATTGAACACTTCTGCCTTTTCTGCATTACTATAGATAATGCTATCATTTCCATCTACTAATGTATCAATACCAATGTCAGGATTGCTTTTGTTTCTAATATATTTTAAAAACTCCTTCTTACTGTCCTTAACTCTGCCAGCCATAGATTTCTCCTTGGGTCCCTTGGCTTCCCTTTTCATTCTTCTACAGTTCCTAACTTCTGATTTATATTCATTAGTACTAACTTCCCCTTTTTTCCATTTGTTTCTATATATATTTTATATACATATTACAGTTGCTTTCACCACCGCTCTAAAGCAGGTTAGTTTTTTAGCCATCCGATCTTCTTCCTCAAATCTGGGATTGTGGCTTTTAGGGCATCTAGAAAGTTGTTCTTAAATGATTGCCAACTATCATTCACATTTTTCTGATTAAATTGTTCCTCCCAGCTGATTTGGCTTATAATTGTTTTCAGCTTTGTGAAATTGGCCCTATTAAAGCACCAAGTATGCATGTTACTGGTCTGGACTTTAGTCTGCTTACACAGTATAAATGTGATCAAGTCATGATCATTTGTACCTGCATTGACTGCGTAGACTGTCAGTCCTTCATCAGTTGAGACTGAGACGATTACAACACGTCATCCAATCTTCTCTCGCTCTGGCCATCTTTCCCCATGCTTGTCCATATCCATAAGGAAATCATCCCACCTCTTTGGAGGCCGACCATGTGGCCGTTTTTGTTCTTGTCGATACCACTCGGATATAGCTGCAGTCCATCTGTCGTCACTGAGTTGGGCCACATGTACTGCCCACCGCATTTTGCTGAGCCTGCTTTCAACAATGTCTCGCACTCCAGACTGCTGCCTAATTATTTCACTGGGAATGTGATCGCGGAATGAAATGCCCAAAAATGTTCGTTCCATCACCCTCTGTGTGACAGACAGTTGCTGTTCTTCAATCTTTGTCAGCGACCATGTTTCGCTGCCATATAATTGCTGGAAGCATGGTCGAGTTTAAAAGATTTGCACAAGTTGTTTTGCTGATCTTTCCTTGGAGGATGTCCTTGATGTCACTGAATGAGTACCACCCAGCTTTTTTTATGTGCGACAGTTCGCCTTTCTGATTGTGGTGTATGTTGACTTCCTGGCCCAAATAAACATATTTATCAACCTCTTGGATATGTTCTCCTCCAAGAGTTATTTGGGTTCTTGGCAGAGCATCTGATCTCATGTATTTCGTTTTTGACTGATTCATTTTTAATCCGATTTGACTACTTTTTGTGTTCAGTTCTTTAAGCATTCTCTCAAGATGGGCTGTATTTTCAGCTATCAGCACTATATCATCTGTGAACCTGAGATGGTTTAGCCACTCACCATTGATATTAACCCCACCTTTCAAGTCTGCTCGTCGAAAAACCAATTCAAGATAGGCTGTGAATAATTTTGGTGAAACTGTATCTCCTGGTTTCACACCTTTCTCAATGGGGATTTGGAGCAAAGTATCAAACAGCAATATGTCCATGCTGCAGCCAGAGTTCACGTCTTTAGTAATGTGATATATTTCATGCTGATGCCCTGTTCTGAAAGAGCTTCAAGAATGGCATCAGTCTTTATGCTGTTGAACACCTTCTTGTAGTCCACAAAGGCAATGCACAAAGGGAACTTATATTCCCTTGAATGCTCTAGTAGCTGGTTTAGAGTGAAGAGGTGGTCTATCGTGCTATAATTCCTTCAAAAGCTGGCCTGCTCTCTAGGTTGCTGTTCATCCAGGTTTCGCAATAGTTGATGTTATTATTTTAGTGAACAATTTATAGATATGTGAAAGCAGGCAGATCTTTAGATTTTCTTGATCACCTTTTTATGCAACAGGATGGTATTGGACTCTTTCCAACTGAACGGTATGTTCTGGATTTCCAGGTAGCGGCTGAACCTTTGGGAGAGAGCTTTCCAAAGTTCCTTACCTCCTGCCTTAAGCACTTCTGTCCTTACCTGGAGCCTTTCCCTCTTTCATTTGATGGACTCTGTGGTGGACTTGGCTAATGAGAACTGGTAGTATGTGTTCAGTGGTTTGCTGAAGTGATGGCACTGGGACATCTATATGGGATGCAAACAGCTGGGTATAGAAATCCCTGAAAATTGCCTCCATCTCTGTTTGATCGGTTACTGATTCTCTGTCCCTGTTCTTCAAAGCCAATAATGATGATCTGTACAACGCCAGTTCCCGTTTGCATTTTTTGAGACTTTTACAATCTTCAGCAGCCTTTAGGAGATTTTCGGTTTGAAATTTCTCAAAGTCTTCCTTCAACTTTATTCGTATGAGCTTGCAGAGAGGGGAGTACTCAAGCCTGTCACTATCACTTCTTTTCATTTTCCTCCTCTTCTCCAATAAAGTTGTTGTATTCTCCAAGATTCTTCCACTAGCTCTTCTTGATCTTTTACGTTCAGCTCTTTCACATACTGTTTCAGTCTCTTACTGAAGTTCTCATAATGGTCATTGCAGTTGTCCAGGAGGCTCCAATCTTCCCTAGAAATGTTTTCCTTCAGGACTGCCTCGTCGAAAGCTATCGGTTGGTGCCTTCTGTTTGCCTACACAGTGCCTTTTTCTCCACCTTCACAGTGAACGTGAGTCTAGCTCTCAGTAGGTGAGGATCGCTACCAATATTGAATGATGGCACTACTAAAATATCCTGCACGATGTTCTATGATCAGTTCCTTTTATCTATTAGGACAAGATCTAATAAAGAATTCCCCCATGTTGGCTACAACACTTTTTAAGTTAGGAAATTGTCATCTATAATGTTTAGAAATTCCAAGGAAGTTTTTGTACTGGCAGCATGAGACTTCCAGCTTACGTCATTCAAACTGAAGCCCCCACAAGGATTACACAGCTTTTTTTCCTACAAACTGTAGTAGGTGCATAAGGAGGAGGTCATCCTGTTCCCTAGTGTGGTTTGATGGTCAGACACCAACTAATACCCAAATATGTGCTTTATCTGTTAGGACATTGATCCATAAGTGTTCAAGATCATTTTCTTCTGACTGATCAATGACTCGGAAACAGGTAATGCCATTTTTGAAGAGTGCCACTCACTCTCCCCTTTTGCCAACCTGATCCTTCTTAAATAGGCTATAACCCTTGATTTTAACATTCCAATTATGTGACTCATCCCACCAGGTTTCAGTAATACCAACTAGGTCAAATTTATGCTCCTAAATGAGCAATTCAAATTCCTCTTCTTTGTTATTCAGGCTACTAGCATTAGTGTATAGGCAATTCAATAATTTCTTCTCCATGTCCTTTAGTTCCTTGGTTAATTTTGTTGTCAACATCTCAATTTTGTGCTGAGTGCTCATATCTTCCCTCTTCTTGCCTTCCACCTTTGCTATTAGTTTAACCCCCTCCTGTCTACTGTAGCCAGCCTGTCCCCAAGGAGACTGGTCCCCGCTCTACTGAAGTGGAGGCCATTCAACCTATATAGCCCTCTCTCCCCAGAGAAGTGGACCAATGTTCCACAAAATCAAAACCTGCTTCGACATTTTTCTTTTTCAGTATGTTTCTGAGTTCCCTGAAGTCATCTGTCTGTGAGATATTCCACAACACAATGTCATCAGTGCTGATATGAACCATCACCAATGGATCCTTGCCCATAGACCTCAGCAGCCTGTGCAATCTTAAAGTGAAGTCTCATGTCTTGGCTCTCGAAAAGCAACACACTGTCCTGTTGTCTGTCTGTCCCTTGCAGAATATCCTTTCAATTCTTCTGAGTAACGAATTGCCAACAAAGATCACGTGTCTTCCCTGGATGTCTGAAGAACTCTTTGTCGGCAAGCCTGATTGTCTTACAGATTGGGCCAAACTGCCATTCACATGTCTTCCATACTTCTCTCCACTCCCTTGAACCTGCAGGATCTCAGAGTTATCTTCCATAGTTTCTGCATTGAGGTCCTGGTACTGATTTGAAATGGCTAGCTGTGTGGGATCCCTCCTGCTTCTCTTCTCTCTGGTGGCCACAGTTTGCTTATCCTCACCTGTCTCCAACCACACAGAATGCTGCCATGACTTCTTGCCTCTGGTGGTTATCAACTGCCAGGCCTCCTCTCTGACTTCCCCTCTCACCAATTCCTTTGCGGCCAGCTCCATTCTTCCTTGAGCTTCAGCTGACTTCGGATCACACCCACAGTATACTGTGCATGTGCCCATGGGAGTAGGGGTAAGGGAAATGCAAGGACTGCAATTGTGGGGGTTGCGCAAGGGGGGTAGGCTCCATACCTCTTCCAGAACTACTGTGCTGTTAATCAGAATCTGACAGAATCTGCCCTATTGTGGTTAAGCAGGAATATTTTTTGATTGAAAGGTTAAAAACAAATGTAATATATTAAGACTTATTTGCAAGTACTGGTATTCAAGGAAAGCTGCCTGATCTGTCCATCTTTGTACATATTTAAAAATAAGGTGACTTTTATACTTATATATATATATGTGACATGAATACTCAGTGGGCTGATCATGACAATGGGAATCAAAAATTCCTGAGTTCCAAACACAATTCTGCCACTCACTCCCTCTTCAAGTTTGGCTGAACCAGCAAACTGCTTTGCCTCAACCTCCCCATCTGTGAAATTATGATAACACTTATCTACACAGGGTGACTGTGAGGATCAATGTCTGTACAAAGCTTTTAAGAGGCTGAGTCCTATGTAATACTAAGAGTTGTTGTTATTACAGATAAAAAAAAGCAGTGACTCATTAGAGCCCAAATAAAGATTTATCAGATAGGAAATATGTATTAAAATATTAATTCCAAAGAGGCCTTAGAACACCCTTTCATGTTTCAGTATTTTGGTTCAGTTCTCTCTCTCTCTCTCTCTCTCTCTCTCTCTCTCTCAAAGTGAGTTTCATGAGGCAGATTAAGACTGAAAAAATTCAGGTCACATTGGAGACTACTGAACTATCAGACAGGTTCTTCACTGTTTCAAGGTAAATTCTGTGTTTGTTGCTGTCTTAATGACTTCATCTAATTTAATGGTTAATTTAACCAGCTGTTAAAGTAATCAGAATGTTTTTTGTTTAAATGAAAATCTAGCCTCATCTTTGGAAATCTTCATTGGCTCAAAGTAGTACCACTGATTTCAGTGACGATACTCAAACAGTGTATGTAGGTGTGGCAGAATCTGGCCCATTCAGTATAAATGGGAATATGGAGTGTCTAGTCTTTGAAAGTCAGTGGGACTTAGGCTCCTGAATCACTTAGTCCCAGATCCTCAAACATATTTAGGTGCCTAAACCCCACTGAAATCAATGGGAGTCAAGTGTATAATAATATCTTTTAGGATCTGGGGTTTAGGCACTGCTGAAAATGTTGCCTTGTATGGATTGTGACAAATCCCAGTATGAGATCAGTAATCCTCAGTGGCCTAAAAACTATACAGATCAAAGTCGAATCTGCTAAAAATTAGAAACCAAACAAATCTGAACAAGGGGAGAAAAACCTGTATACGGTGGGCCAAGTTCCCGCCAGAGTAAGTGGATGAATTCCATCTAGGTCAATGGACTTGTGCCTGCATACCCTTTAGAGATTTAGGAGTGGCATACAAGGGGGGCCAGACTCTGACCTCAGTTTCTCCAGTGTGAGCCTGGAATAGTTCCTTTGAAATCACTGGAGTTAAATAGGTGTAAGAAAAGAATTTGCACTGAGAGGAATAGGGACTCCAGCGACTGAATTCAGTCCTCATAGCAACAAAGAGGTATTAAATAAAGCAATGTTGTAAGAAATACCTCTATTGTGTACAAAATCCTTTTTTACTGAAAGCTGAAAGCATACTTGAATTTTAAATTGCAATATGGTCGGTAAGCATTTCGGTCTGGCAGCAGCTGAAAAGGCTGGAGAAGGTTTCCATGATAAAAATGCATGCAATACCACAGCCTGAAATGATTGGGTATGAAGCTGGAAGATGAATGGTACCTCTAGAATTTACTTCACCTGTTTTTTTTCATAATGCCATGGGCCGCCTGCCACATAAGCAAGAAGTGAGCTACATAACTTCATGCCTATTATCACAACAATTCCATTGAACTGTAGAGACAAAAAGTCTATTTTATGTCATTGCCAGATGTCAACCAAGCTCATTATACAAATGCAAAAGGAGCTCCACACAACAGAGCAACCTGAAGAGACTTATTTCTGTGACTGCTGCCTAAAGACAGCTATAAAGTCATAATTAAATCAGAAAATGGAAGAAGCATTGA
Source organism: Gopherus evgoodei (assembly GCF_007399415.2). NCBI lineage: Eukaryota > Metazoa > Chordata > Testudines > Testudinidae > Gopherus > Gopherus evgoodei. The sequence continues at coordinate 51,262,009 of NC_044322.1, forward strand.
ACAATTGCTGTTGAATGTTCAGGAGCATAATGTAACTGTCTTACAGCATAACTAAAAGAGTACCAGCATCTACTGTAATATATATATATATGCAATATATGTTTTCACGCAAATACATTAAAAAAAAAGTCTAGAAACTTAAAATAATCAATAATGCTTTATAAAATACAAAATATGTACCGAAAACTTACAAAAGGGAAGATATGAATAACTTTCAAAAATACAGAAACATTCTAACTAGCCATTTGCACATACATATCCTCTATTTGTATGCACACTCTGATAACTGTAAGCACACGTATATTTGTGGAAACAGCCCTACAGTGTCAATTTGTGTCATTTGGTAGCACACTATGGATCTAATCAACGTCACTTTTGTACTCCCCCTATTCTGAGACATGCCAGGGATCAGTACAGATCTCAGCACAATCTATAGCTGCTCCAAATTGTGTTTGGCTACCAATGGCCACAAAAAGATGCTTGAGGAGCTAGGAGTACCTGCAATGCTGCAGCAATGCTCAGACCAGATCTTTCCACCCCTGGAAAATCCCTGGGGTAGTGTAGACTGTAGAGCTCTCACATATACTAAGTACCACCCAGGCAATCCCTGTACACTGAAGAAAGTCCATGATGACAAGATGTGCCAACTTTACAGTCGTCTTGCACTGATGGAGTGACAGGGCCATTATGCAAGAGATAAACAGGTTCTTTTCTGGGGGTCGTTGGTCCTTTTCAGATGAAGCAGGTCCAGACCTCTTATGTCAGAACAGGTGCTCTCCGTTTGGCCAATTAAGAGTGAGGCTGCATCTAGGCCTATAACGGATTAAGGCAACTCAGAGAGGGAGGAGACACCTGAAGGAAGCTGTAGAAGGTCCCTGGGGAAGGCAGAAAAATAGCAAAGGTATGTGCTGGCCAACCTCCCTGAACTCTCCCTTGTAGAGGACTATAGGCAGAAGAGCAATAGAGGGGTTGCTTGCTGAAGTCCAAGTCACGGAGGGCTGAAGGCAGGGAAGTGGTGGAAGGTCTTACCTGCTGATATCTCCATATTGGAGAGCCAGAGGCTGAGGGCCAGGAGAAGAGTGGAAGACCTACCTGTTGGCCTGTCTGAGCTGAAAGGACAATGGGACAGAGCCAGTGATGGATGCTCCCCTGATGAAGATGAATTCCCAGAAGAGAGGCTGAGGAGGGGTTCCCCAGCAGCAGGAGTCAGGTTGCACTCTGGCTAGAAGGGCTGGGGTGGCTGTCCTGGCAGAAGAGGACCAAAGACAAGCCCAGATGTGGTGGAAGATGATAAAGTGTGGTATGTGATACACTGACAGGCTAAATGTTGTGGGATTCTAAGGACTAAATGCACTGGGGGTGATATGGCTTTGGACCTTTGTTACGGATTATTTGCACTTTGCCTATCATAGAGTCCTTAGGGCTCAAGAGGAGAAGTGCAACAGTAACCCCAGTGTTAGGGCCTGGGGGTGCTCAGAAGACTGCAAAGGGGTGTTTGGGGACGAGAACCAGGTCATTCACGGTTCTGTATTTCGATGAGCACACACAGCCTTTACTGCAGTTAGCTGGTTTATCACTCATTTCTTGAATCTCTAATGCAACCAAAAAAGGAAAAAAACCTCAAATTCTTGGAAGTCTGGAGTTCACAATGAAGAAAGAAAGAAGGTTTCAGGATGGGGCGGAGGGGAGCTGTTAAGATTTGGGGGCTTTCTTATAGCTGGAATGCGAACCTGAAAATCATCCACTATTCATGCACAATCACAACTTTTTAAAACACGTCATTCTGTCTTAACGTTGTACATTATGGATTGCTGCAAAGCATTATATGTTAAATAACATGTAATCCATGGAGCTATTAGTTTCTGGGATCAAAGGTACATTTTTAAAGTGTGGTTGAATAGGAGTTTACACCACATATACTAATGGCTCTTTTGAAAAGGGTAAATAATCCACATTACATTAATCTTTTGAACGCGTATTTACCCAACAGATTAATGCATAATGGCTTTGAAGGTTATTACAGTACACGAGATCTATGGGTTAAAATCTTCTCTCCAATCTGCATGTTAGATCTAGTCTATGCTCTCCATAAATTGTTCTCAGCATGTGGGGAAAGTAGAATCCCCATGAAGAGATCTAGATATCCAGAGATTAGTCTGACATTGATCGCAGGCAAGATAATGGAACGGCTGATATGGAACTTGATTAACAAAGAACTAAAAAAGGGTAATGTAATTAATGCAAATCAACATGGTTTTATGGAAAATAGATCTTGTCTAACTAATTTGATGCATTTTTTTGATGAAATTACAAGTTTGGTTAATAAAGATAATAGTATTGATGTAATATACTTGGACTTCTACAAGGCATTTAAAAATAAGAATATAAAATTAACATGGCACACATTAAATGGATTAAAAACTGGCTAACTGATAGGTCTCAAAAAGTAAGTGTAAGTGGGGAATTGTCATCGAACAGGTCTGTTCCCGGTAGGCTCCCACAGGAATCAGTGCTTGTCCCTATACTATCTAACACCCTTACCAATGACCTGGAAGAAACATAAAATCAACACTGATAAAGTTTACAGCTGACACAAAAAATGGAGGAGTGCAAAAAATGAAGAGACTAGGTCACTGATTCAGACTGATTGAGATCACTTGGTAAATGGGTTGCAAACAAGCAATATTCATTTTAATGTGGCTAAAGGTAAATGTATACACCTGGGAACAAAGAATGTAGGCCACAGTTACTGGATGGGAACTGTATCTAAGGGCTTGTCTACACTGGCACTTTACAGCGTTGCAACTTTCTCGCTCAGGGGTGTCCCAGCAGTGGTAGCTATGCACCTCATGAAGGCAGTTTTTTTAGAGTGCTGGGAGAGCTCTCTCCCAGGGCTCTGCCACGACTACACAAGCTACATTAAAGCACTGCCACTTAAGAGCTTTAACATTGCCAGTGTAGATAAGCCCTAAGAAGAAGTGACTCTGAAAGAAAATTGGGGGTCATTGTGGATAATCAGCTGAACAGGACCTTCCAGCATGACGCTGTGGCAAAAAGAGCTAATACGATCCTGGGATGCATAAACAGGGGAATCTCGAGTAAGAGTAGAGAGGTTATTTGACCTCTGTATTTGGCACTGATGTGACTGCTGCTGGAAAACTGTGTCTGGTTCTGGTGTCTACAACTGAAGAAGATAAATTAGGGTTAAGGTTCAGAGAAGACCTGCAAGCATGAATAAAGGATCAGAAAGTATATCATATACTGCTAGACTCAAGGAGCGCAATCTATTTAGTTTAACAAAGAAAAGGTTAAGTGCTGAGTTGCTTACTGTCTATAAGTAGCTACGTGGGGAACAAAGATTTAAGAATGAGCTTTTCAATCTAGCAGAAAAAGGTATAACTTGATCCAATAGCTTGAAGTTGAAGGTCGACACATTCAGGCTTGGTCTACACTCCCAAATAATGCTGATAGAACTACGTGATGTCACTCAGGGGTGTGGAAAATCCAGGAGGGCTTCTCCTGCCAACATAGCTACCGTCTCTTGATAAGGTGGAGTACCTATGCCAATGGGAGTTGCTCTGCCCTCGGCGTAGTAGCATCTTCACTAAGCACTACAATGGTGCTGTAAATGTAGGCCTGCCCTCAGACTGGAAATGAAGTGTACATTTTTAACGATGAGAGTAATTAATCATTGTCCATATTTTCTACAAGTTCTGCTCTAGGAATTATTCTGGGGAAGTTCTACATCCTGGGCTACACAGGAGGTCAGGCTAGATGATAACACTGGTCCCGTCTGGCCATAGAATCTATGACTCCATCAAACAGAACAAAGAGGAAGGTTTGCCTCTATCAAGTGTATAATTTAAACTCTTAGCACATTGTCTCTTTTACAAACTGAAATGCCTTTTTATATATATATATTATTTGTTTATATTCCTAGTGCAGTAGCACCCAAAGATCCCATTCAGGACCCACTGTGCTACGTGTGGTACAAACACACATGAAAAGCAGAATCCCCACCCCAAAGGACATACACTCTAAGGACTAGATTATGCATTTTATGTATATCTCTGAATAATTGCTGCAGTCAGTCACAATGCATCCCAGGACAGCACAGTCACTCTGGGTAGATGGATGAATAACACCCAGTCTAAAATGCAGTTTTTTCCCCTCCTGTGTACAGAACAGGAGCACAGACATGATTCTCCATCTCCTTGTTCCCTATAATACTCTCCATCTCCCTCCATCTCTTTGTTCCCTGTAATTCCAGCAAGCTCTATTAGAGCCACAGAATGAAGATATTGGGAAATCTTTAATCCCCCATGCTACTGCCCAGTGCTTTCACACTGTAGCTCTAAGAAGACAAGTGACATAGTAGAGGGATACACTCAAATAAATACATGTATCGACTCATAGAAAGGATGTTCAGGTGGTTAGAGCACTAACGTAGGAGTTGGAGACCTGAGTTTAAGCCTGTTCTGCCACCGCTTTCCTTGTGTGACTGTGACCATGTAGTCTCTCTGTGTCTTAGTTTCCCCAGTTGACTAGCACTTCAATATCTTCACACGAGTGTTGTGAAGATAAATACACTAAAGACTGTGAGGTGCTCAGATACTATAGTAATGATGGCTTTATGAATACCAAGGCAGATAGATTACAGACCAATTAAGTACCAACTATCAATTTTTTCCTTTTTACCTTGCTGTTATTGGCTGACTAGTGTAATTTGATGACATCAAATCATGAAAGTGGAGGTTACAGAAAAAATGTGTGTGTCTTAAAAAAATTAACCACATACATACTGTTTTAAGTTCCTCCAAACCCTATATTTTTGACCATCATGCTTTGTTTGTGTTTACCCATCTGAAAGATCAGCATTCTCAGAAACATAACAGTTTGACAAACTGTGGGTCACACTAAATATTTCATCTCCCCTCAGATTTACCTTCAGGTATCTGGGGATAAATTGCAAGGAAAATTCCGACTGGAATTAGTGAATTTGCATTTAAACCTGTTGAGACTGCAGACACATGTCTGCTTTCCTTTCTGGCTTATGTACTGTTCAAGGTTACTACAAACTATACAGCCTGTCCCTTTAGCTTACTGCAATCCAATTTCATTTTCAAAGTGAAATTGTATTTGAGATCTCAAAGCAAACACCTGTCCCACCTATTCATGGCAATGGTGCTGGAACATTTTTAATAGTGGGGGTGCTGAAAACCAACCCCCTTACCCCTGTTCATCGCCCCTCTCCCCAGAGCTGAGGCCGGGACCAAAGCCCCAGGCATGGACAGCAGCAGAGTCCCGGGTGCATGGGACCAGCAGCTGGGGCCTAGTTCCCATGCCTATGGTTCCTGGGACAGAAGAGCTTTCAGATGTTCTTTTTCAATTCTGTATCTTCTGTATAAATTAAAAATAATCTATAATCTCTGTTTGCAGTATTGTTGTAGCCATGTTGGTCCCAGGATATTAGAGAGACAAGGTGAGTGAAATATACTTTTTTATTGGACCAACTTTTGTTGGTGAAAGAGTCAAGCTTTCAAGCTTAACACAGCTCTTCTTCAGGTCTGGGAAAGGTACTCAGGCCATGTCTACATCTAAAATTTTGCAGCGCTGGTTGTTACAGCTGTATTAGAACAGCTGTATAGGGCCAGCGCTGCAGAGTGGCCACACTTACAGCAACCAGCACTGCAAGTGGTGTTAGATGTGGCCACACTGCAGCGCTGTTGGGCGGCTTCAAGGGGGGTTCCGGGAACGCGAGAGCAAACCGGGAAAGGAGACCAGCTTCGCCGCGGTTTGCTCTCGCGTTCCCGGAGCCACCCAGCAAACCGCAGGGAAGGAGACCTGCTTGCTCGGGGTTCCGGGAACGAGAGAGCAAACCGGGAAAGGAGACCAGCTTCGCCGCGGTTTGTTCTCGCGTTCCCGGAGCCACCCAGCAAACCGCAGGGAAGGAGACCTGCTTGCTCGGGGTTCCGGGAACGAGAGAGCAAACCGGGAAAGGAGACCAGCTTGATTACCAGAGGCTTCCTCCTTCCACGGAGGTCAAGAAAAGTGCTGGTAAGTGTCTACATTGGATTACCAGCGCTGGATCACCAGCGCTGGATCCTCTACACCCGAGACAAAACGGGAGTACGGCCAGCGCTGCAAACAGGGAGTTGCAGCGCTGGTGGTGCCCTGCAGATGTGTACACCTTCAAAGTTTCAGCGCTGTAACTCCCTCACCAGCGCTGCAACTTTCTGATGTAGACAAGCCCTCAGAGTTCCACAGCTAAATACAAGGTGGAACAGCTTGTTTAGCACAAGGAGTTAGCATATGTTGCAAAAGATCATTCAAGGTGAAAAGGACAATTAACACCTCTGCAGTCATAGGACAAAGAAGGGTTAATGGGTTACAGATTGTTGTCATGAGCCATAAATCCAGAGTCCATCAATCCAGAGAATGTGTGACAGTAATAACTGCTTTAATAAAGATTCTTCTGTGAAGAATGCAAGAGGCACAATTTGGAAGTGTGTAAATCAGGGATTAATTCAAATGAGAAGATTTGCTTTCAAGTGCCCTCATTTAGAATCGCTTAATTACTAGGAGATGTCCTCCATTTTGTAAAGGTCCACAAAGACACTCAGATCCAAAAAATAAACTAAAATAAAAATTATCACAGAGTACATTACCACCTGAAAACTACAGCTGTAATTTACATGTCCACCAGGGACAATTATGACCTATTTACAGACATACACTATTGTGTCTTCCCTTGGAGACCAGGAGGAGTGATTTAACAATGCTGCATTTTATTCCTGTTTTAGCGTTTCATTTTACAAGAACAAATAAAAGCATAATTTCTTAAAATACTCATCCCACTTTATTTGACTGCACAGTAGATTTGCCCTAAATTGTATTCAAACAGCCTCTCAATCACTCTGAATTTACAATCTTTTGAAATGTGTAAAGATTACCATTGTTTTTTTTAAATTATTTTTTACAGAAACTTGTTCAGGTATCTTATCTTTATTACAAAGAGAGACTGCAAAGTCTTTATTATAGTCTAAAATCACAACCATGTGTAAATTTTGACTATCCTTGTGAGGGCAACTGAAGTGAAAGCATTTGGATGCTAAGATTCATTGACTAAGAATATCCTGAGTTCGTATATTTGAAGGAGGCTGCTTATCTGAACTGTTTCAAGAGATTATTTTACATCTTTTAAATGTTAATATTTTATAAGTGAGAAGGTTTCCAAGCAACTTATTAAGTGAACAGAGTATTGCACCCATGTGGCGCAATTGGTGTAAATTCACTACTTTGATTAACACCAGCCGGGAGTTTGATCCACAGAGCACTTAGTTTGATAGACTCCTCTTTCAAAGCCAAATTACATTCTGTATTTCAGTGGGCTATTTCTAAATGGGTTATATGTTCACCTTTATCAACATGATAATAAGGCTACACAACTTTAAGTTGTGATACATTTCACCTTGACACCTATTGGAATGTCAAGTATTAACTTGAACTTAGATTCCAAAATATTAATCACCATCTGTATATGGCTGTGTGTATGTGTACACGAGTCACACACAAGCCTGTCACAATCCGTAACCTGTTCTTTTCGTCCTTCTAGCTGAAAAACAATAAGGACTGAGACAGTCAGTTTTCCTCACCACTGATTTACAAAACTGATCATGTTGGAACAATACAAAGCCTTCTACTGAACTTGTACTAGAATTATAAGGTATATGCATCACAAATATCTGCATTTTCAAATATCGCTTTATATTATTGATTCTTACAGGGCTGTCACCAAGCATGAGTGTAAAACATTTTATATACCTTATATAAAGGATTAGCTGTCTATGATAAAGCTGCCTGTAATGGAGTGTATAGATCCTACAAGGGAACAGATACTAAAAGGTTGAAAGGGGGAGCCATCATCTCCCCAGCTGTAGCCTAGAGACAGGCTAAAGACAGCTAGGATAAAAGGCTGCAGCCCAGGCAGACCAAGGTGGCTCCTGGAGAGACAGAAAACCACAGTAAGGAAGTGCTCTAAGGTAAGAGTGGAGGAAGCTTCCTGGAGAAACCACTTGTCCACCAGAAGGGACTGGAGAAGATTACCAGGCAGAAGGTACTTACAAGGCCCTGAGGCCTGGTCTACACTGGGGGGAGGAGGGGATCAATCTAAGTTATGCAAATTCAGCTACGTGAATAGCATCAGAGGGGTAGCCGTGTTAGTCTGGCACGTGGCACCTTATAGACTAACAGACGTATTGTAGCATGAGTTTCGTGGGTGAATACCCACTTCGTCGGATGCATGCAGTGGAAATTTCTAGAGGCAGGTATAAGTATGCAAGCAAGAATCAGGCTGGAGATAACGAGGTTAGTTTAATCAGGGAGGATGTGGCCCTCTTCTAGCAGTTGAGGTGTGAACACCAAGGGAGGAGAAACTGGTTTTGTAGTTGGCAAGCCATTCACAATCTTTGTTCAATCCTGAGTTGATGGTGTCAAATTTGCAGATGAACTGAAGCTCAGCAGTTTCTCTTTGAAGTCTGGTCCTGAAGTTTTTTTGATGCAGGATGGCTACCTTTAAATCTGCTATAGTGTGGCCAGAGAGGTTGAAGTGTTCTCCTACAGGTTTTTGTATACTGCCTATTCCTAATATCTGATTTGTGTCCATTTATCCTTTTCCATAGGAACTGTCCAGTGAAGAGTGTGAATAGCGTAGCTGAAGTCGACATACTTAGATCAACTTACCGTGGTGTCTTCACTACAGTGAGTCAACTGCTGCCGCTCCCCCGTTGACTCTGCCTGCGCCTCTCGCCAAGCTGGAGTACAGGACGACGGGAGAGGGCTCAGGGCTAGACTAGATGCGATAAATCAATCCCCACTGGTTCGATCACTGCCTGCCCATCCCTCTGGTAGTGAAGACATACCCTGAGACAGGCAGCAGCCCAGAGAAACAGCAGATTTAAACAAACTCCCCCATTGTTCCACCCAAGGTCCCTGAGCAGGGAACCAGGCCTTAGGCTCTTAAGTCTCTTTGGTACTTTTGAAAATTTGACCCTTAGGTACTTTATTTTCAAAATGCCTAGTGATTTCTGGACACCTTCATTACTGGGTGTCTAATATGAGAGACTCTAAAGTGGCCTGATTTTCAGAAGTATTAAACAACTACCCACTGAAAATTAGGACCCTTTATATTGGCTCCATTAAGTTAACCTCAAATCACGGATCACTTTGGCAAATGTAAGACCAGGAGCCTAACCTTAAGCATACATTTTTGAAAGCTTGGACCTATGTTTTGCTAAAGAAGCTCATATTCAGTTTCCATCCAGGGATCTCTTACAGTTTCAGAAAAGTTTGACCCACAATAAATAAATAAATATGTTGGCTCAGTATTCTACAGCTATTCACTAATTCCACTTAAAAGAAAAACATGCCATTATCCCTAAGGAAATAGAATTTACAGACTCCATATAGTACTTTACTCTGCAATTATGACAATGTTCAAAATCAATATCAATCTTTAGGCCCTTTATTTATCTACGCTCCTTGAAATAAGGGACCAGACACTCAACTACTGAAAAAAGCAGCAGCTTCTTTATATTTTATCTTACCATCACAAGCAAAAAACACTTTGGAAACATCTTCCTATTCATTCATTTTTACACAGTGATACAATCACAACTGAATTGGTTGGACATTAGGAAAAAGTTCTTAACTGTCAGGGTAGTTAAACACTGGAATAGATTGCCTAGGGAAGTTGTGGAATCTCCATCTCTGGAGATATTTAAGAGTAAGTTAGATAAATGTCTATTAGGGATGGTCTAGACAATATTTGGTCCTGCCATGAGGGCAGGGGACTGGACTCGATGACCTCTCGAGGTCCCTTCCAGTCCTAGAGTCTATGAGTCTATGAGTCTATGAATCTTCTTTCCAAACCTGCTCAGTAAAATTATTATTATGTAAGTGCTTTGCAAAAAGTACAACTGCCTGAAATTACGCTAGAGTCAAATGTTGATTAAAAAAAAAGTGCCACACAGGGAATGAAAACTAACTGCTGTGAAACTTAATGAAACCCACTGAGTGCCAAGGGCACAGGCAGCCAAACTGAATTTTAAAAGGTGCCAGGAAGGGGGGCTCTGTAATCAGACTAGCCACTAGGGTAGATGAGATAAGCAGAGCGACTTTTCTCTGCCACGAGATCAAAACAGAATGTAATTCTTATGCATGAGATGAAAAGTTAAAATATCCTCCAGACTTCCTGTGTTCATAGATCGGATCCCAGGGCTTAGCGCACAATATGGAATTTGACTTGCCTAGTTTACGGTTTGTCACAGCTCTTTCAGGTCACTGAATGCATCACAGAAGCGCTCCTTCCTGACACAATTTTTATTTCATTCTGTTATGGAAAAGAGGAACAAACCGAACAGAGTTCTTGATAGTTCAGCACAAGTTAGCTGCAGCCCCACACTCAAATGTGCTGACATGGTGAATGAATTCAGATTGCGTTACTGCCAGCGAAGCACAAAAAATAAAATAAGATAATCAGAAACTAATGGCCACCATTCAAGGGTGGGCTCATTGCTCACAAAATGAGTGGTTTCCAAAGCAGCGCTCCATTATAAAACATTAATAATTATACTGTATGTTTAGTAGATAGGATCTTTCATCCCACAGCAGATTGAAACATGTTAAAAAGTAAGGGCTCAGGTCTGCAAACACTTACACATATGTAGAACTTTATTCAGGGGAGCAGTTCCGTTGATCACCAATGGCACAAAGGGGCAGGAAAGCTGTATAGTCCCTTGGGTAATGTTATTTGCTGATGTAACTTCTTAGAGCAACCCCGAGGCTATTCTGATTTACTCTGCGGGATGAGCTGGCCTGTAGCAGTGCTGGAAATCAGGGGAGCATACAGATGACATACATCCTACTTTGTCTCACCCTTCACAGCTTGGCATTATCTGAGAATTGGGCCTCAAGGCCTGATTCTAGTTTATACTAGTGTTACTCCACTGGGGTTTCCACCACTGTGAGCTCATAGCCCAATAAACCAGATTCTGCTGGCAGTGACACTGGTGTAAATCTGGAGTAACTCCACTGATGTCGAGCTGAAAGCATGTTTTTCTGAATGGCTCTGTAAAACTCTACAGATAGGATTGGTTCATTTCTCACTCTGGTCTTCACTGCAGCCAACTGTTTGCCTTATAGTCCCTGCCCAGAAGTCAGGGGATTGCATGAAAATCTCAGCCTTCATTTAAAAAAACAACCCCTAAGTTTCTAGCCCTCAGAGTTATAGCAAAAAACATGAATCCTAAAGGCTCAAAATCCAGACAGAAAATATAAAGAACCCCAAATTTACCATTTTATAATCTCATGATCTTTTAAGCCAATCTTGTGATTTTGAGGGGCCCATTTCATGGTTTTTGAATGCTTCGGGTTGGAGTACAGACCTTTACACAAGTATTGCTCCATTTTGAGTGATGTACTCTTGTGTGAGGTAATGAGTCCCCGGGAATGGAGAGCAAAGCTAATGACTGACATGAGAGTTAAGATCTGAGCAGATGTAGGACTAAAACTGCACACTACAAATGATTTAAAAGACTTGAAAACTTATAATAATTATTATTGTACTATACAATAGTATCAGGAGTCCACCTTGCACTGAACACAGTGGCTAGAAATGCCTATTTATTTATATTTATAATACATTAAACTATATAAACCTGCCCCAACATGATAGATTTTTAAAAAATCTAAACCACACAAATAAAAATCATAGAACTAATATAACATTTGCAAGCCATCTGTCTATTGACTAAGACTGAATGCTATATCCCTTTCCACCACCTTTTACCTGTTTTGTCTTTTCACTGCAACATTTTTGGGGCAGTGACTGTCTCTTACTCTATGTGCAGTGCCTTGCACAATGGGGCCCTGATCTCAGTTGGAGCATCTAGGCTGTACTATGAGATTAAATTAATAATATAATAATAAATAACTGTGGACTGAAGTGCAAATTTGCATAGGCAGATGTACAAACCCCCAAAGATCACTTCATGACTTTTAAGGCTTGTACAAGTATTACAGTGTTTAGAGAGTGTCTATTACACATAGGGTTTAACCTCCTTTATGTCCTGGTTAAACCAAAGGACAGTTAAAATTCACACACACATACTCACTGAGGTCCCCTAGCAGAATGCATTGTTACCTAAAGCATCTGCAACCCTTTTAATCTGAATGCTTTTAAAAAACACTTTGGATAATTGGAGTTCTACTGTATTGTGGCCAAACTGAGTTGCTCATGGTGTTCTAAATATCAAGTTCATTCTCTTTTAAAAATCTTAGTCCCAAATTGGCTTTCAGTAGCTCCAGCCAAGACAAAAGCCCAAACTTCTGAAGAAGTCAGGAAGCACACTTTCTTTGGAAACCTCAAGGCTATTTCTTGTACTCTACTGCATAAGCAGGTCTCATACCCTTTCATTGAGAGCTTTATTTTAGAAGCAGCTTTTATCATTCCAGACTGATCATTCATGGCTTTATCTCAAATCCTTTATCCTTAAAGCAAGGGACAAACTCCATATCCCTTTGCATTGATTAGAAAACCATTCTTCTGGAATTAACAATGCCACTTTATAGTACAAAGGCATCTTTATTCAGGGACAATACCAGACAACTGAACTGTCAGATTGCAAAGGAAAGGTCAAATCTTTTACATTACCACAGCAACGATACAGAATGTTTATAGGGGCAGTGCATTTCTTTTGCATTCTCTCCTGAGGATTTTGGTTCATGTAACAAGAAATAAGAGTGTCTTATAATAATTTTTTAATGTGAGATTTCCATGAAATTCCTACCAACTAGTAGTAAGTTCTGTTAAAGATTTTCTGTGTCAGCCCAGCAGTAAATTTTGCTTACAAATCAATACTCAAAATAGTCAGTTATCATAACAAAAAACACTGTCAGGCATCTACTGCTCCATCCTGCAAGGCGCCCAGCACTCTGGCCTTGATCCAGCAAAGCACTTAAACACATGCTAAGTACCTGAATGGTCCCACTGAAGTTAAAGTTAAGCACATGAGCATGCAGGATCAGTGTCTAAGGGTCTATCCTGTAAAGTTCTGTGTGCCATCTTGAAGAAGCTGAGCACCCTTGAGTATCATTATCTTCGGTAGGAGCTGACAATGTTGAGGAACTGCCAGGTTTGAATCATAAGGCCTGCTCCTTCTCCCACTGAAGTTGAAGAATTTTGCCATTGACTTCAACAGGAGCAGGCCATTAGGGGTGTATCAAAGGACAGCACAGTTGGGTAGCAGGTGAGGGCCTAGTTTTGCTGTTACACCAGTGCAACTCCACTGAAGTAAAAGGACTTACATCAGTACAAGCAATGTAAATGAGATCAGATTCAAGTCCATGGCATCATGGGAAGCCCATGGCATAATCTGACAATGTCGAGTTTGTTGATTGTGTGCAATTTTTCATGCATAAGATAAAGAAACAAAGACATGTGAAGTGACTGGCAGGGGATTGTCATGGACCATTATGTGCAACATTGTCACTCTGGCCTGTGAGGTCATGTGACTGCAAAGTTAGCCCTTCTTTCCTCTGTGACTTCTAGTTTCTAAATTAGGTCAAGCCCCTTCCTATTTGCTATGCCATATGAAAACAACTGCACTGCTAGTCTGCAAGCCATGTGTCTGACCTCACCTTCATGATTAAGGAGTTAGAAGAGGTTTTCATTAGACCTTTGAAAGCCAAAGCCCCACAGCTCAGACGGTAAAAGAAAGTATATACAGAGAAGTAATAGGATGACATTAAGTAAAGGAAAAGGCAGGCTGAATATCAGGAAAAAAAATTCTAATGGAATTCCTATTAGACTGTCTCCCAAAGGAAGTGAGAAAAGCCCCACTAACAAGTCATTTAAAACTGGATTGGACAAAGCCCTGGAAAATGTGCTGTCAGGAACAATCCTTCACTGTCTATGGGAGCTCAGCACATGAGCTCATTGCTAATTGGAAAATACTGCAACATTCCAGTGACTAAGTGAAGTTTCCAATAACATTCAAACACCTAAATGTGCTCAGGATGCAAAATGAGCTGTCTTTCAACACAGAAACAAAATTACTAACTCTAGGCCAAATTTGTTCTCTCATTTACTCCAACACAAATGCAGAGTAATTCCACTGATTTAACTGGAGTCGCTCCAGATTTACACCACAGCACAGGAGCACAGAATTTCCCCAAATCCTTCTAATTAATTTTAATTTAAACTGTTGATATTTTAAAAGCTTGAACATGGAATATTTTCTATAAACTTTATTTTAGAATAAATTTTCTTACCATGTAATTCTCTATCATTGCTCCTGCGGCTTGACCCATCAGAATATTTTGGTAGCTTTCTGAGCAACATAACCTCCAAACAAGCTTTGAATGCTGGGTCTGCAGTAGGCCAACCCTTCCTGGACCTATCTAGCTTCTATCCTGTGGGCTTGCACAGCCCACGGAGTTCTTACAACCCCAGGCCAGCCAAGCATTAACTCATGAGTGAGTGGGGTTACTCAGGTGAGTAACTGTGCACCATTGTGAGTAAGGGGTTCACACTCTGTCCCTAAGTGCTTTGCTGAATGGGGTCCTAGGGCTTGAACATAGCCTCCAAAAAGAGTGGCACTATAATAGTTATAAATGAGATTATGTCCCAGATTGACAAAATTTACAGAGACCCCTCTTAATAGAATCACCTTTACTTACTGGGCCAAATTCTCTTGGCACAACTCAAACTTGGGCCTGACTTCAATGGAGCAATGCTGATCTATGCCAGCTGAGTAACTGACCCCCAGTCTCCATTAACGTGAATCAGTGTCTCTCTCGAAGGTTTTTATTAGTCTGACAAATGATGAGCCCTTTCATTTGACTTTGTTTTACAAGACAGCAAGGCCTAGTAGTGGGCTGAGCATGAGATTCATTGTGTGCTAAGAACTCCTGATTCTTGGTCTGTCACTGATGCCATTTTGGCTTTGAACAAGTCACTCAGCATATCAGTGACTCAGCTTCTCCATGTGTAAAATGAAGATAATACATCCTTATGAACCTCAATTCTCCTGAAGATTAATTAGTTAGTGTTTGTAAAACCCTTTGAAATGTAAAGCACCATGCAAGTGCTAAGTATTGTTACTCTCCAATATGAAAAAAGAGCTAAAAAATGAGACAAGCAAGCATTTCTATATATAAATAAAACAGCACTCGAGTTTTCTTTAGATCAAAAAGTCTGGTCTTAATGCAAAAGTCTGCTTAAACTCCAAACAGCTGCAACAATAATCAAAGCATCACACAGTACTTTTATATTCAACATCAATAGCAAAGAAAGAAGGAAAGCAACTCTTCCCAATATTTTAGCAGCATCATTCTTTTTTGGAGGGTTTTTTGTTTCATTTTTTTGTGTGTGTCAGCATTTCCATTATACACATGCTTTCCAGAGGCTTATAATCACACTTCTAAAAATTTGCTCCAGGCTGAAATTTGGCATGCACGGAATTTTTCTCCTTACTTAGCTGAAGCTTATTGTACTAGTAAAAATTGTTGCGAAAATAACACAGCTCACTGTAAACAAATGAATACACACCTATTAACATCTCTGTTAGTTACGTTCATCTTTGGAACCATTCTCAATTTAGGTCAGGGTTCCAACCAAACAGCCTCAACACTTTGGGACACTGGTGTAAACTGTCATGATTCCATTGGCTTCAATGGAGTGATGACAATTTACAGCAGCTGAGGATCTACTCCTTTCTCTTTCCCCTGACTAAAGCAGGAAGACATAAGGTTTAGGCCAACCAAATGGATCACATTTAGAGGGGAGTGTGAGTCTAAGTGACAACTGGAGAAACTAAATTTATATTTTTTCTGACCCATATAAGTATATGTTAACTTAGACTCCCTTACAGTCATATGCAGTGGGCCAGGCTCAGAGGTAACATTAAAAGGGGAGAATTACATTTGACTAAGGGTGTGTGTGTGTGTGTAAGAGAGGTGAAATTGATATAATCTACACACTAAGGGAGCCCACAGGTTGTAAATTACATCATCTTAGACTCGCTTCTGAATTTGTCCAAATGCCCTTAAATTGTCACTTTTGCAAGCATAGAGCAGGGGATCTTATTACCTAATGTTCTATCATATGGGCTGCAAAATCTGCTCAGGATGGCAGATTTTTATATGTCTTTCCTTTTATCATGTCTTCCCACAATAACCACCTTACTTATGGCCTGACTGAGCCTGCATTTCCTGCAAAGGCAAAACTCTCATTGGAGTCAATGGGTTTTATTCTGTACGGGTGTTAAATTATTGTGGGCAGCTGCACCTTTGTAAAGTTGGTGTAAAGTGGGCATTAAACATTACAACTAGTGATCTAAGTGGCTGACTCTGCAAGCCAAGATGTAATATCCAGGAGTGCAGAGGCTAAGCCAAAAAGGGGTATGGTCTGCACAAATATACACTGCACTCTGTCTCTATGTAAAACAGGTGGGGCAGCTGGCATGAACTGGAGCAGCTGTGAGGCCGCTCTTAACTGAAGCATAAAGCTAATGTACAGAGATTCTACTCCATAACAACATCAACCAATGTCATACTCCTCATTTGCCTCAATGCTGGTGTCTTCTGGCACAGGTGCCAACTTTCTCATTTCCCCAGCAGTGCTCAACCCCTGCACCCGGGCCCTGCCCCGACTGCACCTCTTCCCACCCTTGCCCTGCCTCTTCCAGCCCCACTCTACCCTCTTTCACTCCCCCGAGCGTGCCCCACCCTCGATCCCCTCCTCCCCCTCAGTGCCTCCTGCCCACCGTTGAACAGCTGATCTGCGGCAGTTGGGAGGCACTGGGAGGGAGGGGGAAGAGCTGATCCACAAGGCCACTGGTGGGTGCTGGGCACCCAATGCAGCACCCACGCAGTCAGCACCTATGTCTTCTGGGGAGGCACATGTTCCTTTCCATGCTTTCGTCTTTTTATCGTGTGTGTGTGTGTGTGTGTGTGTGTGTGTGTGTGTGTGTGTGTGTGTGTGTGTGTGTGTGTGTGTGTGTGTGTGTGTGTGTGTAAAAGATATAGTTTGTCTTTGTGTAACATGGATAATCACCCGAACCCATGAGAAAGTCACTCCTACCTGACAGAAAAATGAGAGAAAGGAAAAAGTGGCAAAACACCTCATGTGATTATTGTCTGTAGGGTTCCCAACTAGAGCAGGCCATAATATGGAAATCCCTTTCTGTGAAAAATTGTTATGTTTTTTCGAAGGGGTATGGGGAATTGCAGATTGTGACAAAAAGTCAAAAATGCAAAAATTTATTGCACAAAGGGATTTCCAGAAAAATTCCACTTAGAGACGAGTGAAATGGAATTTTTTTGGCTTGCCATCTTCTTTTCCGGAAGCCTCTTGTCAATTTCAATTTCTGCTTGCAGGGAAACAGGGAAATTGACAAGAGCCTTCCAGCAAGGCAGCCTGGGAGTCACCATTTCAATTTTGCTGATGGAAAATTTGAATTTTTTTTTGCAAAATTGAAATATTCCCATGAAAAATTTTGATTTTGAATAAAGGGTATTTTCAATCAGACAATCATTCTGGTGGAAAATTCCCAGCCAGCTCTATCCTCCGCATTCAGCCAAAGTTTGTCAAGAGCAGGCAAGGGTCTCTGCAGGCTAATACATGACTATTGCCCTAGCACAGGGTTTGAGGAACTTTACAGTGGTTTTTCCTGAGGGTTATTTTTCTTCTACAGATGTTTTCAGAATTTACCTTAGAAACTGCTTGAGCCTGTTTTCCCATATAGCTAAATGTTCCAAATTCCCCAAGCTACAATAAAAGGGCCATCCATTCACGGGTTACAGTAGCAGCTGGTATAGACACAAGGGAATGAAGAGAGAGAAATAGGGGCAAGAGCAGGTCTGCAAGGCCTGCTTATTTGGCTCCTCCCATTTCCAAAAGGAACTCCTGTCGGAACTTGTGGAATTCTGGTGTTAAAAAACTACTGGAGAATCAAGACAGTGCAACCTAGTCAGTTATACCAGATTTACCTACAGAAAAGCAACTCACTTTTCAAATGCATAACAAACTGGCGGTTCAGCCTGACCACTTCTGAATTCTGATTTTATGAAATTACTATGTCATGGAAAGCCTATGGTGAATGATCACTAGTCAGTGATCAGCTGTTCAAAGTAAAACCCCTTGGGACAATAGGTTTGCTCTGCCCGGGAGAAGACACTTTATCCTCTTGTCTGAAGGACAGGTTGAGGGTAATGGAAAATTACCAGAAGGCAGAACAAAAGAAGTAAGTGACCCCATCAGGAGTCTATAAAGGGACTGACAAAGGGGAATGAGATGAGACAGAGCCATCTTGCACTACAAACATTAAGATGCAGGAAGCTGCTACAGGGGCAAGGAAGACAACCTGGTGGAGGACTCTGCCTGCCTGTGAGAATTCAGATGATTTCTCAAGGGAAGGATGAGCTAAAGAGGAACATTGTGTGCAGAAGGATGTATTGTTTGGTGTGATCTGTATTCTCCTGTGCTTTACATGATGAAATATAAAGCGCATAAAGTTTGATACATTGAACAAAGTAAGAGTGAGCGACTGAGAGAGAGAGACCTTCACAAATACTGTGTGCCTCTGAGGGAGTCAAATTGTAAACCAGAAGCATCAGACGTTGGGGGTGGAGTTCTGGGGGAGGGTGTGTTTAAGTACTGGGAGTCTGAAGGGTCAATCAGGAGGGGTAAGTGGTTGGACAGCAGGTTCCAACACACAGAGGGAGAGTTCCAGATAGAAGGTCTGGGCCCTCTGAGTGTTCCTAAGGTTGGGGCAATGGCTAGACTCCGTTCGGGCTCATGGAGCTTGAAACACCTTTGACAATTCAGAGTTCAAAGGCTTGGAGTCCCTTTGGCACACCTAATGAACGGCCAAAAAGGGGCACTCACTAGGATCTGTAACAACATGCATCCCAGAATTAAGACCAATGGGTCTAATTCAGAGATGTGTCGAAGATGGTGGGTCATCATTTCACTCACTCCTGAATATGGTTCAACACAGAGTCAAAGGGAGTTTTGCCTAAGTAAGTGCAGATTTCAGTTCTTCTCTGTGTGCCGACCCTTTTTATTAAGTCACCTTGTTAGCATCATGCTCTTTAAATTTACTGTATGTGAAATACAGTATCTTCTGATACACTGCGTGTAATAAAACTGGGTAGCTTTTTAGTTCATTATGCTTCTAATTTGATTGCTCTTCATTCAGAGAGTGAAATTACTCATCACATTAGTATATCATATCTAACCAAATTGCAATGAAAAGAGGATCAATAATTAGAGTACAGTTTGCTGGAGAATAGTTACCCTTTAGTTTTTGTTAAACTTTACAGTTATTTTTCAAGACATACCTTTCAATACAGTCTATCATAGGTACCTGATATATATCTCAATCTTCCAAACATTCAGAGTAAACCAGCTAGATACATTGCACTTACTATTCTCAGTGAAGACTGTATGCATCTACATAACTGTGCCCTCAAGAGGTTATAGACAGTATAACTTTCACATTGGTTATCAGTACTCAGAAGCAATACAGCAAAAGTGCTTGTAAAGTGTCAGCTACACCAGTAGCAGTTCTCAAACTATGATCTATGAGCCACTGATGGTCCACAGAGAGCTGGCTGGCCAAATGGTGCTGGCTCCTTTTCCTTGTTTCTGGCTGCTAAATGCATAAGAAGAAACTAAGTATACATTAAATACTTTCTTAATGTTACTTTTCCATGTAAGCAATTGTTGTAATTGCTGCAGTGATATCGGGTTCATAAATAGGATGGGAAGTGGCTTGTGTGATTGAGAATGGGAGGGAAGAGTCCACAAGGCAATCTCTGTGCTAAGACTGAAAAAGTTTAAGAACCCCAGAGCATAGTATTCTAGTTTTGTTTTAAAATATATACAGATCCCACTCTTGGGATGCTCTGAAACAGTAAATGAGCCTCTTAAATGCCAGACAAACCGATTTCTAAACTGCTGTTCCTAGTTTGTGGGGATTTGCAGTTTCATGCAGGTTCTACCATTCATTTTTTAGGAGAGGAGTTGGTTTATGGTAAGCACCCAGGAGTAACTAACTCTTGGTTAGTGACTCTTGGTTGCCACATATAGCAACAACTCTGTGAAACCCCAGTTGTAAAACCTTAGCACCATTTCACTAGGGCAGGCATAACTGGTTTTACATAGGGGTTACTCCACTGACCTCCCTGGAGTTGCTCCTGATTTGCACTCAGGTGAGAGGAGAATCAGGCCCTGTGTCTACCAGTGCCCACCCACATAATCTCAATAGCAGAATAAAAAGCCTCTGATACCAGAGCAGGACAATCAGATCAGTATGTCAGTATTGGCCCGCCCCCATTCGCTGTATCCGAACTGTATCATGTTCTCACCTGCCCTTATGTCTCTCACTACAAGGCATTTGGCCAGTTAGTTTATTCACCCAAGTTAGTGCTTTTTAAAACACTTAGTGCCCATAACTGTAGTACCTATCAAAACCCATGAGCTAGAAAATCTATCATGTTTTTATGTTTGTGTTTAATGTCAGTTAATATTCTTTTACATTCAAACATTCCCCCTGAGTTGTTGGCAGCAGGCACAACAAGTGTGCTGATGCAGGAGAATCAGAAGGTGAAAGCATCTATAAACAGAAGGTGAAACTGACTGACCTAGAATCACTGCCAATGTGAGTGAAAGGCAAAAAGATAAACAAACAGCATAAAAAGACATTAGATAGTTAATATACTTTGCCTTTCAATAATCTATGTTTTGATTAGTAACATACATAGAGTAACAGTAAGGTTTTTGGGGAGGAAATTGGGATAAATCTTCAGCCTGTGCAAGGACCATGGAGCTATGCTGATTTACACCAGCTAAGGATCTGAGCCCTGTTCTTTACTTTGACAGTGTCCCTTTAACTTGTCCAAGTTACTGACCCACCACACCATCCCCCATCTCTAAGGTCTTAAGTTGCTTTTTATGCACCTTCAGAAGTGATGGTTTCTCAATTAGTTCATTTCTCGAGTATTTTACAGCACTGCTGCACAAAATCAGAGATAACCCTAAAACCCAGTAGAGGGGGAAATTACACATGCTGTGTAAATAATTTCTGAACTGTAAGTAAAGTTGTCTGTGATTTTCACAGGTTAACTGATCTTTCGGATTGCACCTACTGAAAATAAACTCTGAACACTTATGTCCACCCCTCCTTGGAAAATTGTTTTGCAGTCTATGCTGGAAAACTCCATTGGCTTGCACTGTAACCTTAAGGATGCCTCTTCCCTCATCACATTTGATTCCAAGTCTCCATCAGCGGTCAGAGAGGAGTGGCATACTTACAGCACAAGACAAAGCCACAAAGATTTGTGAGTTTTCCACTCTTTCTGTTCCCCTTTCCTCAAAATTGACTGTGGAGGTCGTCATATTTCACTAGCATGGATTGTAATCAGACACAGGAGCAGCCTAGCTAGCAAGCCTGCAGAAAGGGGGAGTGCTGCCCAAAAACTGGATCAACTAAAATTAAAATCATCTGATCAGAGACAAATTGAAAACAGAAAACGGTGGCTAAAAAGCAAGGAGTGAAGCCTTTGTGGTGGGTGGAAGTGAAAATAACCAGTCTGAGTGGGATCACACATATTATTTAATCAAATATCTCTCTATCCCTCTGCCTGTGGGCAGGGGAGAGGGTGGAATCTCATGACAAAGTGGACTTTTGGAACTGTAAGTTACTGTCACAATTCTCTCTCAAGGTGTTGCTATTTTCTTCCAGATTGTGAGCCATATTAAATACAGAAATGCCTATAGGTCACACAGCAGACAGAAGGCTGAAGTAACAGTGTCAGTTTATTTCTGAGTGTAGAAATTACTTCAGAGCTTTGGGTCAGATTCTCAGATGATGTAAATGAGCTCCTTAATGGAGCTACAACTTACATTAGCTGAGGATCTGGCCCAGATAGTCTTCCTTTCCTTTCCCCTGATTTTTTTCAACTTTAAACTGTGTAGTTCAGTCTTGTTTGCAGTGAAATACTTAAAAATGTATTTCCATTTCATTACTGTGTGAGCCCCATTTGGAGGGGAGGGAATTACAAGTCCAAATGAAGCACACGACTATGCTTTCTGAATCTGCACTCCTAGAAATGGCTATCACAGGACATGTGAAACATAGCAGCTTTGATGTTTTCTGCGTTGAATGCCATTGAAATACACAACCTCACTGTACATAGTACAGCCTAAAATCTCATTCATTTGAATGGTTATTCAAGAGGAAAGTGTTGCTGGAACATATGCAATGTTCCGGCACCACTTACAACAATACCGTGAGGATTTACTCTGAAAAATGACTCTATAAGCATAGCATTGTAGGGTTCCAAGTTTAATATCTCAGAAACTTTGAGGTCAAATTTGATCTCAATCTATAAGAAAAAAAATTCCTCTTAATTGTCAGCACTGCAGACTCCACCTAGGACCTGAGAGTCAAGCTGTATTCTTTCTGGCTTTGGATCCTCTATTCTGTAACAAAGATTCTCCAGTTGGAATCTGGGGTTTGACCCTGCAGTTGGATCCAAGTGGGTAAATCCATACCCCCTTGCAGTGCCCTACTGAAGTCAACAATATTGTGAAAACACAAAGCAAAAGACAATCCCTTCCCCGAGGAGCTTAAAATTGAATTGTATTCTTACAATCTAATAATAGTTTTAAGTGATTTAATGCAGCATACTATTCTGAAAGGTTAAATGTCAGCCTGGCAGGAACTTCAGTATATGAGAAGAATAAACAAGGTTAACTGCAACCTGCAGAGGTGCTATCATAAGAATAGAGAAAATAATGCAGTCACTGTACAAGCACAGTTCAGGAATCAAAAGCTTGTGACTTACCTCCCAGGAACTGGATGCCTCCTGCTACCCTGCCCACAGTTCTGGAGATGAGCTCGGACACACAGCAGCCCATGAGTGCAGTCAGTGCCACCAAAAGAAGGAGGCGCAGCCCAGCCCGTCACCACGGTACAGATTCTCCACTCAGCACTTGGGATGGCCTGGAAGGATGCGTAGCGGCCACACTGCTCTACCATCACTGTAGTCTGGCGGCTCTCATCACGCACTGGATAGGAACACCTCCGGAAAGTGCCAAAGGACACTGACTTCTCCAGCTGAGACCCCAACAGCCAGTAGGGCATAAAGAATCCTATGCAGGAGGCAGCAGCGCAGAGGAAGGAAAGAAGTGCCCAGATCATCCCAGTGCATGTAAGGCTGGATGCCATCTTTTCACTCACAACCAATAATGGAGCAATGAGGAGAGAGAGACTGTGTCTGTGTGTGTTAGTTTGGGGAGATTTATGAGTAACCCAGAATCTTTCAGTCCCGGTCAATCCTCAGCCTAGTAAAATCTTGAATCCTAAAGGCCATGATGCTCTCTTCCGTCATGAAGATGAAGGTCCCTGGTTAAATAATAACAAGGAGGAAAATAAAAATTCAATAATATTAAAGTAATAAAATAAATAATAATCAGTTCCACTCTCTGTAATGCATTCCTTCCAAGAATCTCAAAGCAATGAGACACTGTTCACATAAATCACACTTCTACCTCAGAATGGTTTCCCTACTATTATCATGAATAGCACCTAGAATTGCCACAACTGACAGAGATTAGAGAATAAATATTCCATTTTCTTTATGTTCATTGTTCAGTGTTCATTTGCCAGCACTGTAGAGCCAGTTTCAGTCCCCCCGCTCCCAGCTAGTAAGTTAGTCAGTCATTTTTCTCTGTTGTTTGTGTTGGTCTTTCACATAGGGGAAAGGAAAACATCTATTTAATCCTTAACATTAGAGGCCCTGATCCTGAAAAGATTTACACACATGCTTAACTTTATGCATTCAGTGGGACAACTCATAGTAAAGTTAAGTATCTGAATAAGTCTTTGCAGGATTGAGGCCCTACCTAATTCACAGATGAGTAAAATGAGACATCCAAAGGTTAAAATTTTATCAAAAATGGACAGGGATTTTTGGTGCATCAGTGTTCAGGTGCCCAAAAGGAGATACCTTGTGCCTGATTTACAGAGATGCTAAGTATCCACAATTCCAACTAAAGTCAATGGCAGTTGCAGGCATATTAGTACCAAACTATCCCAAGCTGAGTACCCAAAACTCTGCGTTGTTTAAAAGAAGCAACCACATTTAAAATTTTGCCTGCGAGTGGCTTGCTAAAGATCACTCAGCAGGACCTGAGGAACACAGCCTGGCTCCCAGCCTCCTTCTCTGACAATTACATATCTCTAATGTAGCACTGTAGCATCCTCCCACTTCCGATTACAGTACAGAACTAATCACTACTCTCCAAAAGTTGGAGGAATATTTTTTTAAATCCACAATGGATCACTAAGTCTGAATCCAATAGTATTTGTATAGTTATGATCATTTCTCATCCTTGCTGCCAAATGAATTCTGACAGCTATTTACTATTTTTTTTATGCATGGCTACATGCCAAGTAAGTGAATTCACTTCATATACAGGCAATACAATTAATACTGCATTTTTACCAGCAGGGAATGTAGGAAAGGGTCTTAAAATGAAATTAACCATGCACACCACATTAAAGTTTGTTTACTTTTTTAATTTATTTAAGAAAAATAATCCTCTGCTATGAAGCTTATTTTCTGGCAGAAGAGTCTGTATCTATTTGTACCCATCATCTGTATGTATTCACATCACCTCTGACCTCCAAAAGATCAAAAAACATGGAAGGAAAACCTAGAAAGTGGTGTATAATGTATCCTGTCTCCTCTGTGTCTCTTTAGGTGGGGCTCTTTGGACCAGAAGTTGTCCCTATCTTTGTGGCTCATGCAGTCCACATCACACTAGCTAGATGTTGATAATTAACAATATACAGGTCGATCACGGTGCTTCAATTCCCCCTCCACCCCAATTATTAGGAAAGATCACGTGCTTTAAAATAAAGGACAATATGGAGACTTTCGTGGTAAGGTGCCAGATGCTACTCCCTGTGAAATGAACAGCAACGCTCCTATTGACTTCAACGGGAGCAGGATCTCGCCCTAAGAAGGTCTGCTTTCATCCATAGCCCGACTTGCTAGTTTAAAACAAACAAACAAACAAACCTATGTTGCACTGTACGTTTTGTGTGCGGAACAATGTACCCAATATGTCAGTGTCAACTTGAAATCTGAACCCGTCCAGCCTGCATGAAGCTACAAAGTCTCCGGAGCCCTTTCTGGTCCGGGGGTAGAACCGCTTTCCCATTCCCCCCCCCCCACACACACACACACACACACGCTGCCCCCCGAAACTTTCCAGGAGGAGTTACTGTAGCAGAGCCCCCGCACTGAGAAAACCCCTGTTACCTGGTTCACGCGGCAGCTGCCAGTGACTGTGCAGCGCAGCGAAGCCCGGGCGATCTGGAGGCAGGGATGAGCCAGGTCCTGGCTGTCTGCCGGGGGAAGTTGCCCCTGTCAGGTGAGAAGGTGCCGGGCACAACTTCCAGCCCGGCGGAGGCGCTCAGCCAGCAGCGCTGCTCCCAGCTGCAGCAATGCTCCGCGGGGCTGGAAAGGCACCAGCCAGCCAGCCAGCCAGCAGCGGGGCGGGGAGCAGCCCACGGGCCGGGCCGGGAGAGGCGGGTACTGACCCGCTGTGCCAAGGGCTCGCTCGGATCCTCCCGCTCCCAGACGCGCGGGGAACCAGCCCGGCAGCGGCGCAGGGCGGACGGAGCTGGAGGAAGCAGGCAGGGGCGGTGCGGGGCTGGGAGGCGCGCGTGGCCCCTGCTCCTGCCCCCCGCGCCCGGGCGCTCCCGGCAGAGGGCTGTGTGGGCGCAGGGAGGCGGCCGGCTGGCGCTGCCACGCAATGGGCTTCAGGGCAGGCAGGGCGCGCGGCTGCTTTCCCCTCCCACCGCCTCCTGCTCACGGGCGGGACCCGGCTGCAGGCACGGCAATTGCGGGGCTCGCCGGGACATTCTTGGAGACTGAGAAGCAGAGAGACTTGGGGGGGGGCGGCACAGGCGAGTGGGTGTCAAAGCATCAGTCAAGGGAGCCCCGCCCCCCCCTCGCCCCGCGACCCTGCGGGATTGGGGGGAGCGATGTGGGGGAAGAAGGGGATGGATACGTGGGCTGAGGAATAGCGGAGAAAGTTACATTGCAGTAGGGCCTGCTGCTGCCTGGATTACTTGGCTTGTGTCTCTTCCGGGGGGAGGCTTGTTCCCAACAGTGAGGCAGATAGGGAGAGCTGGAGGAGCACAAGCCAGCTGCAGATGGGAGGAAAGGATCGGAGAGGCGTGAAGGCTGCAATCCTTAAATGGAAGAAGACGGGCTAGTCCCCTGAGGACAGCTGTATGGGGGCGGGGGGCTGTGCTGCTGATGCTCCAGCATTTTGATCAGGACAGTTTGGGAGCTGCTTTCCAGAGAGGAGAAATGTGGTCAAGGGGTGAGGAGCCACCAAAGGAGGCAGGGTGGGAGTTTAGCTGCAGCAGCCCCACAGGGCTGGGATAGGTCATGCCAAGGGCTGTAGGCAGCAACATTTTCCCAAAGTGTCTCTAGTGGGAAAGGTTTTCTTGCAAACTTAAAAAATAATCCACAGAGAATGAAACATTTCCTGCTTTATTTGTTTTTTTCCTAGCTTGAGTAAGTTTTTTCAGACAAGAAACTTTGATGCCAGGATTAAATCACATCTGCAGCAGAAATGCAAAATTTCCCTCCTAGCGTTTCTTTTTTCAATCCTGGAACATGGCTTGCGATCTAAGTACTAGTCATGAATATTATTGATGTTAAATGAAAGAAATGCCATGTTCAGAATTAGATCATAGACCTGCTTTGCTGGCGATTTTTTTTTTGTAAGACTCTTTTTACAAACAGCAAAGTTTTAAAATCAGAGTAGTATCAAGCCTGTTTATTTCTCAAGAGAGATAAAAGCAAGCTTTAATGTGTATAGAAATAATAGCCTTTCATCATACAATTCAAAAGTGCATTCCTTAAGGGACATTTTTTCAAGGAGAAATAGAGGAAGTCTGGTTTAGTGAGTAGAACAAAATACTGGAAATCAAGGCTATTACTTTTTGAATGTGTTATTTGTATTACAGTAGTACCAAGAGGCCTTGACCAAGAGCAGAATTCTGTTGTCCTAGGCACTGCACATACACAGCGACAGTCTCTGACCCAAAGAGTTTTCAGTCTGATATACAGGAGGTCAGACTAAATGATGTACAGGCCCCTTCTGGCCTTAAACTGTGGGCCTTGTTTTCAGAAGAACACAGACACATGCCTAAGTTTAAGCATCTGCTGAAGTGCTTTGCTAACGAGACAAGACAGGCAAAGGAAATGTTACTCTCATTTTACAGAGAGTGAACTGAGGCACAAAGAGATCAGATGGCTTTTCCAGGACAACTGTGGCAGAGCCAAGAGTTAAATCTGGAATTAAATGCAGAATCCCAGTCCAATGTCTTATGGGCAAGACCATCCTGCCTTTTGGCTCTAGCCCTGGCTCTGCCACTGACTTTCTTTGTGACACTGCACTAGTCAGTTTGAATGCATTCCTTCAAGGCATAGAGCACTTCCTGACAAGCACTGAGAATCTTCACTACAACTGACATCTGTCCAGTAAGCACTTTACACATGTAGGTTTTTTATCTATCTGTTCTTTGCTTTTCCTGTCCAGGAAATGATGATGATGGTCAACTCCGATAGGGGAGATGTGAGGCTTAACATTTTCAAGATTATTTGAGATTATTGTTTGAAAGCTTCTGTAAATGCAGATTATTATAGGGCATTATTATTAAATTCTTATTGTTTAAGGCCTGATCCTGCACTCCTTGCTCAGGCAAAACTCCCACTGACCTCAAGGATTGGGTCTAAGAGCAATGCAGTGATAAATGTGTCTAAATTATGTCTATGATGGAATTAGACATGCATAAGAATTGTTGGAATGTCAATAGAAAACTTTTAAACTCACATATATAAGGCAATTTTTAGTTAAAACTGCTGGAGCTAAAAGAGCTTTCAGGGGATAAGTACACAAACATTTATTTATTAATGCAGATCATTTGTAGTCTCTCTCTTTCACTGTGGAAACAGAAAGATTTCCATTGTTCCTAGATGGATTTTAAAATTCTCTTTTATAACAGGAGTGTCTGGATTAGAAATTGAGTGGTTTATCTGAAATTGTCTTCTTTACACCAAGGTACCTAAATCTTTGCTTAGTATGCTACTCATGTCTCAACAGCATGTAGTCTACTTACATTTTATGTTCTAGCTGAAGGGCGCATTTATATCCAAGTACACATGAGGCAGCTGCTGCAATGCCACCTTCCATTCATGTAGACTCCACAATCACTAGGATTTTGCATCCATCCTGAAGCATTTCATCTTGCCTACTGTCTCTGAATTTCCCTAAGCGAGGCATGCACCAAGCATTTTCACCTGCAGGAAATGTGCTATATTTCACCATCCATTTTTTGTTAGAGAAGAGTGAGTCCTGGTTTGACTTGAATTAAATTTAAACAAATCACTTTTGATAAGTTAATATGCAAACTTTTGCTCCATTTTCATGTTTCAACACATGCTACTGTAATGGCAACATTTGCTGCTCCTTCCACGATTTTTGGAACAACTGCCACTCTTGTCTACACAGGTGAAATTCATCAAAATATTCAAATCAGTTTCAAAAGTATCTGGAGGCACTGGGTACACAAGTCTCCAGCAGTGGGCGCCATTCTTATAACTCACTTAGTGAGACCTCCTCAAAGCAGATTTAACTAAACTAGTTATAACAACAGTTCTTGTGTCCAGATCCTTGTCTACACTGAAGCTCCAGCTGGTTTTAAAATCAGTTCTGCTTGTTTGGAATTTTGAGAAAATATCCCCTGTGCTGAGAAGGCCAGTAAAAGAACACCAGTAAGGTAAAGAATAGGCAAATCACAACATGAAAGCCCCATTGCTGGAGTTGTTAAAGGCAGGATTAGACAAAACACTCAAGAGTATACTATAAGAAACAATTCTTTATTGGTAGAGGAAGGGACAAGATGAGAATAGTTCTCACAATACTGTATCTGATTTTCATGATACATAGCAGGGCTGAGACATGCTAAAACCTATTTTATGCTAATCAGCACAGCAGGACCAACAGAGAAAATTATGTAATTGTAGCTTTCTTTATAGTAAATGAACCCAAGCCAGGACAAACATCACAGACTCAATGACAGATTAGTTATCTAATCAAAGCATACAACAAAAGACATTTCACTGTCAGATTAGGTAGCACAGGGGAGTATACGTTCAAGAATTTAGAGCAAAATGAAGTCTCCAACAAACCTCACTCTTTTTAACTGCTGGGAGAAATACGGGAGTGTCTTTCCTTTGCAGACCTTCATCTGGTTTTCTCTTGAGCATGTGTTAGAGCACGATATGGTGTGGTTCTGAGCCCCTTGAGGATATGTTCAGCACTTCAGAGAACTGGATCTTTAGGCCAGGCCTGTACTTGAATTAAAACTAGGTTCAACAGAATGGTATAGACAGAGCCATTGATTTGATGTTATATACTAAAGGCATGATAAAGATAATACAATATTATTCAAATAAAACCACACCTTAATTGTAAAACGAGAGCTAAGTACATAGATTAGATAAATATACAAGAAATTGGATTATAGTTATTAAGAGAAAAAGAATGTTGATAGTTATTTTAGTAGTTCATCAAATATGTTTATCCTAAACTATATTGGTTGGTTGATATAAATTGCTGTTAACATAGTCAACCAATTATATACCAGATTTGAATCCAAACCTCTACAAATTTCAGAGCTAGGGCAAGGTAGGAAGCCAAATTTGAATTGCTAGATCCAAGTACACCCATATAGTTTTCCTGCCAGGTCAGATCTGAAACTGGCCAGAATCTCATGACAGCAAGATTTCCATTATTGACAATTGCATTTAAAAATTCTTTTTTAAAACAGGAATCGTTGGATTAGAAATGGAGCATTTTTTTTCTGTAAAAACTGTTCTACTGTTTCTCTGTTTTCTCTGCTTATAGCGAACCCAGGACAGTTAGTTTGTTCATTCTAGATTTTAGGTTCACCAGAGTAACATACATCTAAATCATCAATACTGCATTGATTCCAGTGTAAAAAAATTCCACTGAATGATATAACAAAGTTCAGTTTTTGCAATGATTTTTTTATATGCCTTGTGGGAGCCCATGTCTAGAAAAATATGGTAGTTTAATGAATGAAACATCACATACCTTATGAAGGAATGCATATTTTGTTTAAAATTTAGAATCTTCAATCAGAGGTTGGCTCCCAAGTGAGAGACTCGTTTTAGAATCATAGACCGAAGTGTCTTATTCCCAGGTTATCAAAGCACAGGAGAGAGGCCTGTGTTTTGCTCGAGCATGTGGTTATGACTTGTGTTACTGAACAGTGACATCTACTGGACAGTCACTAATGCTATCAACTCAGACCCTATGCTGGAGAATTGTGGTAATGGATGATGTATCTATCAAAAGGGGAGACAGCTATGTAGAAGGGTAAACAGGGTATTTTTGCAGGCATGGAGATGCCTTGTAGCCCTTGCAGCTCAGACCCTAGATTTTACAGCAATGGAGAAATGCAGCCAAGTCCTTGAATGAGCAGCAGCCAGCTCAGTCTTAGACCCAGAAGTTAATATTTTGCCTTAATATTTTGGATGGGCCTGTGATACAGGTTTTTTTTAAATATAACACAAAATATAACCAATTACTGACAATCCTGATCTCAATTCTCATGTTTAGGGTTTTTCTAAAGATTTTGAAGGCGGGTCAATGAGCTGATAGTGTGGGATATACCCCAGATTTCATTGACTTATTACACTGCTCTACAGCCAAAATGCTTCTGAAATAAATGTAGTCCAACTTTACTAATTCTGGGTCACTGAGAACAAAAATGATGCTTAAAATTGTTGATTGGCTCTAGTTTTCAAGATATGCTATTGGGTCAGTATATACGACCCTTGACTTGGGAATGGCGGAGGATAAGTGAGTTATAAAGGGAAGGGATCTCAATTTAAACCAGAAATGACTAAAATACATCTTTGACTGGATCTATGAATAAATCTATGACTGGCTTTGGACAGTACTTGCTTTTTAGGCAAGACAATGAATGATGCAATCTGAAGCTGGTATTGTGTCATACATGATATGAATTGCATCATGTTATTCCTAGAAGTCACGGATGATGCAATCATAACGAAGCTTACATCACTCTGCTGAACAAATTGCCCTATATCAGCTCTAGAAATCATACAGTGTCATGCTCTCTTATATGTCAGCGTTTGATTTTGCAAAGGGACACATTTTTGTTTAGCCAAAGTGAGCAGAGATGCCTCGTACTTGTGTGAACAGTGCAGATAACTTCTGCTATGTTTGTGGTGAAGTGACTTTTGCATCACAAAAGCACAGTATAACCACTATGGTTAAGAAAGCCTATCACCTTTATTTTGGCTGCAAAATTGGAGATCAGGACAAGAGGTGGGCCCCACACATATGCTGCAACACTTGTGCAAATCTTCGCCAGGGGTTGAACAGGAAAAGGAAATCTATGCCTTTTGCAGTGCCAATGATTTGGAGAGAGCCAACAGATCATACCAGCAATTGTTACTTCTGCATGGTGCCTCCAGTTGGGAAAGATGTGTCAAAGAAGAAAAAGTGGACTGTGCATTATCCAAACATTCCATCAGTTATACGCCCAGTACCCCACGGAGAAGGACTGCCAGTTCCTGATGCACCAGAATCATTCTTACTTGAGTCAGACGAGGAAGAGGAAGAGGATGAAACTTCTGGTCCTGAACCATCAATGTCACAGGACCCACATTTTTTCCCATCCTCCTCCTCTGAACCACACCTCATAACACAAGGTGAACTGAATGACCTTGTCAGGGATTTGGAACTACCCAAGAGTAAGGCAAACCTGTTGGGCTCCTGACTACAGCAGTGGAATCTCCTGGCAGGCTATCAGGGCAAATGGAGCCCATCAATGCTTGCAGACTATTGCTGGACAGTGACAAGAGATGCTCCATTTAATGAATACAAGAGACAAGCCAAGAAGCGCTGAGTAGACACTGAATAGGACTAAACTATGTACGTAATAGTTTTTTGCCTTTTGTTTCATAATACATTTTATTTATATACCCTTTTGCTGATTTTTAAAGTGTTACATAAACAGAACAGGTGAAATATTATCATGTAAAGCAACCATAAACACATGAAAAGACCTAGGTTTACAATTTATGATTAAAACTCTACTATCTACACAATATACATAGACATAAAATGTAAAAACTTAAATATCTTAGAAACAGTAGCCAATCAGTTGTTTTAATTGTCATATTTGAATTCAGCACATCAAAATACATAATAAATATCACATTTTATCTCTGAAGCAGATGACTTCTCAAAAATTGTAGACCAGTGCTATGCATAAAAGGGGTGTGTGCATGCGTGAAAGATGGGGTAGATGGAATCTTTAGGTTTCCTCACCCACAGCCTCTTGCTGCAGTGAAGCCTAGCTGCATGTTCCCTGGAGTCGTAGTGATCATTTGAACTAGGTCATCTTGGTTCACATTTTCAAGGCCATCTTCAAGGAAATGGCTAGAGATTGCCATTTTAAATAAGGAAACATGAAAATCCTCTTGATGGAGACAAAGGATGGTTCTGTTAACAAGGGGAAGCTTCTTGCCTTCACTAAAGCCCATGAGACGGGGTGGGCAAATTTTTTGGCCCAAGGGCCACATCTGGGTATGGAAATTGCATGGCAGGCCATGAATACTCATGAAATTGGGGGTTGGAGGATGGGAGGTTCCAGCTTGGGGGTGCGGGCTCTGGGGTAGGGCTGGTGATAAGGGGTTTGGGGATCAGGGCTGGGGCAGGGGGTTGGGTCATGGGAAGAGGTCAGGGGTGCAGGCTCCAGGCGACGTTTACCTCAAGCAGCTTCCAGAAACAGCAGCATGTCCCTCCCCTCTGGCTCCTACATGGAGGTGCAGCCAGGTGGCTCTGCATGCTGCCCTGTCCACAGGTGCCACCCCTGCAGTGCCCATTGTTTGCAGTTCTCAACCAATGGGAGCTGCAAGGGCAGAGCTTGGGGCAGCCCCGTACCCCACTTCCTGGCGGGAGCTTGAGAGCCGGATTAAAACATCTAGAGGGCTGGATGTGGCCCCCAGGCCATAGTTAGTTTGCCCACCTGTGCCCTGAGATCTGCATACATCTCAGGAAATCTATGAAATTGGAACCCCTGAAATCTTCCATGGCCCCATCCCTAATGGAAAAAAATCCAGGTAACTGTGATTTGAAACTCAAGTATTTCCCATTTCTTGATGTGGAAACTGTAAGTTACTGCCTTATATGGGTTAGTTTCACATAGGGGAGCACAAAGCTCCTAGTTTGTAATGTCCTTTGAAAAGTTTTTAGATGAAGAGCACTTTATCACTGTCTCAGTAATAATAATTATTATGGATTATTACATAAACACAATGGTTAGTTCTTGTTATAGAGTTTATGCATCGAGTCACTGAGTGTCTGCAGTGACATTTGGGGTTGGCCAACATTGTCCTTGTAAATTTTAATCATTCTCCAAATGGCATTTCAATACATTCGTTCCCATTTGTACTTAAAGTTCTGTGCTCTTTAAAGGACATTTGATTGTGTATCATTAAAATAGTTTTCACTACACACTATGATGTAGCAAAATCACATAAGCATGTATTTTGCTTCTCCTGTATATTTGCATTTTTCAGTATTTTTCTTTCCCAATGAAAAAGCTAACTAATGAGATCATTAATGTTATCATTTATAAGGGGGAAGATAGTAACTCAGTTAATGTGCTTGTAGGTACTTAGTTTAAATTACCTCTTAACCTTTAGAAGGATATTATCACTTCAGTAATTAATTGCTTTTTGCCATTTAATTTGCAGTTTATTATTTTCAAGGAAAATTATCCATTGAACCTGAGGGCTTTCTTTTCAAAATATCCACTTATGACCTTTAAAATAAGTTTGATATTGGCTAAACCATTTTTGTTTGCTTGTTTGTTTGAAGAGAGAAAACTCCATTGGCATCTTTATATTCAAAAGACATCATGAATAATGTATGCATCCCATGTTCATTTCAAATCTGGAGTTCACGTAGGAGAATGGGGGTGAGAAGCTGAGCCTCTCTGCTTCCTCTTTTCTCTCTAGCTTGGGTAAGCAGTTTTCTCTGAATCCTTTCACTCCTCTTTGGTTGGTGCTGTGAGAGCTCCCCATTCTGCTTCAATCCCCTTTAACCATTGCTTCAAATGTAACTTACATGGGAGCATCAAGCTATGAACACTTCTGTGTAACTTTAGTGGGTAAAAAATAGATTGCAGCTTCAGTTCTGTAAAGTGCTGAGCACTCTGGCTCTCATCCAGCAAAACACTAAAGCACACACTTAACTTTAAGCATGTGAATAGTCCAGTTGAGTTCACATGCTTTACTGGATTGGGACCATACACTCAGCATTTTTCAGGGCTGAGTTCTATGGACCTACTTCATTGAAGTCAACAACCATTGACTTCAATGGATCAGACTCAAGCTCTATAGTCTTATACTGTTGTGCTGATACTCATATATAATGTTGTGAATTTGGGTTAAACCTCGTTGGAGCTGTTGGGTTTGATTACCCCCCTCTCATTAAGATAGCTGGCTGGAAAGGCAATGAAAGGGAAAGCATTTAAGATAGCTAGCTGGAAAGGTATGTTTGGATCAGTGAGCAAAGGAACTGTCTCCCTGCTGTTTGAGTCTTCCTGTTTTCAGGAAGAAACCACATGTTATGTATAATCTTTGTAAATAAACAAGATTGCATCACAGAAATACCTGACTCTTTCATCCATTTCTCCTCCTAAGTGGAACAACGCACTCCAAATTTGGCTAACCACTCAGGTCAAAAGGAGGGGTAACATTATTATTATCTCTAATAAGAATTGTGCCTAAATTCCATCATACAGAAGAAGAATGTATGCAAATATTGTTATTCAGCAGCACGGGTTACCTGACACAAAGTGAGATGTCTCCCTCTGATATGTGGATTTGAATGGGAAGAAGGAGATGGGAAGACTTGGAGGCACAAGTTAAAAAAGGAGACAGTGAAGAAGAAAAAAATGGGAAAGCAGCTGTGAAGTAGGCAGTGCCACTGATTTTTGAATGAAAAACTGGAAAGGTGTTTTGAAGTCGGGTGCACAAGTTAAATTAGCCTTTTGGCAGTTCTAACCTGTGTAACTTTCAAGTGTATGATATTATTACCCAAACTGATATGCATTTGGGTGATGGTGTCATGTATCTACTGGCACTGCTGGGGTAATATTTTATCTAGTTATGAATATTTTCCCTTATGGCATTGCAGAAACACAACATCCAGCTTTATTTGTTATGATCAATGCAAGGAAACACCAGGGTGGATTTGAATATGGAAACATCCATAACTGGATTTGAATTCCAATATTTCCTGCCTACAGCTTCCCACAGCAATGAGGCAGGGCAGTGAAGGAGGGGGACAGATGCTCTTTGCTCCATCCTTCACCCACCATATTTTCTAATACAGGTAGAGGAAGTACAGGCTCTTTACCCCAATCCCTAGGGCTGCTGATATTTGAAGCAGCTGCTACCTCAGTTGTTGTGGCTGGTTTTGCTCCTTGATGATGTTGCTTACACCTGCCTTATTAGAGGACACGGCTTCTTCATGTAAAGGGTCATGGGAAAGGAACAAGCAGGGCAATCTAAACATCTAAAATTAACATTGAAATAGAATCAGAGGGGTAGCCATGTTAGTCTGGATCTGTAAAAGCAGCAAAAAGTCCTGTGGCACCTTATAGACTAACAGACGTATTGGAGCGTGAGCTTTTGTGGGTGAATACCCACTTCGTCAGATGCATGTGTTTTGCTGCTTTTATTGAAATAGTAAGAAATCAAAGACTGCCAATTTGTTCACCTTGACCTTCACTTTTTCCAAGACACATATTATGTATGCACAACTGAACTTCAAAAATGTCATTATTTAAGCAAAGCTGACAGTGATGTGTGTTGTATAAACAGAACTATGACATTTTGGGACAATGCAAACTGAACAATATGGAGCTTGCTATTTTGCAATACATAGGAAAGTTTCAGATCCATCTTTTGGGACTAGAAATTCTCATTATTAATACTGGCCCTGGAGATGCTGTGAGAGTTTCTTTAATCACTAAGAACATACAGTTGTTCTCAAATCAGCTGATGTTGCATAATACACCAACGTAAGCAACTAACTAAATTACTACAGATCCTTGCACAGCACTGTCATACTAGCAGATACCTCACCCCAATGAAATGTGCAACACTATGGCAGACTCTCACCAAATACAGAATCAGTGACCACAAACTAAAGATGGAAACTGGGAGGCACCAAGTGCAGTCTAAATACAGAGAGGAGCCACTGGGCAGCTCAGTGGGACAGAGGAAAGATTGAGACAAAGGGGCACTTTCTTTCCAGTATCCCAGATGAGAGACAGGACAAGAAACATATTTCCTCAAATTATCAGGAATCATAAAATAGCCAAAAAGACCAACAGAAAAACAGTGTCTGAGAGAAATGAGGGAGATGACATTGCACCCATACATAGCATCCTGCCATCAGATCAGAAATGGACAGTAATGACCAATGGACACAGGGAATCAAATCCCATAATTAGGTAGTCCCATCCTGGGTGGGTTGTATCCACCCCGACAGATGTCTGAGGAGTCTGAGTTTTTCTTTGTCTTTGGCAATATGTGTATGACTTGTTATGTCAACATGGTCTCATTGAATTAAAGTAACCTGAGTTGCATTCATAGCTTTTAGTGTATTTGACATAGTTAGGACCATCTATATGAACAGTTATTTTGAAACAGTTTTCCCATTGTAGGATGTCATAACACTTCTTCCCAGATCTGGACCTTAGCGTCCAAAATATGGGTGTTAGCATGAAAACCTCCAAGCTTAGTTACCAGCTTGGACCTGGTAAAGCTGCCACCAGCCAGGAATTATACAGTGCCTAGCTCACTGCGGTCTCCCCAAAACCTTTCCTGGGGGACCCCCAGACTCAGATGCCTTGAGTCCTACAACAAAGGGAAATAACCTCCTCCCCTTGTTTCCTGGTTACTTCCTCCCAGGCTCCCCTCCCTGGACGACCCTAGGAGATTCCCTGCTTCCAGTCCTGGAAACACAAGTACCAAGAGAGCTAATCTCTCCCTCTCACCCAGAGGGTATTCAAAGTCAGGCTTAGTAAATCTAACACAAACAGATTTTCCCCTTGACTTCTTCCTCCCACCAATTCCCTGGTGAGCTGCAGACTCAATTCCCTGGAGTCCCCACTAAAGAAAAACTCCAACAGGTCTTAAAAAGAAAGCTTTATATAAAAAGAGTGAAAAAGGACATAATATATAGTCTCTGATCAAGGTGGCAATATACAGGGTGAATTGCTTAAAGGGAAAAAATGAATAAACAGCCTTATCCAAAAAGAATACAATTCAAAACACTCCAGCAACTACACACATGTAAATACAAAAAAACAATATAAACCTATTGTCTTACGATCTTTGTACTTACAACTTGGAAACAGAAGATTAGAAAGTTTGGAGACAGAGAGAGATCACTCTCAGAATGGAGAGGGCACAGACACAAGACAAAGAACAAAGAACTCACACCCAAAACTTCCCTCCACCCAGATTTGAAAAAGTCTTGTTTCCTGATTGGTCCTCTGGTCAGGTGTTTCAGGTTCCCTGTGTTAACCCTTTACAGGTAAAAGAACCTTAACCCTTAGCTATCTGTTTATGACAAGGATATCAACATGTTGCTTTACACTAACGGGAGCTGTTGGTTAGTGAATGTCTTCAAAGTGTGTTAAAACGTGGGCTGTTAACTTATACCCGTAAAAGGAATTTTTCCATTCATATTTCAAATTCAAGCTCAAGTGGTTTGTCAGACCCCGCACCAGATCTCAGTATGTTATAAAATATATTTGATTTACTTTTGATCTCTTATTACCTAACATATATAATCCTATACAGATCAGATGAGAAAAAGAAACTGCATAGCAATTTAAATAGTATTGTTGCTTTTGTTGCTACTAGGAACCCTAAGTGAGATCAGGACCCCATTATGCTAGGCACTGTGCAAACATAGATTAGAATTTTAAGTCTAAAATATATCCATTAATAGTATGTCATATATTATTAGTATCCTAAATCTACTCTTTCTGAAAAATTTCTTAAATGTTACACTGTCACAATAATAATAAATAGTAATAATAATCTCTTATGTAGCATTTTTAGCTATATACCCAGTTAGCTTTACAAAGGAGGCTGAGCATTATAATCTCAATTTACTGATGGAGAAACTGAGGTACAAGGAGGTAAAGTGTCATTCCAAAATCATACAGGCTGTCAGTGGAAGGGCCAGGAGCAGAATCTAGTTGTCTTGACTCCAAAATTTGGATCCTTTCCACTGAACCAAAATACATCCTCCTTTTTAAGGTAACAGGGTGAATTCCCATTGACTTTGATGGGGTCAGGATTTCACCAATATAGTCTGCATTACAACATTGGTAGTTAACTCAACTGCCACTGTTTGCTAGAAATCTAATGCCAAATATACTTTAGAAAGAATCCTGTTCACTTTGCTGGCACTGTATGTCCCTGATATCAAGGGGCATTTTGCTAGAATGAGGCAAACAGGATCTGGCCTTTCATGGGTTTGGTATGAGCTGGATTATGTACTGTCTTGTTATCTGTTATGTTTTCAGTCAGCCATAACATACAGGTGCTTTCCAGCTCCTGGGCCAGGTGGTTGGATCAGCATTATATATTTGATTTTTCATGTTGCTGATTCCAAGACATGACCATAAATCTTCAAGTGAGAGAGCACAAGTTTAACTACAAGCCCCAGAGAACTTGGCATTCTTCATAAACTGGATTGTGCAACATGGTGCTTTGTCACATGACTAATGGTGAGCACAAGCTCTTGTGTCTTGTTCCCAAAACTGCAACAGATTGATGCTGTGACCTTTAGCAAGACATTTAACCTCTGTGCCTCACTTTGCCGATTTGTAAAATGGAGACAATACTTACCAGAACTTGAAAAATTGACCTGTTAGCTGGAAGACTATGACGACTAGTACAGGTGAAGAATTTCTATGCCATTGGGCCCTCAAAAAACCCCAGTGCCCTGAAGCTTAAAGAAATAAAAGAGTTAAGTATGGGCCAGATTTTCCCAGCTGCTCATGAAACAAAGTAGCCTTAAAATGCTGGAGACAGTTGGTAGAAAATTCCCCTTGTGCAGGGGAACTCTCTGCTGGTAGAAGGCTTGTGAGGAAAGGAAGGGGCACATCAGGTTCATTTTGGGGGAAGACTGTGGTGAGGGGGCATGATCCTCCTCTGCCATAAGGTCAACTACGCAGTCTGCTGCCCTAACTTCCCCAGGAGCTGTGTAGCTGAGGGGCAGGAAGCCATAACTAGGTCTCTGCAGATACTACTCTTCCCTACATGTGAGAGCAAGAGAGCCTGTGGATTGTATGCAACCGTAGCACTGTCAACCAACTTTCTACTTAATAAACTTTAAAGAAAAAGTGACTTATTCTGTGCCTTGTGCTTTTGTTGTTCAACCTTTCCCCTCCCTGGCTTCACTCCCTCTGTTTTCTGTGAGAGATCATGTCGTAACTTCTCTGCGTTGTTCGAAGAGTGCTGTTCCCTTGTTTTCTTCTCTCTCCCTCCGTTTGTATCTTTTTCTCTTTCTTTCTCTACGTTGTGTTCTTTTTCTCTACTTCCTCTCCTTTACCTTCTGTCTCTACATCTATCTCTTACTAGAGTGACCAGACAGCAAATCTGAAAAATCGGGATGGGGGTGGGGTGTAATAGGAGCCTATATAAGAAAAAGATTCCAAAATCGGGACTGTCCATATAAAATTGAGACATCTGGTCACCCTATCTCTTACCCTCCTCCCCAAAAGATCTCTCTCTCCCTCTTGTATTCCTCATTTTAAAATTGATCCCCATTGATCCCTTGTCTCCCACTCAACAGATTCCCTTCTCCTCACTATCATGCACCGGCCTGCATGCACCTCCATCAGGCTCCTGCTCCTCACCACTTAAGAGGTCAGCCTCTGGGCTATTCTGCTCTCTGGCTTGCCCAGAGGAGTGAGGAGTCATTGGCTCCGGTCACTCTGTTCCTGGTCCAGTGCAAATTTCTGCTTGCCTGGATACTCAGGCTTTTGAAGCATCTGATAGATATTTACCTCACAGGAATGTTGAAGTACTTGACAAGCACAGGTTGAGCCTCACAAGCTGTTAGTATTGCAAAATACTATTATCTTATTTGCTGGGTCTGGTCATTTGAAAGGGTGTAGTCCATAAACCACATGCCCATTTTCTGCATGTCAGATCAGATTTCTATTTGTAGTATACGGAGTTAGGATTGCCTATGTTGTCTTTCAAAAATACAGGCCATGCATGATGGAAGGATGGCACGGCCATATTTGAGTGGTGGCATGACCCCACACCAGGTTGCAACACCACTCAGATTTGGCCTAGCTGCCCCTCTGTCAGCACTCTAAATCAGTACGGGATGCCTGGATTTCAGAGCCCTCTGGCAGCACTATGCCCCTGGTTGAAACGAGAGATAAAAGATGTTCAGTACTAATTGAGTATAGGAGAGATGATTTTTTATTTTACAAAGTGACATCTGTTATAATATGGGACTGTTGGCAATTCTATGCCGAGTGCTTGTGTGATTTTTATACCCTTTCATCTGCTCAGTGCTGATTTAAGAGTTATTTTTCTGTCTGCTTCTGCCAAAATAAGGAAGTGGGATGAGGAAATCAATAGAAAATTCTACTTGCTAGACACCACTTTGCTGCCATCTATAGCTTTGCTAAAGAAATTTGGTGCTCAGACAAATTGCACAATGTCAACTAACTGCCTTCCATTCGTGCCAGGTGATTGTTTTGTGAAATCAACACTGCTCCTGACATCTTCGGACCATGAGCTCCCAATTGCTGTTCCCCACAATCTACATCCAAACTAGCTGAATGGGGGAAAACGCTTTTCAGCAAAGAAGCAAACACACAAGAATTTTATTCAAAGGCTGACTCTGACATTTGTTTCAGTGGTAGCCATGTTAGTCTGTATCAGCAAAAAAAAAAAAAAAAAGTCCTTGTGGCACCTTAGAGACTAACACATTTATTTGGGCGTAAGCTTTTGTGGGATAGAACCCACTTTATCAGATGTATGAAGTAAAAGATACAGGAGCAGGTATAAATACACGAAAGGATGTGAGTTGCCTAACCAAATGTGAGGTTAGTCTAAAGAGATAAATCAATTAACAGCAGGATACCAGGGGAGGAGAAATAACTTTTGAAGTGGTAAGAGAGTGGCCCGTTACAGACAGTTGACAAGAAGGTGTGAGTAACAGTAGGGAGAAATTAGTATTGGGGAAATTAAGTTTAGGTTTTGTAATGCCCCAATTACTCCCAGTCTTTATTCAGGCCTAATCCGATGGTATCTAGTTTGCAAATTCCAGTTCTGCAGCTTCATGTTGGAGTCTGTTTTTGAAGGGTTTTTTTGTGTTTTGTTGAAGAATTGCCACTTTGAGGTCTGTTTTGAGTGACCAGAGAGATTGAAATGTTCTCCTACTGATTTTTGAATGTTATGATTCCTGAGGTCAGATTTGTGTCCATTTATTCTTTTGTGTAGCGATTGTCCAGTTTGGCCAATGTACATGGCAGAGGGGCACTGCTGGTACATGGTGGCATATATCACACTGGTAGATGTGCAGGTGAATGAGCCATCATAGGACCTACCACATCAGCCATGCCATGCAGGGCTCAGAGTACAGGGAGCAGGGCTGGGGAAAGGCAAGAGGAGCTGGGGAGCTCCAGCCTGGTAAATCCCCAGGCTGTGGGCCTTGCTAAAAGGCCAAAACAGTACTGGGGTTGCAGAGGCTGCAGCCCAGGCTTAGGCAGAGGCAACTGGTCTGACCCCTGTGCCAATGATGAGTGGCCTTTACAGACCGCAGTTTGCCCCAGTGAGTGGGGGCTAGATGATGACTGACAGTAGCCACTGAGGCAAGGTGGGTGAGAGGGTTGGAGGTTCCCTCGGGAGGGGAGATGCAGACTGTGGGTTACTGCGCAGTGGCATCAGGGGCCAGGAGGGGAATGGGGGCCCTAAGGCAGGTGAGACACCAGCCAGCAGAGGGTGCTCTGGGCTGGACAAGAGCTAATCCCCAGAATAACCAGCAGGAGGTTCTACATCGGTGAGTCTCACTTTGCTACAGATGCCTAAAAGAAGGCTATAAAACTAGCCAAGGCACCTCATACAAGCAGCCCATTCAGTTGCAGGAGATTGGAATATACTTTCTTGACAATCCTTGCTCAATTCTCTAGTGGAAGACAAAAACAAAAAAACCTTCCAAGTTTCCTGCCAGTGTATAATATTTAATTGCCTTTTGTCTGATGGATAAAACTATTTAACCAATCCACCCATGGAGGGCATCTGAAGGCAAAAGCAGATGCCTCACAAAACAATGAGTGATGAGACCATCACAGTGGTTTCTTAGATGTTCGTAGGTCAGCCTGCATGAATCAGACTTGGCAAGGACTTAGACTTATCTCACAGTTGTGGTTCAGATGTTCATTCCTTCTGACTTTTTGGTGTGTCTTGATTCTGTCAATTCATCCATCAATTTAATACTTTTTGTTTATCTTGTTTATCTTGGCTGCTATCACTATCCATTTTAATTTTGGAATGTTGGTTGTGGTTGTTGCATGGTTTTTTTAAATAAGATCTTTTTGCTCACAGACCTACATCTGTGTCTGTATGTGGTTTAAATGCCTTCATTCTGAAGCTGAAACAGAATTTTGGCTGGGAAGTGGGAATTGTGAAATTAGTGGCACCCTGAGGTTTGTGAAGTGGAGTTTGGATGCAGAGAATGTCTGGATGTTAGGGGAACACAGAGCAGTCCAGGGTTCAGTAGAAGAGGAAGGGGGAAGAGCTGGAGTTGAGGAGGGATGCAAAGGGTTCTAGAATGGCTGCAGACCAACTGGCAGGCTTGAAGTTGGGGAATGAGAAGCTGCAGAGCCAGCTCAGGGAAGCTGGCTCTATAAAGAGAGGGGATTACAGTACAGGTCAGATGTACTGACGCAATTTGAAGAAGCAATCAAAAAGTAAAGATGAAATTTGAAAATGTTCAATGCACTTGCTTGATTGTACTAACTTTAAATGGCTGCTACTGAGTCCTCATGGACAAGATGGACTCTGAGCTTGCAGTTTTTCTTGATGTGAGTAGTT
Organism: Gopherus evgoodei; assembly: GCF_007399415.2. Lineage (NCBI taxonomy): Eukaryota > Metazoa > Chordata > Testudines > Testudinidae > Gopherus > Gopherus evgoodei. The sequence goes on from NC_044322.1 coordinate 51,305,386, forward strand.
CACATAGAAAAAAAATACGGTGAACTAAAAATGTTTTAGAGGTTCAATTGCTTCTCTTAGCCTTAAAGCCAAGATCCACCTGATTAATTGCAGTTCCACTTCAAGAATAACATTCAAAACAATAGCCTAAAAATGCCCCAAGACCACCAAGGAGATGAGCTGCTGTTCGAGCCTTCACTATTTGATCCATATTCTATCATTCAAATGAAATAAACTTTCAATAACATACACGCTTTGTGAGGTTTTGATGCCTTCAGAGCTCACGCCTTCCATAGCATGGGGAGGCTTTGCCTTCCCTTGCAACCATGTGTCAGTATGGAGGCATGTAGTACAGCAAACAGGGAAAATACAAACAAAACACCAACCTGCATAACCTTGGTCACAGCCTGCAGAAAATTAGACAATTAAGTGTGATTATGAAACCATGCACCAATATTCAATATTGAACATGGCTCCATCCAACGCCCATTAAAGTCAGTGGAAGGATTCCCACTGAATTGAACAGACATTGGATTAAGTTTTGTAATTTGCAGGAAATCAGTTTTGAAAACAGTTTGCAACTTGTCAGCAAAAAAGGGTCAAACACAACTTTACTGGACTCTAGCAGTCCAGTATTATCCATTGTCACAGGTCCAACCTTCTAGGTTTGAATGCACTTCCCCTCTAAATTTAAAAACAAACCAACCCTTCGCCCCCATATCGAGGGATATATTTCCTGTCCTCAATGCTTGAGATGAGATTTATATACAGACTCCTCTACACATGAATGTGAGAAAATATCTTTAGCTCTTTGTAGGGAAGATTCATTTACATTATATAACTACATGGTAAGACAATAAGAGTGTAATGTACACACATGCTGTGTATATTGTGGACCCCCACACACACCTTATGTATTTAGGGGCATGCACAAGGTGGCAAGCAAGGGCACAGAACTGGGCTGGGGCATGGGAGGAGGAAGGGAGAGCCAGCTCCACCAACCACAGCGGGTGGGGAGGAGCTCCTCTGGCCATGGCGGGTGGGGAGGAGAGCCAGCTCCTTCTGCTATGGGGGCCACAGAAAGTGCCCCTCCAAAAGCGGGCAAATTTTTATTCCTGTGCACACCCCATAATGCAATCCCTTTGTTCAAGGAAGCACAAAATCTGCTTTCTCTATGCTCAGCTGGGGGCAGAAATCTGTCAAAGGGGACAGATGCAGAGCAATAGCCCCATTAGAAGGGAGTACAGCAGAATAGAGACAATGAATTTCAGGAAGGTGGATTTTGGTAAGCTCAGAGAGCTGATAGGCAAGGTCCCATGGGAATTAAGACTGAGGGGAAAAACAACTGAGGAAAGTTGGCAGTTTTTCAAAGGGACGCTATTAAGGGCCCAAAAGCAAGTTATTCCGATGGTTAGGAAAGATAGAAAATGTGGCAAAAGACCACCTGGGCTTACCCTTGAGATCTTGCATGACCTACAAAATAAAAAGGCGTCATATAAAAAATGGAAACTAGGTCAGATCACGAAGGATGAATATAGGCAAATAACACAGGAATGCAGAGGCAAGATTAGAAAAGCAAAGGCACAAAATGAACTCAAACTAGCTATGGGAATAAAGGGAAACAAGAAGACTTTTTATCAATACATTAGAAGCAAGAGGAAGACTAAGGACAGGGTAGGCCCACTGCTCAATGAGGAGGGGGTAACAGTAACGGGAGACTTGGAAATGGCAGAGATGCTTAATGACTTCTTTGTTTCGGTCTTCACTGAGAAGTCTGAAGGAATGTCTAGTATAGTGAATGCTTACGGGAAGAGGGTAGGTTTAGAAGAGAAAATAAGGAAAGAGCAAGTAAAAAATCACTTAGAAAAGTTAGATGCCTGCAAGTCACCAGGGCCTGATGAAATGCATCCTAGAATACTCAAGGAGTTAATGGAAGAGGTATCTGAGCCTCTAGCTATTATCTTTGGGAAATCATGGGAGACGGGGGAGATTCCAGAAGACTGGAAGGGGGCAAATATAGTGCCCATCTATAAAAAGGGAAATAAAAACAGCCCAGGAAACTACAGACCAGTTAGTTTAACTTCTGTGCCAGGGAAGATAATGGAGCAGGTAATCAAAGAAATCATCTGCAAACGCTTGGAAGGTGGTAAGGTGATAGGGAATAGCCAGCATGGATTTGTAAAGAACAAATCGTGTCAAACTAATCTGATAGCGTTCTTTGATAGGATAACGAGCCTTGTGGATAAGGGAGAAGCGGTGGATGTGATATACCTAGACTTTAGTAAGGCATTTGATACAGTCTCGCATGATATTCTTATAGATAAGCTAGGAAAGTACAATTTAGATGGGGCTACTATAAGGTGGGTGCATAACTGGCTGGATAACCGTACTCAGAGAGTAGTTGTTAATGGCTCCCAATCCTGCTGGAAAGGTATAACAAGTGGGGTTCCGCAGGGGTCTGTTTTGGGACCGGTTCTGTTCAATATCTTCATCAACGATTTAGATGTTGGCATAGAAAGTACGCGTATTAAGTTTGCGGACGATACCAAACTGGGAGGGATTGCAACTGCTTTGGAGGACAGGGTCAAAATTCAAAATGATCTGGACAAGTTGGAGAAATGGTCTGAGGTAAACAGGATGAAGTTCAATAAAGATAAATGCAAAGTGCTCCACTTAGGAAGGAACAATCAGTTTCACACATACAGAATGGGAAGAGACTGTCTAGGAAGGAGTATGGCAGAAAGAGATCTAGGGGTCATAGTGGACCACAAGCTTAATATGAGTCAACAGTGTGATACTGTTGCAAAAAAAAGCAAACATGATTCTGGGATGCATTAACAGGTGTGTTGTAAACAAGACACGAGAAGTCATTCTTCCGCTTTACTCTGGGCTGGTTAGGCCTCAACTGGAGTATTGTGTCCAGTTCTGGGCACCGCATTTCAAGAAAGATGAGGAGAAATTGGAGAGGGTCCAGAGAAGAGCAACAAGAATGATTAAAGGTCTTGAGAACATGACCTATGAAGGAAGGCTGAAGGAATTGGGTTTGTTTAGTTTGGAAAAGAGAAGACTGAGAGGGGACATGATAGCAGTTTTCAGGTATCTAAAAGGGTGTCATCAGGAGGAGGGAGAAAACTTGTTCACCTTAGCCTCCAATGATAGAACAAGAAGCAATGGGCTTAAACTGCAGCAAGGGAGATTTAGGTTGGACATTAGGAAAAAGTTCCTAACTGTCAGGGTAGTTAAAGACTGGAATAGATTGCCTAGGGAAGTTGTGGAATCTCCATCGCTGGAGATATTTAAGAGTAGGTTAGATAAATGTCTATCAGGGATGGTCTAGACAGTATTTGGTCCTGCCATGAGGGCAGGGGACTGGACTCGATGACCTCTCGAGGTCCCTTCCAGTCCTAGAGTCTATGAGTCTATGAGTCTATCACCTGCTGCAGTGAGCTGGCCCAGCATGCCCAGGGAAGCAGGCTGCATTATCCCCAGGGTAGTGCATTTTGTTCATTCCCCCTATATACTAGAATTGTGAGGTGAGGGTGGACTGAGTGGGGGGATTGAACCTCCTCGGGCACAATCCCTCTCCAGCACCCTTTGGGGCTGAGTGGTTCTGCACACACATACACAGAAGTCCTGCTCCAATTCAATGCTTTTCATAAATGGAACAACTGAGCCCTGTATATAGGAATAAGTAAGACTTTGCAGGACATGCACGCTTTATTCTGTGTAAAAACATCCACACATCCAAACATCCGTGTTGGCTGTATTTGCTTATGAAGGAAACTGGGCACAATGGCCTCTCCCATTTCAATATACAGAAGGAAGCCACAAAGGGCACAACTTGTGTAGCAGTCTTGGAAGAAGCAAACAGCAATTCTAGATCACATGTTCTTCCTCTGGGGAAGCTCGCAGAAGCCCCTTGGCCAGAACTCCATCTGGGCAGCATTTGATACAGGGCAAGGCTGGAGACGTGGAGCATTTGTGCTCTGCAGTATACTCCCTTTCTGAGGAAGCAGATGTCCAAGCATCTATCTATGTTTATTCTAGCACAGCCAGAAGCACCATTACCTTAGGTCTGGTCTATACTGCAGACCTATAGCAGTGTGAAAATCCACCCCGCTGAGTGACATAGTTATATCGACATAACCGTGCTCCCTTGCACCTGTGTAGACAATCCTATGTCAATGGAAGAACTTCTCCCATTGACATGCTACTGCCTCTGGAGAGGTGGATTAACTATGCTGACAGGAGAGCTCTCTCCCATTGGCGTACAAACATCTTCACTTAAGCTCTACAGAGGTATCTGTAGTGTAGACCTGCCCCTAGACTCCATATCTGCTGTCCTTTCAGAAAAGGCTTTGTGCAGGCATAGGATAGGTGGCCAATGGGAGCACATATGCAAAGGCTAGGTTACCATGGATGAAGAGGCACAGATCTCAGGATCTACTGGCTCAGGAGACACACCTCTGGGCTGTTCTATGGTGACATAGGGGTGCAACTGTCTCACTCATGAAATGAGTAGAAGAGACTGCTTCAACTCATGGAGTTTCAGGCAGACCCCTTCCATGGGTTGTTCCTACACTGGTTGAATTTTTCCTAGTGTGATGTATGTCTGTACCTTTCATTCATATTAACATATACAACTACCACTCAATTTATATTACTTTTATTGTATAAACTTGCTCATTTATGCACCAGACATCAAATAAAAGTGAATAACTGTCCTCGGGGTAAAGAACTCTCTTGCTTATCATTAGACCTAAACCTTTTGTTCATACAACTTGTAATATTTGCTGACTATCAAACATTTATGTTTAATAACTCATCATAACAGTTATGCTCCCACCCCAATTTCCTGGCAAATATGACTGAAGAATTATGAACAAATTCTTCAAGAATGTGGTATGTGTATATAGTTTCAATATACACAAAGCTCAAAGAGGAATTACTAAAGCATTAAGCTGATAGTGCTGCAGTGTAGTTCTAAGCTGTGTGTGGCATGAAGCACAGACAGTGAAAACAACATTGCTAATTATAGGTGTGATTTGGAAAGCTTTTCTCAAGTTGCATAATACTGGCTCACACTATCGATCCCTGTGTGGTCAACAGGCTTGATTCTCCTCCCATGTACAGCTGTATTATAGTGGTGCAGATCCTCTGACTTCATTAGAGCTACTCAGGGATACATGATTGTGAGACGAGAATCAGGCCCAATGGTGCCACTTGCATGAGCAGATATCACACAGCATAAGAGGGGCCAAATTAGATCCTAGCAGGAAGCGACACGCATCTTGCCTTTGTTTCTCTATGTGATGGACCAGTACAAGCCAGGCTGATCAAGGAAGGATTCTCATGCCTGGATACAGTTCAAACACCTGGACTATTATAAGGTCAAAGAAAGGCAATACAGGGCACAAGGCACAATCAAAGTGCCCCTAGCCCCTCATAAACTCATCCTTGTGCTGTGGCCCTGCCCCTTCTTGGGACAGCAGAGGGTTTCAGAGTTGAGACAAATGGCCTGGGGCATTTCACATCCCTTAGAGCTATTGATTCAGGCTGTTTGCAGACTCAGACAGGCATTAGTTATACTCAGGCCACAATTTCAAAGTTTCTTTGCAGCCATGAGGAAGAGAATCACCATTTTTTAACGAAAGATGAGATTCTGATCTCATCATGTGACTGAGGGAGCCTAGCTCCAGTTCCATAGTGCACGTCTTAATCTAGCATTGCTTTATGATGAGAAAACAAAACAAGACCCTGTGCCTTTAAGGTTAGTCCAAACATATCAAGCATGTTGAGCAAGTCCTCTCCACACAGCTCCTTTATTCCGTCCCTTTCAGACACCCTCCCTTCTTAGTGTGTTAATTAACTCCCCAGAGCAGGCCTAGCTTTATCGAGGTTCCCATCTGTGGGCCTTCATCTAACTAGGCTAGCCCTCCCCTGGCAATCACAGCATGGAATGCACACTCATCACACTGGCCCTGCCTCACTGTTTCTTCTATCTTTATTATTTTTAAATTACAACTAGGGAAAGAACAAAATGTGCAGCCCCTTTATGCAGTTCATTTATGAAAACGGAATGGTTAACTTGTGGTGGTTCCTTGTTAATCTCCCTTTGAGAGGGTTGGGGCTTGCCATGGAAAGGGGCAAAAATCACTGAGAACTCCACAGAAATCCAGTAGAGGTCAGGAATATCTACATGGAGGCCATGTGCCTCCATGCAATCATCAATCCTTCACTCCCATGGGAACATAGCTATTCCCAAGTCCTCCTCCGGGGGACTGCAATCACTGGGTGTGAGTGGGGATCAGACAGAATTAATTTACATTGGGTTGCTTGTAGGAACTCCCACAGAGGAGCTTTACTGGCATCAGAGGGAGAGGAGGAGCAGGCAACAGAGTCTGCACTACATCAGACTGGAAATAGGGCACAAAATGTTTAACAGTGAGGGTAATTAACCACTGGAACAACTTATCAAGGGTTGTGGGGATTCTCCATGTATGGCAATTTTTAAATCAACAATGGATGGGTTTTTTTTAAAAGCTCTGCTCTAGTTCAAACAGTAATTAACTCAGGAAATTCCTACAGCCTGTGTTATACTGGAGGTCAGACTAAATGATCACAGTGGTCCCTTCTGGACTTATTATCTATGAGTCTATGAATTATAGACTCATACACTTTAAGGTCAGAAGGGACCATTATGATCATCTAGTCTGACCTCCTGCACAATGCAGGCCACAGAATCTCACCCATTCACTTCAATAACAAACCTCTAACCTATGTCTGAATTATTTAAGTCCTCAAATTGTGGTTTGAAGACTCAAGCTGCAAAGAATCCTCTAGCAAGTGACCCGTGCCCCATACTGCAGAGGAAGGCGAAAAACCTCCAGGGCCTCTGCCAATCTGCCCTGGAGGAAAATTCCTTCCCGACCCCAAATATGGTGATCAGTTAAACCCTGAGCATGTGGGCAAGACTCACCAGCCAGCACCCAAGAAAGACTTCTCTGTAGTAACTCAGATCCCATCCCATCTAACATCCCATCACAGACCACTGGGCATACTTACCTGCTGATAATCAAAGATCAATTGCCAAAATTAGGCTATCCCATCATACCATTCCCTCCATAAACTTATCAAGCTTAGTCTTAAAGCCAGATATGTCTTTTGCCCCCACTACTCCCCTTGGAAGGCTGCTCCAGAACTTCACTCCACTAATCGTTAGAAACCTTCGTCTAATTTCAAGTCTAAATTTCCTAGTGTCCAGTTTATATCCATTTGGTCTTGTGTCCACCAAGGCCGGCTCCAGGCACCAGCTTATCAAGCAGGTGCTTGGGGTGGCAACTCTGGAGAGGGGTGGCACTTTCACGTATTTGGCGGCAATTCGGTGGAGGGTCCCTCACTCCCACTCGGAGCAAAGGACTCCAGCTGAATTGCCACAGATCACGACCACGGCGCTTTTTTGGGGGTGGGGGTGGGGGCTGCTTGCGGCGGCCAAACCCCTGGAGCCAGGCCCAGTGTCCACATTCGTACTAAGCTTAAATAATTCCTCAACGAAGGCCTCATCTAAAACAGGATGCTGTTTATAATTAGTTATGACATGGCACAAGCTGCTTCAGAAGAGTGTTGGAGGCAGAGAGAAGCATTGGTCAAAGTTAATAAGCATTTGAAGGTTGTACTAAACTCTAAGGAGGAAGGAGAATTGTTTGTAGGAGGTTGTGTACATTTAAGTAATATAACTGACTAAGAAAAGGAAAGATACTTTGGCTGTGTCATAGATAGTAGGAGTTAATAGAACAAAAATACTTTATATTTCTTTTGACTGTAAAGGGTTAACAAGTTCAGTGAGTCTAGCTGTCACCTGAGCAGAGGACCAGTCAGGGGACAGGATACTTTCAAATCTGGAGGGAGGGAAGTTTTTGTGTGTGCTGTTAGAATTTGGTTGTTGTTCACTCTGGCGGCTCAGAGGGACCAGATGTGCAACCAGGTTTCTCTCCAATCTCTCCAATACAGGCTCTTATAAGTTCAGAATAGAGAGTACTACTAGGTAGATAAGGCGAGTTAGGCTTATGTTTGTTTTCTTTATTTGCAAAGGTGTATTTGGTTGGAAGGAGTTCAAATTTGTATTTTGCTGAAAGGATTTTAATTTGTACTTGTATACTTAGGCTGGGAGGGTGTTCCCAGTGTCTATAGCTGAAAGACCCTGTAACATATTCCATCTTAAATCTACAAAGATAATTTTTACTGTTTTTTCTTTCTTTAATTAAAAGCTTTTCTTGTTTAAGAACCTGATTGTTTTTTTTATTCTGGTGTGAGACCCCAGGGGAAGGGGTCTGGATTCACCAGGGACTTGGTGGGGAGAAAGGAGGGAAGGGAGAGAGAAAGGTTAATTTCTCTCTGTGTTAGGATTACTTTCTCTCTCAGGGGGAGTCTGGGAGGGGGAGAAAAAAGGAGGGGGAAAAGTGGATTTTCCTCTCTGTTCAAGATTCAAGGAGTTTGAATCACAGTAATCTTCCAGGGTAACCCAGGGAGAGGAAGCCTGGGAGAGGCAACGGTGAGGGAAAGGGTTTACTTTCCTTGTGTTAAGATCCAGAGGGACTGGGTCTTGGGGGTCCCCGGGCAAGGTTTTGGGGGGACCAGAGTGTAGCAGGCACTGGAATTCCTGGTTGGTGGCAGCGCTACAAGTACTAAGCTGGTAATTAAGCTTAGAGGAATTCATGCTGGTACCCCATCTTTTGGACGCTAAGGTTCAGAGTGGGGAATTATACCATGACAGGCTGCATATTAGGAAACATTTCCTGTTGGTGAGTGCTAATGAATTACAGACTAAAATTCCAAGTGAAAGAGTAGAGGTCACATCTTTAGAGAAATGTAATCTGCATTATTTCCTACTGTGACATTATTTCCTGGAGAGGGGGCATCCCCTTGGCCTTGCCCACTTTCTGCTTTGCTGCATGTTACCCTACAACAACAGAGCTTCAGACATTTGGAAAGGGCTTCCTTAGAGTTAGAGGTGTAGAGCAGTGCTCATGCTGACAAAAATTGGCCCCCTCTAGGAGAGATTGTGCAATTCCTCCTCATCCCCGCATAAGGTTACTTAGGTTATCATCTGGCCCTAAGTATTTTGTCTGTTATTTTTCATATCAAGTTACTGTGAAGAACATGGGAATTATCTGTATTATTTTTATGAATATTATGCATGTCATAAACAGATAGTTAAGGGTTAATGTCTCTCTTACCTGTAAAGGGTTAACAAACAGGGACCCCAAACACCTGACCAGAGGACCAATCAGAAGACAAGATACTTTCAAATCTCGTGGGAGGAAAGCCTTTGTTTGTGGCTTTTGGGTTTGGCTTTGTTCTCTCTGGGTCCTGGACAGGACTAGAGGTGCAACCAGGTTTCTGCCAATATCCCTGCTACAGTCTCTTATCTATTCAGAATTGTGAGTAAGAAAAGGCGGTCATAGTCTTTTAATTTGTTTTTTTTTTCATTTACATATGTGTACTTGCTGGAAGTAGCTTAAATTGTGTTTCTGCTGGAGAAAGTTTCTTTCTATTGTTTATAGTTGAAAGACCCTGTAACTTTTCACCATCTAAAGTGCAGAGATAAACCTTTTACTTTTTCTTTCTTTCTTATTAAAAGTTTTGCTTTTAAGACTTGTTTAATTTTTTTCTCCTAGTTAAGGTTCAAGGGAATTGGTGGGGAGAAGGGAAGGATACATTTTCTCTTTGTGTTATATTCACGCAGCTTGTATTGCCTCTGGGTGAGGGGGAAGGTAACACTCCTCGGTGTGGTGATTCAAAAAGTTGAATCAGGCGATCTTCTAGTGTTCCCAGGGTAGGAAGGAGCTGGGAGGAAGAAGGGAGGGGGGAGAGAATGGGTTATTTCCCTTTGTTGTAAGACTCAAGGAATCTGGATCTTGGGGTCCCCTGGGAAGGTTTTGGGGGGAAAGAGGGTATAAGGCCCTAAAAATTCCTGATTGGTGGCAGCCTATCAAATCTAAGCTGGTAATTAAGCTTAGGGAAATTCATGATAGTATCTCATTTTCTGGACTCTAAGGTTCAGATTTGGGAAAGATTGCTAGGACAATGTATATCTCTTTTTTTATTGTGACTATGCTGTTTGCTACATGGATTCAAAGGGGTAATTCTTGCTGGAGCTCACCTCATCTCCAGGGGGCTTTAGTAACCTCACTCATTCCTATTTAACAGACAATGCAGACAGAGGTCTGCCCCTCACATGTGGTGCATAAACTGGTTTGACTAGGTTTAGAAGAGCTAGGCCAGGCAAAGGAATTTTGAGGGGCATCAAAAGGGGATCCTGGAGGAACAGGGGGATGCAGAGAAACAGACTGGAACTTCAGTCCCCAAAGCAGGGAGAAGCTAGGACTGACTAAAACTTTAAGAGAAATGCTAAGCTTTAGGTAAGACATATGCATGTATGTCTTTTGTTGTTTTAACCTTTTTTTCTGAAATGACACTGCAAGGGGGCTCATCCTCATTATAGTAGAGAGCAGGCTAAATGTGCTTTTTTGGGCTCAGCCAGCACCAACCAGGCTCAACTATAAGACTTGTTCTGCCTGCAGAGAAGAAGCTTAAAAAGGGAAAGCCTGCCACACGAAGGGGTGATGCCTAGGGAGAAGACTGCTGGCTACAAGAACAGATCCACAAAGAGGAAGACAGCTGCAACTGTATGAACCAGGGATGGGGTGACCCAAAGGAGGGGTTCGAGGAAGACTCTAACTCTAACTAAATATTGCTATACCTGCATGTAAGCCAAACCCCAAAGGAGTGACCAAAAAGACTGCCTATGGGCTTCTCTTCATGTACAGTGGCACAGCTGCAATGCTGTAGCGCTTTAGTGAAGACACCCCTACAACAATGGGAGAGCTTCTCCCATCGGCGTAGTTAATCCAGCTCCCCAAGAAGTGTCAGTTCTTCTGCTGACATAGCGCTGTCTGCATGGGACAGTTAGGTCGGTATAACTACATCGCTGGGCAACATGGTTATACCAATACAGGCCTGTAGTGTAGAATTGGCCTTAGAGACTGACCACCTTTGTCTGTCTTTCTTATTCTGATTACCCTTCTCTCAGGGGAAGGAGAGGGAAAAGGACCTTTTTGTATGCATTGTTTTGAGAATCCTTTGTATGCCACAGACAGGGGGAGGACTCTGTAAGTAACACAAATCATGGTCAGGTAGGAGGTTGGGGAACCCACCTGGGATGGGGACACCCACCCATCACAGCTACATTCCTATAGATAAATAAATAATACTTTGTTTGGAAGAAGCTGTTCTGAGTCACTGCATTTACCAAATGGTCACAACCAATGAAAATCACTTGCAGATTCTAAACCAGGGGTGGGCAAACTTTTTGGCTTGAGGGCTACATCTGGGTACGGAAATTGTATGGCAGGCCATGAATGCTCACAAAATTGGGGGTGTGGAGTGTGGGAGGGGGTACAGGCTCTGGAGTGGGGCCAGAAATGAGTTCAGGATGCAAGAAGGGGCTCTGGCCTGGGGCAGAGGGTTGGGATGTGGGAGAGGGTGAGGGCTCTGGCTGGGGATGCAGACTCGGGGGTGCAGCTGGGGATGAGGGGTTTGAGGTGCAGGAGGGTGCTCTGGGCTGGGACAGAGGGGGTTCAGAGGGTGGTAGGGGGATCAGGTCTGGGGAAGGGGGTTGGGGTGTGGGAGGAGGTTAGGGGTGCAGGCTTCAAGTGGCGCTTACCTCAAGGAGCTCCCAGAAGCAGGGACATGTTCCCCCTGGTTCCTACATGGAGGCGTGGCACCGGCCAGGCAGCTCTGCACACTGCCCCATCCACAGGTGCCACCCCTGCAGCTCCCATTGGCCATGGATCCTGACCAATTGGAGCTGCAGAGCTGGTGCTGGCGGCAGCGTGCAGAGTCCCTTGGCTGCCCCTGCACATAGGAACCAGAGGGGGGACATGCCATTGCTTCTGGGAGTCGCGTGGAGCCATGGCACAAGCAGAGTGGCGCAAGCCCCCAATCCCACTCCCTGGCTGGAGTGCCAGAGGTGCTGACTGAGGAGATATCTGAGCCATTAGCAATTATCTTTGAAAAGTCATGGAAGACTGGAGAGATTCCAGAAGACTGGAAAAGAGAAAATATAGTGCCCATCTATAAAAAGGGAAATAAAGACAATCTGGGGAATTACAGACCAGTCAGTTTAACTTCTGTACCTAGAAAGATAATGGAGCAAATACTTAAGCAATCAATCTGCAAACATCTAGAAGATAATGTGATAAGTGACAGTTAGCATGGATTTGTCAAAAACATATGTCAAACCAACCTGATAGCTTTCTTTGATGAGGTGACAAGCCTTGTAGATGTGGGAAAGCGGTAGATGTGGTATATCTTGACTTTAGTAAAGCTTTTGATACTGTCTTCCATGACCTTCTCATAAACAAACTAGAGAAATGCAACTTATACGGAGGTACTATAAGTGGTTGCAAAACTGGTTGGAAAACCGTTCCCAGAGAGTAGTTATCAATGGTTCACAGTCATGCTGGAAGAACATAATGAGTGGGATCCCACAGGTATCAGTTCTGGGTTCCATTCTGTTCAGTATCTTCCCCAATGATTTAGATAATCGCATAGTGAGTACATTTATAAAGTTTGCAGACAATATGAAGCTGGGAGGGGTTGCAAGTGCTTTGTAGGATAGGATTAAAATTCAAACTAGACAAACTGGAGAAATGGTCTGAAGTAAATAGGATGAAATTCAGTAAGGACAAATGCAAAATACTCCACTTAGGAAGGAACAATCAGTTGCACACATACAAAAAGGGAAATGACTGCCTAGAAAGGGCTACTGTGGAAAGGGATCAAGGGCTCATAGTGGACCACAAGCTAAATATGAGTTAATAGTATAACACTGTTGCAAAAAAACCAAACATCATTCTGGGATGTATTAGCAGGGGTTTTGTAAACAAGACATAAGAAGTAATTCTTCTGCTCTACTCTGCGCTGATTAGGCCTCAACTCTGGAGTATTTTGTCCACTTTGGGCATCACATTTCAGGAAGGATGTGGACAAACTGAAGAGAATCAAGAGAAGAGCAACAAAAATAATTAAAGGTCTAGAAAACATGACCTGCGAGCAGGGCCAGCCCACATTTTGGTACCTGGGGAGCTTAAATGATGTCCCCATGCCCCCTTGCTTGGGCCAAATCTTTGAAAGGTCTCAATTCTGCCTTCTTCCTGTTCCCCAGTAAAGGAGAACTAACAACTTAAAATGACTTGTTCAAAAATTTTAAGTAACACTTAATTTTTAAATGCCTGAATAGCAAATTTAACTTTTCTTGTCTGCATAGTAAACACTGGCATTTTTATCTGTTTGAATAATCAAAGTGGTGCTTTCCGTGCCTTCTCGGTTGCAAAGATTTGAACTGCTTCCTGAAGGTCCACAGTCTGGGCCAGGTCATGCTCTGTTGAAATGGTTGCAAGGCCGACCAGCCTTGCCTGTGTCATTGTGGAGCGTAGATGTGTTTTTATTAACTTCAGCAAGGAGAAGCTGAGTTCTCCACTGGCAACTGTTACAGGAAGTGTTAGAAGTATGTTAGTTAATAAACCTTTGGGTATTTTATTACAGGACTGGCTACAGGTTACGTCTTTGGTGTAAGACCTAGAATACTACCTGATCTGGGAGAAATGATTGGTCTCTTGGGACTGGAAGCAACCTGAATATGTCATGATTTTTGATTCAAGTAACCATTTATCACTAAGCCCAGCTTTCCTGCGCGACAAGATAGACCGGAGGATATAAGAATCCTGGAGTTCACACTTCTTATCGGTTGGAAAAATCTAATTATACAACACACTGCCAATTTGGGGTGTTTGCCCTATTTTTGATTGAATACCTCAGGGAAGACTCTCACACTTGTGAGCCACTGGAGACAACATGACAGCACCTATTTCTGATTAATGATCCATGACTGGCCCAATGACAATTTAATGATATATCAACAGGGCAACAATCATTAGGCAAGAGAAACTGCAGTCCAGTAGTTAGGGTACCCACTGGGAGATGGCATACCCAGGGTTCAATCCCCCTGCTCCACTCTTTTATTTTTCACAGCGGAACAGCTTCAACAGCCTGAGGGAGCAGTATCCTATAGTTCAGTGCTTAGAGCATTCTCCTGAATGGGAAACCTCAGTTCAAGTCCTTTCTTTGCCAGAGACGGGGGATTGAATCTAGTTCTCGCATATCCCAGCTCAATGCTCTAACTAAAGTAGCACCACCACTCCTCCTCAGGCCACCAGATTTTGACCTGATCCACTAAGTGTGTTCAGAGGCTACCAACAGGATCACGCCCCCCATGCAAGATAAGCACCCACATGCCTCTCTGCCCTGATTTGGGTTGCTGCGGGGCTGAGACAGGAGACAGGCGTCTAGACATCTAGGAGGCAGCACTGTACATGCCCAGAGTCAGAAAAATGTGTACCCTAAAAACTCTGGTGCTAAGTGAATTCAGGTACCTACAGGGGTCAGCAGGAGTTCTATGGCTCACAGCGAAGCCAAAATTGGGATTTAGGTGCCTAAACCTGAGACTTGAGCACCTACCTCTGTTGAGCCCCCAGAGGAGGTAGGCACCTGGGTGAAATCCTATTAGGGGCCTAGAAGCTTTCTCGGGCACCGAAATATGTTTGCAAAGGCGGCCCAAAGCCCCTCTCTGCAGCATCACAGAGCGCGGGCTACAGTCCTGGGCTCACTACGTCCAAACAGCACCCTCAGGCTCCCAAGAGCCACCCGCCGGGTGAGGGGCTTCGTGTGCAGTCGCCAAATCTGTGCTCAGCCTCCCTAGGCCAGTGGTCACCAAGTCGGCTCCCTGCCTGCCCCAGCCCCACACCACACCCAGAAGCAGCCAGTTGGGGGGGAGGGGAGAAGGCGCAGGGGTCTCCGTCCGTGCACTGCCCCTCTCCGCAAGCACTGCCTCCCCAGCTCCCATTAGCCAGGAATGGGGAGCAGTGGTCAATGGGAGCTGCGGAGGCGCACTTGCAGAGAGGCGCATACGCAGAGCCACGTGCCACCCCCCATCCCAGGGGCCGCAGAGGCATGTTGGCTCCTTCCGGGAGCAGTGTGGGCTCAGGGTAGGCAGGGAGCTTGCCTTAGCGACAGCCATGCTGCAGCACCAACTGGGAGCTGCTGTTGATAAGTGCTACCTTGCAGGAGGCCACACCTCAAGCCCCCTCCCAGAGGCAGCACCCCTACCCTCTCCTGTACCCCAAACCCCCTCTTGCATACCAAACCCCATCCCTGAGCCCCCTCCCAGTGCCAGCACCCCAAACCACCCGAGTCTCCTCCTAGTTAGCAACCCATACCCCCTCCCAGAGCCCACACCATCCTGCCCCAGCCTTGACTCCCTCCAAGCCAGCTCCCTGTATTCCCTCCTGCACCCCAACTCTCTGCCCTAGCCCAGAGCCCCCTCCTGCACCCAAACTCCCTCCCACAGCTTGCACTCCTCACCCCATCATGCACCTCGACCCACTCCCGGCTCACCTCAGAGCCCGCACCCCCTCCTGAACCCCAGCCTGGTGAAAGTGAGGGTGGAGGAGAGCGAGCAGTGGAGGGAGGGAGGATGGAGTGAGTGGGGTGGGGTAGATCCTGGATTGTCCTTAAATTCAAAAAGTGATCTTGGGCGTAAAAGCGTTAGAGACCCATGTGCGAGGCCCTGCGTGACCTGGGCAGACCCCAGAGCCCCCGACCCAGGCGCACTCCCTGGGCGAGTGACGCCAGCTGGGGGGTGTCAACAGAGCTCCCACTGCTTCCGCGCGCCGCCATGGCGCCCCGGCCCCAACCCCCATACGTCGCCATGGAGCCCCCGTCATCCCCTCCCCCACCGCTTCCCCACGGAGCCCCGACCCAACCCCCGTGCGGCGCCTTTCGCCCCTGGTGTCCCAGCACATACTGTCCCCCACGGGTCTAGACAGCGGAATCAAGTTGCTCGGAGTCGGTTCCTGGGGGGACTGTTTTCGGGCCGCTCCCCGGCAGGTGGGTGAGGTGGCTGGAGGGGCGCGGCCAGGTCGGTTCCGCCGGGGGCGGGGAAGATGGCGGAGAGCCGGGGCGAGGTGGTGGCTTCGCTGTCGGGCTCCGCTCAGGGGCTCCCCGGCAGCACCGGGACCGCGCCCCCTAGTAGCAACCCGCTGTCCCGTAAGCTCCACAAGGTCCTGGAGACGCGGCTGGACAATGACAAGGTGAGAGCGGGGCGGGCGCTGCCTGGGGCGCGGCGGGGGGGTTAGGTTCTGAGAGCAGCCGGCTGCCCAGGCCGGAGGGGGCGAGTGGGGGCTGCCCGGGCCGGGGGGAGCAGGCTGCCCATGCGAGTTGGGGGGAGCACTGGAGCAGGGGGATGGGGAGATGCCCTGGCGGGGGTGGAGAGCAGGAGAGAATGCGGGGGGCTAAGGTGCCTGGGGTCGATGCTCTACACCCTGTGGCCCCTGAGCCTCCCAGGGGAGAGGTGTGAACCCTCCTTGACTGATCTCTAGCGCGGTCTGGTGATCGGTGCTTGCTGAGATGCTCTCATGCAGCCCCAAAGCCGGTGTTCACAGTTGTCCATACCCTGACCCACCACGCTGGGCCTGGCGGGTTACCGAGCCAGCCTGTGGGTAGGGGTGGCTTCATGTTGGAGTGAATGGGTGATGCTGGCTGCCCTAGACACCCATACGCTCTTCTCTTATCCTTCATCATCTTCCCACTGGAGTGTAAAAACCCAAGTGTGGCTCAGGCCTGCAACCCATGGGTAGGTGTCTGGTCGTCTGGGAGTAAAACCCGCAATATTGATGTAAAATACGTTCACTAGGCTATATAAAAGCACCTAGGTTATTTACAAGCATCCTATCTAGTTGTGGTGGTAAAGGTGCTTGTCCAAGAGTCCTTCAACAAACTTCAGCTATGGAAGCAGACTTTTCAAAGTATACGTTTACACTTTTCATTGGAATCGTATGTTATGGGATATTGGCCAGAGTAGTTTTAATGAGGTATTGGAATGTGTTCAGCGGTTTGGAACAGAAAATATTCAGCAGACAGTTGTGATATCCCATAACTGCAATCAGAATAGCAATAAATACTATCTATATTATGTGTTTCTGTCTCTACCTTATTTTCTAAGACTTTATTACTTGGACATTAAAATTCGTGTATTTTGTGTTTAAATTAACATCAAGTATCACCCACTCTTTTCTGACCATAAGGAAATTCACACTGAAGAACACCTTACAGTTAATTATTTGTGTTAGTCTAAATTTTGATTGTGCATGGAACATTCATATCAGTTATTAATATAGTGGTTGAAAGTGTGTACCACGTCACATGAAAATTTGAAA
Source organism: Gopherus evgoodei (assembly GCF_007399415.2). Lineage (NCBI taxonomy): Eukaryota > Metazoa > Chordata > Testudines > Testudinidae > Gopherus > Gopherus evgoodei. Next base: position 51,322,701 of record NC_044322.1, read on the forward strand.
AAAAATTAAAATAGAGATAATTGAACTGCTTGAGGAGTTTGTTCTAATTTTTTTTAAAATGTGTTAACTTTAGATGGTTAAAGAATACTCAACATCAATGTCTTGTATCACAGAGGCAGGGAGAGATCACCTGATCATTACCTGTTAGGTTCACTCCCTCTGGGGCACCTGGCGTTGGCCACTGTCGATAGACAGGATACTGGGCTAGATGAACCTTTGGTCTGACCCAGTACGGCCGTTCTTATGTATTTCAGAACAGAAGTTTTTAGTTAATTTTCTTATATTGTACAGGAAATGCTGGAAGCTCTCAAGGCTCTTTCAACCTTTTTTGTCGAAAACAGTTTGCGTACCAGAAGAAACTTACGTGGAGACATTGAGCGCCGTAGCTTAGCCATAAATGAAGAATTTGTCTGCATTTTCAAGCAAGTTAAGGAGGTAACATTTTTGTTAACAAATCATCTTAAAACATGTAGAATTGATCTAAAAAAAAACCTCTGTAAGCTTGAAAACTCATCTCTTTCACCACTTCTGTTGGTCCAATAAAAGATGTTACCACCTTGTCTCTCTGGTATTGATTACATGAATACTAAGCCTCAGAGAATTTTTTCTTTTCCAAAGCAAATTTACCATTATAGTAGTATTGTTTCAGCCTCTTCTATAGTTCGACCATTTTTCTCATGTGTAAGATGTTCATCACTTTGACTTATGAACATAAATACACGAGCTAAAGTCTTCCTGGAGATGACTTGACTCGGTACATGTAAATATATGGTTGGATAGAGCCCTCAGTAACTGGATGTGATCATAAAGTGATTTCATTAAAATCAAGCAAAACAGATGCTTTTTACTGAATTGTCTCAGTACTACAATTTGAAATTTGTTTGGTTGTAATGTCAGACTAACAAGAAACAAAGAGATGCTAAACTTCCAAAGCTAACTGTTTTTCCCTTATAAATAAACCAGCTAAATGTTCTGTGGTATCCAGATTTAGTTTTTATTGGTATGATAGACTGGCACTGAAGAACCAAAGCAGTGGCAAGTTTTCTTCTGTAGCAATAAAAGGTCCTTTTATATTTTGCTCAGTAGTACAGAATGGCAGTATACTGAACACTCTGTACAGATGCTGATGCATCGTGGAAGATAGTGTGCACTGCTTCTTGTCAGATAAAATGGCAATATTATCTGCTGTTCTTTAATCCTAAAAAGCTCACTAGTATTATCACTGAGTGAAATTAAACAAATTTAGAAAAAGTGCACCTAAAAAGAAAACTGGACTAGATAACTTCTACTTCTGAGAGGGTGGGGAAGGGGAACTGTTGCTGAAACAAAGATAAATCATGCATGCCAACATTTTGAAAACTTCTGTAGATAGATTCAAATTGTAGACTTGATGTAGCACAGTGGTTGGCAACCTCTGGCACGCAGCTCATCAGGGTAAGCACCCTGACGGGCCAGGCCAGTTTGTTTACCTGCCACATTGGCAGCTATGGCTGATCACAGCTCCCACTGGCCACAGTTCATCGTCCCAGGCCAGTGGGGGCTGCAGGAAACGGTGTGGAGGAGGGATGTAGTGGCTGCGGTTTCCCGCCGCCCCCGTTGGCCTGGGACAGCGAATGGAGGTCAGTGGGAGCCGCGATCAGCGGAACTTGCCAACGTAGCAGGTAAACAAACTGGTCCAGTCTACCAGGGTGCTTACCCTGGCGAGCCGTGTGCCGGAGGTTGCTGACCTCTCATGTAGCATAACCATTACAAAAAAATACATCACAATACAAATAAACTACCAGTCTTATTCTATTCTTAGGAGCTTGAAAGTATAAATGAAGATGTCCAGGCAATGAGCAACTGCTGTCAGGACATGACCATTCGTTTGCAGGTACTGTAGGAATAAATGTCTGTTTTTTCCCTATCTTTCCCTGCTGCATCTTGGCAGATTAATTAACTGCTTTCTGTTAACACAGTAACCAAAGAAGTTTTTTCCATTAACAGCTCTATTAAGGCAACTCTCTAGAATATTAATGCTGTTATGTAACTGTTATCTTAGTATAGTAATCAGTGTGTTTCTAGCTCTAAAGAAAAGGCATTCAGCTACTTTCGGGGGGAGTTATCTATCACTACTTCCATTTCAGTTATGGGAATATGTTTCTTTCAGAGTATCAAGGTATCCATCAGTTTTTTAATATGGTGTGAAACTGACTATATGAAGAATGCTGTACTTTAACTTTGAATCTAAAAGTGTATTATACAGTATAATAAAACTACCTGTTCCTCCGTAATGTGCATATGGAACTATTATGAGGATTAATAAATTCATGAGCAACAATGTTCTACCCAGCTCTAGATCACTTCCATCAAACACAGACAATGCTGTCTAATGCCTTGGCCACTGTACAGTAGATCATGAGGGACAGATAAAAGCTAGCTGGAGCTCAAGCTGGATAATATGGAAAGGATGCAAACAGAAGATATGGCAAAGAATATATTTTCCCTTTTAATTGAATGTGTCTTCCATTTTTACTCAAGTTGGAAATAACTGGATACTGTTGGATCTCCAGCTGTTTAGGCCCATCTTACAACAGGAGTGACCAGGATTGCCTTTTTTCCCCTGGCCAGAAGTGTGACCTTTTTCATATATTAACTTTGCTACCATGATCTGGGCCAGGAATTCAATGTAGCTAGTAACTGAATTGAAAGGGAGGCTGCAAGCCTGGGAGCGGGCAATGAGTGAACCTCCTCACCCTCATCGTTGGTGGGAAGCGAAGCGCTGCAGCTGGGAGCTGGTGGAGTGGAACAGGATGCCAGCGAGTGCCTGTCAGGGAACGGGGGTGTGGTGGATAGGATTCGGGGTATGCTTTTAAAATTTGCAGATGACATCTTCCTGGGAGGGGTTGCATACATTTTGGAGGGACAGGATTAGAATTCAAAATGATGTTTACAAATTGGAGAATTGGTTTGAATTCAACAAGGTGAAATTCAATAAAGACAAATGCAAAGTACTGCATTTAGGAATTAAAAATCAAATGCATGGTTACAAAATAGGGAATAAATGGCTAGAGTGTAGTAATGCTGAAAGGGATCTGTGGGTTATAGTGGATCACAGTGTGATGCAGTTGAGAAGAAAAGACTGAGGGGGAAACTTTATAACTGTCTTCAGATATGCAAATGGCTGTTAAGGAAGACTGATTATTTGCTCCCCATGTCCACTGAAAGTCTGACAAGAAGGCTTAATCTGCTGCTAGGGCAATTTAGGTTAGATTTTAGGATATAGGAGATTTTTAACTATAAGGATAGCTAACCTTTGGAATAGGCTTCCAAGGGAAGTTATAGAATCCCTGACGTTGGATGTTTGTAAGAACAGGTTAGACAAAAACTTATCAAGGATTGTTTAAATTTACTTGGTCCTGCCTCAGAGCAGGGGACTGAACTAGATGACCTCTTGAGATCCCTTCCAGCCCCACATTTCTATGATTCTGTGATTGTTTCCTATCGTATACCTTTCTAGTTTTTTTTCCACTACTTCTGTTGGGAGACTGTTCCGCAGCTTAATACATCTTGCTATTAGGAAGTTATACGTGATATTCAGCCTAAATCTTGCTTTCAGGTTTCCTCTGTCACTGGAATGATATCCACAGTTTCTAGAGGGAGCACAGATAGACCAACAGTAATAAAAGAGAGCTCATTACCTCATGGCTCAAAGTCACATTCCTGTGCTTTCGTTTTGACACTGGAGAGCCACAACTCTGGTGCAGTTGGCTGTCACCTGGGGAGCTAGCCCTAACGGACCTATTGGGTTGTCACTGCCCAGCAACCAGAGCCTATGCTAGATGTACTATGCTTAAAGGCTGCCCAGAGAACACGGCTAAATAGATATCTGAGCCCTTTTGCATTCAGATGAGCATGTCCAACTCATTTCTAGCACAAAGTATTTGCAACCTGAAGGACCAAATAAAATAATTGAAACTAATTATAATATGTATTGAAATGGTTCTGTAGCACAGGTCAAGAATTTTAAATGGAATTCCTTTTTTATGCCTAATAATGCCTAAATAATGAAAACTAGGAAATAATTGATTAATGGTTATTATAACAAGGTGGTTCTCCTTCAAAGAGTACTTTGTTTAAATGGCTTGTAGTTAGAGGGCTTTTAAAAGTATATTTAAAAACAGTAGAAATGGAATTAGTTTGGTACTGTATGTTAACTTTATATTGCTACAGTGATTCAAATTATATTCTAGGCAGCGAAGGAACAGACTCAGGATTTGATGGTGAAGACGACAAAGCTACAAGCAGAAAAGTATGTATGCTACCTTATTTATACTTTATATAATGTTGTGGATTGTTTTAAAAACTAGATTCTGCCATCCTTGTTTTAAGAAGTACCTTTTTTTGCAAGTGGTCTCAACTGAAACTCAGCTTAAATAAAGGCAGCAGAATTGGGTCCTAGTTATGATAAGATGACATGAAGCTCTTTAACACACTGCTGCTTGTTGTTATTAAAAGTTAGTGTTTCCAGTAGAAAAGAACAACTTACTGTGGTATAGTATGATGAGCAATAATGCACTTTATCTGATGTTTAGCTGGTATGTAACATTTACTGCAATAATACATTATATATCAGTTCATGGTACATAGTTAAGGTTACGTTTTAGTCACAGGTATTTTTACTAAAAGTCACAGGTCACAGGCAGTAAACAAAAATTCATGGTCCGTTACCTGTCCATGATTTTTACTAAAAATACCGGTGATTAAAACTTGGGGGGCTGCCCAGGGGCCCCACGGGTGCTGGCGGAGGACAGCTTGGATGCTGGGGGGGCAGGCAGGTGGTGGTGCATGGCCTTGAACCTCCACTGGTGCTAGAGGGGGGATTGGCGGAGCCGGCAGGGTTCCTATCTGCAGCCCAGGTAAATGCCACCCAGAGCCCACCTCACCCTGTCCCGTGCCCCAACCCCTTCCCACACCAAATCTGTTCTGCTGGGGGGAGGTGTTTTTTTTTTGGGGGGGAAGGGGGTGGCTCAAGGGCCCTAGACTGCCCCAGCATTAGCCAGTGCACCTGGCACAGGGGCTGCCTGAGCTCCTCTGAGCCAGGTGCATCAGCCACTGCAAAAGTCACGGAGGTTGTGGAAAGTTACAGAATCCTGACCCCCATGACAAACTCGCAGGCTTGTACATAGTACATGGTACATCAGTTCAATAAAGTAAAACTTCTAAATACATGTTGACATTTTAACTTATTTATTGTACTTGTATATTTGTGAACACTTAGAATGCTTGACTTCTAATATCTGATATTTGTCTTAACACTGGTTGTGATAAAGCTTTTTTGACATTGGTGTGGATGTCTTACAGTTCTATATGGACTTTTGTTTCAGGGTGGTCCTGCTATAATTTCTGTCAATTCCCGCTATAACTCTTCTGTCTACACTTGTTCCTATAGAATTAGGATTCTTGCACTGTTTTGACAGGAAGTGGCATGACTTGATTCTGCTTCAACTGTTGTTAAATGAGATCTCTCCACCTTGCAAAGAAATACTTGGTTGGTATATAAGGGAAAGATGATTCACAAATTCAAAAAGGAGAGTGTCTGTGTCTATCAAGCAAGTTCCTCAAATTTATAAATATAAAGTTAGAAAAATCTGGGAACATTAATAAAGTAGAGAGAGAGGTCAGGAGACTTCAGTTCTATTCCATCTCTGCCACTGACTTACTGTGTGATATTGGACAAATCAGGCCCAAATTTTCAAAAGTACTCGCAACTCTTATTAGCTTTACTGGAAGCAATTGTCACTCACAAAGCCAGGCTTTAAAATTTGTTCTCATCATTAAATAGATCCTCCCATCCCCCAAAAATCTGTTCCCATTTACAAATTTTAGACAAATAACTTCTTAACCAAACATCACCTAGATCTCAATGCTCAGTCTCCCATTGTAGGTTGTTTTTTTGTTGTTGAAAACTCATCCAGTGGGTTAGTATTGTGCTGTGTTAAGTCTGCAGGGGAGAAAAGTATGTTGGTAGAAAAAAAAAAAAATCACAATACAGGTCTATTTTGCCATATTTTCCATTCTGAAATACAAAATTGCTCTTTAATATGAATTAAAATGAATAATTTCCCCCTAAACTCCATTAGATACTCAGTACCAGTAAAAAGGAAGACTTGTATTCTGATCTTTTCATTGCTTTTACTCCTGGGACTCATCATGGCCCATGATAGCTTTATGTACTTTTTACGTTTTGTGATTAGGACATATCTTGTTACAGCTTTAGTCTTTATTGTCATCTTAAGGAGAATGAAACTGTTTGCTCTTGTGTATTCTTCCTCTGAAAAATATTTATAGATCACTGGAGATTACTTTATCACAGGAAATAATTACTTAGAACATAAATTATGACTAGAGTGGACCTGATTCTGCTTCCAAATAAGTCAATAGGAGTGTATCATGGATTTTACTGGGAGCTGGATTGTACCCTATGACAGTGTGAATGTGGGGCTGTACTGTAATTTAAACATAGATTTAAAGTAAGATGTAGGATGTTGTGTAGATTAAAGTTTTTCCAAAACCTTGATACAAATTTCACCCTTTGAATAAGTAATTGAGTAAAAGGTAGGTAATGTTGATAATTCATTAGTTTAAAAGATGAATATGTGAAATGGTCAAAACCGAGATGCGGTTATCTTTTTGGTGGATATAAAATATATTTTAATAACAAATAGATGCTTGTAGTTGAATGTAGTTCTGCAGGAATTTCTGACTTACGAGAATTAATTGCAAATCTGAAGGTAGAAGGCAATTGGGTGAAAGTGATCATGAAATGATAGATTTCATGATCCTAAGGAAAGGGAGTGAGGGCAGCAGAATAAAGGCAATGGACGTCAAAAATACAGATTTTAACAAACTCAGGGAATTGAGAGGTAATACTCTGATGCTTTCTTGGGGCGTTCAGAACTGTAAATCACCTTGTTACACCTCTGCCTCAGCGAGAGAGGTTTCCTGCTATTAAACTGTGTCAGCTCCTTGATACCCCAGACTGTTAGCTAGCCCAACAAACACCTCAGGACCCTTTCAGCCCTTACTTCAGCTTGCAGGTAACACTTGGTTCACTTTAGTTCCTGAACTCCCTTGGAGAGCGTTCCCCTGCCATACCTAGCCCCTGTCATTGGACATTCACAGAAATTACCTATTCCACGGTCTCCATAGAGACAGTATACACACCAGCCTGTTGGCTCAGCTGAGGATGCACACCTGAGAGAAACTTATTTTGTTTCATTATAAATTTATTAATAAGAGTAGAGATTCAAGTGATATTAAGCAAGGATAAGAGAAATAGAATATAGTTACAAATAAAACCAGAATATAACACACTTTTTAATGACTAAAACTTAACAGTCTACAATCCTTTGGCTAAAACAGTTTCTCACCCTCATAGCCCTTTTGCAAAGTTCATTGATTTTTAGTATGTGTGTAGGGTTTTTTAATCATTTTTAATATATTTCCTCTGTTATTCTTCTGTCTTAAGAATAAATGTGCTTGCTTAGAAAAATCTTTGTGGTAACTTATGGCGGTGTGCCATTACACTGTTGATAGCCTTCAAAAAGGAAACAAATCCAGGCAGTGGCCTGTTCTGGCAGTCTGACTTGCTGGGAATAATGCAGTGTCACCAGGGAACTGTGCAGCTTGGAGAAACTTCAGTTAGGAGGGAGAGGAACACAGGTCTCTGCCCAAGAGAGGTAACTGGTGAGGAGCCAAAAGCCTAAAGTGAGTGCTCTCCATGGACCACAAAGGGAGAATACAGGAGCCATTACCCTGAACTGTGACATTTAACTTTGATACCTAGAAAAATGCTGGAAGAAATGATCAAACAATGAATTTGTAAGCACTGAACGGCTAGTAGGGTAATAACGAATAGCTAACATGGATTTGTCGAGAACAATGCCAAACCAACCTAATTGCCTTTTTTGCTGGTGTTATTAGCCTAGTGAATAGGAGGAAGCAGTCGATATCCTAGGTATTAATATTGAGTATGGAGAGTTTGTCTGAAATCAACAAGATTGAAATTCAATAAAGACAAGTGCGAAGTACTGCACTTAGGAAGAGAAAAAATCAAATGCAGAGCTACAAAATGGGGAATATTGGGTAGGGAGTAGTACTGGTGAAAAGAATCTGGGGGTTTAAGTGGATCGCAAATTGAATATGAGCCAACAATGTGGGACAGTTGAGAAGAGAAGCCTGAGGCGAGGAACCTGATAACTGTCTTTGAATATGCACAGATTTGTTGTAAATAGGACAGTGATCAATTGTTTTCTATGTCCACTGAAGGTATGGCTTCATCTGCAGGCAAGGACAATTTAGGTTAGATATTTGGAAAAGATATTCTGAAAGATAATAGGAAAGCTTTCTAATTATAAGGATAGGTAACCGCTGGAATAGGCTTCCAAGGGAGGTTGTGGAATCGCTACCATTGAAGGTTTTTAAGAACAGGTTAGATAAATACTGATCAGGGATGATCTAAGTATACATAGTCCTGCTTCACTGTGGTAGACTGGACTAGATGATCTCCTGTGGTTCCTTCCAACCCTCCATTTCTGTGATTATATGAATTTAAGTGAGTTTTGAATGATTTCATTGAAACTTAGTGACTGAGTGGACTTGGCTTGTGCGGCTCTCCAAGCATAGGGGATAGTGTGACAAGAAGAATACAAAAATGCTTGTGGGAGAGGCTGACGTTATTGGGAAACAGGGAACTGTGGTAAGGAACTAAAGAAGATATACAGGGCAGAGTGTGAGGCAGTTGAAGGCATTTAAGGGGAAAATAGAAGTTTAATCTTGATGTGTGAGAGAACAGGAAGTCAGTGGAATGAATATGAAGGGCCTAGTTTTCAAAGGTACCCTCAACCTGGTGTCTTTTGGTACACCCAATAATCAATAATGCATGCTCATTTTTTGTGAACTATATCATTTGTACCAAAAAATAAGTGATGGATATGGGGAAAATCCATTTGCCCTCGACTTCTGTACCTAAATAGTGTTTGCATATAATCACTGGCACTTGTGCTTGTAAATGATGTTGCAAGTTATTTGCCCACATAATTTTTCCTCTTACATTTCCCTCTTACATGAGTGGTAAGATTCTTAAATGGATTAGCACTGACTCTGAATAATTTTATTACATTCTTAAGAATATTTTCAATAAATGACAGGTAAGAATTCAATAAGGCTTACCTCATGCTTGTTCAGCTCTCACTTAAAATAACATTTCGTTAATAGGTGTTGTAATTAGTATTGAGTTTGAAATTGTCTGGCAGTTAGGTTCACTTTAAAACTAAAACAAATAAAAGTACTCAGACTGTGGAATGGGGGATGGAGACCTTTTTCAATTGGGTCTCACAAATACAAACAGAACATTTGTTTGAAGCATTGAAATAATGCCAAGACCTTACCCCCCCTTACTTTACATTATAATTACCTCACAGACACACAGACCTCTCCATTAGTCGCGTCTCACACAAATCACAGGTCATAATGCTCTCCTTTAAAGGTAACTGCTCATGTTTTGCATGAATCACACTATCCTAGAAAGGGTAGGCCATTTCCCCTGGGTAGCCAGTGGGCAAGAAAAACAGAGTGTGAGAGGAGTCTTTAAGTCCTCTGACACTTCATTTAGTGCTTCCATCTTGCAGATTATTCCCATTGATCTCTTCCAAGGTAGCTGCCAAAGATAGTGGCCCAGTGCAGGGACCCTGCAGGGTTATTCAGTTATGTTCTATAGGTTGGTTGTTGATCCTTTCTTTTTACTTGAAGTATAGTTGCCTCATGTGCTGTACACAGGTCACTTGACTCAATTCCTGGTTAGTCAGACAAACTTTGAAGGTTTTCGAGCTGGCCATGCCACTTATTGATAACTTACTTTTTGACTTAGGGTATGTCTACATCTACAATTTTGCAGCGCTGGTTGTTACAGCTGTATTAGTACAGCTGTGTAGGGCCAGCGCTGCAGAGTGGCCACACTTACAGCAACCAGCTCTGCAAGTGGTGTTAGATGTGGCCACACTGCAGCGCTGTTGGGCGGCTTCAAGGGGGGTTCGGGGAAGGCGGTTTGCTCTTGCGTTCCCCGAACCCCCCTGCAAACCGCAGGGAAGGAGACCTGCTTGCTCGGGGATTCGGGGAACGCGAGAGCAAACCGCAGGGAAGGAGACCTGCTTGCTTGGGGATTCGGGGAACGCGAGAGCAAACCGCAGGGAAGGAGACCTGCTTGCACGGAGGTTCGGGGAACGCGAGAGCAAACCGAGGAAGGAGACCAGCTTCGCCGCGGTTTGCTCTCGCATTCCCCGAACCCCCCTGCAAACCGCAGGGAAGGAGACCTGCTTGCACGGGGGTTCGGGGAACGCGAGAGCAAACCGGGAAAGGAGACCAGCTTCGCCGCGGTTTGCTCTCGCGTTCCCTGAACCCCCCTGCAAACCGGGGAAGGAGACCTCCTTGATTACCAGACGCTTCCTCAGGTATGCTGGGATACCTACTTATTCCACGGAGGTCAAGAAAAGCGCTGGTAAGTGTCTACACTTGATTACCAGTGCTGGATCACCAGCGCTGGATCCTCTACACCCGAGACAAAATGGGAGTACGGCCAGCGCTGCAAACAGGGAGTTGCAGCACTGGTGATGCCCTGCAGATGTGTACACCTCCTAAGTTGCAGCGCTGTAACCCCCTCACCAGCGCTGCAACTTTGTGATGTAGACAAGCCCTTAGAGAAGGACTTGGGGAAATTGATGGAGACTGTAAACGAAGGCAGCAAAGACTCCTGTGGTACCTTATAGACGAAGTGGGTATTCACCCATGAAAGCTCATGCTCCAAAACGTCTGTTAGACTATAAGGTGCCACAGGATTCTCTGCTGCTTTTACAGATCCAGACTAACACGGCTACCCCTCTGATACTGTAAACGAAGGGTCCTCCTCTGGATTACCATAAAATAATCCTAAACAAAGAAGTTAGCTCTTTTCTTTTAGGGGCTTCTTCTGATCCTACAAGCTTGGCCATAGCAGTGAGGACAATGGAAGTTGTAGGATGTTGAGCTCTTTTGAAAATCTAGCCCATAATGTGGACAAGTCCTTTTATCAGCTCACAGCGGTGAAGATTTAGGAACATATTTATACCATACATTAGCATGGCACTGCCTGGGTCCTGGGTTCTACGGAGGCTTTCCTAGATCTGTTATTGTGGGCCAATCTAAAGCTGCTACTGTAGTAATTCGCGTCAGGTACTTGTTTAGCTATGTATCCTTTTCATTTTATTTAAATATTTTCTAGCAGTTGCAGCTCAGATGGTTTTCCTGGGGGCCTCAGAACAGTGGTGAATCATGAACATGAAATGAGTTGTAATGCCTAGATAAACCAGGTAGGCAAGGAATAAAATAGCAATATAGAAAGAAATTCCTTACTTTTTTATATGCGTAAGAAGCCTTTGGACATTTATTTTAATGTAGAATATTTTTTTAGAGATAGTAAGCACTTGCGTACATATATAATAGCTTGTTTCTCCATGAAGGGCTCTGTATTTGTTTTAATAGTAAAATTCTGAAATTTGATGCATCTGTGGGTTAACATTAACCTTAGCTGTCTTACATTGTCTGTTAATCAACAGAAATACATTTTTGGGTCTGTCATAAACAGATAGTAGGGTTTAATAGAACAGAAGTACTTCAGATCTCTTTTTCCTGTAAAGGGTTAACAAGATCAGTGAGCCTGGCTGTCACCTGACCAGAGGACCAAGCAGGGGACAGGATACTTTCAAATCTTGAGGGAGGGAAGTTTTTGTATGTGCTGTTAGTGTTTGGTGGTTGTTCTCTCTGGGTTCTGAGAGTGACCAGACGTGCAACCAGGTTTCTCTCCAATCTCTCTGGTACAGTCTCTTATAAGTTCAGAATAGTGAGTACTAGGTAGGTAAAGCGAGTTAGGCTTATGTTTGTTTTCTTTATTTGCAAATGTGTATTTGGCTGGAAGGAGTTCAAATTTGTATTTTGCTGAAAGGATTTTAATTTGTACTTGTATACTTAGGCTGGGAGGGTATTCCTAGTGTCTATAGCTGAAAGACCCTGTAACATATTCCATCTTAAATTTACAAAGATAATTTTTACTGGTTTTCCCTCTTTAATTAAAAGCTTTTCTTGTTTAAAAAGCTGAATATTTTTTTTTTATTCTGGTGAGACCCCAGGGGACGGGGTCTGGATCCGCCAGGGAATTGGTGGGGAGAAAGGAGGGAAGGAGGAGAGAGAGGTTAATTTTCTCTCTCAGGGAGAGTCTGGGAGGGGGGGAGAGAAGGAGAGGGGAAGGTGCATTTTCCTCTCTGTTTAAGATTCAAGGAGTTTGAATCACAGTGATCTTCCAGGGTAACCCAGGGAGGGGAATCCTGGGAGAGGCAACGGTGAGGGAAAGGGTTTACTTTCCTTGTGTTAAGAACCAGAGGGTCTGGGTCTTGGGGTTTCCCAAGGTCTTGGGGGGGCCAGAGTGTAGCAGGCACTGGAATTCCTGGTTGGTGGCAGTGCTACAGGTTCTAAGCTGGTGATTAAGCTTAAAGGAATTCATGCTGGTACCCCATCTTTTGGACGTTAAGGTTCAGAGTGGGGAATTATACCATGACAGGGTTTGAGACTGTAAAATGATTATTTCAGTAGTTAAAATAACTGGGCTCAATTCTGCCCGCTGTTTTTGCGCACACACGCACACCCACACCATTTTTTGGTCGGATAAAATACATTACCAGTTATGATGATTTTGTGACATAGGATCTTTCAGTGCAGTATTACACAGCATTGTGTATTATTCTTACCCTAGAAATCACTTTGAAATAAGTGGGCTACAGGTATATTACCTTTTTTTCTTTTTTTCACAGAACTTTTATAATTCGTTAGATAAGTATTATGAAAAGCTTATATTCCATTTAAGTGTTCACTGTAGCATGGTTTGAATATGAGGCATGTATCTGAAACAAGTTGGTAAGTTTTTTTGTTTGTTTGTTTGTTTTTTCCCTTTTTGGCGGGAATGCTGTTTCTGGTCTGTGCTGCATCAAAATTTTATCCCGCAAAATGAATTACTGGAAAGGTGGAGAGACTGTAGTACCTAGTGAGCACCATCAGAATAAGATAAGGAAAAAGAATGTGTGATCCAGAAGACTAAAATAATGCTGTAATTATGAAAATAGTTTAAAAGGATAAAATGAGTGTTTAAATACTACATTTAATTCTTTGTCAGCCCAAATACACATTTTATTACACTGGAGATAAAAATTCAAGTGCTCTGCTAAGCAGAGTAATATACATAATGCCTATTGGGCAAGATTGTTCAGGCTGAGCTGCTGAGATCAGTTAGGAAATGATTGCTTTCTTGGGAGAAACAAAATATTGAAAGTAATGAGCCATAATGAGCTGATTGACTTTTTCTTGTCTCAGGGCTTTATGTTGCTTTTGTCTACAATTTCTATCTACAGATTTGTTATGAATCATTGAACATTTAAGAATGGCTAGAATCAGTGACAGCTTAAATTTATTTTCACTACCAAGGTGGATGTATATTTTGAAATAATTATGTTAAAATTATTTGCTACTCAGTACAAATATTAAATGTTTCTATAAGAGAGCCACATTTACCACGTAGATATGTCTTGTAAATCTTGCCGGTCTGATTTTTAACTTGAAACAAATAAAAGATGAACTAAGCATGTGCTGTAGTTTGATTTTTTTTAAAAACCATATCTTATCAATGCATACCTGGGTACAGAATGCAGTTGTGTTCAGAAAAGTTACCAGATTGTTCAGTAAGAATTTTACATAGTAACTAGTTGTTGTAGTGGTTTTAAAGTAAGATTTCACAGCTTTTTCCTCTTTTTAGTACTGCAAAGCCACGGTAGAGTGAGCAGGATTCTTTTCTGGTCCATGTATCATTAACAAAATTATTAAGTTTCAACTGCAGAATCTCTTATTACTGATTGTAATGAGCAACCTGAAAGTTCCCAGCTTGACTTTCATATCACGCATTGATTTGGCAGGGCTAGCAGTTTCTTAGGTAGTGAAGTAATTGAAAAGATAAAATGGAATCCCATAATGCCAGTTCTACAGCCACTTTTCAAGAGAGTCATGATTTAAGAAAAACCACAAAAAGAGTAGTGCTTGGAAATAAAAATGAACGTATGACAGTGAAAGTCTACTGAAAAGATATTTAAATTTCCATTAATAATAATTGAATGTTGGCAGTTTTTATTGTAAAGAAGACCTTAAAAAGCGTAATAATGGAGACTGTTCCCTCCTCCTTTACTGTATACTGACCTAACCTCCTCTAGATGTGGTTGCTCTAAGGTCCTTCTGGGATGCAGTAGTGAAACTTTGTGGGGACAAACTGTTCTTTTCCTGTCTCATTTTTGTTTTAAGATTCTGTGTATCTCAATTCAGTCTCAACTGTGAAGTGTATTGGGATTTATTATATGTTCCATTTATATCTAATCTTGACATTAATTCACAGCTGAACTTTCCTACTAAGTATGTTGGATATAAACAGTGTAACAGAATCCAAGATACACAGCCATCATGGGAGAGAGCAAGTCCTATGCAGTAGCAGAAAATGGACAATTATTTATGTATCCTGCTTATTTCTACCCTGGGTTATTATTTGATTTCACTTGCAGTGAATTTGTAATTCTGATGTATATGCCAGTCATCCTGATGGCAAATTGCCAAACATCTTGAGTGACAAGCATATCCACGCCACTGACCTCTCTCATATGTTTATAAAGCAGCATACATAGGATGAAAAAAGAGTAGCAAGTTGTTTTTCACCAAAATCAAGAATTAGCAGGAACTGAGCTACTATAGACTGAAGAGCTATTTAAACAGTGATGCAGTTATACCGACCTATCCTGACGGTGTAGACAGCGCTATGTTGACAGGAGGACTTCTCCCCTCTCACGGAGGTGGATTAACTATGCTAACAAGATAAGCTCTCCCATCAGCATAGTAGAATTTTCATTGAAGTGCTGCAGTGGTGCAGCTGCACTGCTGTAGCATTTTAAGTGTAGACTTGCCCTTAGTACTTTTCCCAGACCTAAAGAGCTCTGTGTAGCTCAAAAGCTTGTCTCTTCCAGGAGCTGGTCCAATAAAAGATATTACCTCACCCTTCTTGTCTCGTTAAGGAATCTAGGAACTTTAAATTAGGCTTGTGCTCCTAAATACCTTAGACTTTTTTAGACTCTCCCCCTCAGTTTTCATGCTGTTATATAAGAGGTGTATTGTCTGCTGTGGGTCATTATTTTTAAAATGCATTTTGTTATTTTAAATCTGAAACTGCTTGTATGAGCATGCCATTAAAACTAGGTAAATTGAGAACAATACGTTTATCTCTTTGTAGCAATCTTTCATTTGTATTTGTTTTAATAAAAATGAATCCAAAAAAAGAACCTATTGTGTTATTGGAACATGTAGCTGTGTTAGTTATATTGATTCTGGAGCATTTGTTTCCTGTAGTATTAAGTAAATTAAACAAGATGAAACATTAATAAACATTAAATAAATAACCTTTAACTATATTTTATAAATTATTTTTATGGTTGTCTTTAATGCATTACTAGTGTTTACACTATTTATAAAGGAAAAAAGAGAGAGCATGGAGAGAGCACCCACAGTTCTCAGAAAAACAGGCTTGAAAGCCTTTCACTGGGAACAATGTTTTCAATAAACATGCGTTCTGCTACAGTAATCTTGCACATTCTATAGTACTCCCTTAGCTGAGATTCCTATTGATATGTTGGAATTCTTTTTTATAGATTACTTTCCCATTAGTAATTGATTTAGAAGGACTTCAGGAAGTTCAGCAATGTTTGTGGCAGGTTTGAGAAATATGCTTTCATCTGTATCCATGGCGAAAAGAAAGTGGTGGTTTGTACTAATGAGATGTACTTTGTGTCCTGACCTTTTCAGTCTTGCTGGAATTACACTTTGTTTCTGTGAAGAACATTTCATGTGGAAGATTAACTGACTGATTGCCTAAACTTCAATACAAATTAATTTTGAGAGGGAAAAGTTAAGACCTAGAGCCTGATTCTCCTATCACTTATACCAAGATATAAAGCGTAAGTAACGAGGCATTAAGCAGGAATAATTCCACTGAGGTCAGTGGAGTTTTACCATTATAAAAAATGGTATAACGGATGCAATTTGGGCCATCGATCTACATTAGGAAATTCATGTATTCCAGACTATGCTAGCTATGGACCACCTGCACTGCAATTGAACATTAGCTATCTATTGGGAATTTTTGTGTGTGTAAAGTGTAATACTGTATTAGAACTGAGCTGAGTCTGAATCAGTCTGTAAGAATCATTCTCTAAGAATAGGTTATACCAGGGTTCGGCAACCTTTTAGAAGTAGTGTGCCAAGTCTTCATTTATTCATTCTAATTTAAGATTTTGCGTGCCGGTAATACATTTTAACGTTTTTAGAAGGTCTCTTTCTATAAATCTATAATATATAATTAAACTATTGTTGTATATAAAGTAAATAAGATTTTTAAAATGTTTAAGAAGCTTCATTTAAAATTAAATTAAAATGCAGAGCCCCCTGGACCAGTGGCCGGGACCTGGGCAGTGTGAGTGCCTGAAAATCAGCTTGCATACCGTCTTTGGCACACGTGCCATAGGTTGCCTACCCCTGGGTTATACTTACAAACACCTGTGAAGGATGGTGTAGGTATACTTGGTCCTGCCCCACCATTCGGGGACCTCTCAAGGTCCCTTCCAGCCCCACATTTCTATGATTCTTGAAAATGAACAGATGACTTCTTAATGGGAAAATTAGTGCAGGTTAATGCTGGTTGGAACATTAATCTTTCATTATAAGAGAAATCATGAATGCATTAAAAACTATGGTTCTGATCCTTATTTTACATCACTGTAAGAGTGTAAAAAGGCATTACAGTGAGCATGTATGCCCATTTTAAGCTCCTTGACACGGCCAAAACATTGCCTTAGTATAAACAAGAATCAGGCTCAGAGTTGTATTTAATAATGTGGCCTACAAAAAGAGGTTCATCCTGACAAGGAACGAAAGTTATTTGATGTAAAACAACTTTCTCATTTGTCTGTATCAACCTTCTTTTGGAGACCACGTTGTGAAATACTGAAAAACTGATTTTTGTAAACTTTCTTTTGAATTCTGGATGGCTGTTTGGTTGTTTCATGGCTATTTAATTCAATAATAGTAGTTGAAATCCCATGTTGCATGGGTATAATTCATCAATTCACATGTGCAAGAAAGCAGCAAATGGCTTAGAACTTAAAAATTGAATTGTAGCAGACCACAGATTCCACTGATGATTGAACCTGGTAGTATTCTAAACAAACAGAGCTCTCAACCGTGCTTGTAGTTGTTTTCATTTCTTCACATTGATTCAACAGAGTTTCTAGGCTTTAGAGCAGGGGAGGGCAAACTCCGGCCCACGGGCTGGAAAGCCTGTTAGGGCTTTCAGTCTGGCCTGCAGGATTGCCAGCTCTGGCGCAGTGGGGCTAAGGCAGGCTCCCTGCCTGCCCTAGCCCCGCGCTGCTCCTGGAAGCGGCCGGCACCATGTCCCTTGGGTAGGAGGGGACAGAGGTCTCCATGTGCTGCTCTTGCCTGCAGGTACCACCTCCTGCAGCTCCCATTGGCCAGGAACGGGGAACCGTGGCCAATGGGAGCTTTGGGGGTGGTACCTGCAGGTGAGGGCAGCGTATGGTGGAGCAGCCTGCCCCACCCTACCCCCCAGGAGCCATTGCTGGACATGCTGGCCACTTCCAGGAGTGGTGCGGGGCCAGAGCAGATAGAGAACCTGCCTTAGCCCCGCTCCATGCCGCTGCCATCCCAGAGCCGCTCGAGGTAAGCAAGGCCGGAGCCCGCTCCCTGAACTCCTCTCGCACCCTGCACCTCAACTCTCTGCCCTGAGCCCCCTAAGCTCCCTGAACTCCTCTCACACCCTGCACCCCAACTCTCTGCCCTGAGCCCCCTAAGCCCTTGTCTTGAGCCCCCTGCTGCATGCCCTCTGCACCCCAACTGCCTGCCTTGCACCCCCTCCTGCACCCCAACCCCTGCCCTGAGTCCCTCCCACACTCCAACCCCCTGCCCCAGCCCTACATCCGTGGCCCTGCATACAATTTCCTCATCCAGATGTGGCCCTTGGGCCAAAAAGTTTGCCCTCCTCTGCTTTAGAGTGATGTTGTGGGTTGTGTGGAGTTGTTGGTGGGTTATGTTGTGCTGGGAGGAGTCTGTGGACTTGTGCAAGTGGCAAATGAGGAACGTGTGCTGGGTTGAGAGGCTGTGTGTATTTGAGTTTAATGTGTATGGTTGTGTTGTGTGTTACTGGGTGTATCATTTGGGTCAGGTAATGCACCATCTGTGCAGTACCCTTATTTAACCAATGAAATTGTTTCATGCAAATTAGCTTTCGAGTAAAGCTGGTGTTTGGTTGAGTTACGTGAATGCTCTCAAAAGAGAATTTATTCACTGAAATCAAGATTGCCTCATGAACAGAAAAATAGATTAAATTTAGTGAATTTCTTCACAATGAATAACTTGCTTAGTTGTAATATTTAGTAATCCTAGAATTTGTTTACCATAGTACATAAAAGAAGTTTTGTACCATTTCAGGACTGTTAATATCATCTGGCACCTAAAGTATTGCTTGTGATTTTAGCTTGCTTCATTTCCCCTAAAAGATTTTTATGGTGGAAAGTTAGTCTCTTTATGCCAGTGCTTGTGCAGATCTTTAATATTGTAAGGTAGGCCTGACCATTTTGTATTAATGTAATATTGTAGTCGTGATGGTCCCAGATATTACCCACACTAGGTGGGTGAGGTAACGTATTTTATTGGATCAACTTCTTTCAGTGATAGAGACAAGCTTTTGAGTTTACACAGAGCTCTGTGTAAATTCAAAAGCTTGTCTCTCACCAACAGAAGTTGGCCCAATAAAAGATATTACTTCACCCACCTTGTCTTTCATCTTGCATTAGAATTGCCAGATGTCTAGTTTTCGACCTGAATGCCTGGTGGAAAAGGAACCCTGGGGCAAAGGTGTTCGGTTTTGTGCAAATTAGAAAGTTGGCAACCCTAGCTTGCATTGAGGATATTTAGTATGATTTTAAAATTTTTATTGTATAGTTTTTCTTTATTATATCCTATGACTTACTATGTGAAGAAATTCAGCAACTAATGGTTCTAACCTCTTGTATTTAAAATGTGTGCTTAATTAGGTAAAATATATAAACCACAAACATTAATGGTTCATTACCACTCTGTATTTACAACATTTGTTTTCCTGTTTGCTGCTGAAGTGCATGTTTGCGGATGGTTTCCTTGCACTTACCAATTTTCAAAGCTTTAAAATATGATGAATCCTTAGTGCACTACTAAACTGAAATTAATTTCTCAAGGGGTCAGAATGTGCTGCCGTGACTCTTCATATGAAGGAGATTAACAGACTGCCAGGAAATGTTCAGTAGCAATATAAAACTGAACCTCAGAAAAGGCACTTTCTCCCCCACCTCATTCATTGAGGAGTCAAGGTGATAATCCTAACAAACAGAGCACTTTTGTGTTTGGTTCAAGGGAAAAGTGCATGAAGTGCATAATTTTCCCAGCAGTTTGAGTGCTCTCACAGAAGTATTCTGTTTCCATGGTAACTATTAACTGGGAAATGGCTCTTCACTAGTTTCGCCCTGAAAGCTTAAAGTGCAACAGTGTTTGGTACTTCCCCCTTTTTGCATTGGTGGTATGTTCCCATGATACATTAGTTTTGTTCTTTTATGCAGAGTTGACTTCTGAAAGGAACCATTGCCTTTTGCATAGCAGCACAGTATCTGCATATCCTCTGCTATAATGTACATGCTCAGCACACAATTTTAAAATGATCTCCACTATGTCAGATAAAATAATAGGGCCTGAAAAACTGTGCCAAGTACTAGACAAATCTCTTTATTATGTTGTATATGTAAGAGATGCTCCTCTCTAATTTTTTGTTGTTGTACATACTCTGTAAATTGCACAGCACTTCTGCCTCATGTCTGTTAGCAATTCACTAACACACGCATTAGCAGTATCTTCAATTGTGCTTGCTTTCTGCTGAATTCATGGCTCTTGAAACTATTATATTAAATTCCACAATTTATTTTAACTACAAAGTTCACATGCATGCTGTTCAAGAAAATATACTACTTTAAAAAAAAATTTCAAGTGTAAGTGGCTTTATATTAATGCTGTATACTACCATGTGGGAGACGTTGGTTGATTTTCCAGTCTCCTGCTGCCTAGGAGTCAGATTCTGTCACCCTTATTCATGTTGAAATCAATGGAGCTACTTTCATAATAAAGTACTGGTCAACATAAATAGGCTTGGAAGGATTAAATTTTTATTGATAAATGTCGGTAAACATCAATTTCACAGTACACCACAACCCAACACAAATATTTCCATCTATAATTGCATTTTACAAATAGACAAAGCAAGAAAAGTGATGCTTTAGAATTCATTAGTCAAAGTCCAGTGATTTAGGCTTTTTGAATTAGGCTTGTTACAAATGGACTAAAGAATGAATAATAAAAACAGGTATGATATGTGGCTAGGACTATAGCAGCTTTTAAAAGAGAACTGGATAAATTCATGGAGGTTAAGTCCATTAATGGCTATTAGCCAGAGTAGGGTAAGGAATGGTGTCCCTAGACTCTGTTTGTCAGAGGATGGAGATGGATGGCAGGAGAGAGATCACTTGATCATTACCTGTTAGGTTCACTCCCTCTGGGACACCTGGCATTGGCCAGTGTTGGTAGACAGGATACTGGGTCAGAGGGACCTTTGGTCTAACTATGAGGTGGAAAAATAACGTGTAATATAGAAAGAGTGGTTTTTAACTACTTTAAAAGCACGTTATCAGTTGAATGTCAATTTGGTTAACATAACGACGAGTAAGCAACAGGGTTTTAATTAACACACAAATTGATAGGATTCTTGTTTTAATCATTTTTCTCTTTATAATCAAATTAAATTATATAAGATATAGATAAAACATTGCTGCCACCTAGAGGCTCTTGCATATTTTGCTGCATGCAAGGTATAACACTGATATTTGACAAGTTCAACCCAAATCCTAGGGTTTTACTGAATTAGGCTGTGTTTTACTGAAATTATTTGATTATTGTGAGAATTCAAAGTGGGTCAGTTTGTTCTGGCAGAAAATCACCAAGGTCATATTGGGGTTAGAGTGGATTTAAAGCATTGTTTTGGGAGGAGCATCACTCCTGATCCTGGTGACCACTGTGGAGAGATGGAAAGGGTGGAGAGATGATCATACAAAATGAGGTCATTTGGAAGGAGTGAATTTTCAGTGGGTGGATGGTTGCGGATTGATTGGGAGATATGAATAAAAAGATTATTAATGTGGCTAGTGAACCCTGAGAGGAGAGGACTGTTTGTTTTTTCCATTTCATTGGTAACTAATGGTGGCTGCTTTCACACAATGATTTTTGTATTCTTTTGAAAGATAATTCTCTCCAGAGCAACTACATTATCATATTGTAGTATGACTGTTCCTTTCAAATGTCCAAGCTTTTAAGATTGTAATAATTACTGGCCAAAAATTCAAAAGTGACTTGATTTTGAGTGCTTCAGTTTTTAAGGGGTCAGCCCGAGACAATTTTACATGGACTTTATTTTCGGAGAGTGTGGGCCTCAATACTTCTGTAAATCATGCCACATAAGGAGAGCACTTCAAAATTGAGTTTCCAGAATCATCGGTCATTTGTGAAAATGTAAGCCAGTTTAAGTAAACAGGGTACAGTTAAGAACATTTATAAAAATAACTTAAAAATCTTAGTAGAAGATAGATTTAGGCTGAACTGTCTTATTTGTGGCTATCAACTTTTAACTAGAAAGTAACCAAAAATTTCTTTAGAGCTAGAGGAACTCAGATCAGCCGTTAAGTGAAGGCAGCTTAGTTAAGTGGTGAAGGCAGCTAACTGACTATTTTAGTAACTTGTTCCTACTTTCAAATACATGGGCTCACATTGCTGAGTAAAATCTATGAAAATGTGTGTGAGCTTAGTAAGTAATTATATCTGGTATATGGTGATGCAATTTAAGTATCTGAGGGCAAGATTGCACTATTAGAAATAAAGAGAGCATTGATGTTTAAAATACTAATATTTTCAAAAATCAGTAGATACAAAATAAGTTGGAGATAATAATATAAAAAAAACTAATGTCCTTGGCACTTTTATTACAGTCAAAGACTAGAAATGAAAGCGCAAGTTGCTGGTGCTTTCATAGAAAAATTCCAGCTGACTCCAGATGAAATGAACCTTCTTCGAGGCACAAGAGATGGCCCAATTACCGAGGTAACTCAAAATACATTATAAGTTTTGTACTGAGTTAAAACACAACAGTACCGTTATGGCAGCATACATAGACTTTCCTATCACATCATTACTTTCCTTTTATATCGAATGAATTCATATCTTAATAGACTGATGTCTGTAAGTGTCTGGATATCATGAGTAAAAATAATCACAGTAAAAATTCTGTTCTGATTAATGACTGGTGAGGGGCCATAAAATGATATTTTAATGTTGTATTTCTCCTCCACCGTGAAAAGATATTTTTTTAAAGCCTCAAATTCTATATTTTTAGTTTGTTAAAACTCTGTCTTGACCAAGTAAAGAAACTTAACAGTTCATGGTACTTTCAGATTATGTAGCACCACTATTGTGTGTGTATATATTTTGCTTGGCTTCGGCAATATATAAATTGTTTAAGCTGATTTAAAGTAGGACTTTCCCTCATTGTTTCATTTGTTGTTGTTTGAAATATTAGGTGCTGACTCACTTATTTTTAGTCACCTTCTAAACTAAGTTTTTAAACATTGATATGTTTTTGCTTAACAAAGCACATTGTTCTATGGCGAAAGCAATTAAAATATGCAGAGAATTAAGTGTATTTAATAGCTTTTATTATTTTAGTTACATGGAAACTTTCATTGAAATACAGAATACCTGCTGAGACTCAGTATCTCGTTTCCACAGACATCCTGTTAGCAGTGAGAGCGTTATTAAAGACATGGAGCAGATACCCATAAACAACACTTACAAAAGCACAAATGAAAGCATGTTAAATGATTATGCACTTGAGTAATTGCCATGTACTTAATAAAGCACCAAATGTTACCTTGAAAGAAACATTTCAGTTGTGATAGAAAACAGTAAGTTCAAAATACAGACATTTTCATAAAACAGTTTTCTCAAATGTTTACTTCTCAAGGGCCTAATCCAAATCTCATTGAGATGTGGTTTTTTTTAATTGACTTCAATGAATTTTGGATTAGTCCCTAACCTTTATTTCTGCAGTTATATCTATGCTCCTGCTTCTCCTTGAATGTAGGAGGCAACCCTACAAGATGCTGCATGCCTTCTAATCCAATTGCAGTTGAGGAAGTGCAGTAACTCACAAGATCAAGTCCTAAAAGATTCTCTCACCCATTCCTGGGTGAAGTTGCTGAAGTTCAGATTCTGACAGAAACTAAACTAAATCCAAATCCTAACCCTTCTCACTACACCATACCTATGAAAAAGGGGGTTCTCTGCTGTCTTCCTCCTTGCCTTCCTGGGAGAAAATGTATATTTCCTCCTGGTGAGCTCTCCAGCAATAGCTGGAAGATCATTTCTCCCTACCCTGTCTAAATGGAGTATGGGCTATGAATCCTTGAAACTCCTTTCATGTTGTTCTCTTCTCTTTGTGTAGGTAGGGATCGATAAGAGTAGGGGACATGAGCACCCACATAACTGAGTAAATTTACTCAACGTTTGGGTCAGGGCAGAGCAGAGAACATTCTTTTGTTGTGCATTCTTTTTAATCTACCTAAGACTGCAGAAATTGTGGGAATAGTATTGCAGTTGGGGTACTGAAGCAGCAGACTTGATGCACAATCAGATAGCTACAAGTCTAGTATGGACTGTAGATAATTCTAGTGTGTTTGAAAAAAAAATATTGAGAATACATTCCTCAGAATTGAAAAACACAGTTGGTAAAACTGTATCAGAAAATAGTTTTATTTGATTCTTACCTTTAACGCAGGTGATCAGAAAATACTATAGTTGATTATACAATCAATGATTGCTTCAAGTAAACAAAACAATTTTTAAAATTAGATTTCCTATGTAAAAATATAGTGGATGCCTAGTGGACCATAATGACCTCATGTATGTCCTCCAATAATTAAGCACAATAGGGTTAATTCAGAAAGCTACAAGACAACTATTGTGCTATGCTAGCAGAGAATTTATGATGCATGTTAGCCTTGATTTCTTTGCTTTTATTCTTTTCTGTCAGAAATTTACTATTTTTGTTATGTAGCTTACAGTGTGTGAATTTGCAAAGCTGTTCTCAAATCCCTCCTCCCACACTCATGCCTTAAAAACTTTAAAATACCAGCCTCTTTAATCTGAAAATATCTGTAGAGTAATTTTTAAGCTGTTGTCTAAACTCATTTTGGCCAAAGTTTACTGTGCAGGCTGACATGATGCACTGCAAGGTATTATGAACTCCTTAGGAAATAAAAAATTGACACACGTGCCCAATGATTCTGTACTTTTTCAGAATTAGAGACAGTGACATTTTTAAACTATTAAAAAACACCTTTGAAGTTGTTACAAATTGCAGGTATTTTCTCTGGGGAGACCTTGTATGTCAAAATTAATCAAAGACTAACTTTGCCTTTTCATTTTTTTTTAAATGAAAGAAAACCTATATTTTTCTACCGTGTTAGTTATGCATCCTCCAAATCAGGGACTGTAGTGGAAATATGGTGCATCCTTAATGATAACATCAAATACAACAAAGTGACTATTGTGGGATTCTTTTTAACTGTTGATTGTGTATTGTATATTTTTGGCTTTTATTTTTATATGCAGAATGATTTATAATTAAACTCTGGATTTTATTTTGTCCACTGCAAATACTTAGTTTCCTTGGTGGATTATTATTCCATTTATATTTGAACAAGAATTAATGGAGAAAAAAGAGGGTTAGGGAGGAATGATAAGTTCAGTTTTTATCACGTTTGATTTGCGATGGCAGTGGGGGGGGCAGAGAGCTCTGTGGTTTGAGCATTGGGCTGTTAAACCCAGGATTGTGAGTTCAATCCTTGAGGGGGCCATTTAAGGATCTGGGGCAAAAATCTGTCTGGGAATTGGTCCTGCTTTGAGCAGGGGGTTGGACTAGATGATCTCCTGAGGTCCTTTCCAAGCCTGATATGCTGTGATTCTATTCTATGATTCTCCAAACAGAGAAGCAACTGAGACTGCTGGAAATGTGAAATTGAACCCAATGTGGGAGAGGTCAGACAGTAGATGTAAGAAATGTTTGCCAAAACTCTAGATATGGCAGAGGTCACAAAGTGGAATGTGTGTAGAGCAGAGGTTTCATGATTGTGATCCATGGAACATTTGCTTGTGTTCCAAATGTGCTGCTGGCTGTTGCCATTTTTACCACTAGAGAAAATCTGAACAGAAGAGCAAAAGCAGGCAGTCTGATTGCTCTGTTTCAAAAGGGACACAATGCTCATTGCACAAAAATCATTCCAATGTTACTTTCCCATGTATGTAGTTTCTGTGGTTGCCACAAGGCTGCTGTGAGCATGTGCGCGCTGTGCAAGAGATGTTCTGCTCAGTTGCATATGCCACTTCATCCAAAAATGCTAAGGTTGTACTGACAACCATTTGATATTAGAAGTCAAGTATAGCATTTTAGTATTGTTAAGTTTATTTTTCTTCATTTAAAAACTGGAAATGCTTTAAATCATGAAATTCATTTTTTTAAAGGATTTTTTCAAGGCATTAGGAAGAGTAAAGCAAATTCATAATGATGTCAAGATTCTTCTCCGTACAAACCAACAGAGAACAGGGTGAGTTTAATCTGAATAACTGCAAAGTAGTCATTTAATAGTTAAAACAGTAATTATGTGGAGATGCCTTATTTGTTCTTTCAAATGATGACAAAAGGCGCTGCAAATATGAACAAAATGTACACATAATATAACAGTAATTCATTTTGAAATTTCCATTTCGTTATAATGCTAACTTTTACATTACATTTTAGATGCTTCTATAAACATCTAATAAAATATTTTTATTTTGTAGCCTAGAAATTATGGAACAGATGGCTTTGCTCCAAGAGACTTCCTATGAGCGACTTTACAGATGGGCTCAAAGTAGGGTTACACCTTTATTTTTGTTTCTAGAAGATTTAGATTTATTGAATATTAGGGTGATCTACTTTTCAGTTCTTTTAAAATGGGGGGGTAAGCTTAGCTAGAACCCTTTCTTTGACTAAATCAGAAGGAAATCTAAGACACTACACTGTAGAGCAGTGGTTTTCAAAGAATGTAAGGCACTGGGTCACAACAGCTCTGGTCAGCCCCACCGACCAACCATTAAAAGTCTTGTCAGCAGTGCTACCCAGCTAAGGCAGGCTAGTCCCTACCTGTTCTGATACCACATTGCGCCCCGGAAGAGGCCAGCAGCAGGTCTGGCTCTGATTCCCCACCAGTGCCTGCCGGTGAGAGCACTCAAAATCAATGGCCAGTGTCAGAATTTTGCCTGTAGGTGGCTTTATTCCATTTTGAGCTAGCTTGTTCCTTGCAGTATAAGAGTATCTGGTTACCTCTTTATAGGCACTGCTTCATTTAAAATTAAGGTAAAATGTGCAGTCTTTTAAAACCATGTAATGCTCTTCCTTTACATTTTTATACAATAGTACTCGTTTAAAAATACGAACTTGATGGCATGCACAAATCTGTATTCAATAAGTCTCATTTTACACTGTTTTTAAAAATCGTTTGTTAAGAAGTGAGACCCACATCACTCATATACAAAAGCACTGCTCATGGAGAAATTATAGTGATACAGACATGGGCAACCTGTTACATATTCTGAAAGTGATATTGTAAAATGAAGAGACTCTACTTGTAGCCTAATATCTTTCTGGGACATAAGAGATGTTACACCATCTTTACTGTCTAAATAATATAGGTTTACCTGATCTTGTATTGCTATTTTATAGGTGAGTGCAGGACTTTGACACAAGAATCATGTGACATTTCTCCAGTTCTCACCCAGGCTATGGAAGCCCTGCAAGATAGACCTGTTCTGTATAAGTAAGTAAATGTTCATAATTATTTCTAACACATGTAAGAGTATCTTTTTTTTCTCTTAGCAAATAGATCCATTCCGAGTCTGTAACGTTATAAACAATGATATTGAACATGATGATTAGTCTGGGGGGAGGAGCTCACTGGTTTGAGCATTGGCCTGCTAAACCCAGGGTTGTGAGATCAGTCCTTGAGGGGGCCGCTTAAGGATCTGGGGCAAAATCAGTATTTGGCCCTGCTAGTGAAGGCAGGGGGCTGGACTCAATGCCCCTTCAAGTTCTATGAGATAGGTATATCTCCATGTATTTGTGTGGGGGGGGGGCGGGGTTTGCCTGTTAAACCCAAGGTTGTAAATTCAATCCTTGAGAGGGCCATTTGGGGCAAAAATCTGTCTGGGGATTGGTCCTGCTTTGAGCAGGGGGTTGGACTAGATGACCTCCTGACATCCCTTCCAACACTGATATCCTATAATTCTATGAAAACTTTAAGAAAGGCATGTTTCAGTGTCTCTAAACTTTTGGTATATTCTTTGTGCAAACACTGTACAAGAAGTCTCACTGCTGGTCTTCTGCAAACATATTTGGGTTTTATTTCAAATAAAACGTTACACTAACTATGCTTTCATCCAATTTAAATGTGAATGTGTGTGCTCTCTTTTAAGTTTTTTTTGTTTTGTTTTAATGGGGCTAGTCTAGGTTTCCTTTGTCAGAATTCAAGGCATCTAATTAGTCCATTTACTTGTGGAAAGTAAAAGTTTGCCAAAGCCTACTTAATTTTTATCTAATTTCTACCAATACTGAGAGTATTTCCTATTATAAATTATAAATTTATAGACTAAATTATAGTAGTCTGTTAAAAGCAATGTATTTATATATATATGCCCTACATGCTTTCTTTTCAAATAAAGAAGGCACTTGAAGATATTAGGTCTTCCAGTTCAGTGCATTGCTTAGAAAGTTAATGTTGAAGTACAAACTACTGTATATGGTTTAAAATGGAGATCATCTGACAGCCTCATTTCCTGCATTGTTGGAGGCCTCAGTCAGGATTTGAAAGACTTGATCCAAAATACACAAGTACATCTCTTCACTAGTACTAATGGGGGGTCAGGGGAATTGTGTATTCTCCAGGTTTCTATCTTGCCCACATCCCCTCCTCTACTGATCTGTTTAGCCTTTCCTGCCAACATGAATAAAGTAAATTCTGTATTTTTTCTGTCTTTTGAATGCTTCATCTTTCTGCTTTAATAACATAACTTTAACTTTTAAAATATGAATATCTGCGTTTTATAAAGAAAGAATATTGTATGTGTAACTGTTCTAATTGACATCAAGAAAACTTTATTTCTTAATTTCCTGCACTACAGTAAATGCACTGCGCAAGCTAAAGAGTTATCTTCTATAGTGAATGCTTAATTCTTGATCAGAATTTTCTAACGATGTTTAAACCTAAATCCAGTTTGCTGATAACAAAGGCAAATAAACCACAAGGTGGCACTATCAGAACTGTCTTTGTTTTTGCTTTGGCTGGTCACGTTAGTCTGTTATGCATTGTGCTGCATTTAGCCTGGATAGAGCAAAATACTTGTGTGTCAAATTTTTAGCACACGATTACTCACTTTGACTTCAATATGACTGTTTAAGTGCTTAAAGTTAGGTAGGGGGTTCTGTGCTTTGCTGAATTAGGGCCTTATGAGCAATATTATGTGTGGCAGAATTGAAAGAAAATAATCATGCTGAACATCAAACTCGTGTGTTGTGACTTGAATGCAGAGTTAATTTTCAGTAATTATATGTAGAAGTAATTTGAAACGAAATAATTTTTATTTCTATTTAAAATTAATTTTCATCTCCTTCTGGGGATGAGACGGAGATTCCTTAAATCTCTCCCCAGTGCCCTTTTCAGACAAGTTTAGGGTAAGCCGCAATATTGCTCACTATATTTTATTAGGGTCATACTGTACAATACTTCTACAATAAATAGTATGTTGTGTTTAAATTATCCTACTTCAAAACCTTGGGAAGTGCGATGATGTGTTAACCTTTA
This sequence comes from Gopherus evgoodei, assembly GCF_007399415.2. Classification (NCBI taxonomy): domain Eukaryota; kingdom Metazoa; phylum Chordata; order Testudines; family Testudinidae; genus Gopherus; species Gopherus evgoodei. Next base: position 51,351,941 of record NC_044322.1, read on the forward strand.
TAGAAAGTTTCTGATTTTTGGTAGTGCTACTACTACTGTCGGTGGAAGGAGATTTCAGATATCTTTTGAAGGTTCTTTGTGGTCAAGTCAGATTTCTGTTCTTACTGCAAAACTACGAGTACAAAATAAATTATTTCCCATAAATGAAAAGGTAAACACTAATGAAACACCCTGTTGGTGCTTTTTAAAATCTCAGAGATTAAATGCTAATGCCTGCTTCAATTAAAGGTCTCTAAGGGCTTGTCTACACTGACACTTTACAGCGCTGCAACTTTCTCGCTCAAGGGTGTGAAAAAACACCCCTTGGAGTGCTGCAAGTTTCAGCGCTGTAAAGTGCCGGTGTAGACAGTGCACCAGCACTGGGAGCTATTCCCCTCGTAGAGGTGGGTTTTTTATAGCACTGGAAGAGCTCTCTCCCAGCGCTGGTGCCACGACTACACAGCAGCAGTGCTTTAACGTTACTAGTGAAGACATCCCGTAAATCTTTGCTAGAGCTGATGGTAGTCTTCCACAAAAAGAGCAGGGGTGGTAGTTTGTGATATAATTTACTGGCCGTAAAGTTTCTAACTAATTAGGAATAACATTTAAAGTATGTTCTTTTTTTTTTTCTGAGTGAGATCAAATCTTCATAGCAAAGTCAGATTGAGTTATAACTGAAATTTTCCCACAAATGAAGTTGTGCATTAAGCATGAGCTAACTAGTTTGGGAAGGGGGTTGAAACTTAGGCTGGCAATGTGGTGGAGATGCAACAGCTTGAGATACCACAACTCCTCTGCAGCTAATCATTTGTGCTGTTAATCAAATCACTCTGTAACTTGAGTGTGGTTTTGAAGTATGGTCACTGGAGCTAAGCTAGCTCAAGTGCAGTTACCTCATGCGTGCTAATTTGAGCTAACTGTGTGCTTTGGTTAGGAAATGATCATTTTGTTTAACATTATTGCCATTCTTAAAACTTTTAGTCATAATCATATTTTATGACACACAGGTTGCAATGAAAAACTGTGTTCAAATTAGTTTGTAAAATCAATGTATTTTGGAAACATGCTCAGTATTTTAGACTTAATTTCTCATTAGTGTTCATATAATTTTTAAATTTGAGAGACACTTAAAAATTTTAGACTTTGTATTATATTTTTGATTAATTGTGAGGCCAGAGTGATGCCAAAAAAGGAGGAAATGTACATAAAGTGCTACTATGTTACAGTGATTTGAATTGAAGATTATACTTTTTACTCTTTTTTTCCATTTAAAAACAAAACCAAAAAATCCCAGCTATTCTTACACACAATCCAGTAGTGGAACCACACTTCAAAAGTGTTCGAACCTGGTATTGTCTTCCTTGATGAGATTTTTTCAGAGATTTAAGCAGTGCTGTTGTTCAAACTGAAAGCTAGCTGTCTTCCCAAAAAATTTGCTCGTACATTTAATTCAGAGTCTTCCTCAGACAAACAAAAGTTAGGAAAATAGTAGAACAACAGTAGAAAAATCTGTAGTTTTTCTTTTAATATTTTGGGTTTTGTCTTGTCAAACTTAGTAAACAAAACTTAACAGCACTACTGACATACTTCCTGGAACTGCAGTCAGTCCAGAGCAACTGAAATAAATGCATCATCTGGGTCTTCACTTCCTCTTCCCAACTAGAATAAAGACAAATTTGAAAACGGGGGCTTTTGTAGATGACGCGTGAGCAGCCACAGCAAGAAGGAACATTTCCCTGCTGATTTCTCAAGGTTTTCTCCACTCTCTTCCCTCCCCCATCTGCAATTATAGCTCCACTGGGAATTTGGTCTATTGTTGGAATAGAAGCTAAAAGAATCCAAATACTATTTTCCTTCTCCATAATGAATACTTATTATAAAGCTGTAGTAAATACACCATTTCAAGTACAGATAATAATTAGTTTTTGCTGAATTTTTTATACAATGCAGAATTATGTCATAATTATATTGTATTTTATTGTGGGTAAAAAGAAAAGTATAATTTTCTATTTCCTCTTGCAAACATAATTATCAGTGTTATGTTACAGTTCTCGAAACTGATGAGAACAAAATTACAAGATCTCGTCATTTGCCAAATCTCTGATACTCTATAATATCATTGCTTGTTTGGAAAAAAGAATCAATGTGGTTTGTGCAAAACACCTATGGTCTTGTGCTATTTTGGGGGGGAGAGGGAGGAAGGGGCACTGGCACTGCTGTCCCTGTGTTATGGGTAATGAGTTGACGTTAGCTCTCTAGTGCTTTAATCAGATGCTCTTCCGAAATACCAAAATTCATTTAAAAATATACCTTTCACCTGATTCATCAAGCAGTAGCATTTGTTTTGTTAATTTTTTTTTACCAGTGGATGGCAAGCAAACTTAATTTGGGGATAAAATATAATGGATTATGCAGAAATTTAAGTACCTATCAATGTGCGTATTGTTTGCAAAAAAGTAACTAGCAATTTATAGTCAAGATAAATAAAACTTTTCTTATTGATCCCTTCAGCACAGTAACCTCACCACTGATGCAGAAGAACAATACATTGTGAATGAACTGTGTGCAAAAAGAAAATTATTTAAAAAGCAAATACCGTTGCAATCTCAGTGTATATATTTTTTAAAAGTACTTATTGGTACATGACTACCACAAATCCTTCTTTACCTTATGTCATACAGAATGTGATTCTGTCCAGTGATCCTTTAAAACATTCACAAAATTTATTGAAAATGCGGTAGAGCTTTCTTCAGCCTTTGGAAGCTGGGGGCAGTAACGCTCCTATTTAGAACATTCTGATAATATATGATTACTTTTTCCTCTTTGCAGAGAGAGAAGATTGCATTTGCTTTCAGTATTCTCAAGCTTAGAGGGGAAGTAAAAGTAGATATACAAAATAAAATTAATAAAATGAATAAAGAGGAAATGTGTAGTAATCAATATAAACCAGAAGCTAGGAATTGTAAAAAATTATTATGAGAAACAAAAGAATACAAGGAAAAATTCTATATCCAGTAAAGATAAGGACCCATAAGGAGGAATTTATGTATACAAAAAGAATTAAGTGATATTGGTCTGTTACTAGTTGAAAATGGTAGAAATGTCAATAATAATGCAGCAAAGGCAGAAGTGTTCTGTATTTGGGAAAAAGCTAGATAAAGTAGTCATACCATATTCTGATACTAAGTAACTAAGGAGGATGAACAACAGCAGCTACTACAGTAAAATGTTTTAAAATCATCAGGTCTGGATAGTTAGCATCCACAAATTTTAAAGAGCTGGTTAAGGAGCCCTCTCGATCATGAATGTTGGTTTTCAATAAGTGTTGGAACACTGGGGAGGTCCCCAGAGACTGAATGGAAAATATTTGTGCCAATATTTTAAGAGTGTAAATGGGATAATATGGTGATTATACGCCAGTCAGCCTGACATGGATCCTGGGCAAAATAATGGAATGATTCATTTGGGACTCTATTAATAAAGTATTTAAAGGGGTGTGTGTAATGGGGTGTTCCCCCACACTAACCTGGAAAGAGTTAATGTGGCCCAGAAGGGGTAAGTAACCCGATAGGCCACATCTGAGGACGAGTCAGGCTTGATAAGCAAGCACTGACTGAGAATGAAGCCCAGCTGAGCAGGAGCAGGCAGGCTAGTATAAAGCCAGGAAATATGTAGCAGAAAAAGGGCTGCAGCATGAAGGCCTATAGTAACTCTCTGGGTTTAGAGAGGAAAAGGAGGAAACATGGGGAGAATTGAAGCCCTGGGGTGCTGGCCCTGAGGGAAAGGTTTACACAGAGGAGGAGGGACAGGGAAGCCTGATAGAGGTGGAATAGGGAAAGGCCCAGGAAAAGGGCAGTAAGGTTTTGGATGGTGCAGACCATGGCTGCTGGTTCAAGGGTCCCTGGGCTGGAACCAAGAATATTGGGTGGGCCGGGGTTCCCTTACTAGCTACTGGGAAAGTGAGTTGGAGGACTGTTGGGAATGATACCGTCAGCCAGTCCTGTGAGACTTTAATAACTTATTGTGATCTGGCCAGAGGTCCAAGCCATAAAGAAGGTTTTAGTTTTCTTAAAAAGAAAAAAAAAATGCAAAGAGAGGGTCATAGTGAATCAGATTTTTACAGCTAAATCACAAACCTCAAAATTTGGACTTTGTATATTGGAAACATTGACGCAACCTTATATATACCCAAATGAATGGGCACCAGTACAGTGCTCTTAAATTAGGCTAATGTAAATTGTCAGGGATAAAATATTTTTTTCTGACGATCTTCATGTTTCAATTACAGGTACACCCTGGATGAGTTTGGAACAGCTAGAAGAAGTGCAGTAGTCCGTGGTTTTATTGATGCTCTTACCAGAGGAGGTCCAGGCGGTACTCCCCGACCTATAGAAATGCACTCCCATGATCCTTTGAGGTAGGATAGTAGTGAAACTGTGAATTACATAATCTTTTTGTCATTTATACAATAAATCCTTTATGTAGCAATTCTTGTTTTTATTTAGATATGTAGGAGACATGTTGGCATGGCTGCATCAAGCTACTGCTTCTGAAAAAGAACATCTGGAAGCTATGTTAAAGCTTGTAACTACTCAAGGTATTATTAGATTTTAATGCATATTTTGCAAATCTGTAGAAACTGAAGTTAGTAGTGAGCAATATGCCAGAAAATTACAACAAAACTCCTAGAGTGGACTTCAGTTGCTCCACTGAGGATAAATGGTATTGTAAATGACTTCAGAAAATGTAATAATTCAATTTGCTAGGAAGAAAACCATTAATCAAAGAGAATATTTCAGAGTTCACTAATATGTGCATTTTCCTGCCCTCTCAATATATTTAGATTTAGAAGGGAACTTTTCATGCTAGACTTCAGAACTCAAGTGCATTTCTGAAAAGGAACTTTGTAAAAATGCCATTGTAGTGTACCCTGCTTGTATCTTGGGAATTTTGGTATCAGATTTACTTTTTCTAGTAAACAAATATTTTTCTAACAGCCTGCACTGCATGCTCCTGCCCAGTCTATGAGGCAAGTCTGGCTTCCTTCCATCTTGTACCATTAAAATGGTCCAAATGCCAAATAGGACCCCTGGTTACACCTATGCAACTCTATCATTTTCAAATTCTTCTGCATCAACTAGTCCACAGAGCCTGCATTGAGTCTTCAGCCTGCTTGCAGCTTTTGAGGCAGATTTGGACCTGTTGTCAGCAGTACAGTGGTAATCCCTGTAGAAGATGCCAGTGTTATCTACCTCCGTAGCTACAACCAGGGGCTTGTTACAGTTGAGCGTACATGGCTCACCTATAACAGGTATTGAGAGTTACCAGTGAAAGCCAAGTTCTTGTCATACTGACATATGAACAGCTACTTGAACCTTAACTGGTTCACAGGGCCCTGCCCTGGGATTTAAATTTAATATGATTTGTTTAACGCACCCTTGTTTTCCTATACTTTTGGAAATAGAAAGTGGCATTCCTAATAGATGTCACATCAGCAAGAAGGGTGTTGGAAGAGCTCCCAGTTTCCGTCAAACCACAATAAGGCCAAAGATTGAGAAGTGTGGAAATTTTGTCCTATTTTGTGGTTATGTATATTTTGTCCTTTGAAAATGTTTAAACATTTTCAACTATCCCCAACTCTCACCACATTATCAGTTGTTCTGCTCCAGTTATAGGCACACTATAAAAGTTAAAGTTTTTGTACCGTGTTTAATATATTTATTTACTGACAATCTGATGGGGTGTCCCATTACAAACTCCAGACACTAAAGAAGGGGGAGCAAGAAGTCCAGACACTGCTGTGGGGTGTGGAAGAGGAAAAGACATGTCAATTCCATTAATTTTACATGTGCCACGGGAGCCCTATGCTTCCACTTCTTTTGGCAGGAGACACTCTCTTAGGAAGAGCTCTCTGAAAGCTGGAATCTCAGAGTCCATCTCCATGCTCTGCTTTTGCTGCAGTCTGTGCCTTACAGTCACTCCTCTCCCCACAGCCTCACTTCCCACTCTGAAATCACTATATACTGGAAGTGTAAGGCTCTCTACTTAAATGCTCCCTTCTGAGGTTATATAGTAGGAATTGGGGGTTAGTTGCTTTACCACACGCACTGCTAGTATCTATAGCCATAACCACCCTTAGCCATAGACTGGACCAACGTATCTGACGATATGAAGTCTAGGAATTTGAGTAGCAACTGTGTTAGCCTGTATCAGCAAAAATAACAGGAGTACTTGTGGCATCATAGAGACTAACAAATTTATTTGAGCATTAGCTTTCGTGGGCTACATCATCGGATGCATAGAAGGGATCTTACAGTAAGAAGATATTTATACGTACAGAGAACACGAAAAGGTGGAAGTACCCATATCAACTGTAAGAGGCAAGGAGTGTGCATGGGAAGAGTGTCTGACCTCAATTCCTGTTTAGTTTTCTGAGAGAATCAGGAACCTAACTGAGAACCCATGACAGGCTATCCAAAACTGGGAGTCTCCTGGGGAAAGCTGCACTCCAATAACGTAGTCTTAAGGCAAACCCAGCATTCAAGCTCAAAGTAAAATTTCATTTATCACAAAAATAGGTCACTCGTCATTCTCTCCAAATTCCAAGCATTCTGGAGAGAACATCGTGCACAGAGATGTTAAACTGATAAACTGCAGGAGAATTTTCAAGCAGGATATGAGGACTCCAAATCATCCACAAGCCTGTTAGGTGAGACTACTCACTAAGGGCCTATTCCAGCTCCTATTGAAATCAACTGGAAGGCTTAGGTGGGAACTGGATCAGGCCATGAGCAGTAGCTACATCCTGAGTGAAGAGATTATATTCCTTGTATAAATAAATATGGAAAGCTGCTAGTTGGTCACCACTGAGTATGTCAACTAAGGTAATACAAGATCATTATATAACCCTCAACTGATGTAGCCTTCAGGTGACTGGTGTTGTACAGTGAGGTAGCTCAGTAAGATGCCACAACCAAATTCTATCATAAATAATTTTTTTAGTTAAATAGTTGTTAACTTCAATGTCTACCTCCCAAAATTCACACTTCTTAGTAAGCCCCATGTAGGATCTATGAATCCATCAGCAATGAAGAAAAGGAAAATGTATGAATCACCTGAAAGCTTCCTTTAGTCTGCAAACACAAGGCCATAGGTCCAGCCCTCCCTACAGAATGCGGGGGAAGGGGAGTGAGGAGGATGGAGGTTTGGTGTTGATGGAGGAAAAACTGTTCAAGGCTCAAGTGACACATTTGAAGAAAAATGTGAAAAGTCCAAGCTCACGTTTTAAGAAAACTGCCCTTTTGTTTTTGAAGAAAAATAGTCAAATAGCACATAATCACATGCTTAAAAATAGTTTAAAACCATTTAAAAGCTTTGCATTTCAAGCTCTAACTTTTAATTTAGTCGAATAACTGTGCTGTTTTAAATTTGAAAGGGCTAATAGCAAGTGCAAAGAAATTTTACCCCTCACATTGTAGAGCCAGAAAAGAGGCAGATTATCTCTCCTTCCATAGAGCTAAGTTGCTCCAGCAGAGAGAAATAGCAAAGACTTTCCTCTCCTTCAGAGTTTCTGAGCTCCACAGGAAGGGAAGAATCTCAAGAATTCTGCTAAAGGGAAGCAGCAGAGACTCCCCATCCTGTGAAGTTAAAGGGACTCCACTGTAAAGCATCCAAAACTGAGGGGGAGAAAGATACTTGATATGTTCCTGCCTGTTACTGACATCTGCTTTCTGCCACTATGCTGGTGTCTCCTAAAGCTCTGTGACTTTGAGGGGAAAAAATGGAAACTATTGTGCAATTAATGGAGCTGGCAGGTTTATTTTTATTAAATGAAAATTGCCAAATTAAATGCAAAAACAATCTACATTAATGTGTGTTTATGCATGCAGTATCAGGGATTTGGAGCAGTCAAATTTTTTAATTGCTCTGCTCCAGCTCCGCTCTGGCATCAATAATGACTGCTCCAGCTCTGCTCCAACTCCCCTCCACGATCCGACTCAAATTAATTTTTTACTAAATAAAAGTGCATACTGTAATTTTGAAAAAACATTGTTTTAAAAGTCTGAATAAAAATAATTTAAATGTTTACAAGCTAGAATCATTCATAATTCATTCCGTAAAAAATTATTGCAGGAATCAAGTCGTCTTTCATAGCCTGCCGCAAATCATTTAGAATTAACTTTAAAGCCGAAAAAAGTCACTCTCCACTAGCTTGAGTTGTTGGCATGCTCAAAGCAGTTATACAGGCAGCATGAATGCGGTGTGGGTAGCTGTGACTGGCCTCAAAAACTTAACCTTTAGCCTACCAATAGACTCAATCACCTCACAATCTTCCAGAAAGTTTCTCTCAAATAATACTTCATTACAATTATGAATTGCAGAAACTCGCCGGTGTCTTTCTTGTTAATCCAGTTCCTTTTTTGAAGTCATCATCTTCTGAAGAACTGATGCTTGAATTATCTCCATTTCCCTGTGATGGTTGAAGACGTCTCAGGGATGGACTCTCGAATGAGTTCAGAATGGAGACTGAAGTTTGAGAACAGCCTGCTATTTCTGAAGGATGTGAACTTTCCGAAACCACAAATTCAGTTGTTGACTTCTTTTTGTTGTGTTCGTTTTCTTCAACCTCTTTCACAGAGTTCAAATGTAGCAATAGGTTTTGTTTCTCTAGTTGTCGAGCAATATCAAGGAGCCCTTCCTTTTGCCTTTGGTATTTCCCATGAAGTAAGAAGAATCCGGTACCGTGGGTCAAAATAACGCCAGCAAGGAAATGAATATTGTCAAAAAGCTTCTCTTCACGTTTCTGCATGAAGGATAGAATTCCTTCTGCAATTTGTCCACCATTTTCTTTCAAGAGTTTTGACAGTTTTCGCCATTCCTTCATTAAAACTCCCGGGGTTACATTGACAGCTTGAAGATTCACAGTTGTTTGGTTTGGCTTTGCCAAGAGGTCTCGCAGGTCTTCACTTCGTCCCATTCAGCTTTTGTTAACTTGAGTTCTCTTGTTCCAGCAGCAGCCACTTGTTCCCAGTAAAACTGAAAAACAAGAAGCCAATCAATCATCGCAAATGTTGAACCCCAGCGAGTCACAGTATCCAATGATTGAGTTACCCCATGTAGATCAAGCAGAACACTTTGAATACTTGGGATTCGTAGATTGACAACAACTTGTCGAATTTTTGCCAGAAATTTCTTTGCATGTTCTTTGTTCAGTCCATCCCAGATTGCCAACTAAAGAGTGTGAATACCACACCTCATCAGTTGGACTTGTTGAGTCATCCTCATGAAGCCATGTTGGAAGTATGAGGCTAGGGTCATTAACCCGTTGCGCAGTAGCATCCATGTTGAATTCAATTTCATCCATTCCTTTAGTTCCTTTCTCAGGCAGAATAGCTTCAGTTCTGTCCACATCCCTGTTCTTGGAGGTAGAAATGGTTTCATTGTCCTCACTGAAATTTTTGATGGCACACATCATGTTTGCTGGATTGTCAACGCAAATGCTCAGCACTTGCATTTCACTGATCCCAAATTTTTCTAAAATAGCTTTTACTTGACTTTTCACATATCAAGAATTGTGGCGCCCTTCAGTGTCGAGTATGTCCAAGGTTTTTACCACAGCTTTATCTTTTCCCTTCTTCGTAGTACTGAGCATTGATTGCAAGGAAATTTCTGTTTCCGTGGGTTGCCGCATCCATTTTCAGGTAGCACAGTTTTTGAGCCAAAGCTTACTTGAGCTCTTTGTGACCAGACTCAGATGTGCTGACAACTAAATGATTAACTGCATCATGCCCCATCGAAAAACCAAGCTGCCGACCCATTTCACGTGCAATTTTTTGGAAACCTTTATTCTTTAGCCTGAAGGTAGTGAGTGGTGTTGAACTCAAGCAAACCATTTCCCTCAGCGCTTCACGAAAAGTATTGGCATCCGTGGTAACTGTAACCTTTGAGGACTTCGAATATGAGTCAAGCTTTGTTTGCTTAATTTTGGGTTTCTTTTCAGATGAAGCTCTGCAAAAAAATCTTTTCTCTAGGAGTTTTCAAAGAGTCAGATGAAAGTCCTTTTAGCCATGTCAGCTTTCTGTTTTGCCTCATCTTCCTGGTCCTTTTTTGTAACCAGAGCCACATAGTTTTCAGAATGGTTATGTTTTACATGGCGCCAAAGGTTGAAACTTTTCACAGCACTTGTTTCACTTTTCTTAAAGCTACATGGTCTAAGCTTGCCATTCACTTCCTTTTCCACCTTGCATGGTGCCGATTTCTTCTTTCCTTTTCCTCAAAGCCCAAACTTGGGCTTTTCAAATTCAAAAGTAAAGATGTCGTTGAGATCCTTTTCCGTAAATCGGCTATCAGTCATGGAGGGCAGATTTGATTTTTTTGTTGAAACCATAGCCAGATCTTCTTGTGCAGCTACCGCATCCAAATGTTTCTTATGATTTTCGAAAAGCAATGAACAAAAGCATTACATTTTTTTATAATGTACCTGCTTGTGATATCCTAACCACTTAAGGTACTTTGAATTTATTTTGGATTTTCTGGACAAAAATGATCGCATTTTCTTTTTACACAAAATTATTATTAAAGTATATTTTAATATTTTAACGTTTCTTGCAGTTTTAATGAAGTAAGAAGTATTTTTAATATACATAATTAATATACATTTTTATTTATAAACTGCAAGTTAGTTTTTCTTATGAAATTTTGCAGTAAAAATATTTGAAATATTTTCCAAGTTTTTAATTAATATCTCAAAAATGCTTTAATATAGATATATCAATGAAATTTGGTACATGCCATAGCATTAGTACGTGCTATCACTGTTCTACAACATTAATTGTTGGGAAGTAACGAGGCTACACGTTACAAGGTTGAAAATAAACTTCAATGGGAAAGCGGAAGATTTTCGGAAATATGTTTTTGCTTCATCAACCTGAATAGATTATACAAGAGAGAACCTGTTATTTGCTCGATCTTGTATAATGTTTCCAGCCTGATGAAGGAAAAATATATTTCTGAAAATTTGCTCTCTTTACTAAAAGGACTGTGCTTGCAGTTTGAATCCGCTTTCCCGTTAAAGTCTATTTCCAACGTTCTATCGTACAACATCATTCAAATAAAAGCATTTAAACTACAGGCGTCATGAACTGGGGGGACTGGGCCAATTTTATTTAATATTTTTTAAAATCTTTGACTATTTAACAGATACGACCCTTGAATATGATTTAATGCTAAAACATACATTAAAATGGTACTCTTATTTTGTATAATTAACCATTTCTGAGAAAACTTTACACATTTTAATCTGCTTAGATGGTTAGAATGATAGAAACAATTTTACTCATTACTTATTTTTCAACTTTGGAACCATAAATTTTAAACGTGATAATAAATAACCAAAAATTATTAACTTATTATGGAACATAATATTACTGCTTGTAGCCAGGGGCAGTCATCGACAAGCCTTTCTTGATATATGAAATAAAAATGACCAACTGCCAGTTCGGAACACCTATGGTTTAAATAATTTTGGATAATGTAATATGGTAGCACATACTAACACTAAGACACAGACATAATTTCATTACTTTGTATTAAAGCATTTTTGAGATATTAATCAGAAATTAACTTTTCATCACTTCCTTCAAGTGACTGTAGCTCCCTGAGGAAGAATTTTAGGACACATGTTCACAGAAATGTTTTTTTCTTAAAATGACCTAAGGATTCACCCCCAAAGTTGTGCTGGACATTTTCCAATCACTCTGGATATATCACAAAAATCACTCCTAATTCATGCCAAAATGTTTACTGTATATTCATATGCCTGCTGCACACAACTTTTTTTCAGTAAATTTAAAATTACAAACAACACTACCAAAAGACTGTTGAACAGATGACATAAAATAAGTCCGCCAGAGTGATACGGGAGCATGTACAAATGAACAAATGTACCGGTAACGGGAGCCTGTGTGAGAAATGAGCTTAAGTGATTAATATCTCTTGCGTATCTTTAATATAGCAATAAACAAAAATATTATTTTTTTTTGCAATATACCTGTTTATGATATCTTAAATGTTGCGTCTTGCGTCACACTTTTTCATAATCGCAGCACTTATCGCGTCTCGTTGATCAACCCTTACAAAAGAAGTATCAACACATACTAATCTATGTGAGTACACACTCACCTAAGCTTGGCACAAGGTTGGGAGCAGTCTGCAGTGTTGCCGAATGTCTGATAATTATCTGATTCTTTAATAAAACATATCTCCAAAAAACTTTGTAATTTTGTGTCTGTACATTAAATCTTGATTTCAGCCAAAGTGAGAATAACTGTGACATATTATGTAAAGTGGTAAAGTAGATGTTAATATCAATTGTTATACAATCTGAAACTTTTTGACACCTTTAGGACTTTCTTGCTAAATATCATTTATTTTGGATTGTATCAGAGGGGTAGCCGTGTTAGTCTGGATCTGTAAAAGCAGCAAAGAATCCTGTGGCACCTTATAGAGTAACAAACGTTTTGGAGCATGAGCTTTCGTGAGTGAATACCCACTTCATCGGATGCAGTCCATTTATTTTGCATTGAAAATGGAAAAAAAAAAAAAAAAGGGGGAGCAGTCAAGATTTTTCTGTGCTCCGGCTCCGCTCCAGCTCTGGGCAAAAACCTGCAGCTCCACTGCTCTGTGCTACTGCTCCGCGCTCCAGCTCCGGGCTCCGCTCCAAAGCCCTGTGTAGTATGAACAAATCATTGTTGCTGTGTGTAAAGTATATTACTACCTGAATTTTTACTTTTCTGCAACTTAAAATGTAACCCATATGCATTAAGATATAGATTTTTCATTTTTAACCTGTTTTTAATCTACTATTGTGTATGTGGGCAAGGATTTATTGTTTTGATGTGCACTAAAATGATAGCCTTACAGGTAAGCTCTATTAAAAGGGATAATGCAGAATCAGGAACATCTCTTTTAGATAATAGTAGTTACAAAATAGGTGCATGTCTCTTATGTTAGCTGACTTTCCTTATTGACAATGTTTATACATGTTAAATTTCTGAATGACTATTGATTTACCAATTTATGGCATTTAAAACTCTTAATTCAGTGTAGTTGCCTTGTTTTAGTTGCTTCTGCATAAACAACCTCTTTAAGGTTAATATAAAATGACGTGACTTGTCTCTGATCCTGCTTCCCAAGGATTACTGTGTTCACTATTCGTGTCTTCATTTTGCAGCTGACAGATAATCTGTTTTGGTGTGAAATAGGGAGGTAACGTGGTCTAGTGTCACCTGATTTTATCACGTGGCTTAACCACACTTAGTTACAGTTTACCTCATGGGCCTCATCTGAGGTTGAACTCATGTTGATAGGTTTTAAATTACAATTAGAGATTTACTGTCTCTGATGATATATTTTGAGACAGTATTATATTGAGACCTGTAGGGCAGGTATTTCTAGTTGGAAAAATTTATGACAATACTGTTTTTCTGTTTCATGACAAGAAGACAGGACAATAGTTTGTTGGTTTATTTTGTGAGGAAGGATGTGTTTGCACTAATCACTTGAACTAGCTAAGGTCCCAATGAACAGGTATATGTTTATGGTATGCTATGGCAGGGAAGTAAGTGTGGTTAAAACATAGTGCATATGTATCTTACGTACCAGTTTTTCCAGGGTGCATGTAAATTGCTTTTAGTGAAGAGGTATGACTTAAGATAAAATTAGCAAATGTGTGGAAGAAAAGAAACTAAAATAAATTTGTATAATGCTTACTGTATGTTTTCTTTTAACTGTAGGTGTGGAAGAAAATGTACAAGAAGTAGTTGGTCACATCACAGAAGGTGTCTGCAGACCTCTGAAGGTGGACTATTTTGTTTGTGTGTGTTTTTTGTGTGTTCCTACTGCTCATTAAAGCTGTATTATGTTTTTATTACAAAATGCTTTTTATCATATCTCAGCTGAAGACAGTAACAGTGTATTATCAAGAGTGGTACATGCATAACTTGAATATTGGGGGATTTTATTAGGGCCCTACCAAATTCACGGCCATGAAAAACGCCTCATGGACCATGAAATCTGGTCTGCCTCCCATAAAATCTGGCCTTTTGTGTGTTTACCCTATACTATACAAATTTCACAAGGGAGACCAGTGTTTCTTATATTGAGGATCCTGACCTAAAAGGGAGTTACAGGGGGGTCACAAGGTTATTTTAGTCGGGGTGTGGTATTGCAATGCTCACTTCTGCCTGGGTTTCAGAGCTGGACAGCCAGAGCACAGTAGCTGCTGACTGGGCACCCGGCTCTAAAGGCAGTGCCCCACCAGCAGCAGTGCAAAAGTAAGGAGGCCAATACCATATCATGCCACCCTTACTTCTGCACTGCTGCCTTCAGAGCTGGATGGCTAGAGAGTGGTGGCTGCTGACCGAGGGCCCAGCTCTGAAGGCAGTAGTGCAGAAGTAAGGGTGGCAATATCATATCATACCATCTTTCCTTCTGCGCTGCTGCTGCTGGTGGTGGCTCTGCCTTCAGAACTGGGCAGAACTGCTACCACTCTCAGACCACCCAGCTCTGACAGCAGCATCACCGCCAGCAGCAGCACAGAAGTAAGGGTAGCAGTATCGCAACACCCACTACAATAACCTTGTCATGCCCCTCCTCCCCCACTCCTTTTTTGTGTCAGGACCCCTACAATTACAACACCGAGAAATTTCAGATGGTAATATTTGAAACCATTACATTTATGATTTTTTAAATCCTATGACCGTGAAATTGACCAAAATGGACCGTGAATTTGGTAGGGCCCTAGATTTTATTAAATTTAAGTTTTTATAGCACATCTGTATTTAAAAAAGATCTTCCCATTTTATGTATGGTTCTAAGGCATTCTGATCCATATCGGATGTCTTCCAAAGTTCAAGGGTGCTCAGATCCAGTGTTCAGATTTGGGACTAGTCATAAAAGCTGCCTTTTCCTTTCTAGAAAGGCAAAGAAAGGAAATTTCTGAACTTGGAGTTAAAGTGATTTACAGTACTGCGTCTTTAGCTTTGAGTGCAAAATACTGGGTGAAACACTGGATTAAGAACACATTTAATTGAGATTCCTAATAAACATGTAATTGTGCAACAAATGAGAGATTAGAGGACTCCATCATTTTTCAAATCATCATTCTACCTCATTGCATATAATAGAAATGAACTCTGTTCATTAAGTATAATGAAAAACCTACAAATCAGATACATGACATTGCCGTACTTATTATAATTTAGACTCAGCACAAATAAATAAATTCAGGCTAATTAATTTAAAATTAGTAATCTACTAATAAGGCATGCTTCCATACAATCTATAAATCATTTTTTTAAAGTAGAAAAATTAGGATATTTCAAGGAATTTTATACTATCTGACTAGCTGACTAATTCTGTAAAATGTCTGGTAATCTACATATTAAAAAGCAGGTTGTGGCTGAAATATCCCCATGTCCTTGACTGGAGAGGTGAAAAATTGAAAGGAGGATCAGAAAGTAATGGGGGGGAAGAGAGAGAGAGAGAGAGTGTGTGTGTGTGTGTGTGTAAGAAAAGACAAAGGAGAAAGCACCATTAATCATATAAACACCATAACATTTTACAACTTGCTTCTCACGATATACTGCAGCACCCTCCTTTTCCCTAAGCATTTGAAAGTTAGATGTTAATGTAATACTTCTTTTAAGATAGACTTGCTTTTCTTCTCTGATTACTTCTTAATATATAAAGGATTTTATATGACTTTTTTTTTATGGTTTAGCCTTGTTTATAAAGATGTCTCTTTCCTTGTAATTTCCGAACATTTGAAGAAATAGTTTGGTTATATGGAATAGAATTTTGTCCCATTTCTTAAAGATATTTTACTTGTGCTTAGAGATCTTAAAGGTCACAATTTTCAAGCTTAGGTGCCTAAAATAAGTGAGTTAAAATAAAAAGTAGGGCTGTCAATTAATCGCAGTTAACTCAAGCGATTAACGCAAAACAAATTAACTAGATTTTTTAAAAGTTGCAACTAATACAGATTTAATTGCACTGTTAAACAATAGAATATCAATTTAAATTTATTACAAATATTTTGGATGTTTTCTAAATTTTTAAATATTGATTTCAGTTACAACACACAGTGTAAAGTGCTCACTTTATATTTTTATTACAAATATTTCACTGTAAAAAAGATAAACGAAAGATAGTATTTTTCAATTTACCTCATACAAGTACTGTAGTTCAAATTCTTTAGCAATTTCTTTAGCAATTTTTAGTGCAATCGCTCAGCAATTGGCTGAACAAGAAGTAGGACTGAATGGACCTGTCAGTTCTAAAGTTTGTGAGGGCAGGTTTGTTTTTTTAATTCTACATTTATAAGTTGTGATTTCACGATAAAGAGATTGCACTACACTACTTGTATGAGGTTAATTGAAAAATACTATCTTTTGTTATCTTTTTACGATGCAAATATTTTTAATAAAAATAAAGTGAGCACTGTATACTTTGTATTCTGTGTTGCAATTGAAATCAATACATTGGAAAATGTAGGAAACATAAAGATAAATTTAAATTCTATTATTTAACAGTACAATTAAAACTGATTAATTGTGATTATTTTGTTTAATCTCACGATTAATTCTGAAGATTATTTTTTTAATTGTTTGACAACCCTAATAAAAAGTAGCCTGATTTTCAGAATGGCTGAAATATGCAACTCTCTTTGCTTCAGTGGGACTGGAAAAATAAGGCCACTTTTATTTAGGCACCTGGATAGGAATTAAGGTTGAAAAATTTGATCTGAGTAAGTGAATAACTCTCCCATTTCATTGTAGAGGAGACTGTGATTAAAAATCAAAAAATATTATTTTCCTTCTGATTTTAAAAGGTTTTGATATTCTACTAAAGACAATTGAATATAGAATTCCTAGCATCCTGTCTGTCCTCCCAAAACACACAACCAAAACAAAAAAAAAAATCAGAAAGTTTGATGGTGATAGATGTCAGCCTGGAAAACTTGCCTGTATGGGGAGAAAGAGCTCCCTTATAACTTTTAGCCCAGTAGTTAAGGTATCACTACCAAAATCAAATCCCCTGGTCCAGTGATTTGAACTCGGGACTCCAACATCCCTCGTGAATGCCCTGACCACTGGACATTAAGTTACAAGGGAGGGCCTCCCCTCGGCTTCTTGCTAAAATGCATAGCTACCTAACGCCAAGAGAGGTTTTGCAGCTGAGAATCCCAGGCAGAGGAAAATGCCTCCTTGCAGCCCAACTTGAGGCACCTATCCCCAAGAGGGGTGAAGTTTAATGTATGCCCTTCACTTTGCACCTCCTGTTAGGGGGCTTACTCCTTCACCCTCTTACTTCCCTGGTCCTTCTTGCATGAACAGAGAGCAACAATACCCAAAGTCCAAAGGCGCAAACAATTTGATGTTTATTGGGGTGAACTTCCAGCAAGCATGATTCCAGTTTCCTTCCTTAGTGTCCCCCTTCCCAGCTCTGACACCACAGACCCTTGCCTGTGTCCCTGTTCCTGTTCCCATCCCGTGTTCCCATTTTCCCTTTTAGCAAAATATGATCCCAATTCCCCCAGTCCCTGTTCCTCTGTTCCCATTTCCCGCTCCCCCTCCTGATTAACTGCAGACTATATAGTAAAACCTGCGTTTTGCTTAGCTATTCCTTAACCAATCATTTTACTGAAATTTAACTAACCAATCCTAACATATTGTAACATGGTTATTTAACCAATTATATCCCACCATCTTAATTGGTTTACACCCAACAAATTAATTATACAGTAGACTGACACAATTACAGAACCAGACAGAGACCATGCAGATAAACATACAAAACAATACAGAAGTGAGGATTTCACAACTACATTTATACAGACATAAGGGTTTTCCAGCTGTGTCTATTGATAAGTGAGTTCTTGCCAGACAGGATGCTATCTTCTAGGCTCTTCCCTTTCTCTGGAGGTGATAGGAATATCAGGACAGGATTGTATTCCTAACAGTCCAATAGCACCTTATTTCAATGTGACTAGTTTGGAATGTGAGGATGTGACCATACACTTCCCAGCTTATGGCTGCCTAACTACATCTTAGCTGAAGGCCTTAGCCTGTCACAGTAAGAGAAGGCCATTACACAGATAGTGATTTTGATTCTCTCTTTTATACCTCTATAACTAGCTAAGTGATAAGAATACACCTAAATTCTTAAAGTATAGGCCTTTGCAGACAGGCCTGAATATCTATATCCTAACACCTCCCATTGACTAGCCTAGGTGAGGAGCTGCCTAGGGTGCTGGCTTTTGTATATCCCATTTTGATGCATCTATCTTTCCCCATTCAATGAATGGGGAGCCTAAGTGCCAAACCTCAGGCTTTGTGAATCCCAGTGACTTTCTAGGCGCCTAAAATTTAGGCATGGCAACGCTCAGTGTCACCATGACTAATTTTCTTTGTGAATCTGACCCTGGGATGCTACACTGAGCAGCAGACGAATAATTTGGAAGGATGATGAATGGTTAGCAATATGTAGATGGACTTGTCACATATAAGCACTTGAGGAATAGTGCTATAATAGTCACTGACCATGGTTGCTTCATAAATGCCTAAAAAGTGATTGTGGGGCAGCCCTCTTATGATTGTGTGGAGGCTGCATGTGCCATGGAGGCGAAAGAAGTCAGGCTTGTTTTGCTGTGTAATCCAGCATTTCTTGGCCCAGTCAGCATGTCAATAAATGCATGTATTAGTGTCGAATATATCAGTTTATCTATTGTTAGCAACTCTTTTCAAGATAAAGTACTGGCTAGAGGTCATGACTCGGAGGTGAGATTAAATCAGGTAAATAAACCTAAATAAACCCCCTGATATATCAGTTCTGATTATTCTGCATCTCTGCTGAGTGCTGCCATTGATGATCTGTTGTAATTTAGGGATTTTGCAGCTGTTCTTGCTATTCAGGGCTGGGTGGAATTCCAGTATGTACTGATGCTAATCCACAAAATGATCTCATTATATAGAAATTTCCAGCAACAAGTTGCATACAAAACTCTATGGGAAACAGGGCCATTCTTAAGAAGTGGCATACACCTGCTTGTTTTCTGCCCTTCAGCTTGCTGCAAAAAAATGCCCTATTCAAGAGGAATCCTGCAATATAAGCAGACAATGTGATGTTCTTATGCTGCTTGCAAAGTTTTTGTTCTTGAATATCCCTAATGCACGTAAAAACATAGAGGCTGATTTTCAGAATAGGCCTATAAATAAAAATGATTATTTTTTGTTCCACAGGTCAGAATTGAGCAGGTGATCGTTGCTGAACCAGGAGCAGTTTTATTATACAAAATATCTAATCTTCTCAAGTTCTATCACCATACAATCAGGTATACAGAATTACTAAACATGTTAAGTAACTCTCCTGTTTGAACGTGCACCAATTCTGGTACAGTAAAAAGCACTCCCTCTGTTTTGCTTTGTTTTGTTTTGGGGGGAGGTTGTTTGTTTGAGTTCTGACTGCGCTTAGCTGTGTACAGAACAAAGAGAAAGACACAGCCCTGACCTGAAGTAGTAATCAATTATTGTAATAGAAATCTGTCTGTAAATGGAAAAAAAATTCAACACATAGACATGCTTTATCACTCTGTAGCACTGTAGATATTAAAGTGCACACAAAAAACTACATTAAAAGAATATTAAGGTTGCAAAATTAAACCTCCAAAGTAGGAAATGCCAGAATTAAAGTTACCTGTTGAAAACCTTAGCTTCAGTTTAAACGCTTTACAAGTCTCTGAATATGTACATGGGAACAGTAAAGGCACATCTCTACATAGTCAACCTGGCTGCCAAATTTCAAATCCTACTCTAAAGCATGAGGCAGTACAATTTCTCAGTAAAACAGTTGTAAGAATTTTTTAAATAATTAAACAGCATATTTCCCCTAGTCTTGTTCTCAAATTGGCAGAACCATTTTTGCTAAAACTTTCCAAAAGTGGATGAGGAAGACAACAAGAATTCTTTTTTTTTTTTTGTTAAGATTTAGTAGTTACAAGCAACTGAAAACAATCTTATAATGGGGAGTGTTTGGCAGCCTTAACTATAGGCATTGTTTAAAGGTCAAAGATTATAGTACTGATCCTACTAGCCAAATGTTTTTGTCAAAAATAGAGGGAAACTGATATCTAATTACTATAGCAAGGTCTAATTTGAGACTTTGGTGACTTGGGCTGATAGTGCTTTGAAAACCAAGCTGCTATTTTTTTTAAGAGTGTCACATTAGTCTCATTCAGATATGATAGTTTTTACCCAAGGTAGTCTGTAACTTAGAATCACTTTTAATTTAGACGACAAACTCATATGCAAGAAGCGTGTAGAAAAGTGTCATGGCGTAATGGGTATAACACAGTTGTAGTAAAACTAATAAACTAATTTTACACTTCCAGTAGCCAAGCATGTACATTTTTAAAGTGTTATAGAGTACAATTTTGTGTGTGAAGAGACATATTTATCTGGATAGTAGTGGAGATGAAATGACATTATCAACACATCTTTCTCGTTTGGATTTTATTCTATATAGCAGAAATAAAGTTGAGTATTTTTCCCCCACTATTTAAAAAGACAGTAGCATATTGGATAGGTAAATATTTTTAGCCTATCTTGAAAAAATAAAATATTAGTTTCATTATGTACTATGTTTTCCTGTATAACTGAAAATTTAGCATTTTCTCTTCCTTGTTGGCTTTAAATATTCAAACAAAAACTCACTAAGGCAAAACGTGAATTGGATGCTTAGGTAGTTTCCTTTTCAACAAAGCTGTAATTCCAATATTTTTTTAGTGGAATATATTACTTAATTTAAGTTGTGCATATGTTATAGCTGAGATAGTATCTAATTGTTAATTATCTTGGCTGGAGGTGCTTGTTCTCACAAATCATCCTATCTTACAAATTATTATTAGAATTAGTTAATAGGGAAAGCTGTTTCCTATGACAGTTCACTCTGCATTTCCAACTTTTAGACTTGGTGTCATATTCTTGAACCTTGACTAAAATATCTGGATCTGTTTTATTTTTTTCTTGGATTTAACAAAATATTTTCTTTTTTTGTTCAGTGGTATTTTGGGCAACAGTGCAGCTACGTTGTTAACCACAATTGAAGAAATGCATTTATTAAGCAAAAAGATATTCTTCAATAGTCTGAGCCTACATGCAAGTAAACTAATGGAAAAGGTTTGTTTCAGAATTATAAGCTTTTCATATTTTAAAACAAATTCTCCAGTTTTTCCTTAATATAAGGAGACTATTGGAGTAAAAATTGTTGTTTACATTTTGATTCATTATCTTAAAATTGACATTTCATGTTTCCATGCACTCTGTAACACACAGTAAATTATTCACGTTATTGTCCCTACCAGTTGCTCAATTATAGATGTGTGTGCATTTCCGATCAGACTTTTTGTTAGTAGCTTCTGCAGGTCCACACCTGCGCACTATACACCCTCATGCTCCAGACCGAGGGTATATAGGTAGGGACAGACGCACCACCACTCCAGTTCCTTCTCAGCCACCTGTGTAGCTTGAGAGAGAGTGTTGCAGTGTCTGCTACCTAGAATAATAGAATATTAGGGTTGGAAGAGACCTCAGAAGGTCATCTAGTCCAATCCCCTGCTCAAAGCAGGACTAACAAGCTAGCTCCTTAGCTTGCCTATTTTCTTCTTTACTTTTTTAGTATTTTGTCCTTTTTTATTTAGCTTGTAGTTTTCTTCTCTCTTTTATAGCATAAGTTTGTACTTTCATGAGGATTCCCCCCCCACACACATTTGTAGTCATGGCCTTCTCCCCCACAGCCTTTCTTTTGTTTGCAGCCTATCTTACATGGGTTATGCCCAAAACTATGAGCTTCAAACCGTACCAGATCTGTCCCTGTCCTTTCGCCTCAGCAAGGAACATTCCAGCTGCCTCAGAGTCCAGCATCCCATTGAATGTAAGGTCTGCTTTAGATTCAAAAGTAGAGCCAAAAAGATGAGGGAGGACAGATTGAAAGCTACTCCTTATGAATTGCTCCTTGAGACCTGAGGAATATACAGTCCATATCATCTCTGGTACTGCTCAACACATCCCATCCTGAGGAGCAGTGCCCAGGATCACCAGTACTAACCATGTTTCTCTTCCATGAGATTCTCCAGGTGTTGGAAAGACCTGAATCCCCTCTACTACAAGTATCAGAGAGGCATCTGCTGCCGGTATCAACATGTATGCATGCACTGACATATCCTCCAGTACCTCTGCACCTTCACACACAAAGTCAGCCACCGGTATTGATGCAGATGCTAGTACTTACTCACTTGGCCTCCAATACTGACATGGCCACTAGTACTAACACCCCTAGCTCTTCCCTTGGATACAGGGGATGGCACTTCCTCTGACTTGGAAATTTCTGTTGAGGTGGTGGAATTCTTCCCATTCCAGCCTCCGTTCATGGCATACCAAGATGATGAGACTCTAAGTACTAGTCATTGTCCAATCCACACTCCCTCGCAGCAGTACCTTGAGATTCCTTCCCCTTTGCCTATGCTCCTCCACAGTGTGTTTTTTGGAACCTGGGGCTCCCTACAGTGACCAGTTCTATCGGATGTCCCCACATAAGAACCACCATCAAGATGAGTAGGCACCAGTAGATGGGACTCTCTTCGCTAGGGAGACTCTTTGGAAGAACAGGAGCTAAGGGCAGAGGAGGGGACACACCCTTCAAACAAATCCTCTTCCTCCCCAGATGAGGTTGTTATGCCTCCTCCTGCATCCTATGCTGATAATTGCAACATCTTTCAGGAATTGATAAAGAGACTGGCTGAGACTTTGCAGATCCCTCAGAGGAGATACAGGAATCTCAACAATCGATGGTACATATCTTGCATATTTCTCCTCAAGGCAAGATAGCCCTGCTGCTAATGATGCCTTCTTGTTACCTGCCCATACTATTTTGCAAACACCAACTACTCTCTTACCTACATACAAGAGGGCTGACAACTGTACTGTGTGGTAGCCAAGCGCTCGGAGTAACTTTTTTCTCACCATACTCCAAACTTCCCAGATATTTACCTAATATCTGGAACAGTATTGAGTAATTAACAGCAGGTTCACAGTGGCCAGTTGCTCACCAACCAGGGAGAAAAGGTGTCAGGAAAAATGTGTCTCAAGATGGCTTCAGAGGACTGCTCCCAAGTATACTGTATTAGCTAATCTTTTATAACTAACTTCTGCAAAACACATAAGTCATAATGACACCTACTGGATCATCACTTTTCTAACTTTCAATAAACTTTTAATATCAAATTCAAGGTTTTCCAACCAGCATGGTTTTTGGTCTCAGTTGTTTACTTGTCTGCCCCCTCCTCCACTCTGAGTAGCAGAAACTGCCAGCTAGATTTAACCTGGCTTCTGAAAGCCTGTCTCCAAATTAACCCTTAACTATGTGGTGTTCTATTTCATTAATTTAGAGTTGCTGAATGCACATCATATGGTTGCAATTAACTTGATCACATTCTGGGTATACACACCCCTCAAATCCACGGCAACAACTAGTTCAATTTTAAAACTGTAGGTTTTTCTTTGAGGTATGTTTAAAGTCCACCTGGTGGCCATTCACCTACCAGCTGAAGATTTTTGTCTTTGTGACTCTGTGTCCCCATCCTCACTTCATCTCTAAATTCTCTAATCCATCAATGCAGTCAATTACCTGGTTTTTACCACAATTTCAGACTTCACAGGAAAAAGCCAGTCTTCATACCCTGGATGTGAGAGGAGACCTGGCATTCTATATTGACAGTACTGATCCATTTAGAGCCTCCCTTAGACTCTTTATCTTCTTCTTAGAAAGGATGACGGAAGCTCACATCTCCATTCAAAGACTGTCTCTGAATGGGTATCAAGATATATCAGCTGATTTACTTTTGAGTTTCACCTTTATTTAGTGGATAACAAGCAAGCCCCATGGAAAGGGGCCTTAAAAGGACTAATATTTGGGGCTTTATTTTCATTCCTTGACAGATGAAACTGCCCACCATCTTACTGGCTAGTATTTGATGAGTACTTTCTTCCTCGTAGCCCTTATCTTCTCTTTGAGTGATTCTGTAAAGGAGTCCTAATCTTGTGGTATAAAGTGCTTATATCACAAATTCAGAATTGTGTTACTACAGGGTCAAGTCAGATAGAATATAGGCATAAATTATCAGTTTTCAGCAAGACAATGTTGAGTGGGTATCCCAAAGATAGGTTCTAGGATCGGTGGTATTAAATATACTTATCAGTGATGGGAAAATGAGTAAGGTGGCAAAACTTGTAAATGAAAAGATTGTTTCATTTAGTTAAGACTGGAGAAAGTTATCAGGAATTTGAGAAAAACTTAACAAAGCTAGGTGAATGGGCAGTAGGATGTTGATTGAAAATCAATATTGACCTATGCAAGATAATGCACATTAGAAGGAATAGCTTGTGCTATTCATACATCTTATTGGGTTCTATAATAACTGTAAACTCAGTTTAAAGACCTGGGCTGAATGAAGATCTCTGCCCAGTGGGTGGTGGTAATAGTCCAAAAAGCAAACAAAATGTTAGTATGTGTAAACAGTGGGGTAGAAAATAGTACTGAAAATATTATAATTCCAATATATAAATCATTAGTGTTCCCTTAACTAAAATTTAACACAGTATTCTATGTATCTCATCTCAAAAAGTGATATAGCAGAAATAGAGGGGCATTGTGAGAGGCAAAGAAAATGCCAAGGAATATGAAAATACTTTCAAATGCAAGAGGACTGGCACTATTTACAGAGGAAATAAGGGTGTGATAACAGCGATATACAAAATAATGAATGGCATAGGAAGTTCTACTATTATTGAGAATATAGTATAAAAACTCTACTCTCTCATGATCCTACAATAAGATATTCAATAAACTTAAGTCTAAAAATTGATAAAATATTCATATGGTAATATATACAAATACAATATTTTTAAGGGTTAAAGGAATTAAAAGTGTTAAATGGTTAATGGGGTTAAACCAACTGCTAAATGTCTCATGTGAGGAGGAACAGGTTATTTCATAATTGTCCCTACAGGTTGTTTTTCATATTCCTCTGAGGCATCTGGTTTGGTTTCCTGTTGTGATAATTGGGCACAGTAATTTACCCTAATTGTGGGCTCAACTGTATGTAAAGGTTCATAAGATATTTATGGGAAAAGACAAAGGGAGACAGACTGTATTAGTCCAAACAAAAAGGCCTACTGATATAACTTAAGAACTGTGTTAAGACCATGCTTGGTAAACAAGGAAAGTGTGGTCCAGAAATCAGTGAACCAAAATTGGCATGTCAAACTGGGCCTAATTGGTGGACAAAATGTTGAGGGGGTGGAATATATTTCTCACCATTCCCTTTGTGGATCCTGAAAGAGAGAGACTTCAGGAGAGAAATTGGCTATTGGAGGGAGCGTCGCCACCATGGCTGTTACTCCCACCATCTCCTGGGGCTCTGGGCCTTCGTCACCCTGATCCTGAGAGATGTCCAGACCAAACTGGGCCAGAAAGAGGGACTCAGATGATATCACAATCTCTATGCTCCAGCTGAATCCCAAACACGGTCTGGAATGAAATGAGATGAGACTTTAGCAGCAGCAGCAGCTCCAATCCATCTCAGCTAGCTGCTGCTTCTCTTTTCACCAAAAGGATGATATTACCATCTTTGTTACTATGTGAGACCGTCAACGAGGAGGGGTTTCTTTCTAAAAATTCCAGCTAAAGGATAAGGGATGTTAAATGAAAGCCTTACCTAATTATTTAAATTTAAAATACTCTAACTGGTTCTCCCCCCTTCCCCCCGCCCCTTTTTTTTTTTTTAATACAAAGTTAAAAGGTGTTTTAAGGGAGTGTTTGTCATGGCATTAAAGAGAGCTGAGGTCTCTGTATACCAAATCCTCTACCTTGTTTAACAATTTAATGTTGTACAGTGACTGGATAATGTTAACACCTTTGGCCCATATATTCCATTTAAATGAATATAACATGCATATCATACATGGACCACTGGTCTGATCCAGTGTAGCATTTCCTGTGATTCAAATCAATTCTACATTCATTTAAAAAAATGCAAATTGATGACATAACTATATACTCAATATAATTTCCATAAAGTGCTTTGTTTAGTTGTAACTAATTTTCATTACCTCTGAAAAGTTTAAAAATGCAGACAATCAGCTAAGCATTTATATTGGAGCCTTTTGTTGATTTTAAGTTAGTGGCAAATATCTTTTTTTTTTTTTTTTTTAATTAGGAGGAAATCACAGGATTATGTTTTTAATCATCCCTTTTTAATGTACTTCAAAACCGAAGTGTGTAGGGGAGCATCTCTGCCTTTTTACCAGTTCCTTGGACTGTGCTTATGTGCATGTATCAGCACACGGAAACTGTTTCTGAGAACATTGTGGTTTTCAGGGAAGATGATAGCACTAGACAGCAGTCTGTTGAGCTTACAGTATGCTGTTTGCTAAGGATTCAGTGCACATCACCTGGCATGCCCACTTGAGAATATTTGTTTGTAAAAATAAAATGTGCTTATTGTTTTATTGTTTCTAGATTGTTTAACAATTTCCTCTATTTCTTCATTATTTCTTGAATTAATTACTTTAAAGGAACTACTTACTATAAGATAAGTCTCTTTATTGTTACACCTGTTTCAGAGGATATTGAATATCCATCAAGTATATAAATGAAATAAAATTAATTTATAAAGCAATTAAAAATCACTTTAAAATGTTTTAGGAATACCAGTAAGTAATTACTAAACTTATTTTTTGTAATCCAAATGAACCCTTTTTTTATTTAGACTGTTTTTGTGTCAGAACTAGAAATAAATCTGATGTGGTTAAAATATAATTTTGATTATAATAGTCCCTTGATAGCTTAATTTATTTGTGGTTGTCAGGAAGTCTTAAACTGTTTATCTGGAGATTTTAAATAAGTTGCTATTTAGATTCCTGGAACTGCTTTCTTTCTAAAGGACCTTTCAATTTTTGTTAGTTATTGTTCACATGCTGAATTCCAGATGATTAGACCATTTATTCCTGCCTGTGCTCTGTAAATTTGACTTAAGGCTCTTTTACACCACTTGCTAATGCTGAATTGGAAATGTATTTTTGCTGTAGTGAGGGAAATAATGCAGTATGACTTCTAGATTAAACTGAAATGTTGAGTCTCACAATATGGATGCAGTGCTGTCTGCTTTGATAGATCTACATTCTATGTCTAGTAGTCTGTGGAGAGAAGAGAATCACATTTGAGCAATTCTTCATCTTGAGTACTGATGTGCCGCACATTATATTAGTAAGTAAAAAGTGTCACTAGTACATAGAGCTACCAAAGTGTGTTTTTTCTCAGGATACCATGAGTTCAGGATTCTTGCTCTTTGGTCCTCATGAATTCAGTATGAGTTATGATGGAAAAGCCCTAGCTCTAAAGATTTTTGATCCTATGTAGCTGTAAACGGACCCTTCATTGCTCGGGGTACAAATTAGCTGCAGACCACTCTTTATCACACCAGTGCCTTTTTATTTCCCTGTCTTTTCCCGCCACCACCTATATACAGCTGTATACAGTTCAGTATCAATCAGGTAGCCGCTGGGAGCAACAGGCCCTCACTCCTCACTTTCCTGTTCCTCCTCTTCCGCTTCCTTCCTGCTAGCTTTATAGGCCTTCCCCCCACCTCCCATCAAGCTCACAGGTGATTCTCTTTTAGCGCTTTAACCAGCCACACCCTGTAAGCTCCAATCAGTTCCCCGTACTGGGAGCTGAGCTAGCAGGCTCTGAGCTAACGGTCTGGGTCAGTGCCTTTTGGCCAGCACCCTGTTACAGTGGCACATGTGGGCTTGTTCAAGAGCACTGCACTGGTGAGCATACTTCCAGTGTCTCTGAGACTCCAGTTCTGTGGTCAGCCAATAAAAGTTCCCATCAGGTTCAACCAACCCAGTTTCAGTTTGTGCTGGAATCTTTTTTCTATTTCTTTCCTGCTTCTTTTCAGGCTTCTGATTTGGCTTCTCAGGAGCTGTAATATTGTACATCGGTAACACATTTAAAAAAAAATAGGTGTATCACCATTATTATTATCATCTCCTAGAACTGGAAGGGATCCTGAAAGGTCATTGAGTCTAGCCCCCTGCCTTCACTAGCAGTACCAAGTGCTGATTTCACCCCAGATCCCTAAGTGGCCCCCTCAAGGATTGAACTTTTTACAACTCTGGGTTTAGTAGGCCAGTGTTCAAACTACTGAGCTAACTCTCCCCCCCACATGTAGATCCTCAGCTTGGTGCCTGAAGATAAGTAAATCTTGACCTGTGGCGAGTATAGGCACTGGGAAGTTGTCTTGGTTCCCCAGACTAGGCTTGAAGCATTGACACCTATGGCAATGTTTAGTAGCAAGAGATCTTCTCCGCAGTGCATCAGTAGTGTGGGTCTTTCCATCCCCACTCAATACCAAAGAATGCCTCCTAAGGACAAGAGTCTGTACAGGAGCTCAGTGTCAGGGAGTCTTTCCCATGCCACCTTGGCTTTTTGATTGAGCAACAAGGACTTTCCCAGCACCTCCTGGGTTCAGCGCGTCAGCACTGTCAGAATAATGTGTTGCCAGGGGACCTTTCTTGCACTTCCACAGGGTCCCTATCCTGAAGAAACTGTTCAGCATCTGTCTTCTCCATGCCTTCTTGAATTCAGTGTATCAGTGCTGGTGGAACAGTTTAGAACCATAGTCAGAGTTATTCAATCCCTATGTATCCTTCTTTATGCCTCTCTTTGCTCTGTGCAGGCAGATCGAAAGTCTAGGAATTTTGGATTCTTCCTCTGCTATTCTCGTGGTTTAGTATCAGAATAACATGACTGCTCAGAGCCCTCAGGATATCAACATTAGAATCTCATGTGGCTGGTGGTATTTGCACTGTTGAAATGAAGTAAGCTAGCTTCTTGGGAGTATTGGCATATCCTTGCCTCATTGGCTTTCTGGGCCGTTGTCATTAGAATTTGGGCACCTTTAGTAGTTTGAGCCCTCATATTGTGTAGTTTCTGGTGTTCCCTGCACATCCATTGTTTGGTTTTAAATGCCTGAAGTCCTACAACTGTGATGCTTTTGCACTGTATAAACGTTGACACATTCTCTCCAACTCTGCACCTGCCAGTGTGTGTTCCCTTGACCCACGGTAGTGGGAAGATTCTGTGGCACTCCCACCTCCCAGCAAGGATGTTGACACTTGCATCACCCAACATATTTTGCTGGCCTTTTTGTTAATGACTTTCTCATGCCCTGAACAGAGTTGTGATTACTAAGACCAGGCACAGGCTGCTTCTGTCAGTGCAGTTAGCATCCTTGCCTTCTGGTAATCCCAGAAAGGATTGTTAGTACTGGGGTCTTCTAGTGTGGATTTCATGCCATACTGATGCCTTAAGTCAATGTTCTGCCTCTTCCGAAGATTACTACCTCAGTGTGTGTATGACCTAGGCTCGAAGATTGTAGGTAGGTAAGTGGTGTGGGTCAAGCACAATGTCATTAGCAGCTAGTTGGGATGTTTCTTGATGTCTCAAGACAGCATGAATATTTCTGGCCTGGTTAGCTCATGAGAGGTGCTTTGACTCTTCATTGCTCCCATATCTACAAGCCCTGTGGTAGACAATGCAGTCTGGGACCTATCAGTGGAAACGTGCTTGAATTTCTGTTTGGACACATTGCCCCTTGAATTTCAGATAACACTATTATACTTTTTAGTACAGTATATGTCTTCCCTTATCTATTAGGTCACTATCAGGATGCTGAAATTACTGAGTTCAAATATATGACTCTAAAGTTTCAACATTACAGGGCAGACTTTTGGAATAAGTAAGAGCTCTGTATGTATGGCTCATCCTCAAACTCATTTTCCAGATTAGAGATTGAAATCTCTCCACTCAAACAGTGGGAAGCTCCAGAGCTAGCTGCCAACATTGAGATGGAATTTGAATACTGAATTCCATTACCTCAATGGGTCTTGTAGTTTCCATGGCACACATCCAGTATAGAGGTCCTTAGACATATCATCTCTGAGTAGATGGCCCATATCCTCTCCTGGTCTTTCCAAAGCCATCTACCAGAAAGGCTTGCATTTTTAAACGGAATAGTTTTGTGATGTGGTCTGAACTGGTCCACATTAATACCATTACTGGTGGTGTTCCCTTATCACCAGAAAAGTATTCTGTTAAAAGCTGTCAGAAAATCAAGATTAAATTGAAAGATGGATGAGCCCCGTGAATGTAGTTTAGGTTTCCATTGGTAAGTTCATAGAATCCCTATACATTTCATTATAATTTCAGTTGGAAAGCTAAAGTGGAAAAACATTTGGGTTATACTCTATCAAGAAGAATGTGATCTAAATTTTCTATTTGTTCAGTCTGTTACCAATAGCAGGTAGATATTTACAGTACCTTAAGTGTTTCCTAAATGTACAAATTATGAAAGCTTATGTACAAGATCCAAGGGAGAGGAAAATTGTTCTTTCTTAACCAGAATAGTCCCCCTTTTTGGTTCTAATTTTATTCAAGAAAGTTGTGTTATCTCAGCTTCTGTAGGGGATTTGTAGCGCTCTTATTGCAGAATTTTGTCCACTTGATAGCCTCTGTTCCTCTGATTACTTTTCTTCTCTGGAAACTGTACAAGGTATCTAAATTATTTGTCCATTATGAAGAGCTGTATAAATAGCATGATGGACTATTGACTCGCTTCCAGCACACCAAACTTCAATAAAAGGACTTAAGAAGTTTATATTACTTTTCCTCTCCATTTTACAAGCCACTACAGATTTTAATTTTGCCAATTTCTGAAGCATTCATGAAGCACGTTGCTGAATACTAAGTTTAATGCTAGATATGACTGAGATGTTAGAGGAAGGTTGGTTTTGTTTATTGTCAGTAAGTAATAAGTGATATTGTAACGCCGGGAGCCATAGGCAAGTATATTTTAGAACAAGTTATAGATCTGTCCAGTGTCAAAATATTGAACTCCATCTCTGCTTGACTGTGTGTGACATTACCGGTAGCTGATTGGTACCTAGTAACATGGATACATACTGCTTATTATTTCCTGTGAATATAACACAAGTAGAGAATAAATTATCTGTTGTCTAGGTTGAACTCCCACCACCGGATCTTGGCCCAAGCTCTGCACTGAATCAAACACTCACATTGCTACGTGAGGTTCTGGCATCCCATGACTCATCTGTTGTGCCGTTGGATGCTCGTCAGGCTGACTTTGTACAGGTATAGTTTGTAGAGTTCATTTGAACACAGAGAAATATGCACATAATTTGGTCTCAATTTAAAAAATACTGAAGAGGCATGAATTTGGTTTGCCAGAAGCTGGGAATGGGTGACAGGGGATGGATCACTTGATGATTACCTGTTCTGTTCATTCCCTCTGGGGCACCTGGCATTGGCCACTGTTGGAAGACAGGATACCGCGCTAGATGACCTTTGGTCTGACCCAGTATGGCCATTCTTATGTTCGTATGGTTTTTGTCTGCAACTGTTTATAGGCTTCCTCCCGCCCCCACCCCACCCTCCAATTGTAATACTGATAAGACTGTGGCTAATAAAATGGATAGTTATGACAGCATGGAATGTCCTATTACAATATCCACATTCTATTATCCTATTGATAGTTATTTTTTAAAAATTATATATACACACTATGCCCATATGCTTGGTCCTGCCCCAGTGTGGGCGGATGGACTAGAAGACCTCTTGAGGCCCCTCCCGCTCTGTACATTTTTATGATTCTATGAGCCCCCAATCTTCTCTTCTGAGTTGCTCCATCTCCTGCTAGGGTAAAATTTGTTCCTTTCGGGTTCTTATACCACACTACTAGTCTAGTAGCTGATCACCAGCTGGTCAAGAGCTGTTTTTCACTAGATCTCAACAGGGGACCTCTCTTTTTTTTTTAAATGTTGTTTTGGGAAATAAATAGATGATAAAGGCAAAATGGTCATTACCCCACAAGTCTAAAGTCTCATGAAACATTTTTCCCTCTTGTTCATATTTCCCTTTTAGGTTCTGTCTTGTGTGCTAGATCCATTATTACAGCTATGTACTGTGTCTGCTAGTAATTTAGGCACAGCTGACATGGCAACTTTCATGGTAAATTCACTTTATATGATGAAAACTACCCTGGCTCTCTTTGAATTCACTGACAAACGTCTGGAAATGTTACAGTTTCAGGTAAGCATCAACAATAAGTAGAAAGGTTATCGCATATTGTTTTATAGCTGTGAATAGCAGACATAACCAACATTTTCAAACATGGGTGCCTAAAGTTAGGC
The DNA here is from genome assembly GCF_007399415.2 of Gopherus evgoodei. Classification (NCBI taxonomy): domain Eukaryota; kingdom Metazoa; phylum Chordata; order Testudines; family Testudinidae; genus Gopherus; species Gopherus evgoodei. Next base: position 51,384,307 of record NC_044322.1, read on the forward strand.
TTCTAAATCCAGATGTGGGCACCTAAATGAGGCATTATTTTCATAGGTGCTGAGATCAGTGACAGCTGAAAGTACATAGTATCTTTGAACATTTACACCTCTTTTATTTTGGCACCTAAATATTGATTTTAGGAGCCACATTTCAGGCACCCAGCTTGGAAAATTTTGACCTACGGTTTTTTTTATTTGAAAGTAAACCAATATAAGTGAAGGTATTTTTTATTCTAGTCACTCATTTTTTTTAAGACAAATGATCTGAGATAGTTAAAACAAATGGAAGTGTAAACACCAATATGCAACATCCCTAATGTTCTACTCCTGGGGGAATTCTGCACCACTGCATGCATGCATAATGCGCCACACATATTTTTAATTTTTTTTGCAGAAAATAGCTTTGCCAGAAAGTTGCTGCAGTTCCGCCTTTTGCTCACTTCCAGCCAGCTAGGGAAGAAAGGGAGCCTGCAGTAATTTCTTCACAGCACCTGTCAAGCCAATTCAGGAGACAGGGACTATGGGGAGACAGACAGCGTGGGGCTGCCGGGGATCAAACAGGCTCATAAGGGCTAGTGTGGCAGGACAGACTGGGGCAGAGGCTGAATGGGAGTGGAGGCTCAGGGCTACAGGGGAAAGGAAGGAGTGCAGGGCCACATGGGAGAAGGGAGGCGACTGAGTGGGGGCACAAAGATACATGGGACAGGGAGGGGATGGAGGGCGGATGTCTGAGTGGGGGTGGAGAGATGTGGACAGGGGGTGCAAGAACATGTGGTGCAGGAACACATGGGGACAGAGACATATGCGGCTGACTGAATGAGAGAGGCTAGGGGTCAGCCAGAGACTGCATGAAGGAAGCTCCCTAGCAATCCCTCCCTGCCCACCCCCAAAATACCCGTTCCTTACTTCTCTCACCCATACCCACTAACCCTCCAAGTTCACACCCAGGCTCCTTCCCAGCAATTTGCTTCCCTCTCCCTCCGCTCTTCAATTGCCTCTGACTCCCTCAAGCCTTTCCACTGCTTTTGAGGGGTGCGGGTAATACGATTCTGTATTGTAGTTAAATGAATTATTACTAAGGCCTGGTCTACACTTGGGGGCGGGGGGGAAGATTGATATAATTTATGCAATTTCAGCTATGTGAATAACACAGCTGAAATCGATGTACTTAGATCTACTTACTGTGGTGTCTTCACTGTGGTAAGTCAACACCTGATGCACCCTCTTGACTCCACCTGCACCTCTCGCTCCAGTGGAGTACCAGAGTCAACGGGAGATCCTTTGGCAGTCGATTTATCGCATCTAGTCTAGATGCGATAAATTGACCCCCAGCAGATCAATCGCTGCCTGTCAATCCAGTGGGTAATGTAATCAAGCCTAAGAGTTCTGTATTAATATGCCTACTAAGGAATCTATTTGTCAAAAAAAAAAAAAAAAAAAAAAATTCCTGAATCTTTTTTGTTGTCTGTATTGTTAGACATATTTGCTGATGGGTATTTTGAAATAAATTACCAAAATTATTGAAACTGGTGTGATTATATTGTGATATTTTGACAAATAAAATATGCAGAATTTTAAAATATCGTGCACAGAATTTTTAATTTTTTGATGCAGAATTTTTAACTTTTTGGCATACAGTTCCCCCAGGAGTAATGATTTAAGTATGATTATCAGTCAGTGAAATTTTTTGTATCTCCGTACTCTGACCATGGCTGGACATTGGACAGGGAGAGCCAGGGCTCTGAGCTGGCACCAGGCGTTCTCTCTTTCAGGTGCTTGGCTGGCTGATTCTTGCTCACATGCTCAGGATTTAACTGGTTGCCATATGTAGGGTCAGTTTTTCCCCAGGTCAAACTGGCAGTGACTTGAGGGGTTTTCATCATCTTTTGCAGCATATGGATGTGGATCATTTGCCAGGACTATGTGAGTATAGCTCACTTAATCATTTCCCTGTGGGGGAAATTTGGCACTGGTGCACCTCAGTCCCTCCTATTCTCTGTCTGTGGTGTAAAATAGTCTAGTCTTCTGCGGGCTGTAATATTTTGATCTAATTTTGATTTTTTAGTTTAGTGAGCAGGTGCTTGTGGCCTGTGATATACAGGCAGTCAGACTAGACAATCTGGTGATCTTTTCTGGCCTTAAACTATGATTATGAATAATCAAATTCTCTTTCCCTGAACATGGGGATATATCCATGAGAGGATTAGATGTTAAGTTTTTTCCCCTAGTGCTTATTTTTACGTAACATGCCAAAGCAATATTATACATATTGTAATATTTTAAAGTTAATAAGTAATGTTAACACTATCCACAGTTCACCAAGACATTAAAATATATGCTTTTTGGGTAGTTAATTTTGGGGCACATTTGGCACAGTCCATCTTCAGATGTATAGATTACTTATGCCCGCAACTTTGCATTGCATCCCATGTGCTGATTTTGTTCTTTAAAGTGTTTCCCAACAGGAAACACAAGTACAAGGAGTTTCTCTGAACAAGTTATTCATTAGTGACTCTTGTGTAATATTTCAGAAGGTTGTGGAGGTTATCTCTTACCCTTCTTTATTATCACCACTATGTCATTAGCAATAGAAGCTCTGGCACTTGAAGCTGGCCATTTAACTAATACAAAAAATTCAGATTGTCTAAAACCAAACTACTAATGTGGTGTTTTTAAGATACTTCTGGAATCCATTTATTCTGCGATTCAAAATCTAGAGACTAGGTGGGAAACATTTGCTACTAACCCAGATTCACTTTCTGTAAACATTTCACAGTTAGAACTAAATTAGAAGGGATATCTTGAGGTCATGCAAAAGAAGGTTACTGATTTTGAGATAGACTAATGTGGAACAGAAACATTTATTGGGGATATCCATCAAGAATAATTTACTGAATAGGAAAATCGAGACCTTTTGAAAATTATTGAAATCACCATATTGAAATAGTAGGCTTTCCTTAAAGGTCAGGAAGGAAAGATGTATTTTATAATATTCTAGTTTCCATACATTCATTAGAAAATGATGATTCTTCTCTTGAGATATCAAAGTTTTGTAGGATACCTAATAAAGGTTCTGTATCTGCTATATCTATTAAATTAAATTGGACTCTTCATGCTATAATAGAAGTTCTTGTTTCTTATGTAGACCAGGAGAGCAATAAAGAAAATGAAGGATTATGTATTAAAAAAAGTATATTTCTTCACATCTTTGTAAGGCCACTCAAACCTGAAGAAGAAAATTGCTGCTCCTTTGGGTTGAATTGACTGGATTTGGGTTCTTTGTTTTTAATCTCTAGCAAAGTTGCAGTTGTACAAAAATTGTTCAATGATTTTATGAATATATGGCATTTTTGATGTCTCAGAGGTAATAAGGGAGCTTTTTCTGAAGATGATAAAAGCAGAGCTGACAGTTGTACAGCTCTTCATTGCCTAATTTTTGAATAGGTGCTTGTAGCTAACTTTCTCTTTCTTTAAAATAAATTAAATTATGCCTTTTGAATCCTGTATTGATTGCCTAATATGGTTTAAGTTTCAGTTTTATTCTCTTCATGAAATCTTAATGGTTTCATTTTATTTTTTGTTTGATCTTGTCTTGCACTCTTCAGCATTTTCAACGAGAATTTGATTATTTCTTTCATATAGTTGCAACGCATTATATCATTCTAGTTTTGATATTTTACTAAAACTTTTTGAAGTTTTAATTTTAAAGCATTAGTATTTGTCTTTTATGACTATCGATTTTTCAGATTTGAGCATTTAGGCCACAGTATTACAATGTGGGCAGACCCATGTGTCCAAGTCAAGCCCCGCTGAAGTTAGTGGGGTTTCATCTGTGCACAGGGTCTGCCCGTGTGGAGCTCACTGCAGGATTGAGACCTCAGCTTTTGTCAAAACATCTTGCTTCACTGAGCTCCCTGGTAATGAAAAATAATCGAGATCCAAATTGGCTTTGCAAATTAAATCTTTTAAAAGGTATAAACCACATTGTCACTTTTTATTCTTGATTTTCTGTAGTGCATGAGGTTTGAATTCTTAGCTGCTGATTCTCCTTTTATTCTGAGTTGATTTTCTGGATGACTACTAAACTGTCACTTTGTAATTTAAGAACAACTTTTATTTAATGTTTCTTTTAAATATTTCTTCCCCTTCAAATTTCAGATTGAAGCACACTTGGATACGCTAATAAATGAACAAGCTTCCTGTGTGTTAACTAGAGCCGGTCTAAGTTGCATATACAAATCTGTGCAGCAGCACAAACCAGAGCAAGTAAGAATTTACTTTTTCAGCAGCCAATGGAGTACTTTGTTTTGCCTGAAACTGTTGAAAAGTTATCTGTTTTCTGTTGTGGCTATCCTAACTTCAAAACGGTCAGAACTAGTGTGACAAAAATAAGTTTTTACTATCTCTTGAAAACCTGCAATCTTAGATCCTGTCCACTCATCTTTTTATATAGCTTATTTGTTATACTACAGGTATTATTAAGTTCCTTTTTCTGTTCAGCTAGATTTTTGTCCTATGTCTTCTAACTTCCGTGAACTCAAAATTCTCCGAATAGGTTCCCATGATTAAAGGTGATAAATTAAGCATGTGTTTGGAGAGAGGGTAGTGTATTGTTCTGTAGAGGAAGATACCTAGATTTAGGGTTCTTGTTTCCTAAACCAGTAGAGAGATTGATTGTGTGTGTGTGTGTGTGTGTGTGTGTGTGTGTGTGTGTGTGTGTGTGTGTGTGTGTGTGTGTGTGTGTGTGTGTGTGTGTGTGTGTGTGTGTGTGTGTGTGTGTGTGTGTGTGTGTGTGAATGCCCAACATCGACTAGACTCGATGACCTTGCAAGGTCCCTTCCAGTCCTAGAGTCTATGAATCTATAATGGAGAAATAATGTTAAACAAGCATTTTTAAACGTGGCAATCCACATTAAGATGCTAAATTTGATTGTTTGGTCAACAGAGGCCAATTCCTATTCTAAGTCTGTTTTCAAACTCTGTTCTAGATTATACTGATTCCATGAAACAATTTATAATCCAGCAAAATGGTGGAGACTGTAGTGATGTCTGTGGTGATGAAAAGGGAGGAGGAGGTGGTTGGGAGGACAGATGAGGAGCTCAGTTTTAGTTATTTTTAATTTAAAGAAGTGATAGGAAATTATAAATGGCCTGTTTTAGTGAATGTATTACTTAATATTATTACTGTTTTCCTGTACCTACAGGTGTAGTTGTTGACAGTCATATCAGGTAGTCAGACATGGTCCCTGCCCCAAAGAGTTTACAATCTAGCGTTGGATTACAATGAAATCTTAATCTAAGATTATTTTCACATTTTATCCACTTGTTTAAAAGGCTGCTTTATTTGATTACCTATTTTTAGGGGTCCCTGGCAAACTTGCCTAGCTTGGATTCAGTATCACTGAAGGCTGCAATGGTGAGGTTTTTGCAATTTCATGTTGAGCTGTGGTGTTGCTATGACTTTTAAAGGAATACTGTCCAAGTTATAAGACAAAAATATTTATCTAAAATCTGTTTTGTTTTTGGAGTTTAATATCTGTATTTCTTCTATAAACATTTTTCAATCCATTCAACAAAGTATAAGACCCTTTAACTATGTTTTTGTCTAGCTGTAGGTCTTAATAAATCAGTTATACTGTTTGGAAAAGAAAAATGAACATTTATCTTATTCAGAAATTTTTCAAGAATAAAATAGGGTATTTTAATACAGAGGTAATGTGTGTTATTACAAAACTAATTCAAAGACTTTAAGAATTCAAAATATTTTTCAGCTGTTTCCCATAGCAATCATGTCACAAAGAAATTTTGTAATTTTGTGTTGGCTCATAACTAGGGCTATCAATTAATCACAGTTAACTCACATGATTAACTCAAAAATTAATTGCAATTAGTCACATTTTAATTGGACTGTTAAACAATAGAATACCAATTGAAATGTATTAAATATTTTTAGATGTTTTTCTACTTTTTCAAATAAATTGATTTCAGTTACAATACAGAATACAAAGTATACAGTGCTCACTTTATATTATTTTTGTTACAAATATTTGCAATGTAAAAATGATAAAAAATAGTATTTTTCAATTCACCTCATACAAGTACTGTAATGCAATTTACAAATGTAGATTTTTTATTACATAACTGCACTCAAAAACAAAAGATTGTAAAACTTTGGAGCCCCAAGTCCACTCAGTCCTACTTCTTGTTCAGCCAATCACTCAGAAAAACAAGTTTGTATACATTTACAGGAGGTAATGCTGCCCACTTCTTATTTACTATATCACCAGAAAGTGAGAACAGGCTTTCATATGACATGTTTGTAGCCAGTATTGCAAGGTATTTATGTGCCACATATGCTAAACATTTGTATGCCCCTTCATGCTTCGGACATCATTCCAGAGGACATGCTTCCATGCCGATGGCCCTCGTTTTAAAAAAAATGTTAATTATATTTGTGACTGAACTGCTTGGGAGAGAATTTCATGTCTCCTGCTCTGTTTTACCTGCATTCTGCCATAATATTTGATGATATAGCAGTCTTGGATGATTACGCAGCACATGTTGTTCATTTTAAGAATGCTTTCACTGCAGATTTGACAAAACACAAAGAAGGTACCAATGTGAGATTTCTAAAGATGGACACAGCACTCGACCCAAGATTTAAGAATCTGAAGCCTCTTCCAAAATCTGAGAGGGAAGAGGTGTGGACCATGCTTTCAGAAGAGTCAAGAGCAACAGTCTGATGCGGTAACGTCAGAACCCGAACCACCAAAAAAGAAAATCAACCTTCTGCTTGTGGCATCTGATTCAGATAATGAAAATAAACATGCATTGGTCCACACCACTTTGGATCATTATCGAGCAGAACCTGTCATCGGCATGGACGCATGTCTTCTGGAATGGTGTTTGAAGCCTGAAGGGACATATGAATCTTTAGTGCATCTGGCACATAAATGTCTTATGATGCCAGCTACAACAGTGCCATGTGAACACCTGTTCTTACTTTCAGGTGATGTAAACAAGACGTGGGCAGCATTATCTCCTGCAAATGTAAACAAATTTGTTTGAGCTATTGGCTGAACAAGAAGTAGGACTGAATGAACTTGTAGGTTCTGAAGTTTTTAAATTGTTTTATTTTTGAGTGCAGTTATTTTTTTGTACATAATTCTACATTTTTAAGTTCAACTTTCATGACAAAGATTGCACTACAGTACTTGAGTAGGTGAATTGAAAAATACTATTTCTTTTGTTTTTTACAGTGCAAATATTTGTAATAAAAATATAAAGTGTGCACTGTTCACTTTATATTCTGTGTTGTAATTAAAATCAGTATTTTTGAAAATGTAGAAAATATCCAAAAATATTTAAATAAATGGTGTTCTATTATTGTTTAACAGTGCGATTAATCGTGATTAATTTTTTTAATCACTTGACTGCCCTAGTCGTAACTTGTTGAACTATAGTAATCTTGCATCACATAATAGAAGCCATCACACTCTTTTTGAAACACTCATATTGAAATTTAAAAATCCAATAAATTGTGTTTTGGAATATTTTCATTGTTTCTAATAGTGGGCCTTTGATCTACTGAAGTAGTTCAAATATAAAATTATTTGTGAACTGGTAGTAAGACTATCAAGTTTCTAAGTCTTGAGAAACAAAATTTTGCTTACAATAATGTTACACTGTGAAACATTTTGAATTGCTGAGAGCAAATATTAGTTCTAATGAGTTCTAATCACTGGGATTTCTTTTGCCTGAGTGCTTTGAAATACAGGAATTACAGTTATAAATGATAGGGAAAAGTAAAGCTTTCATTTTATGCAAGTAGTTCGGTGAAGCTCAAAAGTTGGGTACTGAACATATGTTGCAGTTGATTTTTGGTTTTGGGTGGTGGTATGTTTCATTACACTGTAGATTTAAAAACAAATGATCAGTTAATGCTTTTCATCTTAAACAGCATGCAAAAGTTAAATGACACAGATGCAATCTCACAGTTCAACAGCTAGCTATAAATGAACTGTCAATCTTCTCAGTAAACCTTTAAAGTACAGTTCGCTGAAAAGGTGACTATCTATGCAAATAGCATTTTAGAGTTCCACAGCTACTTGGATTCAGTGATTTCCATATGAAACTTGCTGAGTTCATAAGTGAAAAAAGAATTTGTTTCCCTGAGTTCTAACCTTAAAAAACTCAAACGGGGTTGTGTAGGACATGCTGTATGTTTTGATTCATGCATTGTCGCTATTAATAAAGATTCTGCAGACTAAAATGTGCCCTCAGTTATGTCTGCATAGCCCGTTTTTTCCTCAGATTGTGCTGTTAATTAACACCAGTGCAACTCAGTTGTGTTCAGTGGGATTGCAAAAGTGTTTCTGCAAATGCACCGTAGTTAATAATGTTGTTGGCTAATTAGCAAGAAAAAAAAATCAGTTCATTCTCTCATAGCTATGTTGTATCTGTAGGGCTAATACAACTAACGTGTGTGTGTGTGTGTGTGTGTGAGCTAATTGGCTGAGTATTAAAACAGCACCTTCTTATAGTCACTTTTCAGAAGAGGACTGTATTTTTAGAGGAAATTTGCATGTAGAGGTCTGTATCACGTTCTTGGTGCTTTGGTGTGGTGTACATTGTCAAGCTCTTACTTTTTATTACTTCTTCTAGGTTCAGTTTGATCGTTACCTGTCTGCTCCTGATAATCTGTTAATGCCACAACTCAACTTTCTTTTAAGTGCTACTGTGAAGTAAGTGTTTTGAGTGAATTCCTTTGTTCTGTACTTTTGCACCATTGAAAAGGTACAGACTTGAGTGGAATATAGCAGAGTATGTTAGAAGTGGAATTATTCAATTGTAAATGCTATTCAGATATGCTTTTAGATTCTACTTTAATTTGTTTTGGTTGCACTTTCTTGAGCAAGTAGTTAGTAAGGGGTAATTTTATAACTTTCTAAAGTATCTACTCCAGAGTCCATGAATACATTGACATGACAAATACAGATTGGAAATAAGGCATAAATTTTTTAATGGTGAGAGTAGTTAACCATTGGAACAATTTGTCAAGGGTTGTGATGGATTCTCCATCACTGACAATTTTTAAATCAAGATTGAATGATTTGTGTAAAAGATATGCTCTAGGTATTTTGGGGAAGTTCTATGGCCTATGTTATAGTGGAGGGCAGACTGGATTATCACAATGATCCCTTCTGGTCTTGGCAAGCCTATGAATCACAGTAATCTATTTAGAACATATTCCCTGTATCATTATTGGTTTCTCATCTCTGTTGGAAATTGTTTGTTGTTTTATAAGCCTTCCAAAGATATATGAAATATGTAATTCCCCATAGAACATTTTTATTTTATTCCAATTTCTATATCTACTTTATAGAATCCTACAGCTTTGTTGCACTGTACTGTAGAATATTGATATTCTTGTCCCATTTAATGTGGTGCTGCAATTATTTTTTGCAGAATTTTGTGACTTCTACTTTGAAGTATTAAAGTGAGGATTTTATTTTGTGTATCTCCTCTTGTTTTCATGAATATATTTTAAAATATGACAAATACAGGAATACTCAACCTTAAGGCTAGAATATGCCAAGAATTTCTTTCCAATTAAATGTGAAGCTCACGAAGACATTGTATAACACTTGCGTTCAAAAAATTAGATATGCTACAGTGATCAAAAGGTCTCTTGCCACTATTTTTGGCACTTTGTGAAAATTACACTGATTATATAGTATCATATGAAAAACTGTTAATATGACATTAAATTTATTATTTTAATACTACAGAAGTCAGCAGTATTAGCAACGTTAACTGTCCATTTGTATGTATTCATTACACAGGATACTGTCTTGTCACTAAAGTGGTTGTGTATATGACTGAAAAAATATTTTTGCCACCATAAAATTTAAGAACCATTAGCATTTCCCTCCCCTGCTTTCTTGCTGCTAGCAGTGTTGGTGAAGCCTGCTGATTAGTGCTCACTCTTCCTTGTTTGGTATCAAAGGAGTTCTGCCTGCCTGATGTGTTTTTTTAAGAGACCTGGCATGTGGCAATGCAAGCTAAGGTGCCTCCGTTTTACAGAGTGACCACCTCTAAGGGTGGTGAAGTATTTCAGTCTCTGTGCACATCAGCTCAATGGCCTTTTTATTAGAGGCTAAGTAACAAAAATAATAGGATGCTTTAGTACAGACTAATTGTGTGTGCAGTTCCCAATGAGTCAGCAGCAGTTTTCACTACTTACCACCTGCTTGGCCTGTATTTGGAGAGGGCCAAAAAGGAGGCAGGCTGAGGTCACACAGACTTATAAATATAGGTGCCCTCTCATGGGATCCCAGTTGAGAGTTGGAATCTCCTGGAGAAACAAGGAGACTTAGGGGAAGTGCAGCGAGATGTTCTATCCACAGACATTCCTAGTCTCTCTAGTCTCAGCTAGATTGCTCCTGCCATAGCTGTCACCCTCAGTTCCTGGAGAAAATTGTGTATGTTGGGTAGAGTGCCTTACATCCGCTCTGTGCAACAGAGGAATTTCATGATGGGAGCTGTGACCAGAGTCAGAGGAACAGCACCACAGCACTGGCAGACAGGGTCAGGAGACAACCTCAGTGATCTCAGATTTCATATAGGCCGCCAAGCAGACCTCACTAGACATACATGTGGCACTCTTAAAATAATAATAATAATAATAATTGGAGATATACCTATCTCCTAGAACTGAACGGGACCTCAAAAGGTCATTGAGTCCAGCCCCCTGCCTTCACTAGCAGAAGATTTCTCTTGATAGAAAAGAGAGGATTGTGGAGCACAGCTAGCATAGCTGGACAGACCTGATGATGTCAGGGCATCAGGAAGACTGTACAGAGAATAGCTAATGTGGAAACTGGGTACAAAATACATGTATTTTTTTTTAAATTTATTGTTAATACAACAAATTATAGGGTAGTAGACGAGACTCCGGATGTGTCTATGCAAACACTAAGTTGATGGCAAGCTGGGGTATAAATCTGCCCCACACCAGCATGCTGAATACTTGCTCTGTCCTGTTGGGAGCTGAGAGCTGATTGTTTGTTTGTCTCTATAAAGCACGACATGTGCTTGTAGCAAGAGATTAGCCATATTACTGATTCATTCTGATCATTGATTTGTAACATTTAAACGCTATAACCAGGAAAAATACTTATAGTGTATCCTGTTGTACTTGTTTCCAAATAAAGAAAATGCCTTTAATTGTTTGAAAGCTAGGTATTAATATTTTAATTATGGCTATAATAATATGGCTCCATTTTCGTTTAAGTAGGAAAACAGAAACTGAAAATTGAAATAAGATGCTTTTTTAGAAAATGCCGTTGTTTGTATTGATAAAAATTGTATTATGTTATGACATCTGAAATCCGAATGACAAATGCACCACTGACACCAGTTGTTGAAAAGGCTCAAGTGTTGATGCAGTTCCTTACTTAATACAAATATTTTTGATAAACTGGTTTTCCATCAAATTATTTTAACTGAATATTATCTGATCTAGTTCAGTTTGCCAGCTCCAGATGAGTAGCTGCATAAAATATTTGCTTAAAGATTTTCACACATCAGCAGTTTAACATTTTTAGGATGTGCTAAGAAGAGAGTTGGTATCTGTATACCCAGAAAATGTGAATGTATTCCTGTACTTGCAGGATTTCTGGATTTGCTATTGTGTCTGATCCATTTTCATGTATTGTAATAGTCAAGAAATTTAGGAAATCCAAAGGCCTGATTCTTAGTAGTGTATCAAAAGAAAATACAGTTTAATAATAATTTATTTCTGCTAATCCCATTTGCTATAAATCCTGTTGCTTAGTGTTCAAATATTTAAAAGCAGGACATTTTGTTGAAAAATAGTTGGAGACTTAGAATCATACGTCTTGAGATTCTCTTAACTTCTCAAATCCCACTAGTCCAGCTGACCTGGTGCCAAATTGAGACATGGCATTAGTGGGTATAAGTCTGCGTGTTACACCAGATGTGAATATGACCCATGATCATCCTGATATCATTGAGAATTCCCGGTGTTTGTGAACCTACATAGCAGAAGTTACAATTACTGTACAGTTGATCTACATCTCGCTATGTACTGTAGATATGCATAATTATAGACAAGTTGCTATGGTAACTAAAGCAAACTGAATGTACAGGTAGAATGAAGAAAAACCACTAATTGTTTAAAATGCTAAAATATTTTTTGGAAATCAGAATGTTATGATTTTAGTCTCCAACTCTCCTACTTCCAGTAACGTTCATTTCTAGCCCTGACAATTAATAAGATGACAGAATTTTAATACTGTTTTTGGTCCAAAGTAAAATATAACACCACACTGGACAGAACTGGGAAACTTTCAATGCCTGCTCATATTTGAGCCATGTTGTGAGGTAGGATATCACAAGAGGAGGAACACATTTTGGTAGTAGATTCTTTTTATTTAAAAAGAATAGTAGCTGAGGAAAAACCGCTTCATAGAATTAACATTCTATTAGTCGTCCCAGCAAATTGCAGGTAAAAAGATCATGTATGCAAATTAAATGCAGTTTATACCATTCTTTGCAATTTTTCATGTTGCAGAAAAAAAGAGGCTTATTCCATGCTTATCAAAATCACATATGTGGTCTTATGTGTGTACAGTACACAGACGCAAAAAAAGTTTTTGTCGTAAACTCTAAGCTGATTATTTTCACTGTTGAAACAAAAAATCTTCCACATATATTGTGTTATAGATTTAATATCTTGATCGTAACTTTACTGTACACTGTATTCACATAACTTTTTCGTTTTTTAGAGAGCAGATAATAAAACAGTCCACAGAACTGGTCTGCAGAGCCTACAGTGATATATATGCAGCTGTGATGAATCCAGCCAACGAATATAAGGATCCGGAAACAATACTACACAGATCTCCTCATCAAGTTCAGTCACTTCTCTCATAAACTTATTTTCCAAATTATGTTGCAGAACACTTACTGTAATGTTACTTAACATTACATTCCCTCAATATTAAAGCCTTCAATATTTGCAGTCTGTTTTTATATTTTTGAATTTTGATTATAACCATACAGTTACCTTGAAGAGCAGTGATGGAGTTTTGTTTAATATGTCTAACAGAAGTCTGGCCATTTCTTTACACTTTGTGTTGAGTTCTTGCTATAGACAAGAACAAGAAAATAGAATATAGATTATTACTTTTAATTTATTCTTGGAAAGGAAATGAAGGATCATGACAACTTTTCTGGTCAGAAATGAAAAATTATAGTCTGTTACTTACTACACCTAATCCTTTGAATAAGATGTTAAAACACTCTGTCTTCTGACATCATTCATGAACTAGCCAATACTCTCTTAATTGCTGTTTCCTCGTTTTTTTCTTCCATTCTATTGCTAGGTGCTTTATTCAATAGCCTATTGCAAGTACGCATATTGTTGTTTGTATTGTCATAGCATCTAAGAGCACTAGTCATGGACCAAGACCCCATTGTGCTAGGTGCCGTACAAACACAGAACAAAAGAGTTTCCCTCCTAATACTACATAATTTGGATATAGCTGGTATACTTCTGAATATCTAGAAGTAAATTTGCTTTACATCCTGTATGTCATTTCAAAATATTTGGCACTGTGGCATACTAAGATTCTTTAAAGCCCACTGATTTCATGTCTCTGGAACAAGGTAAAAAAAAATCAGTTTTGTGTATTGGTTCTGATGCTTTTCTTGATGCCACTGGAGCCCATACCAAAAAAATCTAAATTTAGAGAACAGATAATTAACTTGCAAACATAAAGGAGAATTTAGAAGGTTAGTAACTTAACTGTGAATTATATTCCATTGTTAACGGGAAATAATTCAGACCTTTAGGCAGTTAAAAATGTGTAATGTATTTCCAGTAAGAACAGGAAATACAGTAGGTTCCACTTACTAGCACTCCCTCAGTTGCCAGCAAATAGTTGCTATTATCCAGCAGTTGCTAATAAGCAGAAGGCAGGTTTGCTAGGCAACAGCCAGGACAAGAAGTGCCTTCCCTGGCTGCAGCCCTGCAAAACTGCCTGTAGGCAAGGCAGCAGCGGGGAGAAGGCTGCAGCCTGGATGCCAGGGCTTTCTATGTGGTGCTGTGGGGCTGTACCATACCTCTCCCTGCTCTCTCCAGGGGTTGGGGATCAGAACATCCCAGCACTTTCCCACATGCCGTTCCCTGGCAGGATGCAGCACAGGCAGAGGTACCATCAGGGGTGGCTCCAGGCCCCAGCATGCCAAGCGTGTGCTTGGGGCGGCATGCCGCGGAGGGCGCTCTGCTAGTCGCCGGGAGGGCGGCAGGTGGCTCCAGTGGACCTCCCACAGACGTGCCTGTGGAGGGTCCGCTGGTCCAGTGGAGCATCCGCAGGCATGCCTGTAGTCCCCTTCCCCGCTGCTGCCCTGTTCACAGCCTCCACTGCCAGACCACAGCCCCTTACCTCCTGTGAAGTCCTGTGCACAAGCAGGTTTCCAGGGCTGCAGCCCCAGAAGGAAGTGCTGGAATGGTTTGATCAATGGCCCCAAGCATGTTTCTGGACTTCAACCTGGGCAAGCACATTCAGCACTTCCTTCTCTGGCTGCAGCCATGCAAACCTGCTTGCAAATGGTCCTTTTCCTCTGAAAAATGTTGGCAAGGGCACACTGCTTATTAATAATCTCTGAATCCCATGAACATTAAAGTCAGTAAAACGGGATTGGCTCCTGGCAAAATGATGCAATTAACCAGGAGTAGTTAATATCCTGGTTGCTATTAAACTTAATCTACTGTATTTCAATTACAATACTTTTTCCTGTACATGCACACAGGGTGCACACAGTCTGCACATTCATGCAGTCTGTGATGTCATTCACAATGTGGGCTGGATGTAAAATTCTGTAGAAACCCTGCGGATATCCCAACAACTCTTGCATGATTCTGTAAAACCTACTGGGGATATAGTTTTTAGTTGGCCATAATGCATTTTTCTCTTGTTCTGGAAGCTGAAGTGATGAGCCATTTGAGTTTGATTAAATGATTTTTCTTTAAACAATAGAAATCATTAAACAAAACAAAACTACTGGAAAATTGTTTTGTATAGTATTACATATACCATTACATTTTGTCTTTGCAAGCAGATGGTATCACTGGGTATTTCCTGTATTTAGCATGGAGAGTACTTGCAGAACAAATTGATATGAACTACTTACCTTTGTTAAATAAGTTACTGGTGACCAGTGTAGGATTTTTACAGATGATCTGTGCTTCCAGAAGGAGAGTAAAATATATAATAGAAATTTTACTGGATTTCCAACTGACCTGTTAAGAGACAGTGAAAACATTATTATAAATTGAGAATATTTGCTTCATTCAAGAAAGCCTGCCCAGAAAATCAGAGGTTACCAATAAGGGATCTTTATACTATGGAAGAAGGAGGCATAGGTGGGAAACCTTCTTTTGGGAGACCTCAGTTTCCATGTTTTCTTTTCCTCCAAGATTTTGTGTAGAAGGTAGACAGCGGGTTGTTTCAGGTGCTTCAGTTTAAGCTGGTGCATACTTAGGTGGAATGAGCTACCGTTCACATAGAATTTTGTATTATGTATTTTAAATGTATGGGATGTGCATTGTGATGAGTTCAGGACTGTACAATTTATGAATTCTGGATGATATGACATTGTATCATGACCATTACTGTGTTGTAAGCCTGTACGAGTATGGATTCACTGTCACTGACAAGACATACTGCAAGTGCACACTGCAGACTGAGTACAGTGCAGAATACTTAACGTTCAGGATGCAGTCACGTTTTAGCATAACCGTTGTGTGGTCAAAGCGCTATCATTAAAGAACACCAGTCTTCTCTGAGGGATGTTTTTGGAGCAGTGGAAAGCTACCAAATACAGAACAAAGAAACCGGGATTTAAATGGGGAAACACACCAGAACAGAGAGGGTGCCGTTGAGGGATGCTGAGGGAGATCCTGGGGAGGAAGACTCCATGAGGGAGAAGCCACTCAGCATGTAACAGCCTGCATAAGGCTGCCTTCCTGAGCCCAGGTAGCCTCCCAGGGGCAGGGTGAACTAGCGAGGGGCATTGTAGCTAGGATGTTTGTATTCTAACTGATGCATACTCTCTTGTGCCTGATTAAGTACAAGAGAATTGTGTTAGACTCTGGGCAACACATCTGGGTTATATGCTTCACAATTACACGTACCTCCTGAGAGAATTATACTGTAAACTAGAAGGCTCACATTTTTCCATGAGATTCTGAGACAGGGTGTGTTTAAAAAACTCGAGTATCTTGGGGGTCAGGGCTGGTCCTGGAGGCCTACGACACATGGGCTGAGAAACTGTAGGGGTAGCAGACAAGCATTGCCCAGGAAATGTGCCAGAAAGGCCAAGGGAGGACAAGATGCTGGGCAGAATTGCTGAGACTCAAGGAAGGCTTAAACCATGGAGGGACCGAGGCATCTAGAGGCTTGGAGTCCCTTCATAGCAGTGCAGTAGATGGCCTGCAGGGGCCACCTGACCAAAACTGTGACAGGCACCTGTAGAGATTTATATACCTCCATACCAGTTATGTGCTGATCAGCTACCACATTGACAGCCAGTATATGTCTGTAAAAGAACCAGTGGCAGAGAAGAAAAGCAACTCAGAATGTAATCCTAGAAAAATAGTCCAGTCCAACTATATGTTAGAAATCCACTGCAGTGGTAATGTCACAGGACAGTGATCATCTTACTTTTCTAATGTATAGTATACTGGCATAATATAAAAGAACTAGAAAATACGTGTCCTAGATCTCTTAGAGTAATGACTCTGATCTGTTATAAACATGAATGTTATGGGTGTTTTGAGTCTTTAAATAATTTAAAGGGAGAGTTTAAAAAGTATGGTATCATTTTGAACTCTTAACATCATGCAAGGAAAGAAATCCAGCAAGCCTGGAAAAAGCTTCATATGGAGAACCCAGCCCCAATTCATAAAATATATTTGAATTGAGACACTCCCAAGGAAAACAATTCTTCAGTACTTCTCATTCCTCTGTTACCAGGTGAGACATCTTAAATTGTTTGATCTTTATATTACCATGATTTGTATGGAAACAGTTTTGTTGAAGCTGTATAATGTGCTGTATACTATTGTTTAATTAATGTGTTAAATTATGGGAATTGCATAACAAATAGTAAGAGGACAATAAACATGGGCTTGTGATAACACACATGAAACTAAACAATTTTTCAGCTTTGAAGTTTAGGAAAGACTAAACGAATGTTTTCTCCAGTCACAGAAACTGACCACAAACTTCAATAAGCAGTCAATAGCTTGCAAAGGATTTGAGAGAAGTTATTTCCTATACTTGAATCCATGCTGAGACTTCTCCATGATGTGCCTCAACTAACCCTTTCATCCTTTCCTGTTAGTAATGTAATGGTCATAAAGTTGTTACTTTAAAAAATAAAAATCAATTGCTAATTTTGGTTTGATCAATAGAGATGAACAACAAAGGATCATAGTTGAGAAAAATTAGTCAATAAAAGCTTTAGAGTAACTGATTATGTCTTCCTTGGTGGTGATGCCTGATTTTTCCTCTTATTCTCTGAAAGGAAAAAAAAGACTAGATGAGCTTTTTATTTGCAGTTTCCGATTTGTAAAATAAAAGTCTATAAGGAAAAAACTGCCCGTGTTGATCCTGTAACACACATGCATCAGAAAATGTGAAGCAGTGTTGTCCTTGCAAAGGGCCAAAACCTGCAGACACCTATTCAACATTAGCGCCTACTCCTGTAAGCAGTCCCGTAAGTATTGTAACAAATAGGATTACTGGTGGGGAAAAGGACTAACTTTCACTTATTATCATTGTGTGCAGTGTTGTAGCCATGTTGGTCCCACAATATTAGAAAGACAAGGTGGCTGAGGTAAAATCTTTTATCGGATCAACTTGTGTTGGTGTGAGACACAAGCTTTTAAGCTTACACGGAGCTTTTCTTCAGGTGTCCTGACGCTTTCACATAGGTTTTGCGTGTGTGTGTGTGTGTGTGTGTAAAATAAAAACTGCTTTCATAATAGTGTCTAATAGTAGCAGGAGCCATGTTTATATTTCTTGTAGAGTTAAATATATGGTCCAGATGTTAATAAGCAGGTTTACATATTGCTACTTGTAGGCGATAATGGTGCATTTCCTATATACCATGTTGTGCTGAAATTACATAGGGTACTGTGTTAAAGTGTTGGGTTTTTTAGAAGCAGCTTACTTTTAGCCATAGAGATTTAGGGCTAGATTTTCAGAATTTGCCTATGCTTTAGGCCTTGGGTTTCAAATACTGTACCTGATACATAATGTCGATGTTTCACAAACACACTTTTTGGAATCTCTGCATATTGAAATCTGTTCTTTAAATACAGCTTTCAGTTTTCAAAGTTCCCATTGCACAACTGCTTTCAATTTGAACAGGTGTGGATGCACTCATATTATTAATGACTATCAAAATCAAGTTGAAGCCAGTGAATTTTAAAAAAAAAAGTAATTACTTCAAGATGATTCAGTGGACAAAACAGAACCAACGTAAAAGCAAATACAATTGACCTGAATTTAGAAGAAAAAAATGTACTTTCAATGCCAAATTGTGCACATGTAGGGATAGGTTGGTGGCATGTTAGCAGAAAATAAGTGTTTACTCATCTTTGTGTGTGTGTGCGTGCGCATGATGGCACGTTACACCTTTCTTGATATTTGTACAATAGTGTATTCTTCCACATGGGAGTCTAGGATACTTCATCTCTAACCTGGAGAGCCACCAATTTGCCAACAAGAAAATAAATCCTGCTATTGTAACCTGACACCTTCAGTCCTGAAAAAGTGGATAAGCACCATGTTTAGAACTGAACCAAATATACCACTCTGCAAATTGGCCCATAGAAAGTGCAAATGTAGAAACTAGCCATCTGTTCACCCCCACTGGCTTCTGAATCCAGCTCTCCTGTACTACATAACTGTTACCTCACGTAACATAAAGTCAGCTCAAGCCACCTTGATATGTACGTTTAGGTTGGACATTAGGAAAAACTTCCTAACTGTCAAGAATGGTTAAGCACAGGAATAAATTGCTGAGGGAGATTATGGAATCTCCGTCATTGAAGGTTTTTAAGAGGAGGTTAGACAAACACCTGTTTGGGATGGTCTAGGTAATAATTAGTCCGGCCATGAGTGCAGGGGACTGGACTAGATGACTTCTTGAGGTCCCTTCCAGTCCTATGATTCTATATTTTACCCACATGAAAATAATGCACCACATCCAGCCTGTGGGCCCGTCCTGCCCAGCCCCTGAGCTCCCGGCCAGGAAGTCTAGTCCCCGGCCCCTCCCCTGCAGCTTCCCCACCATGCAGGCCATGCTCCCCCGCTGGGCAGTGTGGAGAGCGCAGCTGGCTCTGGCTGGGTGTTGCAGCTGTGAGCTCCTGCTGCTGGTAAGGGAGTGGGGGTGGGGGTGGGGGGTTGGGTAAGGGAGCCGGAGGTCCTGGGGGCAGTCAGGGAGGAGCGAGCAGTTAGGGGTTGGGGAACGGAGGGTTGGAAGTGGGAGTCCCGAGGGGGCCTGTCGGGGTGGGGATGTGGATGGGGTCAGGGAGGAGGGGGCATTGGATGGGGGCAGTCGGGACAAGGAGCAGGGGGGGTTGGATGGGTTGAGAATTCTGAGGGGGGCAATCAGGGTGGGAAGTGGGAGGGGGCGGGGCCAGGCTGTCTGGGGAGGCACAGCCTTCCCTACCCAGCCCTCCATACAGTTGGGGCAACCCCAATGTAGCCCTCAGGCCAAAAAGCTTGCCCACCCCTGTTCTAGGTCTAGATTAATCAGAGACTGAAAAATCTGTGACATGCCATATTGACTCTTGTGGCAGTGCCAAAATAACACTAGATTGGGGAACTAGTAAGAGTTTTACAGGCCAATGTCTCATGAAATAACTGAACAAGAAATAAATATTCTATGCTCTTAGAAAGCTGGCAATCCCAGCTGCTTAGTGATGTTACACATCTCAATTTGTTTTGGCAAGTTATTTCAAAAGCTCGTTATATCATCTGGATTGCCATCTTGCTTAGTTTTACCTCACTTCAGTTGTGAATTTAGCAGCTGTTTTCTCCAAGTGACAGTGGTAGAAACAGTTGCTTTACACTTTCTGAATGCTTGGAATGTCAACTTTCAAATGTTATAAAGTATTAATCCTGAATTTTAGTAGTCTGAGATTGTCTGTTGAAATCATGTTACAGTTTACGTGGGGAAAGGAAAACAAGATGTTCAGGATGTGATTTTTAAGGTCTAAGATGATGTGATATTGTACCTAGCACTTCGGTGCTACACTAAGTGGTAAATAGTAGAGTCCTTTATGGAAAATCTTGTCTTAAGAGCTTATCTTTATATATGGGCCCAGATTGGTGTGGTATATGGTGCTATGTAGACAGGAGAACAAAACAAAATAGCAATGTGATTTTAATTTCTGATTTCCCACCAAGAATTTTTTTTTTTAATTATCTACCACAACCTCGCAACTATCCCAAACTCTGGGAGCCCTGGACGATCTATTTAAAAATACACTCAGAAATGAAGACTCATTTTGTTTACTCCTACATCACAGTGCCCCAGCAACAACAACAAATATAACGTAAGCTTAATGGAATCCTCACCGCAGTGTTTCACCCTGCACCACCCAGCTGTGCCAGCCAGTCCTCACCTTCGGAGTCAGGGATAAAAGGCTAGAGAAAAACATGAAAGTTCAGTAGAAATGCTTTCAGTGCTTCAGGTTCAGGCAGTTTCTATCCTGTCCTGCTTTAGCTGGCTGTTGTCACCTTCCCCCCCCCCCCACCAAAGGACAGAAGAGAAGTTGTCTCCTCTCCCCTTATGTCCCTCCTCAATTTTTAAAGTTCTGTTTTTCCTGTTGTACTATGACAGTCCCCTGCAATAGAACTTCTGAATCAGTTCTTCACATTCAAGGAGTTGACATTTCTGATGTAACTTTGATTCTCTGATTCTTTGACATCTTTTATGTCTTGTGATGGTTTTTTTTCCTATATCTTTCTAAGATTTTTTTTGTATTATGCCAAAAATATGTAAAATACACTCCTTTTTATTTATAAACACTAGCTAAAAGAGATCTGTTTCACATACACACACACACCCCCCTATGGTGCATGTTTTTGTGGACTTTTTGAGCAGTATCTAATTTTTTTTAAAGTTCTGTTCTGTGTAGGACTGGTCAGAAAACAAAAATTCCATTTCATTAAAAATGTCACGGTCTTGATGTTTGTTTCAGTTCCAGAACTAAATCAGGAGCTTTAGATCTTGTCGGCGAGGAGGAATGGGAAAGGAAGAGGCGCACTCACTCCCTTGGGATGTGAGACACTCAGGTTCAAGTCCCAGCACTGGACCATGATAGAATTTTGGGTCAAAATGAGAGTGAGAAACCCACCCCAGACTAGGCAATAACTCAGTGAATGGAATACTCACCTGGGATGCAGGAGAGAAAGGTGAACTCACTAGTCTGAATCAGGCAGAGCAGGGACTTGAACCTGACTCTCTTGCATCACAGCTGTGTGATCTAACCAGTGGGCTGCTGGGAGGAATGGGGCTCCCTGACTAGAAATTCTGTCCATTTCTTCTTGAAGAAAGTTTTGTTGAATGTGTTACTTTCAATAAAAAGTTTTTGTTTTGATAGACATTTTCCAATGAAAAAGCCTTTGGTTAAAAATTTCCTGACCAGCTCTACTTCTATGCAATTTATGATTCTATCCCTGCATTTGCTCTCAAAAGAATGCTTAATTGTTACTTCAAAAGCTTAATTTTTAAAAAATGAAAAAAGACTTTCAGGACCGCTCATCTTTTCCAATTTAAAAATTACTGCCTTTTTTAACCTCTCTGCTTGCCTTGCTGAGTCATTTTCCAGTGAGAAAAAAGGTGGAACATTTTGAGAATAAATAAACGGGTAAAACTTACTTTTATGACTAAAAGATGGTGCAGACATGGGTGTGAAGCTGTTTGAAAGCTACTGTCCCCCACTTGTAATAAGGGAAATTGCTGCCCAAGAAGCATTTGTTTTGTAGAAATACAGCAATTCTAACTAGTGACGACAGTGGGCTGAATACCATCACAGATACACTGTGTTTAGCTAATCAAAAGGATTTTCAGAGCCCAGATTATAAAACACTAATATAAAAGACTATCCAGTTGCATTGTATAACTGTAATTCTTCCAGTGTTGCTTTTACTGGTTAACAAATGAACAAAACCCAACATTCCTAGCCTTGTCATACAGCAACATAAAGGCAAGTCATAAATAAATGTCAGAGCAGGTCATACCCTTTCTGTGTAAGGGTAAGTAAAGTATAGAAGGGTTAAATGATTTGCACAAGCTCACACAGTAAGTCAGTGGCAGAGCTGGCAATGGGACCCCTTTGACTCTTGAGATACTTAGAAAACTTTTCTTGTTGTAATTAATGAATGAATCTTGAGCAGGATGTTTGAACTGGAAGCATGTACTGATGGATTACAGTTGGGTGGAGAATGGTAATTCCATTTCACAAAGGATTTTGATACTTTGAAATTTGGTTTCTGTAGTGAAGCAGCCTGGCTCCCAGCCACCCCAGAGAGGGACAAGCCCTTACGGATGCCAAAGTGGGCGGAGTCACTGGAGCCTGTGCCCACCCCTCAGAGGTCAAGGCGCAGGGCAGGAAGTATAAAAGCCCAGCCCCAGGGCTCAGAAGCTGCCTGGCTGCCGGAGAGGCCAGACACTGATGTCCTAGCTCCTGCTAGGGAGACCGACCCGAGGACTGGCCATACCTACGGAGACTGGACACCGACCAGATGCTGGAAGAGCTCTGAAGCCGACCAGTACAAAGGGACCCGAGAAGCTGCCCAGTTTACCCCTCGCTCAGTATCCTGAGGAGCCCATGGTGTGGGACGCTGTGGAAGACGCTGCTGAGATACAGGTCCTGGTACGGGGGAAGTCGGAAGTAGCCCGGGGGCAGTCAACCCTAGTCTGGCTGCAGCACACCCAGAGCCAATGTCAGTGTGTTGCGGCCAGGATCCCCACTGACACAGCAGCAGGCTGCCTGCCGCTGTTAGGGCCCCGGGCTGGGACACAGAGGAGTGGGCGGGCCTGCGCCCCCCCTGCCACCCCACTCATGGGTGGCAGTGTCCCCCTCACCCCGGCACTCAAGCCCAGGAGCCTGGGCTTCTTAAACTACTGAACTGGTTGCTCAGCCCTGGTTTGCTTCCCCGCCCTGACCTACGGCCTGGGCTTAATTTACTGAACTGTTTGCTCAGCCCCTGCCTGAGGGCCGGAGCTCCTGGCTGTTCCCTACCCCACTAGGCTAATTTGCCAGTACACTGGACTCATGTAGTGAGGCGGCCTGGCTCCCAGCCGCCTCAGAGAGGGGTGAACCCCAACAGCGGACGTTTACAGTTTCATTCAAATTTAGAATCTGTGCCTGAGTTGTGTCAGCACTTCATCAAAATCAGTCTCTGCAAAAAATTTAGCTTTCAATGAATCAGCAAATGTCAATGCAAAAAAAAGTTTTGGAATTTCTCCAACCAGATCTATGTTGGATCCTTTATGGCAATCAAATTTCTCCTTTTATGTGCCCCGTTCAAGATAGAACTTCAGCATGTGCGTAAATCCCATTGAAATTAGTGGGACTGAAAAATATATTTTAATATGAAGCACAGGCTTAAATGCTTTCTCAGTTGGACCTCAGTGTCCACTTTGTAATTAGAATTTTCACCTCATTGCTGTATTTATTATGCAGGAGCAGATTGGTGCTAAACCAATACATTGGGTCAGGTATTCAGCCTAGGTACAGCAGTTTAGCGCAGCTCTAGCATGAAAATCTTCCCTTCAGTTGGTTTGTCCAGCTATTTGAAGATTACCGTTGCATCCCTGCAAGGATGGAGCCAGTTTAGTGGCCCCTCACACCAGAGGTTTGGCTGGAGTAGTATTGCCAGGGCCTCCCCTGTACCTTGGTGATCCTCAAATAATTGAACAGCCCCAGTGGGGCCAGCAGCAGAGATGCAGTTTTCCAGGACTAGGGGAGCAGACTGGTGCCGAGCCTCCCAAAGGTAGGTAGGGTATACAAAGGGCACCTTTGCACATGCTTGTGCATACACACTCCCTGAGCTGCAGGAAGTGTTCCTTGGCCACCGCTCAGGGTCTGACCCATGAACAATACAGACCCCATACAGGAATTTGATGTGCATTTGGGAGGTGAACCTCTCTCAAATACATTTTATTTTTGGCTGCTTTGTTGAAGTTTTAAAGGAAACTTAAATGATCAAGCAAGATATGGTTGGAAGACATGAGGTGTCATTAATGTAAAGTGGTTGAGTAAAAACACCATTAATCTGGTGCGTGTTTAACATGCAGTCAGTAAAGTTTTCATTGCTAGCTAGATCATAGATGTGGTATTGTCAAATTAGAGGAAAATGCCTCTAGGCAGGATCACTGACTATATTTAGGGAGAAGACATTCAGAACACGCTATTTATAGAACCCACACAGATATGCACAAAGTTCTTAATCTGCCAAAGATAACATTAGTCGTGATTTATCAAAGTAATCTTTATCCATTTTCAGTAGAATAGTGTAATTTAATGCTTTATGACTGTAATGTGCATTTCACAGGATTCTTTTTGTCGACAGAAAGCCATTTGTTGCACTTGTTAAGCCAATTAGCCTGTTTCTGGGGTTTAGAATAGAATAAAAGATGCTCATGAATGGAAAATACGGGGGTTTTCAAGTTTGTGAAGGATATTCATTGTGCTTTGCAAATCAGTATTCAGCTCCAAACATTTTCTGCACTTAAATGCAGCCCTGTGTCAATTTAAATCATACAGACAAGGCAGATCTATTTTCATTTCCTTAGTTTCTGAGCTGTATTATTTTAAAACTACACCTTTTCTCTGGTTTGATCAGCAGCTAGGTGGACCCTGGTTTCTCCTCCCTATTTGATTTTTTTGCCCCCCACATGCAGACAAATTCCAGGAGTCATGGAGAAGGCAAAAGGAGGAAAAAACAGCACAGTCTCAGTGCTTCCTCAGTCCTTTGCTGCCAGCATATTCAGCCCTCAACAGGAGCAGGTCCTGCTCACAATGGGAGGTGGAGCAACTTCTCCAGCTGAAGCTGCACAGGTCCTTGACTCTACAGAGGTACAATCAACTGGCGGGATAAGTAGGAAATGAGCTCACTTTCTGGGATCAGAGGAGTCAAAGTGGGAAAAGAAGAATCAGAAGAGAATATAAGTGGTTTTGGGTTTTGTTTTATCTTGTTTTTTCAGTTTGATTTTTAGTCCCTGTTCTGGCTGAGATCTCTCCTCCTGTTTCTTCTTTTGTGGCTCCTATAGATTTATTTCTCTCAGACCCTAGTTTTAAGACCAGGAAATCACTCTCCAAGGCGTTGGTACTCCAAACATACCTTGCCCTTTTTCTTATACATTTCTACACTCTGTTTCAAGTAGCTGCTACACATTCTCACTCCAGGAAGGCACTGGCAGTGCAGCTCTGATGGTGGAACTGTTTGTAGCAGTGCCAGTTGGAGTGGTGCCATTCCCCTTCCTATCCCTCCTCACGGGGCAGGGTGTTCCGGCTGTCTCAGTGCTTTCCAGCCAGGGTAGCAGACATTCTGGGGTCAATCCAACCTCTTCAAAACCTCAGTACTTTCCATTACTTTGGATTATTTTAGATTTTTTCATTTTGTGTAAAATAAATGATTTATTTTATTAGTTCCCTCATCTTGGTGTGGGCTGATGGATCCTGTGGTGCAGGAAAAAGCCACGATTTAAGAAGCTGCTGTGTTCCCCACTTAAGATGCTCCTAGGCAGCGGCTAACTTGCTTGGGGGAAGCGGGCACTCCTTATGGTGAATGATCTGCAGCATCTTTTCCCAAAGAGCTTGTAACAAGTGTCAAAACCCACCCCCAAGCCTTAGTACCACAGGAGTCTCTAGCAGCCAAACTCCACCAGCTCTATTTGTACTGGGAGGCCAGCGTCAGCCCCTATTCCCACAGGAAACTGAACACAGCCCCTCTCAAGCCTCCTCCCTGTTGTCCGCTAGTCATAGTGGCTTCTCCTCTCTCCTTGTGTGGGTTGAGTCCTGATTCCTTTTCCTGTCATGTGGTGCTCCTTGTACAATGACTCCTCACTCTGCCTGAGACGCGGGAGTGCTGCCCCCGGGGAACATTAATGTCACTGCTACTAACAAGGCGTATAAAGCCCAGTACAATAGGGCACAATATAGTACATGAAACAAACCCACCAAAGGAATACCACACCCAACATAACAGTACAACAAGGAGGACTTTACTGGGAGCAGGAAAATAGGATCTAGGGAAGGAAAAGGATAGAGTTAACTAATAAGTACTAAACATTAACAAATTTCCCAGTTACACACCTCCCAACATTCTCACAAAACTTTGCAACCCCCAGCTCCCTCCCTGGCACCTTCCCAGGCAGGCAGATGGTACTCTGAGGTTGAGTTGAGTGCTTCAGTGAACATTGGCCAGCTTAAACAAAAAGGGTCCCCTGAGTATGTCTTTGCCCTTGGGTGAGGTAGGATCCTCTCCTGGATTCCTAGTCTGGAGTCCTGGAGTTTCAGCTGGCTCTCAGTCACTGGCATGGTGTTGGATCTCTGCCCCTCTTGACCCTGGTCTCTGCAGGCCTGGAACAAACTGGCCCAGGAACTAGATTCTACAGCAGTTCCAAGATGCCCTCTGTGGAGAGATAGGGGGAATTAATCAGACACTCCTGTCTCTGAGTCAGCCTGTCCCCTCCCACTACGGTGCTGAGCAGCCCTGTTTCATTATTGGCCCAGCAGTTGTTTTTCCATATCACCCCATGCAGAAGCCTTCCTATTGGCCGTTGCAGGAATTTCTAATAGTCAATTCTGTCCCCACTCCTGACTCCAACCGTGCTGGGAAGTGGGAAATGGTGTCAGAGGGCTCTGGTACCAAATATAGTTGTAATCCCTTAGTGGGAACCCCTAGAGGCTACATTTGGCATTGCAGAAGCTGGTAAACTTGAAATGGAAGTTTGCAGAAGATACTGTCATCCACTCCTGGAGTAAAAACAAAACCTTCAGTAGCGAAAGATTCTAAGCCATTGGATCCTAGTTCCAGAGACAATGGAACCACACAGGTGTCTGTCTCTGTTAGCAGAACTAATTTAGGGTTTCACACATCAGTAATAGATTTTAACATTTTTAGAAGGTCTCTTTCTATAAGTCTATAAAATATAACTAAACTATTGTTGTATGTAAAGTAAATAAGTTTTTTTTAATGTTTTAGAAGCTTCATTTAAAATTAAATTAAAATGCAATGGTGCCAAGACGCAGGCAGCATGAGTCCCACTGAAAATCAGGTCACGTTCCGCAAGTTGCCTACCCCTGGCATAGAGACATTCAGGAGCCCATACTGTTGACTCCGGTTCCGGCCTTGGAGTGTCTGTTGAATCCGGTACTGACAACATTGATGCTGGCACCAGCTGTCTCCATGCCAGCATCATACCAGGCAGCAACAGATCTACTCTATCCCTTGATTCTGGATTCCCCATTCATCCAGGACTTTGCTGGGGTTACAGCATCCATGATCTCACTGGCACTGTCTGGGCATGTCACAGAATCTCAGGATCCATTGGCAACACAGCCTGGTTTCCCTCTGCCACAGACTGCAGAGTTGAGAGCGCTGGCAGGCCCAGCACTGAGGACCTCCTTGGCACCAGAACACTCCTGGGCACTGATGCTGTCATGGTGGCAGATCCCGTCTTCTACCTCAGCACCATCTGCTGCAGTGGCACCACCACTGACCTTGGTACCAGCCCCACTCCTGGCACCAGATACAACTGTGGTGTTTTTGGCACTGGAGGTGCAAGTTCCATCATTGGCACCAGTACCTCTTTCCTACTGAGTAGCAGGTGAGTCAGACCAGTTGGTTGTGCCATTGGATCTAGCTCCACCACTTCCCCCAGAGACCGGAGGCCCCTTGGGATCCAGGCTAGGGTCCTCCTCCTGCTCTCCATTGCCCAATTGGTGCCAAGGTGCCCTGGGCCTAGTGGCCATCAATGTCCTACTTGTATTCCCAGTGGCCTCCCTGGAATCAGTGGCATGCTCCTCCATCTCACTCGTCGTCCTGTTCCAGATCAAGATCACCAGGCACATCAGTAGCTGTGGTTGTTGATCCACCACAAGTTCAGGAGCTTCCCCTCTTTGGACTGCTGGAGTTGTCCCATCCAGGTCTAACCGTTCAGGACCAGGACCCATCGCTAGTGCAGTTGATCACTTCATTGTCATCCCCTGATGATTCAACAGTACCAGGCTCCTCTTCACCTCCGGTGCCAGGGGACTTCAAGGCCTACCAGAACCTTTGTGGCACATGGCTGTTACCATAGGCATCCAGGAAGAGCTCCTGCAGGAGAATATTCACAAACTACTGGATATTCTCCAGCTGTCTGTCATGGGAACAGTAGCTCTTCTTATTAACTGTGCATTTTTGGAGCCTGTAAAGGTTCTTTGGAGTACTCCAGCTTCAGTGCCACCCACAGCAAAGCACTCAGATAATCCCTGTGTTGTACCTATGAATGCATATTATGTACCTTTTGATGGCTTCTATTCCCACTGAGGCTAAGGAATTTATTCTCAGTGCTTTCAGTTTCCCAAATCTACATGAGGGGTGAGACCTCTTCTTGATCTCTGAAACCTCAACAAAAATATCAAATACGTTAAATCAGAATGACTGATATGCTTCTCTGGACCTTCTGGGCACTTATTTTCATGTGACAATTCTCCAAAGCCACAGAGTGTTTCTCCGCTTTATCATGGTACACTGATATTATCAGTATCTGTTCTCTGCTCTCTAGGTTTTTACTAAATGTGTGGTTGTATTGACAGGGTACCTCAGAAAGAGGGGAATTCATATCTTCCCAGACCTGTACAATTGGTTACTGAGGGGCAAGTCCAGCCTGTTACCGTGGCATCCAGAGAAGATGCAAACTTTGGTAGAGCAGTGCTGCAATTCTTGTTGAAGTAGACTCCAGGCACTTCCTCCTGCGGGTACTGCTTGTTGATCACCTATGTGGAATACACGGCTACATCTACTGAAAGAAGAAACAGTTCCTTACTGTAACTGTAGACTTTTTGAGATGTGATGCAGATGTGAATTCCACTACCCACCCTCCGTCGCCTCTGCATTGGAGTCTTCACTCTTTGACATTTGGTGCAAAAGTACTGGGGGGGTCAGGGCACCGCCTCATATAGCCAGTGGAGGGGCTATGGCCATGAGGTTTGAGCACTGTTCTCATGGGTCCTGATAGGCAAAATTATCCAGCTCCAGTGCACTGGGTGCATGCACACCAAAATGGAATACAGGTCTGCATCACATCTTGAAGAACCACCATTCCAGTAAGTAACCATTTCATAATGTGCAAAGATAAGAAGACCAACGGGTTACATGTAAAACAAAAGGTATAACATGCTTCTTAGAGTCTAACCTTAACAGACTAAAATCCTGGTCTAAAGCAACTTCTCACCTCAAGCAATATCTCATCATCATTACCCCACAAGGCCAGGATACAACTTTCATTAATGCAAAAAACTTGCTTTCTCAGTGAAGGATGGAAAAATGTCTTTTTGCTTCTCATATTTCCAAAACTAATTGTTTTCTCTCCCAAAGACAGGATGACCACTGTGGTTCCCCTTCTGGGCTCAAAGGTGTCATCCATACTGTTTGTTTCAAATCCCCCCATCAATCTGTTTTTCATGTTGAGTTTCAATGTAAATAGGGCTTCCACTGTGCTGGCTTTACAATGCTTAATCTACATATGACCCTAGGCAGGCATCTGAAAATACATCCTCCTGTCTGGCAACACCAGTTTTTTACCTCTGTTGGGGAGTAACACCTTCATACAAACTTTAAGGATGTATTTCAGTTTAAGACCTAATGTTTTAAATATAATCAATGCATACATTTCATAATGGTATTAATGACCAGCATGATCCTAGCTATCATTTAACATCTCACACAACATTCTTAATAGATCAATACTATGACTGACAGGTGAGTTTGTCAGGCATGGTAAGAGTTGCTGTCACAGGACAGTGAACCCTTTTCCAGTTGGCATCAAGGGGCTCTTGGCATCACAGGTCATACTGTAACAAGTCTACTAATTCCTGATGTCAGTCCAAGTCCTTGGTGCTGCCAACTTCCGTTATGACAGTAGATGCCCTTTCATGTTGTAGAGTGGTGTTTTGTTGTCCATAACTACTTAGAGTACCTTGCTTTTCAAGTGAGGAAGGAAAGATCTGAGAACCCAGTGAGTGTCTGCTATGTTGCTTATGTGGCTTCTTTGCCCTGTGATTCCAGTGACCATGAATTGTTAGGTCACTGAAGTGGGCCCTGTTCCATGTTGGAAGTGTTAGAGGTGGTAGTTGCTGATGGAGATGGTGGGGGGGCGGTTAATATTACTTCTTTCAGGATGTTTAGATACCATATCCACCATGAAGGGACTGGAGCACTTCTCTGGGGAGAGTCACTTTCAAGACCATGCTGTCTGAACATGGCTGATAGTGTTTGGCTAGCCAGTGTTGCTGAGTCCTCACTCTGAGTCAAGTATAGGGGGTTATGTATGCAGCTGAGGCCAAGAGGCCCATTGGTCTGAGGAAGAACATGACTGTCTGGTTGGAGTTCTTCTGAAGTCTGAGCACAGCTGACTGAATGTTCAGGAATCTTTCTGGTGGAAGGAAGGTTCTGCCAACATGAGAGTCCAGAGTCACCCCACTGAAGGGACAGATTTTTGTGTAAAAAGCAAGATGGGAGGATTTTTTTTTCACCATTTTATTCTGAATCTTGATTCTAATCTTGGAATGGAGGCAATCCAAGCACCACACTTCCTGTATAGCCTCATCCTCAGAACATGCAGGCACAGGGAGAAGAGGTGTAGGAGGAGGGGACACAAGAGCACTCCGATGAACTCTGCTACAAACTGTTTCACCCTCAGAGTTGTGCTGCTGGTACATCCCAGGAGTGTGAACATGCAGAGTCCACCTCAAAGAACTCCAGGTACAGGTGAGTAACCTTTATTTCCTGTCATCACCCCTTTGGTAGCCCCACACCCTCAACCTCTCTTAATGTTCTATACCCAGCTGCTATGTCTTTGTCCTGTTCAGGACTCTTCACTCTTTGAAGATGGAGCTGCGTATTTTGCCTCTCTTTATACACTGCCCCTCACAATGGGCCTCTGAGCTCAATTAGGGTATCAACGTAAGAATAAAGTTGGGAAAGGGGACGTCAGCAGCAATGAGGCTGCCAAGTGGCAGGCAGTAGGTTGTGTGTTGACAGCAAGAGAGAATGAGGCAATCAGCAGACAAAGTGCCAGCACTGCTTGCATAGACCTGTGGAGAACTGGGCTGGTGAGGGAGAATGATAGTTCTGCAGTCTCCATCATGATGAGGAATTGGCGATGACACGGCCCTCACCATCATCACAGCCTTTTGCTCGTCTCCCTTGGTTCGTCTTCCACTGTGGCCAATCATGTACTTCTGCATTTACTGTCAGTGCAAGCAGAGGGCGAAAAGCTCAGCTCCTGTGTGTGTAACTACCTTCTGATTAGAAAATAAAAATCTAGGAAATGAAATTTTCAGCGCAAATGTGAGAGCAGAATTTTGCTCAAACAATTCATGAAAAAATTAAATAAAAAATACAAGCAAAACACCTAAAACACCAAATGACATGGCTCTTAGTTAAGGGAACAAATGTGGATTGGCAAAATAGCAGAAGTCAGAGGCAGTATTTTGCTACCAGTAAGTGCACCCAAAAAATGCCATGGGTAAAGTAAACAGGTGGGATTTCTGTGGTGCAGAACATGTTCTTTTTCTTCTTGGAAAATCACACTCAATTAGTCTGGAACATTGAATAAGCTGATGCTAATGAAGTAAAAGGGTTCATAGGTTCCACAACAATATATGCCTATGGATAAGGGAACAAATTAAATATTTGCTCTGATTCACTATAGATTTGTAACAGCAGGAATATCACAAATAAAAAGGCTTGAAATTTTCAAAAAAATTCTACAGCCTCAAACTATAAGCAATGCTGGAGACTACGGAATAAAAAGGAGTAGAGTTGCATAGACCATAACTTTAATAGATTCTTTCTGACCCTCCCCTACAATCTGCTTCTTTGTAATAGTTGCCACTCGAGCTCACCACCCCATGGCATGTGGCCTATGTGAATATGTCTACACTGCAGCTGGAAGTGTGCCTTTCAGCCCTAGCAGACAGACTCACGCTAGCTCAGCTCCAGCTAGTGCACTAAAACTAGCCGTGTGGCTGTGGTGGCTCAGGGGCCAGCATGGGTTCTCAAGCCTACCCAATCTCCTAGCTCCGAGCTTGGGTGGCTCACTCAAGTCTCCGCAAGAACTGCAACATCCACATGGCTATTCTTAGTGCTCCAGCTCCAGCCGAGCTAGCGCAAGTCTGTCTACTGAGGCTGGGAGACTCAGTCCCAGCTGCAGAGTATATATGCCCCATAGGGCCAATTCATCAAAGCGTCCCTAATTCAGCAGAGCACTAAAACTTAAGTCCTATTGACTTTACTGAGATTTAAGTGTGTGCTTAAATGTAAGGTGTGTGGGAGAAAATCTATTTAAGCAAAAGGCCAATGTTGGCACAAGAACAAATGGGCATAAAGTGGCCATGAGTAAATTTAGGCTAGAAATGAGAAGAAAGTTTCTGACAACCAGAGAGTGAGGTTCTGGAAACAGCTTCCCAATAGGAGTAGTGGAGCAAACCCCACTAACTAGTTTAAGATGGAGCTTGATAAGTTTACCAGCATAATTATATGTTCGAATTGCCTGTGATAGCGGGGGACTGGATTCAGTGACCAAGGGGGGTCACTTCCAATGCTATGTGCTTAAGTGTTGTCATGAATCAGGGCCTGTGGCCCTGAGCCAGATTCTACTGACATCAATGGCATCGCTCTAGTGACTTAGAGATGTCTACACAGCAAATAAAACGCCGTGGCAATGAGTTGCAGAGGCCAAGTCAACTGACTCAAGCTCACAGGGCTAAAATAGCAGTGTGGATGTTAGGCCTCAGGCTGGAGCCCAGACTCTGAACCCCCATTGAGGGGGGGAGGGTCTTGGAACCTGGGCTCCGGCTCCACCATCTACACTGCTATTTTTAGCCAGCAGCGCAAGCCCGTGCGCCCAAGTCAGCTGACCTGTCTCTGAGACTCTGCTGGGGTGTTTATTTGCAGGTCTAGACGTACCCTAACTGGTGCAGTGTCAAGCACAAAGTATGGGAGTGTTCTCCCAGCAACAGAGTTTGCTCTCTTTCAACAACAGTACTTTGCAATTGTACTCCTAGCATCTCAGAGTGCTCTAAGAGGCTACAAAACAATACACGGAATTCTAACAAAGCTTGCAAACATGCATGCTGCTGCACAAGCCATTTCACGTTTTTTCTTCTTCTTTGAATAGTCACACAGGTGTAACAGTCCTGAGCACTGGCTACCCCGGCTTCTGTTTCAGTTGTGAGTGGGGTAGCACTAATACACAGGACAACTGCATGACTCTCTTTAGACAAGCATGTAAAGTTTGAGGAACAAAAACTGGGCCTATGTTTCATCTGGAACCAAAAGTGGCCCTATTTATGTATTTTATTTATTCAGATTTAATAATGAAAAGACCCCTCTCCAAGGCTCCAGGTGCCATACAGTACCATTAACACCATAATCAAATCTCAGCAGCAGTAAAATAATTCAACCAGAATCACAAAATGCCATTCTGACCTTTCACTGTGGGAAGCATTCCTTCAGCCCTCTCCAAATCCCTCTCAAACAGGCATCTTTTGCAATGTGCTCTGAAAATCACCAAATTTGCACTTTTATGGGCCAAGGAGGAGAACAAATTCTAGAATCTTGGAACCCTGCCAGCCACACCCCCTCCCCTTTTTTACAATGAGGGGGATCCAATTTGAGTACCATAGCCAGTTGTAGCTGTGGCAGCATGACACAAGGAGAGAGGTGATCATCAGGTAGGTCAGTCCCAGGCCTTTAGGACTTTCAGTGTCATAACCTACACTGTAAACTGCACCCAGAGACCACTGAGTAGTCAATGCAGATACTAGACACAGAGATAACCCGTGCTGGCCGATAGTGGGGCGAGAGGAGGCAGAGTGAGGGCATCAGGGTTACTGAACATGCTCAGTCCATATGAGCATGCTCAGTACAAGCCAAGCAGCAAATCTGGGGGGAAATGTGACCCCATATGCTCCCTTACCTCATGCCTCAGACTACAGCACTATGTGGTGCTTGCTTGAAATATCCTTTTTTAAGTCTCTTGCATGACATGGAAGATAGAATTCAAGTTAGCTCTCATTTAACTTCTTCAGGCTAGGAGGAAGGTTTTATGCTTATCGATCAGAGATGATGGCCTCGTGCAGTTTACCACACCTGTGCCCTCTAATCCATCTCCTCTGGACTTACTCCTAACCTCTCAGCAGCTTCAAACACCTACCACTTTTATAAACCATCAAATAGAAACACTTTCTTTTTCTACTTCTTCCCTATCCCCCAAATACTGAATTTCCCCCACAAAAATAAAGGACATCTCCTAAGGCTTAGAATAGGCGAGGAACAGTTCTGCACTAGTGATAGCTTTTCTATGCAGAAAAATGTCATGGCTTTAAAGTCTGTGATCATGTCTAGGGCTAGAAATGGACATTTTTTTGTCTCCCAATGAGCTAGCCCTGGCCCAAGTTATCAAAGTTTGTAGCCACAACTTTTGTAGGTTTAGAAAAACTGCGTAAGTGTTGTCAAGGCATAAGAAATGGATCACTCAGAGTTCTGTCAGAGGTAAGTATAATCTGCCTCATATAAGCAGATGGGGTTTTCAGTAATTAGCTTCTTCAGTAAGGCCCTGATTTGACAAAGAAAGCCTTACACACCATATGGAAGTTTAAGCATACAAGTTGTCCCATTGAACTCACCTATGTAGAATTAAGCATGTGTCACTGCAGGATGGGTTCTCTGAGGGCATGTCTACGCAGCAATTAAATATCCACAGCTGGCCAAAGTCAGCTGACTTGGGCTTGTGGGGCTTGGGCTGCACGGCTAAAAAACTGCAATGTAGCTGTTCAAGCTCAGGGTGAATTCTAGGCTCTGGGACCTTCCTCCCTTGTAGGGTCCTAGACTTCGGGCCCTACCCTGAGCCTGAACATCTAGACTGTTTTTACAGCCCTGAAGCCTGAGTCCTGCAAAACCAAGTCAGTTAACGTGGGCCAGCCACAGGTGCTTAATGACTGTATAGACATAACCTGAGTGTGGGCTTTCTCATGGAGTTCAATAGTTACATTAACAAGAGCATATAATGTTGCATTTCAATAGTTCTAACTCTTTATTGAAAGTGCAAGCTATGATTTAAATTCCATTTTTGCACTGTACAATGTAAGTTATTTATAGCTGTAAATAAAGATGATCGTGAGGATGCTGTCTCTATAGAAACTGCTGGTGGACTAACCCTAAGAGGTCCTTTACAAGAAATCTCTTTCTTTGTTCTCTCCCTCAAGAAGGTCAAGAACAGATGTTTTCTTTAGTCGGGGTTGGTAGAAATTGATACATTTTGGCATTTAAACATTTTTAATCTCTTTCGTGAATAACAATCTAAACATTAAAAGCAGCAAAGAGTCCTGTGGCACCTTATAGACTAACAGACGTTTTGGAGCATGAGCTTTTGTGGGTGAATACCCACTTCGTCAGATGCATGATTTTCCCCCACAAAAATAAAGGACATTCACATTTGACGGGATTTACTAAATCCCCCACAAAATCTAAACATTCACATTTGACGGGATTTACTAAAAAAGAATTGTCGTCAGTTAAAATGTATCTATGTATTCATTGCATTAAGAATTCTTCTGCATCCCACCCCTATTGCAAAAGGAGAAATTCCAAAATAAAAAACCTGTGTTAACCTGTGATGTCCATCCGTACATAATAGAAAGACTAAATATACAGAAAAAAGTTACAATTTTGGCACAAATTTTGGAAATTTTACTTATTTAAACAATACTCCAGTTAATTCATATATATACGTATAATTGTCATTGAATCTTATGATCCCTTTTATACCAAAAATGTTTG
Organism: Gopherus evgoodei; assembly: GCF_007399415.2. NCBI lineage: Eukaryota > Metazoa > Chordata > Testudines > Testudinidae > Gopherus > Gopherus evgoodei. The sequence continues at coordinate 51,420,471 of NC_044322.1, forward strand.
TTTGGGATGCTATGAATTCAGTGACACCAGACCTTTATTTTATGTATAGCAAATGCTTTCTGTTTATCATGTATCATAGTTTGTGTACAATGTATTTTATATTGAAATAACATTTTTGTTTAGTCTTTCAGTTGATTATATTTGTTACATGGAATTGTTTCCTCATGGTCATCTTATTTGCTGAGTGGGTACAAAACTGTTTCAGGTGCCAACAGCTTGGGAAAGTATTTAAATACACAGAGGAACAGTGCTATTTCCTTCCATTCATACTCAAGGAGCAAAAGAAAGAGAGAGAGAGAGAGAGAGAGAGAGAGAAACTGAGGTATATGATGTATCTTTTAAGACAAATATAATACAACAAGATTTGGTCAGAACATTTCAGCTGATGAGTCAAAAGTGAACACACTAACAGCATATAGTCAAGAAATCCTGACTTCTGAAAACAGGAAACTGATTGGAATTTCAAAATCACAAGATTGTAAAGAAGAAATGCAATGGGCTTGGAGAAGAGCAAGGAAAGATATATGGTCTGAAGAAAGAAATGGTGTGCAAAGTGCTTACTAGAAAAGCAGAGAGATTTGGGATGAGTTAAAATACAAATGGGACAGAAAACATGACAGGAAACTGTAGACATTGATGGCAGGATGAGAGGACAGAGGAAGGAATGTTAAAGGCAGATAAAGGAGGCAGTTAGAACACTGGCCATGAGGATTTTGATGATCCTGACACTGACTAGGAAAGGTAGTTATGGAATGAGCAAGGGAGAGTGTGTGTTTTTGGAGATAGCGCAGAATTGTTTCTTCACACAGTTTGTGCAGGCAGCTGACAAGATCAGTCTGTTTAGAACGTAGTTCTAGGAAATGAACCAGATAGGATAAATAAGAGAGAATGTAGTGATCATCTGTGAAAGAGGGATTGTGCATCACGTTAAAAATAAAACAAGACCTGAGAGAATAAAGACTTTTCAGGTTTCAAGATATTTCAGACAGGCCTGCTTGTCTCAAGAGTTGGTAATGGTAATACAGTGTTTTGCAGGAGCCTGAATATATATATATATATATTATGCATTAAAAAACAACTACATTAAAAGAACATGAAAGTTGCAAAGTCAAGCACTCAGAAGTTACAAAATGTCAGCATTAATGCTGCCTATGTTACCTTAATTCAGCCTCCTTGTATGCATGCATTAATTACATGGTCACATACTGTTTTTTTCCACAGAACCCCTGCCTCAGTCAATGTACAGGCCTATATGAATTCTGGAGCCAGGGGCATCTAGAGCCATCGCACTCAGTGTGCAGGATGGATCTGCTTTGTGGATCAATCAGAACTGCGCAGTGAAAATGGCTGCTGACTGGAGGAATCCTGTTTCATTTTGTTGCAGAAATTGAAAAGCAGGCAGTGAATGAAGCCAGGGATTGCAAGTCTAGAACGGAGGTAACATGAGTGAGTTTACTAAACCCAGTACTGAGAGCAGCTCCTGAGTTGTAAACCCACTATAACAGTGCCTGTAGATTTAGTCAATTAACTTATCGTCTCAGCCTCAGGGTATTCAGCTCTAAAACATGGAGAGAATTCTATCTTCTGCTTACTCCACAAGGGGTTAACTCCATAAAGATGTAATTAGAGAAGTACTGAGTGTCACCAAATTGTACAGACAGCCCTGCAGTTGCTGGCATCCTAAGAGTTCCCACCCCCTCTCTCCAAGCTTAGCTGCATAAATATCTTTTGAAAAACTAGCCTAAATATTGTAATTGTGTAGAGAGCCCAGCAAAAGCTCCCTGGGTGCAGCTCTGCAGGAGGAGGCTAGAGGTGGCGAGAAATTCCCACAGCCATTTTCTATAAACTTCAAATGCTGTCACTTCACAAACTGATGTGAGCACAGTGGAGTGATTTTCTTGGGTGGAGGGAGGGTGAAACAGTGTTGTGCAGGCTCAGGGTAGGAGAGTTTTTTGTGGTTAAGGCACGGGACTATGAGGCAGGAAATCTGGGTTCCTTCCTGAGTGCCATAGACTGTGAGTAAATCACTTAATCTCTGTGCTTCAGTTCCCCGTCTATAAAACAAGGATAAGAATAGCTAGTATCCCGCAGGAGTTTTGTGAGGCTGGTTGTTAACGTCTATGAGGAAAAGCCCCCATTCACTATGAGTTTTAATCAAACTATAGCACTGAATAAGCAGGTATTCTAATACTTTGATGTATCCCTAATGTGAATCTTTCTGCTCTGTTTGTGCCCTTATCTGGCCACAGCCTGCCCTGAGAAGGCATGGAAAATCCCCTGCCTACATCTGATCACACACCCATTAGCTGCCACTCAGATAGAAAGACAAAACTGGATAATCTGCCTTTCCAGCAGTTTTTTTACGTGAATGTTAGATCTGCGGGAAGATACTGTGCCTGAATGAGATTGCTGCCATCAGCTGTAAAACTGTTTAACTAAGGCCCTGAGACAGCAAGGTACTGAAGTCAATAGGAATAGGAGACCTATATGGGAGGCAGAGGATCTCCCATCCGCCTATTGTGGGGTTACTAGACCTTCCTCTGAAGCATCTGGTGCTGGCCACTGTCAGAGACAGGATCCCAGACTAGATGGATCTTGAATATGACCCAGTCTGGCAATTCCTGTGTTTCTATTTATTGCTCATAGAACTAAGCAATTTGTTTTTCATGAGACGTTTTGGTTGAAAAATGAGATCTCTACACTTCTACGTTTTCCCACAATATCTTTTACCAGTATTTACCAATATCCCATCCTTCAGGAGGCTTGATTCAGTTCAGCTCCAGGGCCATCGGTCTTGTCATTTGCTTTAATGGAAGCCAGATTGATCCTGAATCATCAGTGTTCCATGAAAGCTTATGTTTCTTGGAGCATGAATCCAAGAAAATGGGAAAGATGCCTGCAGGGAAACAGTTACTGATATTATCTAAAATGGCCACGCAAAGCTACTTGGGAAATTATTCCAATTTTAAGCATTGATTTTTTTCAGGTTTTGTTTTGTTTATTAAAAAATGTTACTGTTTTCTTTTCTGGCAGGTGAACCTGGCGTTTCATTTATAAGGGCAAGAATCAGTTTGCACTAATACACTAGAACCTCAGAGTTACAAACACCTTGGAAATGGAGGTTGTTCATAACTTTGAAATGTTCATAACTCTGAAAAAACGTTATGGTTGTTGTTTCAAAAGTTTACAACTGAACATTGACTTAATACAGCTTAAAACTTTACTAGGCAGAAGAAAAATGCTGCTTTAAGCACCTTGAATTAAATGAAACAGGCACAGAAACAGTTTCCTTACTTGCCAAATCTTTTTTTAAACTTTCCCTTTATTTTTTAGTAGTTTACATTTAATACAGTATTGTACTGTATTTGCTTTTTGTTTTGTCTCTGCGGCTTTGTGTACTTCCGGTTCCATAGGAGGTGTTTGTTTGACAGGTCAGTTCGCAACTCTGGTGTTGTCTGAGATTCTATTGTATTTTAAAAGTTCTCTCTCTTAAATTACATCAAGAGTTGGCCCTCTGTGATGCTAGGATCTGCTGACTCACTTGGCACATGACTCTGTTACAATGGGAAATTTGGAATATCAAGTATGTCTGTTTCACGAAAAACTACTTTGAGGTTTTTGCTTTCAGGTACTAATTAGGGGAATTTAGCTTAAAAATGAAAGCTGGTATATTTTAAAACTCTTATTCCCTTTTGGCTAGCTTTTTGCTGCTCTTGTCTCTTGCATGTTGGATTTATTTGATTCTCAGATTATTCTTGAGGGGTTGGCTTCCCATTCTCCATTTCCAATACAGATTTTCTTTAACTCTTAGATCTTTGTGGAGCATGTTGTAATGCCATATTGTTTGGTTCTTATAGTAGCATTTTTTAACCTCCTTCTTCACTTGTTGATTTTAATTTTTACTCCTGGTCACTTGTTACTAGCTAGATTTCTTAATAGATCCCAAATTTTCTTTCCTGAAATCTTATAACTTCGTTCTGCTGCATGCTGTGATCCCATTCTGTACTACTCTGAATTCAAGTAGCCTTATGGTCATTTGTTCAAGTCTTTCTTATTATTCTCAGTCAGCTTCTCTTCATCATTAAGAGGTAGGTTCAGGATGGCTTTTCCAGTCATTGAGGTATCTGCTTTGAGGATCATTAAGTTGTATTATGTATCATATGCATATAAGAACTTCCTTGATAATGTGTGTTTGGATGCATTTTGTTGGCACAAACTGGTATCTGTGTCTTTTTGCCTCAGTTCTCCATCTATGAAATGGGAATAATACTACTTTTCTCCCACTCGATCTTGTCTCTTTAGGTTGTAAATTCTTTTGGGGCCAGGGTCTGTCTCTTACTATGTGTTTGTGCAGTATCTAGCACAATGGGGAACCTGATCTCTGCTGGGCATCTTAAATACTATTGTAATACTAATTATGCTACCAAAAATAATGAATAAATGGGAAACGTTTGTGATCTGAGTGTGGAAATTCAATAAATAAATTAACTGAAATTAAAAGGTAGGAAATTAAAAACATGTAAAAGGAAATACTACTTCATACACCATGTAGTTAGACTGTGGAACTCATTGCCACTGGAAGTTGTTGAGGCCAACAACTTAGCAAGATTCAAAAAGGGACTGGATATGATGAATATGCAGAGTTGTCATAATTAATAATAAAAAATTGGAAGAACTGTTAGAACCCATGGTTAAGGGATTAAGCTAATCTCTAACTACAAGAATTCAAGGTGACACCTATATGGGGTGCAGATCATCCCACATCTGCCTATTGCGGGGTTATTATACCTTCTTCTGAAGTGTCTGATGCTGGACACTGTCAGATCCCAGATTATATGGACCTTGAGTCTGACTCAGTCTGGCAATTCCCATGTTCCTGTTTATTATTCATAGAACTAGTCAATTTGTTTTTTGTGATAAATTTTTTGTTGAAAATTGAGCTTTCTACACTTCTCCATTTTCTCACAATATCTTTTACCAATATTTTTATCACTTATTTCAAAATATTTTCAACATATTTTTGTTCACTCAAAACCTGGCTTTTGCTAAGAAAATGTACTTTTGGTGATCAAAAATGGATAATTTCTAAAAACTAAAATGTCAGTAAAAATATTGTGTGGATTTTATCCAAAATGAGAAAGGGGTCCATTTTGTATCATGCCAAATGAAAACAACTTTGAAATTTCCAAATATTTCACAAAATCTTTGTCCTGTTTTTTGACCAGCTCTAATTACTAATTATTTACTCAGATTTACATTTTAGTAAGAAAGAGACACTAACAGAGTTCTGACATGGCAGTTCTATTTAAAAACTTTGGACCAGACTCAGTGCTGATGTAAAAAGAACAGGAGTACTTGTGGCACCTTAGAGACTAACAAATTTATTCACAAATCAGGTGTAACTTGTTTATGAAGTGTAACTGATTTGACATCCAGGGAGTGTACAAAAACTGGTGTAACTTACAAACTCAGCAGAGACAGAAGAAGGTGATTAAGAGAAAAAATAAATTAACAGTAGGCTGTCAAATTAGTCAGCCTCAATTGTGTATTATTTCACAGCTTCATATTAGCATCTTTCCCCCACACACACATGAGCACCTTTTGCTTCCACATTCTTATCTATATGTCCACTGAATGCCAGATTGGTGCAAGTGATACTACTTTACGATTGACTTCCATTTATACTTGTTTTCTGACCAGCTTACTTACCCTATGGTTTTCAAGTCACAGCAGAATTTGTCCCAAACATTTCTAATTGAGCTGCACCAACTTCCATCAAGTTGGAATTTGACCATTTCTTTTTAAAAACTGTTCAATTCACAATACAGACATAATAAGAAACGTTTCCTCACTGTGTGAACTGTCAGAACAGAGCACTGAGGAAAGTGGATGCTGTTAACTTTGATAATGGAGAACCACTTTTATCACTTCTTCACATCATGGCTGAGGAATTTTTTTTTTTTAAAAAGTGCTTCCTGGTGACTGAATCCTCCAGAAGTGCTGCAGTTTGTCACATTAGATCAAACTTTTCTGAAATTTCTGAAGAACCTCCAGATAAAAGTGTTCGTTGGCAAACAAAGTCACTCTCAGATGCTGGGCTGTACAATCTTCTAAAATAAAACAGCAATTAATTTGGAAACAACTACCATGCCAAAGAGGATTTCATTACACTTAAACCCAAAATGTAAAGCAAGCCATTACTGAACATACTTGTTGTGGGGATTTATCCAACTAACTTTGGCACTTTTAGCTAGAGTGTTTTGCTACTGTTTGCTTGATTCTTGGTTGGCATAATAATCTGTAGTTGTGCATAGTCTTCTGATTACTACCTGCATAGCCTCTGTGATTTCAGACTGTTTGAAGAACATTCTGCTATTGAGATACCATTCAAATATGCAAATACACACAGTGGGAGTGCCCACAAAACACACTTTCCCATTTGACTTTTTATTTTTGTAAAGGAAGATAAACATTAAACAGTGGAAAGAACAAAAACATCATAAGGTTTGTGTATAGGAACTAACGTGAGACGATAGAGAAGTTCTCCAGATGAAAGTTCTTGCAAAACAATAAATACGCTATCCTTGAAAGTTATGAACATTGTTTTCATTTAAAAGCAGCTCTCACATGGGCTACGTAGCAGTTTAAAGAAATCTGATTAAATATTTTAGACTACTGTCTGATATTTATTATCAGAGTGTCTAACCTCAAACACCCAGCACATTAATCAGTTGATGACTTACCAAATTTATAAGGTTTTCCCCCCCTTGCTGAGAACATCAGTTAGGGCTTCTGACTCTTGTGTATAAATCTGAAACCTCAACTGGCTCAGACCAGAGGTAGGGGGCAGACTGAGGCAGTGGTACTGTCTGTAGAGAAAGGTGGGAGTCTTGTGGAGTTCAAGGCTAGGCTCAGACAGCACTAGTGCAAAACAGAAAAAAATGATCAGAGGGCTGGGGCACATGACTTACAAGGAGAGACTGAGGGAAGTGGGCTTGTTTAGTCTGTAAAAGAGAAGAGTGAGGGAGAATTTGATAGCTGCTTTCAACTACCTGAAGAGGGGTTCTGAAAAGGATGGAACTCGGCTGTTCTCAGTGGTGGCAGATGACAGAACAGGAATAATGGTCTCAAGTTGCAGTGGGGAAGGTCTAGCTGGATATTAGGAAACACTATTTCACTAGAAGGGTGCTGAAGCACTGGAATGGGTTACCTAGGGACGTGGTGGAATCTCCATCCTTAGAGGTTTTTAAGGTCAGGCTTGACAAAAGCCTAGTGGGGATGATTTAGTTGGGGTTGGTCCTGCTTTGAGCAGGGGTTTGGACCAGGGGTGGCTCTAGACATTTCGCCGCCTCAAGCACGGCAGCATGCCGCAGGGGGCACTCTGCCGGTCGCTGGTCCTGCAACTCCGGTGGACCTCCCACAGGCGTGCCTGCGGGAGGTCCACCGAAGCCACGGGACTGGCGGACCCTCCGCAGGCATGTTGCCAAAGGCGGCCTGCCTGCCACCCTCCCGGCGACCAGCAGAGCGCCCCCCACGGCATGCCGCCCCAAGCATGCGCTTGATGTGATGGTGCCTGGAGCCACCCCTGGTTTGGATTAGATGACCTCCTGAGGTCTCTTCCAACTCTAATCTTCTATGAGTCTATTCTAAGTTTAGAAAGGAAAGGGGAAAATGGTAGAGTCCCGTCCTTCCCCTTAACAATCTCAAAGGCACCTGGGTTCGGAACATGACCTTTTAAAAAGGCATTTTTTAGATATTCTACAAGTGTTTGTATATTAAATTATTTTACTCTTAAACTTTGACCTGTTGCTAACACCAAATGGTTGAGAACTGTGGGTTTGAGATTGTTACAGTTACATTTTATCTAGCAGGAAAGGTGTTTTGCAACATAATGTGATGAAATCTCATATTGAGTATGACTGAGGATGAACTCCAGCCCTCACTGAGTTGAGATGACTTCAGTTACTGTATTTCAAAAGTTCTCTAAAATACTAACCCATTTCTAGTCCATAGCACAAAGGAGGGGGGTTTTGTGTTTGGTTTTTTTTTTTTGCTAGTGTGAGATCAGAGTGGGGGCCCCGCTTCCAACACAGATACAATAGAAGAATATTCAAATTGCTCTCAAGGATATTTATTGGCTATTGTGATACAGGCGCCATGGGTTACAATGCAGACATGAATTTGAAAAGGGAAAATGGCATGGCTGAAAGGTAGCTGGTAATGATCTATGGAGTCTTTCTTCTCGAGGTGGCCAGCTCAAAGCCAGATTGCTTTGGTAGTTGAAAGTTATCATATGACCGCAGTTCAATGGCCTATGTGAAATGCGTATAGTTACTAGCGAAATTAAAAGCACCATCACAACTGAAACCAAGTAACACCTTTAGTAGAGAATCCAAAGCAGGAATGGAGAGAGAGACTGATTTATGAGCTCACCCTTTGCTCTACAAATTGGGGCAAATTAATTAGGCAGCATGGGGAAAGCTGCACCAAGGTGAGAGGCACTTTAAAAATACCACACTGGATACCATGCCCGTTCCATGGCTGTATGGCTTTGAACTACAGAAAATACTAGTTGGGAGATGCTTAATGCTTCTGATTCAAAGTGAAGACAAAGTGTGCTTGTCTCTCTCACCCACAGAAGTTGGTCCAGTAAAAGATATTTCCTCACTCACCTTGTCATTCCAACTGGCAGCAGCCACAGGCTTACCACCAATGGTATTAACTAAAGGCTCAACGTTACAACCCAGGGGAGGAGGTTCTTTTAATCTGGTGCCCTAGTTTTCAGCTGCTACCTTTACAAGTGATGAACAGATTTTCACTGATCTAATTCTATTCTTGTCCCCGCAGTGAGGGTCCTTTTTTTTTTTTCCCCTTCAAAGAGGCCTCACCTTGTGAGGAACTGTGTGCCTCCTGGCCCATACAGAGTCTCTTCACTCCCATTGACTTCACTAGGAGCTCCAGGCTCTCAGCCTATCCCAGGAGACATTCAGTGTCTTGCTGGATCTTGGTCATAAGTTGTTATTGGTACTGTGGCAGCACCTACAGCTTCCAGTGAGGATCAGGGCTCTGTTGTGCTAGGTGCTGTACATACATATATCAGAAGATGGTTGCTGAGCCAAAAAGCTGAAATGTACACCTAATTATCCAGTGTGGTATTTTTAAAGTGCCTCTCACCTTGGTGTCTATGCAGTGAACAAAATCATAGGGAGGCATAAGAATCAAAAAGATCATAGACATACAGAGCTAGATCCTGTGTTTGTGCTCTGATCCCTTTGTGCTACTCAGGTAGCACCAAGGGATGGATTCTGTCCATAAACAGTAGCTGGAGAATTCTCTGGCTGGTTAGAAACTCCCAAATGCTGTCTAGGGCCCTTAAGCAGGAACCAAATCACTCACTACAAATAGCTGGCCCTCACCCTCTCTCAACTCACTGGCCTTTGGAACCCATGTCCCCTGCCGTTTAGTTGACGGTGAGTCCCTCAGTCAGGGTATGCCAAGCACAGTTCTGCTGCCTGTGATTCACACATCCCTTTATTGCTCCTGCCCCAATCAACAAGGAGACTGGAGTTCCAATAGCAGCTAAAAGTGATCATGTGAGCAAGCATTTGACCCTCCCTCTCTCCACTGTGTAATGACAGAGCTAATTTAGACTCAGTTGAGAGTCTTATTACACACCGCAGAGCTGAAATCACTGATACCTAGGTCTCAGCATTAGACCTGCTTTGTGACTGTGTTTCTGATGCAAGAGGCTGCCTAGTGTGCACCAGCAGTGAGGCTCCCCCACTAACAGCTGAAATCACTGAGAACTGTATTAAGTAGTGGGCCCTGAAGACATCCTGGCCAATCGGCTGGCAGGGCAGCCAGCAGAGAGATGATGTGATTGGCCAGCAGGGTGACTGGCAGAGAGGACTGGGGCACGACGATTGGACAGCAGGGCATCTGGCAGAGAGGCATGGTGATTGGCTGGCAGGGCGGCCAGTGGGGAGGAGCTGTTGAGCGAGTGCCTGGGCAGCAGAGTGAGTAAGGTGCCTTCTTACCCCCCCCTCCACTCCAGGTGGGAGGTGAGCTCTGCAGATGCATCTCTGAACTCTAGGTATGCACTGACCAAGAACAACAACTCTGAGTGGGGTACAGAGAAGGGACAGGCACATTAAATGGACATTTGGTTGCTGGACTTAAGAATCTGAGGGGAAAAGGACACTGCCCCAATGTACTCTGGCATGGGCCTTTTGCTCATGGTTTTATTTTTATTAATCCTGCTTGTGGCGTTTTCCCAAATTGATGCTGGGTGACTTCGCTCCATTTAATAAGTTTCTTTTTTACACTCAGACTCTGTGATTGCGAGAGGGGAAGTATTGCCTCTCAGAGGTACCCCGGGGTCATGTGTAATTATCCCAGGTCACTGGGTGGGGACTGGAGCTGGTTTTGTGTAGTATTGTTGAAAAGGAACTCCTAGATACTGAACTCAGCCCTTGTTACTGCTGATTCCAACAGGCAGAAGGGCTACATATGCTGTATTCTCATTGCAATCTCCTAGCCACTAGAACATGTCTTCTAAGATTTTTTTTAAAAACCCTGTTCACACAGATGAGCTGCTTGTTGAGTTTAATTAGAAGAATTTGAGCTAAAAATTGGAGGATCCTGTTGTTAGCACCAAATGGTGACCTTGCTGTTGTTAAAATTGATAGAAAAACTCCCCTTTACTCCAAGGGCTGCAACAGCTAGGCCAGAGTGCTGAATTTTCCATCTGTTTTTATACTTCCAAGTGAACTGTGGCCCATTAGGAAGATGTCTGGTAGGGTTAAGCTAGCCCTTCAATTGGGCAGCAATAAAGTGGAAAGGTGGGCAAGAGTGGTAGGAATTGCCACTGCCAGACACTCCTGAAATAGGAGGCCGAGACTGACCAGGAGGTTATTCTGCCCCTGCAGACCGTGTCTCCTCCCTCTGTGGATGAAGAGTGTGGCAGCTTGGAGGAGTATCTGCTGGAAGACACAGTGGGAATGGGGGGAGTGCAGACTTGCCATGAGGCGTGAAACCATTTTCAGTAACACAGACACCATCAGACTGGCAGTTCTTTGTTTGCTTATGTCATTTTTTCCTCATCCTGTGCCTGAGTCTGTTTCTGTGGACTGGACAAAGAGCTGAGAGGGCAGAGGTCACCAGTGGTGGGGGATGCTAGCTGAGGCATCTAGTCAAGAGGGAGAAGTGAGTGGGGAATTGTTAACAGTATAGCTAACAAGAGCTGGTGCCTTTTGATATTTTGCTAATATGTTGTTTCTTTTATTCTATTCAAATTCTTATACAGCCCTCGCCACTCTAGTATCCAAGCGTCTTCTAGAGATGTATGAAGTGATGTGAATGATATCTGTCACATGCCACTGGTTCATTCTTCCTCCCTCTCCCCAGGGAGAAATTATGTTGGGATTTTAAATGCTTATTATATTAGATGTGCAATGTGTCCTGTGCTTATATTGGCAAAAACAAGGGCAAAGGCCTGCTCCTTGCACCTGGAGTGCAAGGTTGTGGGGTGAGTGGTGGTTCTTAATTCATGGGAGAGTTCCTTCTACAGTCTAGGCCTGGCCCTGGCCCTGGAGAAAACTGTCTCCTACATGGCCCAGCTTTACTCCACTGTACTTGAGGAGAGGAGTTGTTGAATGTGGTTCTCATCTCAGAGCTCTAGGTGATTTTTTTGGTACCCTATGTTCACACATTTAAATGCTTTGATGACAAGGACTGAGAACTTGAATCTGACATGATGTTCTAGAAGGAACCAAGGTAGTGAGCAGAGGACATGACAGATATGCTTGCAGACCAACTTGACCAATTGTAACTTGTGAGCATCTTCAGCTGCAGGAGAGCACATTGTGGCAGCTATCTCCTCAAAGTGCCTGTCAGCGTAACCTCTGTCTCGCTTAGGTTCTGCTTTGTCTGTCTGTTCTTCATCCGTATGATCTTGTCCATGCACTAAGCCTGCCCAGTGACAGTGGGGTTGTTGTATGTTGAAGGATAGATAGATAATACGAAAGATAAATATTCCATTCCGATTTTAAAGCACTTTGTCTCTTCATCTGTATGCCTGGCAGATTGGACACTACAATAATACAAAAATAAAGTTTAAATTACAATATTAATTAGTAAGAAGAGGAGGATAACTTGCCTTTAACAAAAATGTCTTATTTTTATTATCTGTGAGGGCTGTAACTTCTGAAAACAGATGTGATTTTATAATGTAGGGTACATTTGATTTTATGTGATTTTGTTAAAAATGTTTAATATGAGAATTAGTGTACTCTACTGCAATCTAATCTCAAAGGAAAAGCTGGGTAATACCAAACCGGACAGCACTGAGTTGCACAGAGGATATTTAGGTGAAAAGTCACTCTAGTTACACATTAATTAAAATCCAGTATGGGAAGCACTTTATTTGATCTCATATTTGATGGAAAAGCCATAAATTACTTGCTATAATTGATATTGATCTCCAGCAAGGAACTGAAAAATGATCTGTTTTAGTTAGAAGGAAGCACAGTTCACACCTGTCTATTCATATCCTGCACAAAGCATATACAGTTTCCAGAAACTGAAGCTATAGTTTCAAAAGTGTTCTACTCACCCTTTTTGTGTCTGTTCTCATTTTAACAAGGCTCCAAACTACTGCAGGAGCTCAGCTGTGCAGTCACTTAGCAACAGACATTACAGTTACAAAACTACAAAAACTTATCCACAGCTATACCACATGAAGCTATGAAGCAATCCTGTCAGATGTCTTAAGGTAAGCAGGCTTAAATGTAGCCAACACTGGGGTGGGACAGAAACTTGTAAGGTGCTTCAAGAAGTGGTGTTAGTGATTAAGTAGGTTATATATTTCATTCCGAGTCAATACTGAAGCAATGCCCAGACATGGTGTTAGGGAGACTACCAAGTATGTCCAGACTACCCGCCATATCGGTGGGTAACGATTGATTTTTCGGGGATCGATATTGCTTCTCATCTAGACATGATATATTGATCCCCGAACGCGCTCCCGTCGACGCCGGAACTCCACTGGAGTGAGCAGCGGTAGCGGAGTCGACACAGGGAGCTGCGGACGTCGATCCCACGCTGTGAGGATCCGAGGTAAATCGATCTACGATACTTTGACTTCAGCTATGCTATTCACGTAGCTAAAGTTGCATATCTTAGATCGATACCCACCCCCCCAGTGTAGATCAGCCATCTTGATAAGGGTTTGAAACCAAGCTCCTCACCACCTTTGCTCATCAAAGATTCAATGACACATTCTGCAGGAATAGGGCTGTTAACTCACCAAATTTCAATGTGAGTAATAGCATTCTGCCTATACAAATTGCCTCTGCAATTTCAATTATTATTCTTAATTTCCTGTTCTAAGCTGTTGCGTAAAGTTCTTATTTTAAATACCTACTACCTTCCAGCTCAGAATTGATGCATTTAGTGACATAAGAAGAGATTCCTCTGTATGTTTGCAGATTATATGCAGTTATTCAGTGTGCAAGGTGTTTTGTTTGTTTGTTTTTGTTTTTTTTTTAAAAAGCATATATGGAGACATCTTCTAGTCAACCTTAGGTCTTAATATAGGACGACATATATTTGTATTTATTTTGATGTCCTGAAGATAACTAATCAAATTGCTAGATTTTCTGGTGAGGTTGATAAGATCTTTTTAAATAAAATCCCCCCAATTTTTTTTATATAACTCATATCTCATGTTTTTTCCAAAATCTGTAAATTTGCCATTTAACAAATATATGAAGTCAAAAGAATATAGATAATATAAAGGAGCATGTTTTAATGATCTTCCCTTATGTCAGCATTGTTTTGTGACTTTAATATTACATTTATGGGTGTTCAAGATATATTTTATATATCTGAAAAAAATCACTATAGTTTTTGGCAGTGCATTTATAACTTAACAGCAACCTCTTCAGTACATCTATGAATCTGATTTGCTTACTTCCAGTTGTTGAAACACAGTTGCCATAGTGCCTGAAGATGCACAAAATATTCTAATTTTTTATACAAGCTATGATGGTTTGGGGAACCTATGTATGACTTTTGAACTCTGATTGCTGTCACAAAGTTAGTATGAAGTTGCTGCTATGAAACTTGCCATATCACTGTGGCCAGGCCTACACCACAAAGTTTTGTGGGCATAGCTATATTAGTCAAGGGTGTGAAATAACCACACCCCCTAACCAATGTAGCTATCCCAATAAGACTGCTTCTGTCAGCATACCTAATCTCATAGAAATGTGGGGCTGGAAGGGACCTCAAGAGGTCATCAAGTCCAGCCCTCTGGGCTGAGGCAGGACCGAGAAAACTGTCCTAGACTATCCCTGACGGGTGTTGATCCAACCTGTTCTTACAAATCTTTAACAATGGGGATTCCACATTCTGCCTCTGAAGGCTGTTCCAGAGCTTAACTACTTTTATAGTTAGAACAGTTTTCCTAATATCTATCCAAAATCTGCCTTGCTGCAGATTAAGCTCATTACTTCTTGACCTACATTCAGTGGATATGGAGAACAATCCTCCTCATAGCTGCCCTTAATGTATTGAAGACTTTTATCAGGTGCCACTTCAGTCTTCTTTTCTCAAGATTAAACATTCCCAGTTTTTCTTAACCTTTCCTCAGAGGTCAGGTTTTCTAAACCTTTTATCATTTTTGTTGATTCTCCTCTGGACTCGCTCCAATTTGTCCACATCTTTCCTACAGTTTGGCACCCAGAATTGGACATGATATTCCAAGTGAGGCCTCACTAGTGCAGAGTAGAGTGGGACAATTACATCCCATGTTTTACGTACAACACTCCTGTTAATGCACCCCAACATATTAGTCTTTCACAACTGCATCACGTTGTTGACTCATTCAATTTGTGATCCCCTAAAGCCCCCAGATCCATTCCTACAGGATTGCCATCTAGCCAGTTACTCCCCATTTTTTAGTTGTGCATTTGATTTTTCCTCCCTAATTGAAGTACTTTGCACTTTTTAAAATTGAATTTTATTTTGTTGATGTCAGACCAATTCATCAAGGGTGTATTGAATTCTAACCTTGTCCTCCAAAGTGCTTGCAACCCCTCCCAGCTTGATGTAATTTTGAAGTTTTATAAGCATGTTCTCCAATCTATTATCCAAGTCATTAATGAAAACACTAAATAGTGCCAGACCCAGGACTGACCTGCAGGACCTCACTAGATTCGCCTTCCCAGTTTGCCAATGAACCACTGATAACTGCTCTTTGAGTATGGTCTTTCAACCAGTTGCACTCACCTTGTAGTAATTATGTCTACTCCACATATCCTTAGTTGCTTATGAGAATGTCCTGAGGAACTGTGTTAACAGCCTTACTAAAATCAAGATATATCATGTCTAAAGCTTCCCCCCCCCTCCACATTCACTAGGCCAGTAACCCTGTCAAAGGAGGAAATTAGGTAGGTTTGGCAAATCCATGCTGGATATTCCTTATAACCCTATTATTCTCCAGGTGCTTACAAACTGGTTGTTTAATATTTTTTTCTAGTATCTTTCCAGGTATTGAAGTTAGGCTGTGACTGCTTTGTAATTCTCCAGGTCCTCTTTGCTTCCCTTTCTAAAGATAGGTACTATGTTTGCCTTTCTCCAGACTTCTGGGACCTCATCCATCCTCTATGAGTTCTTGAAGATAATTGCTAATGGTTCTGAGAGTGCTTCAGCTAGTTCCTTAAGTACCCAAGGGTGAATTTCATCAGGCCCAGCCAACTTGAATACATCTAACTTATTTAAATATTCATTAACTTGTTCTTTCTGCCTTCTTGTTAATATTAATTGCTTTGAGTATCGGATCACCAATAACCTTTTTTAGTGAAGACCAAAGCAAAATAGGCATTAAGCACCTCAGCCTTCTTCATGTTATTAACTTTCCCTCCCCCATAAGTAGAGGACCTACACTTTCCTTCTTCTTTCTCTTGCTCCTAATGTATTTTAAGAACCTCTTTTTAATTACCTATTATGTTCATTGCCAGGTGGAACTCATTTTATGCTTTAGTCTTCCTGATTTTGTCCCTATATGCTTGTGTTGTTATTTTGTTAATCCTTGTTATCAATTTGTCCATGTTTCCACTTTTTGTAGGATTCCTTTTTGATTTTCAGGTCATCAGAATTAATCCTGATTTTTTTCCTGTGGGATCTTACCTACCAGTTCTCTGAATTTGTTGAAGTCTGCTTTCCTGGGGTCCATTGTCGTTTTTCTGCTGCTCTCACTTCTTCCTTTCCTTAGAATCATGAAATCTGTCATTTTATGCTCACTTTCATCCAAATTGCCATCCACCTTCTGATTTGCAAATAATTCCTCCCTGTTTGTCAGAATCAAGACTGAAATTGCTGTCCCCTTGTTTACTTCCTCCACTTTCT
Source organism: Gopherus evgoodei (assembly GCF_007399415.2). Taxonomy (NCBI): domain Eukaryota; kingdom Metazoa; phylum Chordata; order Testudines; family Testudinidae; genus Gopherus; species Gopherus evgoodei. Next base: position 51,436,881 of record NC_044322.1, read on the forward strand.
GAAGCTAAACTTGTCCCCATTAAGTTCCAAGAATTTACTGGAAATTTTGTGATTTGCCATATTACTTTTCCAACAGATGTCTGGGTCATTTGGAGAGGTGGTATTGCCATGTTGATAGAAAAACTCCTTCAGTCTGCATAAGTTTCACTTAAACTAAGGGACTCTGGTGGTACAGTGATACTGGCAAAATGTCTGTAGTGTAGATGAGGCCTGAATGTATCTATTTAAATATGGACTTGTCTATGGACTGGCAGGGCTGTGTCATGCCTGTCGGGCCAGGTAAAATGGACGGTCATTAGAACTCAGTTGCCACCAGTTCAGGTGGAAAGATGTGAATGACTATGGGTTAGCTAGGAGTTTGGGAGAAGACGCTTCCATCTACTTCTCTGAAGGGAAAGGGGAAGTAGAGGGAGTGGAAAATTCCCAGAGTAGAATAAAGAGACAGAGAGGTGACAAAAGAGGCATTTAAAAAGGGGTTTGTAATAGTCTAGCCCCCCAACAAAAGTTGGCCAAACTCAGTCCCCCAATTCCCTTGGCCCCTCAGAAACAACTTTGTGACCATTCTTGGGTTGATTTTATTAATATAAATTAGTCAAACCCATGCCTCGTATCCCTGTATTCTACCCCAGACACATATCTCTGGCCCTTTAGTGTCACCATCTCCAGCCCTTAGGCTTCGCTGCCTCTGCTGTTCATAGCCTCTGGTTTCCCAGGCTTCCTTCTGGCTCACCACAGTCTCTGCCTTCATCACTCAGGCCTCCCTGCTTCTGGTCTCTCAGCCACCTTTATTCTCCCAGCCCTTATATCTCCTTAGAGATCTCCTAGCTGCAGATACTACCCTGTAACCCCTATCAAGTTTGACAAGAACACAAGTATTCAGGCACAAGAGGATTGAGCCTACTTTTCTTAGAAGGGCCAGACATCCTATGATAGGCTCATGGGGGAAGACTGAAGGGGACACACAGGAAGTTTTGGGCAGGAGAGGTGATGAGGACAGGAACAGACTGTCCAGGATAAGGGACGGCAGGCTAGGGGAGAAGGCTGCATGTTTCATAACACCATGCATACATGTAGCAGAAGGAACTTGGCTAACCCCAGACAACTCTGACTCTAGCCCAGAAAGTGTCCTGGAATGATGAGGAAACTAAGGCAGGGAAATGCATGTACTTTCTATTCTTTTTGTATCGATCTCTGTATTTCTCATGAGATTAAAAGCAATAGTTTTAGAACAATGTGAAAAGTCTCTGTTCTAAGTATTACTCCACTCACATGGCCCCTGAAGTAGTAAAACTGTGGGCCCAGAATGCCACATGACCGGAGTTCTGAGATAGGATGTGGTTAAGCTCTAGGGAGACTCTGAGGGGTCAGCATGGTTTTAAGGGCTGGGCAGAGTATTGTGTGGCCACAGCTCCCAGAAGGGGCACCAGAAAGAAGATTTGCACCCCAAGAGTGTGCCCAGATGCCATAAGACCAGGGGTTCTCAAAGTCAGGGTCAGGACCCCTCAGGGGGGTCACGAGGTTATTATACGGGGGTCGCGAGCTGTCAGCCTCCACCCCAAACCCTGCTTTGCCTCCAGCATTTATAATGGGGTTAAATATATTAAGTGTTTTTAATTTATTAGGGGAGAGGTCGCACTCAGAGGCTTGCTATGTGAAAGTACAATAGTTTGAGAACTACTGATTTAGACACTGGGGATTTAAAACATCTGGGAATTTCAGCAGCTGGATTCTCTCACAGCATTCTGGTGAGCGGCCAAAAGAGGGTGCTGACTGGCGCTGTGACATAAGTATAGTAAAATCTAAATAGCGTATATCATCTTACAAATTTATCCTTCAAGATAATGCCAAATGAGACTGTAGACGGGCAGACTCACCCCTGCAGCGCCTCCTGCGGGTGACGCCTGGGAATTAGCTCATTCTAGCTCTGGAGCGCCCTTTGCAGGCTGGTGATCCACCTGTCCTCTGGCCCCTGTGTCCCTCCCTGGAGCCTTTTACATGGGGTGCTGCCCCCTGGCAGCAACCCCCTCAGTCTTAGGGTCTCCTCTCCCTGGGGAACCCTCACCCACTATCCCCACCTTGCCTCAGTATAAGGCTACTGCCAATCATTGTCTAGCCCCTGCCCTGGGGCAGACTGTATTATCAGCCTGCTCATCACTAGCAAGGTTGGGTTTGAACCTGCTGCCTTGGCCCTTCCCCTGGGCTGCCCTCTGCAACCCCAAGTACCTATTAGCCCAATGCTAAGCTGCAGCCTGGGTCTTTCCCAGCTGGAGCTCCCCAACTCCTCTGTCTTTTCCAGCCCTGCTTCACTCAGGTACCTTACGTCCAGCTCCCTACAGCCAGGCCCATTTCCCTCTATAGCTAGAGAGAGACTCTTTGCTCCTGGCTTCTCTGCCTTTATAGGGCCAGATGAGTCTGTTTGGGGCATGGCCCCAGCTGCAGCCACTTCCCCCAATCAGTCAGAGTTTTACCTTGCCCAGCCTAAAGCTGCCTTCTCCAGCCACAGCCGCCTCCCAGGGCTGTTTTTACCCCTTCAGGGCAGGAGCAGGAGACCACCCTGCTACAGAGACACAGTCAGTTAAGATATTATCATACATGTTTAAGTCTCTCTCAATGATGCTATTTTATGAAATAGCTTTTAAGGCAGTTATAAAAATGGTTATCTCCCCATTAACACCTACACACACATTTCATCAGCCTCTATTTCACTTCTGTAATCTTACAGCTCAATCACTCTATTGTGAGCAATAAGCTTGCTTCTCATTTTATTCTCCTCTGCTAAATAGTGGAGGTTACTGATTCAAACGTGGAGCCAATTGTTTGACTATACTTGCGGTTCATTCTTAAATGTTCAGGAGACCAAATAACCCAACATAGCCAAATTTATTGTCTAAAGAAAAATGGCACAGCCCCAAAAGGAGACATACATACCTCCTTCTCACAGTGTGCTCACCTTACACAGAAGGTGTACTACAAAGAGATGCATTTCAACTAGTGGTATAGGGTGATTTCACAAGTTACAAAACTCTTTCCACATCACTAAAATCCAATCCCCTCCCATTCATAACAGTTCCTTCACTTGTTTTGTTCTATGCTTTTCTTATCTCTGTTTTGGATACTATTTTCCAAATGATGGGCATAGAGGTACATCCCAATCTGTACTAGGATACACCATTCATGTATCTTAGCTTTGACAGGCTTCCTATTTTCTGAGGTCAAAGCTGACTTCAGCTTTGCAATGTTTTGTGGGATACTTGACATGGGTGAATAGAATTGTGGAGAAAGCATAATACATTGTTAACATAATTTCCCAACACCTAGATATATAATGTATGTTATATTAATGCCATGCACGTAATATCTATTAATGTAGTTTATACTATACCGAACATATATTTATTGGTTAACAAGGTAATCTCAAAATGTCAATTTCCCCTGTATAAATGCAGAGTCATGGGAATAGTTTCTGGAGGATGCACAGAGAGTACTGTGTATAGCCAGTGGATGAGGTTTCACAGGCCTTGGGTGGCAGGCCAGTCCTTGCCAACAGACAACCTGCCAACCTGAAACATATTCTCACCAGTAACTGCACACCGCACCATAATAACTCTAGCTCAGGAACCAATCCATGCAACAAACCTCGGTGCCAACTCTGCCCACATATCTACACCAGCGACACCATCACAGGACCTAACCAGATCAGCCACACCATCACTGGTTCATTCACCTGCACATCCACCAATGTAATATACGCCATCATATGCCAGCAATGCCCCTCTGCTATGTACATCGGCCAAACTGGACAGTCTCTACGGAAAAGGATAAATGGACACAAATCAGACATTAGGAATGGCAATACACAAAAACCTGTAGGACAGCACTTCAACCTCCCTGGCCACACTATAGCAGACCTTAAGGTGGCCATCCTGCAGCAAAAAAAACTTCAGGACCAGACTTCAAAGAGAAACTGCTGAGCTTCAGTTCATCTGCAAATTTGACACCATCAGCTCAGGATTGAACAAAGACTGTGAATGGCTTGCCGATTACAGAACCAGTTTCTCCTCTCTTGGTTTTCACACCTCAACTGCTAGAACAGGGCCTCATCCTCCCTGATTGAACTGACCTCGTTATCTCTAGCTTGCTTTCTAGCATATATATACCTGCCCCTGGAAATTTCCATTACATGCATCTGAGGAAGTGGGTATTCACCCACGAAAGCTCATGCTCCAAAACGTCTGTTAGTCTATAAGGTGCCACAGGATTCTTTGTTGCTTTTACCTCCTTGAACTGACCTCATTAGCACTGACCCTCCCCCCAGCCCCCGCACTTGGTAAGACAACACCTACCTTTTCATATGCTGTATATTTATACCTGCCTACTGTATTTTTCACTCCATGCATTTGATGAAGTGGATTCTAGCCCACAAAAGCTTATGCCCAAATAAATGTGTTAGTCTCAAAGGTGCCACAAGGACTCCTCCTTGTTTTTACTGATACAGACTAACACTGGCTACCACTCTGAAACCTGACACTCATATGTGAAATTGCAATAGGAATTGCCTTACTGAAGTTTTCTCTCACTTTCCTCTGGGAATCTGCTCTCCTATTTTCGTTTTAATCTGGCAGCTCACTATCTCAGCCAACATGCCATATTTGAATACATTAATTTTTCTGTTATTATCTGACATGGATTGTTATTATTTGATTGACAGAAGAGCAAACTAAGAACCAGTATACAGAGAGTCTTTTTCTTGCTTAGCTGCTGGGGCAGAGAGAAAAGGAAATTACTTGTCACTATATAGGGATTAGACATTTAAATGGTTAATGAAAATATCCACAATTACACTAGATAGGATAGAAGAAAGTTAGGGATATATAAGCACTCAGATTTCAGGGGATAAATCAACTGTTAACTGATGGAAGTTTGGAAGAAATTTCCTCTATAGATGACAAAATCTTTCATCACAAGGGTCCCTTGCAGTGTCTGGTGCTGGATATTGTCAGAGGCAGAGTACTGGATTAGGTGGATCACTAGTCTGATCTAGTACAGCAATTTCTTTGTTCCTGGAGGAGAATAAGGATACGTATGACTAGTCTCAGAATGCTGGAAGGATGAGTGGTTGAGACACAAAAAATAGCTAAGAAGAATCATTCCAAAAAAAGATTTGGTCTGCTTCCGGATTTAGTCTGGCAGGGATATAGGAGATCAATTTACAGCAGGGGCCAAAGATGCTAGGCAATTTGTTTGGGGCTGCATGCTGTCTCTAATCAGTATCACATTGCTGTGCACTGATGGTGAAATAAACAAGAATTCTTACTTTTTACACTGATACCAATGAACACCAAAAGAGCGGACAGGCCAATCCTGCACAGATTTGGGTAGTCGTATAGTGGGGTGGGAAGGAAGTGCAAATCATGATTGGTTTGTTTAAGGGGTGCTTTTATCTCAGTGCACTGGGTAGAGCAAAAGAGAACTGTAACTTCTCCAGTGTGACACCATCTAGCATTGTTATGCTGGAACACAGGCAGTGTTAGAGCTTTGACTTTTCCTCAGTAAATGCATCTTGTGTACATAAAGAAAATGTACTGGGTCTGACACTGCTCTCTTCCTAGAGTGAGGCCTCCATTCATCAAGGCTCTTGAGCATGTATGTAACTTCAGTGGAGTCAGCAGAGTTATATCCATATAAAAACTGGTCTAAGTGAGAGTAAAATTGGGGCTGGTTGTTTTTTTTTCTAAATTATGTTGCATTTTTGGACAAACAGTTGAATTTTCAGCTGGTGTCCATACTTGTGCCTACAAAATATGTCAGCACCTCTGATTTGCACATGTTCCTGCTGCATGTTGTAAATTCTGCAGCCTCCATCAGGGAAGCCAGCTGAAAGTTTGGCCACATAGTACCCAACGGTGTACCCCCATTTACACCATTACTCCTATTATTTATTGATTAATATTTGTATTACTGGAGCATGTAGATGCACCAAGATCTGAATCCATTGTGCTAAGCTCTGTACAATAGCATGTTAAGAGACAGTCCCTGCCCCAAAGAGTGTACAGTCTAAACAGATGAAACAGAGGTGTGGGGGGGAGAGAAAACATTATAAATCCCAGTGTTACAGATGAGGAATTGAGACACAGAGAGATATAGGTCCTGATTCAGCAATACATTTAAACACATGCACTGAACGTTAAGCATGAGCTGAAGTGCTTTGCTCAGTTGGAGCCTAATTGACATACTTAAGGCCACAACAGAAGATACGTGGGAGTACCAAGAACTGAACTCAAATCTCATAAATCCCAATCCTATGCCTTAAACACAAGACCATCTTTAATTTATTTTTAGCTTAAAAATACTCTCAAATGATAAAAATGTTCTGTACTTAATTGTAAAGATTGTGAAGAGTTTTTTTTAATAGCTTCTAAGATTAAGGGGATGATGATAAGAACTGCTGGGTCTTTTCTAGTTCAAGAAGTAAATAAAGAACTAGTTCCATTTTCCAGGAAAACTACATTAACCTTCTAATTGGTTCTTTTGCTTCTAGGAAGTCCAATAGACTTAGAGTTTCCTGTTGAAGAGAGGTGTGTGGCTGAATTTCAGGCCATTCATTTGAAGCGACTCTAAAACAAATATTTGTCTGAACTTTGAATACCAGAATCAGAAAAAAAAATGTTTATAAACATACACTGACGTTATTGATGACATACTTGGCTCAAATAACAAAAGCTTATCAGCATAGAGGGGCTCCGAAAGTAGTATTTGTAAATGCCTAATATGTGTGTAAGTGAGCAATTTCCTGTAAATCAATGTACCCTACTTTAGATTTCAGCTTAATGGCAAACCTGACCTTGAAAACAAGTGACACAATTACTTTTGATCTCTTTATGAAAAATGCCACATACCTTTTGCTATTTTCTCTTCTCCTTCTAGCAGAAAATTTGTAGTCCTAATAAGCCTCAATTAAATTAAATGAGCAATATAAATCTGGAATACCTAAATGTATAACCAGGGAACAAAGACTGAGTCCTTGGACATTCTTTATTAAAGGATGTCCCTTAATAAACAGATAACTACAAATGCTATAGCTGATGACACAAGAGTGAAAGGGGGCCTTGTTTTTTTACTGTTTCAAGAGTGGCCTATTCTGGCCATTAAGAAGAGGGAAAGTAAACATAGGAAGCATATTGATTTAGAGAACAAATATCTATCAACCAACCAAAGAGAAAAAGCACATTCATATTCAGCCATAATATCACAGATGACAGGCTGGTGGTGTTTGCATTTTCTACATGTCTAGTATTAGCAGCGTTTTAATGGGCAAGATCCTCAACTGATGTAAATAAACATCACTGTATTTGAAATCATTGGATTCATACCAATCTACATCAGACTGAGAATATGGCCATATGTTCTTCATATTTGTCATTTAATATGTATCATGATAAACAGAAGCCTATATTTACTGTACCCATTTTAAGTGGGTTTAACCCTATTGCTGAATTAGGTTCCAAGCTCCATCTTGCGCTTAATTTCCAAATCAACATTTAATTCTAATGCACCTACGCTATCTAGCCGAAAATTGTAGGTAGATTCATTTTATTGTATCTTACCAATACAGTTCATGCTGTGCCATTTCCTATAAAGTTAAGGGAATGAAAAACTGTATTGCCACAAAGAGGCAGCCTTCAAAGACATGGTTCAATAAATGGTTTCTCTTTTATAAAGAACTGTAAGCAAACAAAAACTGTTGTATCTCTCCCTCAAAGACATCAGATTACCAGGATGTCTTTCAAAGAGCTGTCCCATTGGCTCAGCTGGTAACTATATTTGCCAGGTGACGCAGGTAAATATGTAACCCTCTGCTCATTGAACTAGTACTGTTTGCAAACCTTTGCTCCGATAGAAGAGATCTTGGTTCTGATTTCACATGTAATATGAATTTGTAAATGAGGAGAAGAGAAAGAGTCTTCATTTTAGTATTGTACATGGGTAATGGAAAAGATTGTCACCACTGTATAGGAGACCTAAGTTAATAGGCATCTTCAGGAATCCACCTCCATTATTAGTGAAAAAGTGTTACAGAGAAGAGAATCCTCTTACTCTGTGCACAAGAGGATATATAAAGAGACAAGATTTTGTCATTTTCCTTCCAAATACAGAGTAATTACAGAGAGCAAGCGAGAGAGTGAGCGGGCACCTCATGTATCTAAAGCACTGGTGGAATTAAGGGAAGGTAAAAGTTAAAATTAATGTTAGAGCAGGCAACTGGGAGCCAGGACTGCAGAGTTCTATTCCTAGATGTGATTTTGAGCAAGTCCTATTACCTGTCTGTCTCAATTTATTCATTAGTAAAATGAATATTAGTATGTACTTATTCTATAAGGTTTTGTCTTGTGAAAGCCTCCTAGTCTGTGAATATTTCTCTGAGGAGAGAGGATATCAAAGCATTTTACAAACAGAAACTAACTGATCTCTAACACCAAAGCCGCAGGCACTCAATATAAGATGCAAAAAATGATCTTGTACCGAAATCACATGTGCTATGTAATGTGAATAGTGTTGTTCACCGTGAAAGAGTATACCCATTGTTCTGTAAAATGTATCTTTTTTAATGCTTCTCTCCCTTTTTTTCCTCCTGCAGCTGCAAATTTTTTAAGCCTCCCTCCTCCATCCCGAAGGTTATCTCAGATAAGGCAGCAAAAAAAAACGCACGCGAGATTAAATGTTCTTTGAGATCATGCAGTCGACCCGCAATGAAAGAGCTCATCTGAATGTGTGGAAGGACACATTATCACAGTACAGGAAAGCAGCCAATGAACGTGAGGACAGGAGGGATGAACGTGAGAACAGGAGGGACGATTGAGGTGAGAGGTGGTGGCAGGAAGATCAGAGGAGGCAGGATGCAACGCTGTGGCTACTACGGGATCAAACAGACATGCTCCAGCATCTGGTGGAGCTTCAGGAATGGCAGCAGGATCACAGAGTGCTGCTGCAGCCCCCGTTTAACTGCCCTCCCCCATCCCCAAGTTCCAGAGCCTTCTCACCCAGATGCCCAAGAACGTGGGAGGTAGAGGGGGGAGGCTTTGTGCACCCTGCCACTCCACCCCAGTGGACAGCCCAAGCAACAGAAGACTGTCATTCAACAAGTTTTGAAGTAGGCTTTTCCTTCTTCTCCTCCCACACCCCACTCGGGCTTCCTTGTCAGTTCTCTCTCTATTTTTATAACCAATTAATAAAGATTACATGATTTTTAAATGGTAATGACTTTATTTCCTTTAAAAGCAACCTCTGATCGAAGGGGGGAGGGTGGGTGGCTTACAGGGAATGAGTCAACCAAGGAGGCGGATTTTTATCAAGGAGAAACCAACAGAACTGTCACACTGTAACCTGGCCAGTCATGAAACTGGTTTTCAAAGCTTCTCTGATGCGCACCGCTTCCTGGTGTGCTCTTCTAATTGCCCTGGTATCTGGCTGCATGTAATCAGCAGCCAGACAATTTGCCTCAACCTCCCACCCCGCCATAAAGGTCTCCTCCTTACTCTCACAGAGATTGTGAAGCACACAGCAAGCAGCAATAACAATGGGAATATAGGTTTCACTGAGGTCTGAGCAAGTTATTAAAGTGCGCCAACAACCCTTTAAACATCCAAACATACATTCTACCACCGCTCTGCATTTGCTCAGCCTATATTTGAACAGCTCCTGACTACTGTCAAGGCTGCCTGTATATGGCTTTATGAGTCATGGCATTAAGGGGTAGGCTGGGTCCCCAAGGATAACTATAGGCATGTCAACATCCCCAACAGTTATTTTCTGGTCTGGGAAGTAAATCCCTTGCTGCAGCCATTTAAACAGATCAGAGTTCCTGAAGACGCGAGCATCATGAACCCTTCCTGGCCATCCCACATTGATGTTGGTGAAATGTCCCTTGTGATCCACCAGTGCTTGCAGCACCATTGAAAAGTACCCCTTGCAGTTTATGTACTGATTGCCCTAGTGGTCCAGTGCCAAGATAGGGATATGGGTTCCATCTATCGCTCCACCACAGTTAGGGAATCCGATTGCAGTAAAGCCATCTACTATGACTAGCACATTCTCAGAGTCACCACCTTTGGTAGCAGCAGCTCAGTGATTGCTTTGGCTACTTGCATCACAGCAGCCCCCACAGAAGATTTGCCCACTCCAAATTGATTCCTGACTGACTGGTAGCTGTCTGGCATTGCAAGCTTCCACAGGGCTATTGCCACTCACCTCCACTGTGAGGGCTGCTCTCATCTTGGTATTCTGCTGCTTCAGGGCAGGGGGAAGCAAAGTTCCATGAAAATGCCCTTACGCATGTGAAAGTTTCACAGCCGCTGGGACTCGTCCTGCACCCGCAACACTATGCAGTCCCACCACCCTGTTTGTGTCCCAGTCCCAGAATCAGCATTCCATGGCATGAACCTGCCCCATTAACACCATGATCTCCAAAGTGCCGGGGGCCGCGCTTTGAGAGACTTCTGTGCCATGTCCTCATCACTCTCGTCACCGCGCTGCTGTCACCTCCTCCTCGCCTGGTTTTTTCAGGTTCTGGTTCTGCATAAACTGCATGATAAGGTGTGAGGTGTTTACAATGTTGGTGACTGCTGCGTTGAGATGAGCAGGGTCCATACTTGCTGTGGTATGGCGTCTGCACTGAAAAAAGGCGCAAAACGATTGTCTGTCATTGTTCTGACGGAGGGAGAGGTGACTGATGACATGGCTTACAGGGAATTAAAATCAAGGAGAAACACAAACGACTGTCACCCAGAATGGCCCCCTCAAGGATTGAACTCAAAACCCTGGGTTTAGCAGGCCATTGATTTCACAGAGGAAGGGAGGAGGGAGTAAATGAATACAAAACAAATTGTGTCAATTTCTTGTTTTGATCCACTCCATCTATCTTTTACATCTTAGGCTGACAGCAGATGGTGCAGTTTGACTGCTAGCCATCGTCATCTCCTGGTGCTCGGCAGAAGATGCTGCATTACGACGGCTAGCAATCCTCATCTCCTGGCTGCTTGACAGAAGATGGGAATGACCTGACTGAGTTACTCCCATGTCTGCCCAGGTGCCCCTGACCAACCTCACCGAAGTCGGCTAAAAGAGGACCCAGCAGCATGATGACGATGGCTACCAGGCATAATGTACCATCTGCTGCCAAAAGGCAATGAGCTGCGGCTGTGTAGCAATGCAGTCCCACATCTGCCAGCACCCAGGAGACATACAGTGATGGTCATCTGAGCAGGCTCCATGCTTGCTGTGGTATGGCGTCTGCACAGGTAACCCAGGGAAAAAGGCGCGAAACGATTGTCTGCTGTTGCTTTCACGGAGGGAGGAAGGGAGGGGGGGGGCCTGACAACATGTACCCAGAATTCCAGTGGGCGGGAGAGACTGCGGGAGCTATGGGATAGCTACCCACAGTGCAACGCTCCAGAAGTCGACGCTAGCGTCGGTACTTTGGATGCACACTGCTAAATTAATGTGCTTAGTGTGGACGCATGCACTCAACTTTATACAATCTGTAGCCAAAAATCGAATTCTGTAAAATCGGAGTAATTTCGTAGTGTTGACATACCCTTTATATGAAACTAGGACTTAAGCAAATGATAGCACCATTTGCTCTGAGACCTACATTTTGCAAACACAGAAAATCAGAAATTATTATTAACAGCTTGAACACCGATAACTAAGAATACCACCTACAGTATATTGTAAAATGGCAAGCAAGACAAAAAAAATCATCTCAGTAATGAATATAGACCTACAGTATATCTGCTGGTTCAGGCTTTCATTGAAATCAAAGAAAAACATTGACCTCCATGGGAACAGGAGCAGGTCCTCTGCATTGATGGCTTCGAGGAGTTCTTTAAAGTAACCTTTAATCCTTTTCCAGTTCAGACTGTTCCTTTTAATCTGCACTACAATATAGTCTCTGTTCTGAATAGCTCTCCCCAGAATATTTATTGTATTTTTGTCTCTGGCCCATTGCACTGTATTTTTTTATATTGAGGGCTAGTAATTGGAAGGACTCCAATCCCTCAGCTGTGTCTGCATTGTGGCTTATTATTTCATGCAGGTGAGCTGGTCACCTAACCCTGTATTTCTTCACAGAAATCTACCTTTGTGCAATTAACCCAAGAAAGAATTATTCCATGCAGACGTCCCCCTGCAATGGCAATAAAAGCCAGAATCGTATGTTTTATTATGTGCTTCAACCCCTCATTCCCCTGCACAGTCTCCCTTGTCCCAGCTACTTTTCTTCTGTGAAACTAGTCCATCCTTCCATTTTCACCCCAGTCCTCCAGCCACAATTTAACAAATGACCTCCTGGGTACTGAGATAAAGTTTAGCACAGCCAGCAAAAGCAGGCTCCGATATAGTTCTTAATACTGAAATTGTGCACAATTCCTTGGATTCTAGTGTATTAGCAGAGTGATGAGTTCTGGGGACGATATCAGATGTGCTGTAAGCCTTGGAATTCACTTACTATATGGGAATGTTCTAGTAGAGAGAGTGTCTTGCCTGTGTTGTTTGAATCCCATTTTTGGAATAAGAAACTAACACATTAATTGAAAGCTCAATGAAGCTGGTAAAGTAGATTGGTTGTAATGTCTAACCATCCCTTACTGCCCTATGAAGAGAGGCTGGCCTAAAACTGCCCACTTCCCCTGTACTTTCCACCTCAGGCCACTTTGAGTTGCAATCACTTCTCTATCTTGGGTTTTCCATCTGTGTGAAATAAAAAAGCCCGATCCTTTTCATTAACTTCAATGGGCTGTATGTGTGTGATTTGAAAATGTTACATTGTTACATTACCCTTGTGAAATGCATTGCCCTTATTCACAGGATAATTCAATAGACTGCATGGAGGACTATTCAGATGTATAAGTGCTGCAGGATCAGGGCCCCCCAAGGGTGGGGGGGGGCGGGGCAAGTGGGGCAATTTGCCATGAGACTCGGGCTCCACAGGGGCCCCCCAAGCAGGAGCGGCACCATGTTTTTTGGCGCCCTAGGCGGGGGTCCTTCTGCGCTCCCGGTCATTGGTGGCAATTCTGTGGTGGGGGGGTCCTTCCACGACTCCCAGTCTTCAGGACACTTTGGTGGTGGGTCCCAGAGCTAGTGAAGGACCTGCCACAGAATTGCCGCTGAAGACCTGGAGCACAGAAGGACCCCCCTGCCATTGAATTGCTGCCAAGAGTGGCAAAATGCCGCCCCCCCCCCCAAATCCTAGGGCCCTAGGCAACTGCCTAGGTTGTCTAAATGGAAGCGCTGGCCCTGCCCGAAAGAGAACAGCTGAGGCTCCTGCCCCAGCCCCTAACACCCACCTCCGCCCTCTCCCGGAGCCTTAGCGCATCAACAGCATTCCCGGACAGTGCTGCAATGTGGCTCCGGCAGGGCCCCTGAGCCCCGCCCCACTCAGAGCCGTGTGGTGAGAGGGTGGTGCTGCGAGCTCCAGACTGAGCTCAGCTCTCTCCGCTAGGTGTGGAGCTCAGAGCCCTGCCCCCTGACCACGTAGCTCTGAGCGGGGAGGGTCTCAGGCCCCGCCAGAGACTCGCTGCAGCTGTTCAGTGATGAGCTGAGGCTCCGGGTGAGGAGGGAGCTGGGGATAAGAGGCTGAGGCCAGGGGTTGGCTAAGGGGCAGGGAGTACTGGGGACAGTCAGGGCAAAGGGAGGGGGTAGAGGTTGGGGGGTGGTTAGGGGACAGGGAATGGGGGGGTTGGATTGTGGGCATTCCAGGGGGTCTGTCAGGACTCAGCAGGGGGGGGGAGTGGATAGGGGTCGGGGAAGTCAGGTGACAGGGAGCAGGGGTGGGGTCCCGGGATGGTGGTGGGGTCTCTGGGGGATGCTGAGGGGCAAGGAGCAGGATGGGTCGGGGATTCTGAGGGGGGGTGGGCAGTCAGAGGCAGGAAGTCGGTGGAGGTCGGATAGTGGGCAGGGCCAGGCTGTTTGGGAGGCACAGCCTTCCCTACCCTAAAGCTCATTCAGCAGTTTGAGGCTTACAGAAGAGCCAAGCTGTTAGCTTTTCCATAAGGGCTACCACCCCTTTCACTTCTCAAATGCCAAATTATAGTCTATATTTAATTTCAGTGCCATAGGGAGATTCATGTCATGGGAGGGTAGCTTCATTAAAATTGGGGGAGGGATCACATGAGAAGAGCAATATCCTTCCCAACCTTACCAAGGGAGACCCCCCCTCCCCTGCATTCCCTGAGGCTTCAGAGAAGTTAATTCAGTGGTTCTCAAACTTTTGTCCTGGTGAACCCTTTCACATAGCAAACCTCTGAGTGCGGCCCCCTCCCCTTATAAATTGAAAACACTTTTTTATATACTTAACACTATTATAAATGGTGGAGGCAAAGCGGGGTTTGAGGTGGAGGCTGACAGCTCATGACCCCCAGTAATAATTTCCTGACCTCCAGTTTGAGAACCCCTGGATTAATTTAATTTTAACACCCTGTGTCCATTCACATGCATGTGCTATTTGGAGCATTTCAATTTTGATAACATAGGCTTATCCCAGATTCTGGAACAAGCTCAAATGCTCAGTTCGTGGACTATGTACATAAGCTATACTAAAGACAAACCCACAGTAACCATCTTCAGTTTGTGAGGGACCCCATGGAGCCAGTCTCAAGGAAACAGATAAATGCATGGAGATTAAGTCCATTAATGGCTATTAGCCAGGATGGGTAAGGAATGGTGTCCCTATCCTCTATTTGTCAGAGAGTGGAGATGGATGGCAGGTGAGAGATCACTTGATCATTACCTGTTAGGTTCACTCCACCTGGGGCACTTGGCATTGGCCATTGTCAGTAGACAGGATACTGGGCTGGATGGCCTTTGGTTTGACCCAGTATGGCTGTTCTTATGTTCTAACCTAAATGAACCCAAAGTTATGGAGACAGATATGAGTCAAGGAAGCCAGCAGAGAAAAATCTCTGCCTGGATGGGCTCAGGTGTTTGGTTACAAGCTGAGGTGGTTCAAAAGTTTTGTATTTTTTTTTAAGCAGAATTTTTTTAATGGTTCTTAAAACAATCAGACACAGCAAGCAGCAAATATTTGGCCACACACTTCTGAAACCTCAAACCATGTTTGAGTTTTAGCACACTATTTTCAGCTTTTCAATTAAAAAAAGCCACAACAAATTTTGAAGGAAAGCAGACATTATCTGTGATTTTTTTCTGCTTTTTAAAAACCCCAATTTTTGATCCAGAAAAAGTTTTGATGGAAAATATTTGTCCAATCATTTTAATGAGTTTTAGTGCCTTTTAGCACTAGCTGATGCTCAGAACCAGTGATACCTTGTAAAGAAGTTTTCTCAAAACTGGGTTTGTGCCGAGATGCAGAAGGTTTATTTTTCCCAGGGGCACCCATAGAGGGAGGGAGCAAGTGGGGCAATTTGCCCTGGGCCCCACAAGGGCCCCCAGGAGAATATAGTATTGCAATTTTTTTATAGAAGGGGCTCCCAAAATTTCTTTGCCTCAGGCCCCCTGAATTCTCTGGGCGGCCTGTGCAGGATCAGGCCCATTATCTATTTAGAAGTATATGTGATAAGATAGAAGAAGTAGCTGCAATAGTACTACTGCTTTTAGTGTGGTGAGGCCCAATTCCAAGTAAATTCCCTTTACGTTTTTGATATTCTGTAAAACTAAAAGCAAGAAGCATGATATGTGCTCACTTTTACTTTAATGTTTGTCCTGGAAATAAATTTCTTCTTCAGGCCTTTACTGTTACAGGGAAAATAATCTATATTTGTACATTAATGGTTACCATGTCTTTGTTGCTAGATATAATGTTGCTGGTGGTTGTCAGTTTTACCACAGCTAATGTTTAAATAGTATATATAACTGCCCCATAACTTTTTTGTTCTGTTAAGGTTGCAAGCCAAACAGGCATATTGTGAAACAATGATGCAATAAACCATTTTATTACATACGTCCCTTGAATGCACTGAGGTCCTTATCACAGAATCAATAAAGAGTTGGGCCAAATGGGTCAAGTGTGATGTGACAGGTCTCTGTTTTGTAGGAATTCTCTCTGTCCCATTCCCACCAACATCATGTCTGAACAATTTTTAAATATACAGTAATGGTGACAACCATCTCCCTTGAATGCCTCTTTTAGTAGATTAGGCTAGAATTTTCAAGGGAGTCTAACGGAATTAGAGCTCAAATACTATTGAAATTCAATGGGAGCTGGGTCCTTTAGGCCCCCTCTCAAAATCCCAGACTTAAGGTTTGATTTTGTAGGGTGCTGCAAGATGTGCAGACCCAAAGCACCAGCATTCAGCATCTGCAGAGAGGCATCCTGTAGGGTGGGATTCCATTAGAGCCTGAGTACATCTAAAAATATTAATTATTATATAGGTGTGTCCTGTTTGCCATGTTCCATTGTGATTCTTTCCCATGGTCTTCCTGCTAATGGAGTTGTGAGGAACAAGTCCTTTTCCTGATTCTTTCTCCTGATTCTGCACACTTCGGTTTTAAAGCTGTACTTCAGCTAGGCCACCATACTAGAATTTTAGTTTTTGCACGGCTCTTAGTCACCCCAGTAGTCCTTGTATAGCCAAACAAACATCTCATTTCACAGGTGCCAACTGAGACACTATAAAGCAGAAGAAAAGCACAAAGTTTCTCACAGGATGAATACACACTGTTAGCATTTAGAAAAAACTTCATTTTAATTCATGAACTAAGCAGAATTGACCTGAAGGGAATGAAATAGTCATGGAATGCCACAATGTCATCCGTAGTTATTTTTCAAAGTAGAATCACACTTTTCAGGAACGATTTTCAAAAGAGTCATCTATGCAAATGTGTGCACAAGAATCTGTCTGAATCTTGGCATATACTTCACACAGTGCTCAACCAATGTGGTATTTATGTATGCAGATGATCAGAGGCGCTAGCTGAGACTGAGATCTTGGGGAAAGCTTTTATGGTTTTTACCTGCTTACGCTATGTGAGCACACACTCACGTCGCATGCTGCCTTTTGGAATGGAGTATTAACTGGCTTCCTTAAAACACCACCAACATTCTCTCTGGCCTGGATCCACAAGGGTATTTAGGTGCCTAAACTCTAGAGTTAGACACCTATCTCCCACCTAAGCCTCAGTGTCATGCACAAAGGTGGTGAAGTAGGCAGCAGAATGCCTAGCTCATCTGTGGGACCTGACCTAGTAAGCATGCTCAAAGGCTGCCTAACTCCACAAAACAGCTGGCCTGGTGGGGTGGGGTGGGGTGGGAGGAGGAGGAACTTTGGTGGGTCATATTCTTAGGTGCCTATTTCTCCCTATTCATTGACTAGAGAGCCAAGGTACCTCACTCAGGCTTTTAGATCCCATCGCTATTCCAATGATTTTCTAGGCACCCTCGAAGTAGCCCAACACCTAAGTCCCTTTGTGAATCCAGGCCTTGGTCTGCTTCATGCAAGTCAATTACTTGCACTTTTTGTCCATAGCATAAATTTTCCACTGAAGCTGCGTCTTATTCCTCTGCTTGGTTGCTGTGATGAACCTGTAGAGACATTGATGTCTGCCAGGCCAGCCTGCTAAAATGGAAACAAATTGGGGCATTGAACATAGGTTTTTCTGAAGGGAATTTGTATTCTTCTGAAGGAAAATGATTTCTGACTCTGTCATGCAGGGAGGCAGGCCATATTATGTTTAGGCTTGCAGATTTAGAGTATATTTTTTGATAGTTTTGATGGGTAATAGCAAAGTTTATTTCAAATAATTTATTTTCATCTTTATGTAACTTGTCATAGTTGTGGGAAATTATAGGAGGAGGTCAGAGAATAATTATTTAATGACATAGATGTTGCAAGTTGATAGCTTTATAACTGTTAAAACACAAATGGTCAACATCACAGGTCAAAATATACAAAGTAAATCTCTCTAAACCAAACTCTAATCAGTTCTCAAGCAGCACGTTTCTCACTTTGCCTAGCTGTAAATTTTTATTGATGGAAGTGTGTGTGTGCGTGTGTGTGTGTGTGTGTGTGTGTGTGTGTGTGACATCGACATTTACTTATTAAAAAATCTAATCCTTCCAAGACTAATTACATTTGTTCAACAGCAGGTTTTTATTTAAATGTACAAGCAAAAGGAATTTTCAGTCTGAGTCTTCTCTGACATTTCCATATTTCAGTCCCTTGGTCTCCTATTTGCATTCTGTTGTCTCCATCCTCAAAGATGCAGGACTTTTAAAGAGGAAGGATAGTCTAACTTGTCCCTAACCTGGGACTCAGGACAAGTGGTGTCAATCCCCTGTTCTGCCACTGACTTCCAGTGTGTGTGTAACCTTGAGCGAGTTATTTTGTCTCTTCACTTTATCTGTAAAATGGGGATAATCTCGAACTCACAGGTATGTTGTGAAGGTGACTACATTATAGGTTGTGAGGAACTCAGTTACTATGGCAATGGTGATTACATATGTAATATATATTAGATAGAGTCCCTGTACATGACAGGTTTATATGGATACCTTGGGTAGATTAAAGGAGTGGGGCTGGTCTGACAGTGTTGACTTTTGACATATGATTTACATTGACACTATTTATTATAATTATTACTATTCAAGTAGAAACAAGTAGTACCAGAAGAAAACTAAAAGGGAAATATTTAAGGACCCCTCCTTCCAAAACAAGTTAGATTTCCCCAAATTAGGGTCTACCACCTATAGTCATGTGAAAACAAGATACTTAAAGATATTTACAAGGTAAACTAAGAAAGGATTTATTAACAAGAAAGATATACAGATATTAAACAGATATAAAACAACAGATATAAAACAGCTCAGTGGTTTACCAAACAAATGGGCATTAAGCCCAGACCCCAACTAGAATAAATGGGCTACCAAACAGTCTTAATGTTACAGTTCAATGACCACAGGCTGGATGGGAACAGTTCACTTCTGCCTCTGTTGCAGAGAAAGGGAACCATGGTCAGGGAACCTCCAGGACTATACCACCAGGGATCAGGAACCACAGATGTCCGGCGCAGGTCACCATATGAATTGCCGGTAGGTGGTTGATGTTCCTTTGAAGAATCACGCAGCTCAAACGCAGGAACCTGTCACACTACGTCAGCCCCTTATAGCATGTCCTTTTACCAGGCAGATTACTTAAGATCATGTGACCCTTTCCCACTCTTTTGTCTGGGTTTCACGCCTTTGCTCAATTGCTCGGCAGGATTACATAAACATTAACCAATCAAAAACTGGACACCACAAAAAGGATGCCAAACCAAGCATGAAGACAGTGACAAAAATAAAATGGCTAAAGCTCCCAACACAAGGGCTAAATTGAAGATTAGATGCTAGACAATTCCCCCTTAACAGATGTGCTCCTGGTTGAGGGCCGGGGCTTCTGAGGCACTAAAGTGTCTCCTCTGCTGTTGCTACCTTTTCTCCCGCCCTCCTGAGGAGAACTGGAGTTTTCAACAAGCCACTTCTAGGGGATCAGGAACTCTCTCCATGTGGCAGGCAGTAGGATGTGTTCTAACTCTGCTTGCCCAGCCTATAGCATTGCTCCTGCAGAAGCTCTTTTTCTGACTAGGCTCCCCTGCCTCTTGCTGCTGCCCTCCACATTCAGTGCCCTCATGGAGAGATCTGGGGCCTTTAAGAGATCATGCCCTGGGAATGGCAGGGACTCTGGCTCCATGTAGAAGGTGGTGAAGGGGGGTTTAGGAGTCAGCTTCTGTCCAGTAGATAATGGGAGAGTAAGGGAGGGGAAGGAGGAAAAAGGCTTTCTAGTAGCAACCTCCTTTTCCATTGCTACATTGTTTCACTGCACGTTTTTAGGGCAGGGATTGTCTTCTGTTCTGTGTACGAGAACAATGAGGCCTCAGCCTTGGCTGACATTTGTAGGTGCTACTGGAAAACACAAAGAGGTCTGTCTATCTTTTGTAAACTAAGCTTTTCTGGTAAACTGGCCCGAAAGCTTGAATATTCAACGTTATTTGCAAGGTCAGTGAAAAGCATCACTATCTCTGATGGTCTCTTCTTCCCAAAGACTCAACATGGCTACAAGACACTTGAAGCAAAAACATGTTTTATATAAATGTCCTTGTCCAGCATGTATTTTGTTGCATGTACAGTACCCAGTGTGGGAACAAAGTGTCTTAGTTAATGATTGCCTTATACAGTGGCTTTTCTGGTTTCAATGAAAATAACCGATCCCAGACATGCACATGCCACATAACTTTACCACGAGCTACATATTGAATTTAAGCTTATAGGTACCAGGCTTTTTTTGATATTTGCAAGGCAGCAGATATCTTTATTTTCTTGTGAGTAACTTTTTCAGATTCCAGTGGTTTATGTAACAAAGGAGGGTTACTTCCTGGTTTATTAGTTCCTATTTGATAGTGTAAGTATTACATGGCGCATTGGTGGCATGATTCTCTTTCAGATACTGTAGTGCCTACCAAAGAAGTTACTAAAAAGATGAGTAAAACATAGTTGATCAAAAAAACCCAAACCAATCACATACGCTAGTTCACAAAATAAACAAAGCCTCAAAGAACAAGCTTCTGTGACTAAACAAGCAGTCAGAGTTCAGCAGTCCTGCACTTTGATCATGCCTGTAGTGTTATGTCATGTGAGTCTGGAAGGCTCGTCTCTTTTCTCTCCTCCCAGTTTCATCTTGTTTTTGAACGTTGCTTGCCATTTTTGAAGGTCATGGCTGGCACGCCAGCATGAGGGCACCCACACAGTAGGCAGGGTGATGACAGGCTCACGTTACCAGCAGGTGCGTGCATGTGTGTTTGTTTTGTATGCCGAGTGTCTGGAATGAACTCACTTTTACCCCCTCTCTCCTGGCAGTAAAGTAGAATCCTCACCTCCTGACTGAAGAGGTTCACATTGCCTGTGTCATAACAAAGCTTGTACTATTGTTTAAAGCTCTCGTGTTGTCATACAGCCTCCACTGAAACTATTTTCTGCAAGGTACAGTGCACAGCTACAGTATGCACTGTGGAAAAGTACATATCCGCTAGGGTATGTTTAGGCTGAAATCCTCAACAAGGTCGTCATTTCAGAAAAATTCTCAGGGAGAGTGCAAAGTTGTCAGTTTATAGGACATTACATGTGATTAAATTATATCAAAGTCTTGGGGTGGGGGTGGGG
This sequence comes from Gopherus evgoodei, assembly GCF_007399415.2. Classification (NCBI taxonomy): domain Eukaryota; kingdom Metazoa; phylum Chordata; order Testudines; family Testudinidae; genus Gopherus; species Gopherus evgoodei. The sequence goes on from NC_044322.1 coordinate 51,458,026, forward strand.
GAAAGCAGATGATACGATGGAGCATAAAGACCTAAGAAAAGTTGAGGTATGGGGCATGGAGGGCAACTGCTCCTGTCCCCCTATAACAAATTATGCCTCTGATCTTCAGCAATGGCCACTTATTTTGAGTGTCTGACTCTGAGATATCTTTGGCCTCATTTTTCAGAGCTTCTGAATACGTACAACTCTAAATGTATTCAATGGCAGCTATGGGGCTTCAGCACTTATGAAAATCAGACCTAATATATTTCAAACTGGGCAACCAGTGATGGATACAACCCAATTTAATGGCCACTTTTGGAAAATCTGGGCCTTCCTGTTTAGTTTAATGGGCCTTCCCATACCAATAAAAATGGATATAAAATATCACAAACCTTTTTTGGATAAGGTAAGATCGAACCCTAAAATTCTAATCAAGTGGAAGCTTTTTTTGTGGTTCAAAAAGTTTTTGTTCATACTGTTTGTTTCTTTGTTTGTTTTCACTTTAATAAAATGTCCTGGCTTTGTAATTATTCTCTCCGCTTCCTGGCCTTGACCATCATTAGAGCACCACAAGAAAGCCTTGCCTGGCAGCATTTCCAAACTCAGGGAAAGTTGGAAAATGCATGAGACAGTGTGTTCTGATGTGATTTCCAGCCCAATTTGGGGCTGTTTTGTTTAGCAGCTTCTCCTTTCAAGGAATGAGTTTGGAGGAAGTTTTCTGGGTGGTGCAGGAGATGTTAGTCATGTGGCCTTCATTTGCAGCCAGAGCTACATTTACATAAAAAAGGGACTAAAAAGGGGGCTGGGCAATGCCAACATTAGAAACATTAATAAATAAAATCCAAACAAATGACACAGAGAGAATTACAGCATGACACCTTAGCCAGAGGTACATAATGGAGCCACGAGGTCCAGAAAGCATGCAAACAGAGATCAGAGAGGGGTCTCTTAGCACCATCAGTCCATCCCTACGGGAGCAGCCCATGAGTTTTTTTTTTTCTACAGTGCGTATTCTAGATTTTGTTTCCACTCTTGTTTTATATGTTCAAGTGATGATGCAGCCCTATGGAATGGCTCCTAACTCCATGTAGAAGAAGGGTAGGCTGTTGGGAGTCCTCTAATAGATCCTGGAGATCTCATTAGGAGCTAGGCAGGGGTGCAGCCTACAAAATTAATACTCCCCTGAGACCATCCCCCCAAATAAGATGGTGCCAGAAATCCTGGTTCATTGAGGGGAACCCTCACCCTGTTTCTCCCATATTTTTTTTCAGCCAGTCAAAGGTGATCCTACTCCATGGCTAGTGTCTTACCCTTCAGAGATTTGCACAGATTGAACCTGTACAGCATTCACCCTGCAAAAGGGGGATGGTTGCGATTTGTCAGCCTGCTGCGCCATTAAAAGCTGAGCGTGTTCTTTGTTTCTCCCTGTTAAAGAGCCAAAAGTCCCCCAGTGCACTGCATTTCCATGCAGATGCCAGCAGCAAGAGGGGTAGGGGAAAGAGGTGATGATATTTTATAATGATGGGCCCAAACCAATCAAAATAATAAAGGAAAGAGATACTATGAAGCTTTGTTTTACTGCATATCTTTCATCACCACAAGATGGTGATCTAGAGCAGTGTTACTTTAGTGAAAATGTATCCTGTGGCAAGAGTTTACAAGCAAAATTTAAAATTAAAGTCGTTAAAGTGGAGCATTTAAACCAAACCCTATTTTAAAGCTCAGCTAGTGTGTTCGCCTTTGCTGAGTTATATGGCACACATGGGTCACGCAGCTCTCCCTGTTTTACACCAATCTTCCTGTTAACTTCGCCCCTTATTCCCCAATGATCTTCTCCAATTTACCCTCCTCCATTCACTGTCCTAATACAGGAAGGAGATTCCCTTCTACTGTGCCCCTGCCCACCCTCCAGCTGTGTGCATTTCCCTCACAACTCAGCCCCCACTTCCCACCTTCCACATCCAGCTATGTGGAATGAAGATCTCCTACTTTTGCCACAACTTTAGCTCTACTGCCTTTAGCATATACATAACTGTGTCCTTCCATTTTGTAAAATGGCTGTCATCTTTGCCCAGTGCTTAATTTGTAATGAAAGAGGTGCAGGGGCTCACGCTGGGTGGACGGAGAGCCGCGGCTGCTGGCTGGGCACCCACCTCTGAAGGCAGCACTGCTTTCAGAACTGGGCTGCCAGGGAGTAGTGGCTGATGGGCAGAAGCCCAGAGGTGCAGGGGCTATGAACTGCCAAGCCTAGAGGTGCCGGGGCAAATTAAGCACTATCCATGTCTATATTGCAGTGGTTGGTAAGAATATGAAGGACAGTCTCCAGCTCCTGTGTGTGTGTAGGTTCTTAAAATGACACACACACATACATACACCCCTGCTGCTAACTAAAGTATGTAAACTGGGGTCTAGCTATATTCCCAATGACTATGCCTCCTTGACAGCTTGAAGAACTAGCGGGTGCATTAGCTGGGCTCACCTCCTTGTATTCAAGAGTGTATTTAGTGGTCCATCTTGCCCTTATGCTGCATGGGTTGCTTCCTGGCCCTTCAGCTCCCCACCAGTGTATTGTATATGGAACACGGGGCAAGATCTTGCCCATAGCTTGGGAGCTCTGCCTTCTCAAAGAGAAGGGGTAGGATTTTCAAAATCACCTAGATGAGTTAGTGATTTAGGACTATGACATTTGTACTCCTAAGTCACTTAGGTGCTTTTGAAAACCCCAACCAAGGTATAACCCTGGCTTGTTTTCTGCATTTGTGATGGTAGCTTACAAAGAATCCCTCATTTCAAAGACTTTGTAAATAACATGAACTGTGCTTGTTTTCCATATATCTTAGTAATCATGCACATTGTACTCAGCACATCAAAATAAAAAGAAACAAACAAAAAATCTCTAAAATGGAAACAAGTTTGGTTATTAAGAATGGGCATGTTTCTGAGACATGGAATTTAGTTTACCTGACACAGATTACTAATGGCTCTGTATTATGTTGTTCTGATAGCTTTCCTAAGCTTTCCAGTTCAGCAGACCTGGCCTGGCCATTAAAGAAATAGACCAGTCTTGCACCTTTTAATCATTTTGTGGTTTTCCTCTGGCTGAAATTCTTGAACTCTGTCCTAATTAGTAATTAAACGCTCCCTCCTGCTCTTCATAGCAGTGGAGTCCAAGCAAGATCGTTTGGAAGAGAGCATTTCTTTCTGCCTTGGTTTCTAAAGGTATGTCAGCTTAGCTGCTGCCTAAGACTCTGATCTTTGAGGGCCTGATCCTGTGAAGTTGAGAGAATTCAGAACCACACTGGACCAGGCTCTGCAATAGGTTGATAATATGAAACAGAAATTAAACATTTGTAAGGCTGAAACTAAGATCAAAAGGTAGCTAGATGCTTTCCTGTTGCAGAGTATTATGGTTTCTTATCAGTAGCCGTGGCACTGATTGAAGAATATTGTCATCACTGTTATCCAGAATATATCTTTACAGGGAATATGTTATTAGTTTTAATACTCTCTCTCTCTCTCTCTCTCAATTTACATATATATATACATATATAGAAACAATTTGAAAGCTCCAGTAAGATATTTTTCAAGGTCACTAATACAGGAACAGAATCTCTTGTACCAGTTCAAGTGTGTTTTTATTAGTCTCATTGTGGAATTTTGACCCATCGCTGCTTTGTCCATAGTGAGACTATAGAAAAGGCTGATACCACTGCTGTTGTTGCATGGAGCTTGTTTGTAAAAAGTAATTTTATCAGCTGCTGCCAGACATACACACCCAGTGAGACAAGGGAGATTGGTCTTGTCCGGAGAAAAGAATAGATAAGACCGGTTCTAAACTCTTTGGAGGGCTAATATTTCTATACCTGTATAAAATACTTACAGTAAGTGAATGTTAATTGGAATATTGATCCTGTTGCAGTAAATGTGTATGTGATACTTTACTTATTTAATATGTATTAATTCTTTGGATGTATGAAAATGTATTGTTTCTTTTAGCTTACAAAATGATTTACTTCTATTTTAGGAACTGTCCATAAATCATGTAATGCATTAGGGAATAGGTGGGTCCTCAATTTTGCATGTTTGTTTCAGTGTTACAAAGTATTACAAGGGATGGGTGAGTCTTGAAAATCAACAAACTATATGGTATATAATTCATGGACAGCCCCATAGCATATATATTACCAGTATATGTCTAGGACACTAAAATTTATTTTTGGTAAGCAGTTCTTTTCCTCACTGGGTAATAATTATCAACAATATGGAGGTCATAAAATAGTGCTAAGAATTAGAATCTCAGGCCATGGCTACACTAGAGAGCTGCAGCGCTGGTGAGGGGGTTACAGCGCTGCAGCTTAGGATGTGGCCACACTTGCAAAGCACGGCCAGCGCTGCAACTCCCTGGTTGCAGCGCTGGCTGTACACCCGGTTGAGTCTCGGGTGTAGGGATTCCAGCGCTGCTGATCCAGCGCTGGTCAGCAAGTGTGGACGCCCACCAGCGCTTTTATTGACCTCCGTGGTATAAGGAGGTATCCCAGCATACCTTAGAAGCCTCTCTGGTAATCATGCACACTCCACTGCCCTGGGCTCAGCTGACCTCACCTTTAAATGCCCCGGGAATTTTAAAAATCCCCTTCCTGTTTGCTCAGCCAGGTGTGGAGTGCAATCAATCATTCAATCAATCAGCGACCATGCCTCCACGCCCCAAACGAGCCCCAGCATGGAACAATTCCGAGCTGCAGGACCTCATCAGTGTTTGGGGTGAGGAAGCTGTGCAAGCACAGCTGCGCTCCAGAAGGAGAAATTATGATACCTATGGGCAGATATCGCAGTCCTTGCTGAGAAGGGGCCATGAACGGGATGCATTGCAGTGCAGGGTCAAAATAAAAGAGCTGAGGAGTGCTTACTGCAAAGCCCGTGAGGGAAATCGCCGCTCAGGAGCTGCCCCCACAACCTGCCGTTTTTACAAGGAGCTGGATGCCAAACTTGGGTGTGACCCCACTGCCAATCCGAGGACCACGATGGAGAGTTCAGAGCAGGGAGAAGTGGGGCAGGATGTAGAGGAAGCCGACAGTGAGGCTACTGGCATGGAGGGAGACACCCCGGAGTCCCAGGAGGCATGCAGCCAGGAGCTTTTCTCAAGCCAGGAGGAGGCTAGCCAGTCGCAGCAGCTGGAAGTTGCTGGTGAGGAAGAAGCTGCAGAGTGTGCTCGGGGTAAGCAGATTTTTATGTTTTGGGAGAAGAGGGTTTGGGTTATGGCTGCCTGCATGCATGCCTAAATGTGGAATAGCCCATTGATTTGCTCTATCACGTCTCTGTAATCTGCCTCGGTAATCTCTTGAAAAGTTGCAGCCAGAGCGTGCGCAATTTGCTTTCTCAAGTTTATCGGGAGAGCCACCGTGGTCCTTGTCCCGGTCAGGCTAACTCGTCCGATCCACTGTGCAGCGAGGGGTGGAGGGACCATGGTTGCACACAGGCAAGCTGCATAGGGGCCAGGGCGGAATCCACATTGCTGTAGAAGACCCTCCTTCTCTTCCCAGGTAACACGCAGCAGTGATATATCTGGCAGTAGGAAACCCTGTTGAGAATTTAGGGATACTTGAGTGCAGGGTGCCAGGTACGCGGTCCCCCCCCAGTGCCGCGGTGCTTTCCGGTCTCCCCCACCCCCTTCCAGCACGTAGCCAGCCCCGTGGTGCGCTCCGGTCTCCCCCGCCCTTCCCAGCAGGCAGGCAGCCCCGCGGTGCTCTCTGGTCTTCCCCCCCTCTTCCCAGCAGGCAGCCAGCCCCGCGGTGCGGTCCGGTCTTCCCCCCCCTTCCCAGCACGTAGCCAGCCCCGCGGTGCCCTCCGGTCTTCCCCCCCCGCTTCCCAGCAGGCAGCCAGCCCCGCGGTGCCCTCCGGTCTTCCCCCCGCCTTCCCAGCAGGCAGGCAGCCCCGCGGTGCGCTCCGGTCTTCCCCCCCCCTTCCCAGCACGTAGCCAGCCCCGCGGTGTCCTCCGGTCTTCCCCTCCCCCCCTTCCCAGCAGGCAGCCAGCACAGCTTTGCTTCCCCCCCCCCCACCAGCAGGCCGGCAGTTACGCGGACTGCCCCCCCCCCCCCCCCCCGCCAGCAGCTTGTCACTTTCCTGTTCACTACTGTCCCCTGTGCAGGACACCAGCTACCTCCTGTACCCAGTGCAGATAAACCCCAGTGACCCATCGGTCAATTCCCCCTCCAAGGTGAAGTCGGGGCAGAAACACTCACCCCATTGCTCGCCATGCCTTTGCTTCCCTGGCCTGTCTGTGTTATGTTAGGTATGTGGGAAGGATGCTACAAAAAGTCTAAAAACTCCTTCACTGTGTGATAATAAACAATGTAGCCTCTGTGTATTACATGTTTCTATCTATGTTTTTTTTAGTGACCTTGACTAATGCAGCCAGATCACCGGCCTCACGTCGCTTGCAGAACTTGAGAAAAAATCCACGAAAATCAAAAGAAGAATTGATCAAAGCAGTTATGATTCACTACAACAGAGAAAGTAGGAAGACGCAGGAATGGAGAGAGAAAATGTATGAGTGGAGGCAAACAGAAAGCAGGAGAAAGGAATTGGCTACCAAAAAATCTCAAAGCAGATGATAAGCCTCCTGGCTCGCCAAACTCAGTCTTTCGAGTCTCTCGTAGCCATGCAGGCAGATCTGTACAGTGGTAACCCACACCCCTCCCAAAGCTCTCTTTCTTGTTCCCCAGTATTTGCACAAAACACCTTTCTCCAGCAACCAGTTTCTTATTACCCCCAGCTGCCCCCAACACCTGTACGATCACCTACCAGCCCTGATAACTACAATTCTTACCCTGTGCACTCCACCCCCATTACCCTGCAGCATAGTAATCCTGAAGTGCAGCAGACATTGAACAGTAATCCAAACAGGACATATTCAAACCTCTGAATGTACAGTCCACCACCATAACCCCCCTGGCCTTTTATGTACTGTACTTTGAATAAAGGATTTTATGGCTTTTACAATACGTTTTATTATTGCAGGAAGTGGTAAATATTGTACCCCAAGGTAGAAAGGAGCACAGCAAAGGCACCAAACATTACTGTTGGCTCTCTGCATCAAATTGCTCCCTTAAGGCATCCCTAATCCTTGAAGCCCTTTCCTGGGCCTCTCTAGTAGCCCTGCTCTCTGGCTGTGCAAATTCATCCTCTAGGCATCGAACCTCGGAGGTCCATTCCTCACTGAATCTTTCACCCTTCCCTTCACAAATATTATGGAGGGTACAGCACGCGGATATAATAGCGGAGATGCTGCTTTTCTCCAAATCTAGCTTCCCATAAAGACACCTCCAGCGGGCTTTCAAACGACCAAAAGCATACTCCACAATCATTCTGCACCGGCTCAGCCTGTAGTTGAACCGGTCCTTGCTCCTGTCAAGCTTCCCTGTATACGGTTTCATGAGCCATGGCATTAAGGGGTTAGTGGGGTCTCCAAGGATCACAGTGGATATTTCGATGTCCCTTACTGTGATCTTGCGGTCTGGGAAAAAAGTCCCGGCCCTCAGCCTCCCGAACAGGGCACTGTTCCGAAAGATGCGTGCATCATGCACCTTTCCAGGCCATCCTGAGTAAATGTCAGTGAAACTCCCACGGTGATCCACAAGCGCTTGCAGAACCACGGAGAAATACCCCTTGCGATTAACGTACTCTGATGCCAGGTGGGGTGGTGACAGAATAGGAATATGCGTCCCATCTATTGCCCCTCCACAGTTAGGGAAACCCATTTCTGCAAAGCCATCCACAATGTCCTGCACGTTCCCCAGAGTCACAGTTCTTCTTAGCAGGGTGCGATTAATGGCTGTGCAAACTTGCATCAGCACCATTCCAACGGTGGACTTTCCCACTCCAAACTGGTTTGCCACTGATCGGTAGCTGTCTGGAGTTGCCAGCTTCCAGATTGCAGTAGCCACCCGCTTCTCCACTGGCAGGGCAGCTCTCAATCTCGTGTCCCTGCGCCGCAGGGTAGGGGCGACCTTAGCACACAGTCCCATGAAAGTGGCTTTTCTCATCCGAAAGTTCCGCAGCCACTGCTCATCATCCCAGGCTTGCAGGACAATGTGATCCCACCACTCAGTGCTGGTTTCCCGAGCCCAAAGGTGCCGTTCCACGGTGCTGAGCACGTCTGTTACTGCCACAAGCAATTGAGTGTCTTGAGCGTCAGGCGTTTCAATATCATCGTCTGATTCCTCACTGTCACTTTGCAGCTGAAGGAATAGCTCCACTGCATGCGTGATGTGCTTGCAACATTCATCAGCAAGGTCCTCAGCAGCTCAGGCTCCATTTGTAACAGAAATCTCAGAAATCGCGCTGCAGACTCATAATGCTGCCAAAATGCTCGGAATGTGTAGTAAAGCACCACGGGGCGTTGGAACAGGAAGCGGAAAGACCCGCACACTTCCTTCCCCTTCCCACAAGCCACAGTGCCAAAATGGGACGAGGTGCTCTGTGGGATAGCTGCCCACAATGCACCACTCCCAACAGCGCTGCAAGTGCTGCAAATGTGGCCACACTGCAGCGCTGGTAGCTGTCAGTGTGGCCACACTGCAGCGCTGGTCCTACACAGCTGTACGAACACAGCTGTAACTACCAGCGCTGCAAAACTGTAAGTGTAGCCATGGCCTTAGCTCAGACTGTGGAATTCAGACTTCATCAGCCATTGTCCTGCCTTCATCCTGTACATGCTACCGTGTTAGGAGAGCTTCTTACAGCACTCCGCTCCCTTGATGCGATTAAAGCATGATATAATCTTGTAATGTAGACCAGATAGTCTCTTGTTTCAACAGCAGTTGCATACTATGCATGGAGGGACATGTCATAGTTTATAGTCACGATTAAAACATAGTTCAGTCTGCCAGACCAAAACAAATCATGTTTTCAGCATGTCAGGGGACTACAGTGGGGTAACCAAATTATACAGCATGAGAGCAGTAATGACACTGCTGAGATCACATCAGAACCTTTGAGTTGAGGGTGTATGAGTAATTCCCCTGATCTTTAGGAGCAGGGGCGGCTCTAGGCATTTTGCCGCCCCAAGCATGGCAGGCAGGCTGCGTTCGGCGGCTTGCCTGCGGGAGGTCCACCAAAGCCGCAGAACCAGCAGACCTCCTGCAGGCAAGCCGCTGAAGGCTGCAGCGCCGGCAGAGCCCCCCCCCTCCGCGGCTTGCCACCCCAAGCACGCACTTGGTGTGCTGGGGCCTGGAGCTGCCCCTCTTTAGGAGCCTGCAAGAGTAACAGAACATTGGGTTTATATTTTACATCTGGTCATACCAGCACTAATGGGATGAGGGACAGGGCTGGCTCCAGGCACCAGCCCAGCAAGCAGCTGCTTGGGGTGGCCAATGGTGAAGGGCTGCACATCCAGGTCTTTGGCAGTGGCGGGTCCCTCACTCCCTCTCAGAGAGAAGGACCAGCCACTGAATTGCTGCTGAAGACTGAAGTGGCGGCAGTAGAGCTGCAGATTGCGATTGTGGCTTTTTTTTTCCTCTCCTTTTTGCTGCTTGGGGGCAGCAAAAACCCTGGAGACGGCCCTGATGAGGGATCACTTGTTCGGATGGGATGGTCAATAACTGGCTAAGACAGAATCAGCTTTTCCACACAAACTATGCTATCAATCTCTAGGGCAGGGGTGGGCAAACTATGGCCTGTGGGCCAGATCTGGCCCACCAGCCATTTTAATCCAGCCCTTGAGTGCCAGCTGGAGAGAAAGGTCAGGGGCTGCTCCACGTGGCTCCCAGAAGCAATGGCATGGCCCCATTCCAGCGCTCCAGCAGGGGAACTGGGTCAGGGACTGCTCCACGTGGCTCCCGAAAACAGCATCATGGCCCTCCTCTGGTTCCTATGCATAGGGACAGCCAGGGGGCTCCACTCTATATGCTGCCTCCGCCCCAAGTGCTGCCCCCGCAGCTCCCATTGGCTGGGAACCACAGCCAATGGGAGCTGAAGGGGCAGTGCCTGCAGATGGGGCAGTGTGCAGAGCCTCCTGGAGGAGCCGGAGGAGGGACATGCTGCTGCTTCTGGGAGCTGCTTGAGGTAAGTGCTGCCCGGATCCAGTGAGCCTTTCCCTGTGCCCCTTCTCCAACCCTTATTCCCCTCCTGCCCACTGAACCCCTTGGTCCCAGCCTGGAGCACCCTCCTGCACCCCAACCTCTCATATCCATACCCACCCCCAGAGCCTGTACCCCCAGATGGAGCCCACACCCCCACATCCCTCCAGCCCGGAGCCCCCTCCTGCATCCTGAACTCCTCATTTCTGGCCCCACCCTGGAGCCTGCAACCCCAACCAGGGCCCTCACCACCTCCCGCATCTCAACCGCAATTTTATGAGCATTCATGGCCCGCCATACAATTTCTATTCCCAGATGTGGCCCTCAGGCCAAAAGGTTTGCCCACCTTGGCTCTAAGGGGATGATCCCAACATGTTTCATTTTCCTTTTCTATGTAAAAAGACTTGAAGAGATATTGTCAAGGGCAATAGGCTCAAAATTTAACTTATCCATTTTCCTTAAATTTAGTGAAAAAGTCGGTGTAATTTTGTTTATTTAAACAAATGTGGCCCCTAACTTGATAAATGCTAAACCCGCCAGCATATATGCAACATTAATGTTCAGAAATCCTAAAACTTCAGGAGAGGCCAGCAGGGAAGGATGCTCCTACAGTGCTTGGTCAGCCATGCTGTGCATTCTTTTATTTTGGCTCCAGTACTGCTCCAAACTAGAGCCAAGGGCAAAACTCTCATTGACTTCTATTGTATTTTTTACATTAATACCAAGAGCACTGGTAACACATTAAGGTTCACTTCTAGGTAGAAAAACAAGACAAGAAAATACAACATATACACTGAAGTCAGGTTAAAGTTGTGGGAGCAATCTTCACTGTTTGGGGATTTACTGATTTTGAGTGCTTGATTATTTCAATGTAATGCTACTTTAACATTGTATTTTGGCTCTTAGTTTCCTTTATTTATTAACAATAAAAGAAATCCAGAGCTATTTGGCGTGGGGATTGTTGGCTTCCCTGGGGATTTTACAAGTTCCTTGATCCAGAGCCATTTGGCTTTTTACATATTTTTGTTCTCATTTTTTCATAACTAAAACATGGATCAACTGATTTAGCTCACACTTAAAAAAATAAAATAGTTACCTTTTGGGTTAAAGGCTGACCCTGGAAAATGTCAACTCACAAGGAATATGACCAGAAAGTAGCTGGAAAAGAGGTGCACTGTAAACCACTCATACAGGCAGAGAGGACTACTCATCTGCAGGGATATGTGTTTTAACAACGAGTATCCTGCTTTATTCAGTCATAATGAAAGTGACAAACTTATTAAAACAGTCCAGTGGTGTTCAGTTGTTATACCGGATTAGCAAATCACCTTCCACCTCTGAAAATGGGGGATCAAATTCAGATTTGGGACACAAGTGAAAATTAATTTATTGATCTCTTGACCTCTGTTATTCCATATCATAAAACCAGCATATAGTGTGGGATAATTCAAGGCTGATGTACTGTACTGCCACTCAAGAGCATGGGATGGAGAACTGGCAGTGGAGCTAGTTTAAGAGAGCAAAGAAAAATGTCAACTTTTTCATGAGAAACAAGTGACAAGTTTGCCCTGCTAAGTCACAAGGTCAGATATTTTGATGCTTATGAATATAAGAGTATGGCGACACTTGAAATTTCAAAGTGCTGCCGCGGCAGCGCTTTGAAGTGTGAGTGTGGTCGGAGCGCCAGCGCTGGGAGATTGCTCACGTAAACCACATCCTCTATGGGTGTAGCTCGTAGCACTGGGAGCTGCGCTTCCAGCACTGCGGCACTGATTACACTGAGGCTTTACAGCGTTGTATCTTACAGCGCTCACGGGGGTGTTTTTTCACACCCCTGAGCGCGAAAGTTGCAGCGCTGTAAAGTGCCAGTGTAGCCAAGGCCTTAGAATATCTGGTTTGCTTTTGAATCCCAAAAGTTTGTAGCTTGGATGATTATTTGTACCCAAGGCATGAGATATATTGGTTTTCATTCTCCTGTTAAGGAGTGCCAGTGTCCCAGTGAGGGAGCAGAAAGAATGCCATGTGACTTGGGTGACCTATCACACAGCATGAAGAATCACTAATTGAAGTGAGCACTTCATGAACAGCCCACAGGCTCAGCTTTGTTCCCATGCACCTTTAAGAATGGTCAATTCACAGAAATCAGAACTGGCTCATGAACGATTCAAGAGCTCCGTTGATTGAAGCATTTGTTCTGAATAAATGCTTCAATCAGCTCTAATTAGCAGAACTGCCTAGGAAGAAGCTTGCACCCTACTTAGCTGCTGAAAGGATCAGACCAGTTCTATTACTTCTTTTCTTTTATTAACACTTAATTAACAAGCACATTTAAAAACCAAATGTAAAAAAGACTCTTCTCAACAAACCAATCTCATTGTTTCATGGTGACAGTTGCAGTAGATGTCACTGAATAGTCACCTTTGTAACTGTAACACATCTGGAGTCTTCGCTGACTGTTCACCTTTGCTTCCTATGATACATAAGTGACTTCTATCTTAGGGCTGCTAATCCTGGCAAACTGATTGTTATGAGTGTCATTAGCTGTTGAACAGTGTGTGCACCTGCCTGGAACAACATAACATACAGTAATATGGGATGTGTTGCTCTTACCCTCTCAAAGTTCTGTGCCATTATTATTTGGCAGTAAAACTTTGCTCAGACCTACCTGCACTTCAGATTTCTGATATTCAGTGGATGGCATCAGTAGCTTCCTGAGCAGACCATCAAGACATTGGAGCAGGCCCACCGACGGAGGCAGCGGGGGGGGGGGGAGGGTGGCAGGGGACAAGGGGACAATTGCCCAGGATCCGGTCGATTTAAAAGGGCCCAGGGGGCCCAGGCCACCGCCGCTGCCACAGTTGCAGTGATGACAGCGAGGCGCCTCAGGCCCTTTTAAATCACACGGATGGGCTGCAGGGCTCCTAGGCACATGTGACCACTCCAGCCCCGCACTTTGGGGGGCCTCACGGGCCAGCACGATTGGCCAGCCAGCATGGTCAGTCCCAGACGTGACAGATTTGTCATGTACACCCTGCCCCCCCCCCCCCTTGACATGGCCCTGGTCCCAGGCCCGGAATTGCTGTCGGTGGGCCTGGGTTGGAGGCAGGTGGCCAGTGAGGTTTACTGATATCTATTTGCTTATTTATAGCTAGGGCCCTACCAAATTCACAGCCATGAAAAACGTGTCACAGACCATGAAATCTGGTCTTCCCCATGAAATGTGGCTCTTGTAGGAGGGTTGCAGTATTGCTGCCCGCCCTTCTGTGCTCCCAGGTGCCAACTTCTCATTGTGCTAGAGGCTGCTCTGCCTCAGGCACCCTCCACACTCCACCCTTTCCCTCAAGGCCACCCCCTTGCCCCACCCCCACCCCTTTCTGCACCCATCATTTTTTCCTTGTGAGTGCTCCAACCCCGGAGCACCCAGGGAGTCAGCACCTATGTCTGTGCTACCTTCAGAGCTGGATGGCTGGAGAGTGGCGGCTGCTGGGTGCATGCCCAGCTTTGAAGGTAGCACCATTGCCAGCAGCAAGGTAGAAGTGAGAGTGGCATGGTATGGGGGAGTTGTCACTTTTGTTAAGAAGCAGGGCGGGCTTTAGGATGAGTGCTATGAGCGACTACCCGGAGTGCCGTGATCCTCCCCCCGCACACACACAGCCAGTCCCAGGCCTCCTTAACACCGAGCACTGGGCCCACCTGGGAGCTCCTACTGCATGCCAGACTCCAGATGTTAGTCTTGGCCAGACTAGGGGGGATGGGACTTTCTCTTCCCCACCCCAGGCTGCTTCTGGAGCTGGGTTAGACCCACCTCAGTTAACCTCTCCCAGCTGCAGGAAGCTTTGTAGCTGCTGGCTGGTAGCCCAGCTCTGATGGCAGTGCCACTGCCAGCAGCTATGCAGAAGTAAGGGTGGCACTATTGCGACCCCCCCCATACACACATTGCCTTGTGACCCCTGCATGGCCACTTTTTGCATTGGGACCCCCATGGCTACTACACCATGAAATTTCAGATTTAAATATCTGAAATCAGGACATTTAAGATTTTAAAAATTGTATGACCATGAAATTTACCAAAATGGACCGTGAATTTGGTAGGGTCCTATTTATGGCATTAAATATTCACAACCATCAGGCAGTGCACATCACTTTTATATGTAATGGTGTGCCAACCAATTACCCTTGTCCTCCCGCCCCCATGCCAGTTACTTTTTGTTTAGGGGTTGTCTACAAGCCACAGTGCGACTTAAAATGCAATTAGCTAAACTGATACGAGGCTGTACAGACATTCAAATCAATATTTGAGAGGGTCAGAAATTTCCTGATGCAATGGTTTTCTGTCAGAAAATGCCAATTCCTTGGAAGTCAAACATTTCACGATGAAAACATGTTGCCTGTGATGAAAATTCCCTTTGAAACCAAAATTGAAATAAAATGTTAATGATAAGGTGGAAATGTTTCATTTCCCCAGTATCAGAATGAATTTGTCTCAATTTTTTTATTTTACATTATAAAATATAATATTAAATGGAAAAAAATCAAAATTGGAATGAAACATTTTGATTTTGTCAAAATGAAACATTTTATTTGACCTGAAAAAAATGTTTTCAGAATTTTGGTTTGTGGGAAATTTTTTTTTTAAAAAAATTGTTTTCCTTCCATTCCAGAATGGAAGAAACTACCCCTAAAGTGAACGTTCTGATTCCTGCACAGCCCTAATTAATTATAAATCTTTTTCTATTGGTTAGCTTAAATCCATCAAGAGCATGTTTTAGGTATAAAGAAATATGCCCTTCTTAAATTGAAATAAGACTGTTTATATAGGGATCTGCAACCGTTTAAGTAAATCTGTTTAGAAATCTATTTAAATTAAATGAGTGCACAGCTGTGTGCAAACAAGGCATTGCATTTGTTGCCACTTGTCTTTAAGTAGACTGTAAATGCTTTGAGGC
This sequence comes from Gopherus evgoodei, assembly GCF_007399415.2. Taxonomy (NCBI): domain Eukaryota; kingdom Metazoa; phylum Chordata; order Testudines; family Testudinidae; genus Gopherus; species Gopherus evgoodei. The sequence goes on from NC_044322.1 coordinate 51,473,030, forward strand.
AGGGACTGTCTCTTCCTTTTTGGTTTTACAGCACCAGCACTATGGAGCCTCAGGCTGGACTGGGGCCTCTGGGAACTACTATAATATATATTAAGTATAATAATAGATTCTGAAAATCTGCAATTAGAGATGTAGAATGATTTATATACTCAGAGGCATCCTTGATACTTGTTTCATGCCCCAACAATTGTATAAATGTACGGCCTGATTCATCTCCTGTTACTCCAGTCTATGCCACTGTAACTCCATTGGCTCAACAGCTGAAGAGTCCAAAATGACTTCAGAAACCCTGTACTGTGGAATAAAATCACATGACAGCACCAAACCAATTATGTTTACCATGGTCCAACATGGAAAAACATTTAAAAATTTAGCTAACTGCAATAAAAATGATGAATCACAAAGTGTAAAACCTCAAAATTATAATAAAAATTTGTGTTGTGGTACCAGCTCCTAGGAATTCCAGTCATGGCCCAGGACTCCATTGTGCCAGCTGCTGTACATACAGAATAAAAAGACAAAGACAGCTCTGCCTCACAGATCTTACAAGCTAAGTAGATTTAAATCTAATTTCAGTTTGTTTTCCCTTTCTGCTCTGTTTCAGGGCCACCCAGGGGGTCGGACAAGCAGGGCAATTTTCCCCAGGGCCCCGCAAGCCCTGGCCCAGCGGTGGTCTGGGTCTTCAGTGGCATTTTGGCCTGCTGGGGGCCCTTCAGTGCTGCCAAAGACACAGAGTGACTGAAAGGCCCCCTGGCTGCCGAAATGCCCTGCGAGCCCTGGCCCGGTGGCGGACCTCGTCTTTGGTGGCATTTCGGCAGTGGGGGGCCCTTCAGTGCTGCCAAAGATACGGAGCAACTGAAGGGTCCCCCGCCACCGAAGACCCAGACCGCCGCCGGGTGAGTACAAGTGCTGCAGCTCCCCTGCTTTGCCCCAGGCCCCCTGAATCCTCTGGGCGGCCCTGCTCTGGTTATGCCAATTCTTCCTGTAATGCCTGAATCTCTTGCCTGCCTCCACATCAGACCAATCCCCTAGCATAGCTATGACCAGAGGTTTCAATATCTTGAGATTTAACACATGTAATCCTCCGCATAAAGCTCTTTATCATAACTACATTTTACAGTATGTTTCTCACATCAACATGATGTTGTGTTTTATTTAAAGATAGAAAAAGATGGTCTAAAATGGCAGAAAAGTATTCCTCCCCGTCCCACCATCATTTTATCTTAGACTTCCTTGTACCATTACCTGGTGGCAATCTACAAATAGCACTTTGTTTCATACCTGGACCCACCACAACCTGATTGCACCCATGGGAATTGAGAGTGGTCAATATCTTGCAGAACTGGGCCCAAATACCTTACTCAGTTTGATATGCGGTGTCAAGTATGCATGTGAAGTGACAGGCATTCATGGTATTGGTTAAACCAGTCCTACCTGAGGCAAAATCCCTCTTGCAGACAAGAATTTGGGAGCTTATGGAGTGAGAAAGGAAAATCCAAAGAAGAGTGAAACTAAAACCCAATGCCCTTTCCACCATTTTAACATACAAACCCATTTGCTATTAGGGGTACTGGAGCTGGGGGGCTTACAGTTTGGTTCAATGGCTTTCAGCAAATCCCCCTCTCCCTAAAAATTCTCCAGCATCGCTGTTTCCTGTTCTTTGTCAGGTAAGAATATTTTGGGCACAATGGACCACTTTACTTTGTACCTGGAAAGCCTGTCACTGAGCTCAGCCCACCACTTCCTGTGGGAATCACTGCAAAATCCTCTCAGACCATCCATTCCCTGATCAAAGTACTTCCAAAATATTCTGGGAAGACCTGATTGTGCAGAAGCAGCAAAGTGCCCACTCTGGTAAGTCACTAGGGGAAGGACATTCATTCCTTGAGTAATTTGTTGGGGAGAGTTTATGAAAAAGATATTAACCTTCTTTTGGCTTACAAAGCTCAAAGCAATTACTCACTATTCACACAATTGAATGGCATGTCTGCAATGGTGAGTTAGTGGGCAGCAAGCTCAGGTGTAAATCTATAGCACTCTAATAGGCTGCGCACTAACTGGTCGTGTGGGCACTGTTGCTGTACACTAAATGTTCCTGGCTGCAGCAGCAAGGTTCACACAGACAGTCAGTACATGGCACACTGGAGTGCTGTAAATTTAAACCAAAGCTTGCCATGCACTAAACTGTCGTGTGGACAAGCCCTAATTTTTTGCAGTTATGACAATGGATTTCCCCCCATAGGAATTATAAAACTCGCAAAGATCATCTGGCCCTGAATAACTGACCTTTCCTGCTAAATCTTAGGCCCTAGGGCTTCTCTACATGGGGAAATTGACCAGTATACCTACAATAGATTAAGCTATTCTGGCGTAGCTGTGCCGGTCAATTTCCCTCTGTAGTCAAGCATTAAACCCCACCTTCCTGCATTTCTAACAAACCTCTAATTACCCTTCTTATCTAGAAACAAAATTAAGTGAAATCTGAATTTATACAATGCACATATTCATTGAGCTTCTTTTTCTAAAACAATCTTCCTCTTAAAATAAATAAGTCAGTACAGTATCATTTAAAAGTCCTATGTGTGTAATGTTGTATTTACTGTAGTGTATCAATCAGCAACTAGGTGTCACTGAGTGCGCTATAGAATTTCAGGCAGGATGTGGTCCCTGGTGAACAAAGGAGACAAGGCTGGAACTCAACCTGAGTGGAAGCCTGTTTGTGTTTGTAGTTTGTATTTGTTCTCCTTAATAAATGCCTCCTGGTAAGATGCTCTGTGCATTTATGCATCATGACAATGTGATTAAAAGTAAGAGGCCCAAGGTAAGGACAGATTTGTGACTCTTAATTTTTGGTCCACCAGCCCCAAATCATGTCTACACTAGGTAAAAATGCATCACAAGAAACCCCTATTTGAAAAGACTTGAGCTTTATAACACTAGTACCAATGTCTTAGATCACCACTCAACAGCTGTCCTAGATATTTTAGAAGTGTTGACTGTAATGGTCCTTTGCAAAACCTGGAGCAAGCTGAAAATCTAGCTAAAGTTACAATAATTTCTTCTCAGCGGGTTTAGGAAGCCAGACGCATTTCATCTTCACTGATTTGGGTGATTCTCAGAACACTGTATCACAGCATAGTTACATTGGGAAATTCCCCTTCTCCCAGCAACCGTGCTGGAGATGTAGATCAGGGGTAGGCAACCTATGGCACACGTGCCGAAGGCGGCACACAAGCTCATTTTCAGTGGCACTCACACTGCCTGGGTCCTGGCCACCGGTTCGGGGAGCTCTGCATTTTATTTTAATTTTAAATGAAGCTTCTTAAACATTTTAAAAACCATATTTACTTTACATACAATAGTTTAGTTATATATTATAGACTGATAGAAAGAGACTTTCTAAAAACGTTAAATGTATTACTGGCATGCAAAACCTTAAATCAGAGTGAATAAATGAAGACTGAGCCCACCACTTCTGAAAGGTTGCCGACCCTTGGTGTAGATTGTTCCTCAGTCCCAGAATGCACTGGTACAATTGTAAAGTGTGCAGTGCTTGGGCACATCAAGATGGCTCTGTAAAGACAGAGTAGCTGTGTGGAAACGCTAAACCATTGCAGGGCAAGTATTGGACCAAACCATTCCATGCAGTCAGGGTCCTTGCAATACTTTCCTTGCTCAATAGTAGCAGCCATGTCCTGAGAGAAAGGAGGGTAGGAGTATGCCATAGCTGGTGAGCTGCTGTTGAGTACTCACTAGGAATTGACTGTATTGTGGTGCTCAGAGGATCTCTCTTACCCTTCTCTCACCAAAGAGTTATATTGTATATTCATTTTCAGGTGCAGAGTGGGGCATGGAATTAAAAGGCACAAACATTAGCCCAGAGCTAGTGGGGTGGCTGAAAGCTTGTCAGACCTCACTGAGGCTGACCTCGCTTCTTGCTTAAAAGCTCCCTTATTTCAAACTCTTTAACGGAGCAGTAACTGAGCCTGAAAGGAAGAGTGTAGGCTTGGATGTCTGAGGCAAAAAACAAAAAAAGAACCCGAAATGTTCCTGTCACATCACAATGGTAAAGCGTCACACAAATTGCTACTCTAACACTGACAAAGGCACTCTATTAGCATAAGGGAAATAAACACCTATCTGCTTTTACTGTAGAGCACCTGAACACACTTTGCCACAGCTCCCCTCCTACCTTCTTGCCTCTATAGTTTAAAGAAATCGCACATCCCCACAATGCCTTTTCCTGTGAGAGGCATAATCTAAGAATATAGCATCTCTGTTTTGTTGGGCCAACTCCAGCTGTAAGCAGAATGTATCTCCCCCCGCCTCGATCAATCTTATATCTTATCCTGAGCAAGGACATTAGATAGACTCTGTCAAACAAATAAACAGGCTTTTTCAACAAGAGGAATTTCATGTATTCGCTGGCTTTAACCAACAAGATTCCTCTCCTCCCTGTGCCCCATATAGAATGTTCTGTTATCAAATACAAAACATGACACACAGAGTTAGAAATGCCACCAAGCTGGTTTGGCACAGACAATCCTGTTTTGACTTGGACAACCTGGTTTTTGACCCTCTCAGCCCAGGCTGGGTTGAGTCTCAGGCTGAGCCTACACAGTTGACTCTGTTGTGGATGTTTTAAATATTTTAATTTAATCTGCTAATGATTTTTTTTGTTTAGATACAGTACAACGAGTGCACTTAATAAGTTCATGGTAGGTCTAGAGATATTACTGGTTCCAACAAGGTTACCTTTATTTACTATTGAAAATACTGTTTGTTAGAGCCCACGATAACTCAAGAACTAGAAAGCAGTCTATAAGTGGCCCCCCCGTACATTTGCTGAGCAGCTCAATATGCCCTGTAAGTGTCACCGTTTCCCATCCTGTTGCAAGAGTCCTGCCAATTTTCAGAGCACATATGACACATGTCTAGGCTGCCCTACTCTATGATTCCTACCTCTCCCTGAAGCCATGAACTGCCAGAAGCAGCCTCTGTCTGTTTGCAGCACCCCACCAGCTCTCCTGCTCTGAGCTCCAAAGAAAGAGAGTTGTGGCCATCAGTCCCTGCCCTCAAGTTGTTAGCAGCTTGCTCTCTCCAGTTGATACCTACTTATACTGTGGTGCTGGGTCCTTTCAGCTCAGCACTTCAGCTTCCCTGGTCTCGCTGTATTCTTCTTGTTCATGGTTGACATAACGAGTGAGGAGTCCAGGGGGTGCTATGTGTGACCGCCTGGTTTGCACAGCCTTTGAGCTTGCACTAGCTCTGGTTGATGTAATGAAACTAAGCTTTCCTAGACCTGTGCTTGGAGCCTCTCACACACAGATGTAAAGCCATGAGGTCTGCCCTCATGCAAAACTCTGGCTTATGACCTTGCCTTCCAGTCACATTCAGCAGGAAGGAATCTACAGCTGATCTTTCAGTCAGAGTGGGAAATGGGGAGCGTGCAGCACTGGGATGCTCGGTCAGTCAGGGCTGTATTTGGCTCTGTTCAAACGGCCCTCTGTCACAATGTGCTTTCTGTCCACTTTCAAAGGCACTGGAGCCTTAAGAAGCAACACTCTGTCTGTTCTGTGGAGAAGGAATGTTGCCCTTCTGCCCCCACCATCAGATACTGCAGCTACAAAGGCATGCCCCACTGGGGCTTTCAGGACCGGAACTGTGGGAAGCAGCCATCCCTCGGAGGTAGAGTGTGAGTCATTCTTCAGATATTTAGAATGACACCACAGAGCTCCCCCTGTCAAATTCAACAGCTACCACATGCTGGTATTAAGACACATCACACTATAGGCCAGCTTCACTATGGCCAAGCTGCATGGCTGCAGAGAGCCATTTATTTTCAAGTTTCTCTTCTGCCATCCTGTCCACCCCACCCCTTGTCCTGACCATCCCCCATTCCCCAAAAGCCCCTCATATGCCCCCTCCTTTATTTTATGCTGGGCCAGCTGACATAGGAGGCAGCAAACTTGTTTTTCTCAGCTGTCCACCAGCAGAGAGTTTCTTCACAGGAGAAATTCTCCACGGGCCCTCTCTGGTGGCTTTAAGGCCACTTTATATGGCTTATGCTCAGTGGAATGCACAGTCTGTCCCTCTAGTTAGAAAAGGGCACAACAATGCTCTCTCAGATGCCATCAGGTACTAACTGTTGGGGTACAATGACTGCAATTCTGGCCACAATACTGGACATTTACATTGCACCTTTCATCCTGAAAGACCCCCCAAGTGCCTTGTATCATTGATATGCTATGTACAGTGCGAACACTTAGGGTATGTCTACACTACCCATTGGATTGGTGGGCAGCAATTGATCCAGCGATTTATCGTGTCTAGTCTAGACGCGATAAATCAACCCCGGAGAGCTCTCCCGTCGACTCCTGTACTCTACCGCTGCGAGAGGCACAGGCAGAGTCGAAGGGGGAGCAGCAGCAGTCAACTCCCCACGGTGAAGACACCACAGTAAGTTGATCTAAGTACGTTGACTTCAGCTATGTTATTCATGAAGCTGAAGTTGCATAACTTAGATCAATCCTGCCCACCCACACCCAGTGTAGACCAGGCCTTAGACATTTTCTTTTGTTTTGAGATTTCTGCTGGTCTGACAGAGCCCTTCCATCCCATACATGCTGAACACCCCTGGAACCAGCGACATGTATCCAAACAAAAAAGACGCACTTAAGTGCAAGTGTAACCTACACACCTCCTGGGTGTGGTGTTCTGTCCCATCTAGTGGCACCGAGACCACTTAAAGAGAGATTAATGAGTTTGCTCTACAGCCTTAGCTAGCAGCCAGTTGGCTTTTAGCTCATGCAGTAAAAGCTCATGCACTGAAGTCCCAGGTTTGATCCCGCCTGCTGATGACCGGGGTCTGTCAGCATTACACAATCACTTCATCCACCTCTGAAATGCAGCTACCAGGCGCACAATAAAACACACCACACAGGGAAATACACTGTATCCAATTAGAACTGTACGAGGAATTCAGATGGGCAGAAAGCAATTACCTAAATTAGAATATGTCCAAGGGATTAACACACTTTATCATTCTGTGTATCTATTAACATTCTTTATCTACCATTGGTTGTTCCCATGGCAATAATGAAGAAATACTATTAAGCACAGTTTCCAGAACTGAAAGAGGTTTTTTTTCAAACCAGCCATCTGAAATAAAAGCTTGTCTTCTGTCTTAATTTCCTCCAGTTTCAGCTCACCACTAATCTTTCAGATAGGCCTACAACATTTTTAAATGTTAAACTGCTACAGCAAACATTTTAAAAGTTCATTTTACATGCCAGAATGAATCTTCAATTAGTGCCTAAAATAGTACATTTTGGAGACAAAACCCAGCTTTTTCCACAGCAGGCCCACAACCCACCTGTAAAAAAGTATTCTGTCCATCCCATCAGCATAAGCCTTTCCTGTTTGGGGCTACTATTCCTCACCTGCCTCAAAAGTGTGTTGTGAAGCCGTCTTAATTAGCCTGGTTACCTAAACATTTCCTGTTCACTTAATACAGATGTTGCCTGCTTCCTTTGGGTCTGTTTCCTATCTCCCCCCCCCTTTCCTTTTTCTCTATCTATCCAGACCACTCTCAGAGGCCAGCCCTGGAGATCTGCCATAGTGATACTATGCCAAAGTTGTACCAATTCTGAAGCCTGTGGCAGCATTGCATGACATGGTATGTGTTGGAACATTGCCCTGTAAATTCGCCGGGGTGATTTTTGTCTGGGCAAGGAATGTGATCCCTGCAGCCAAACTACTTTGCGTGGTGATCTCATTAGTTCCCCTGAGGTATGCCAAGGAAAGAAAATCAGGAGAGTTGAAGAAAGTAGCTGTTAGTATTTCAGTGGGTGGCCATTATTATTCAATTGCATCCAACGTATGCAAGGCCTTATCTGTGATTTATCAGACACAGAGTATCGAGGCTTTGTACTTAACAACACGGCTCATTTTTAAATCTAGCTTCCGGTACAAATTACTGCAATCACCTAGAAACTAAGGGTGAAATCCTGGCCCCAGTGAAGGGGCAATGACATAACAAAGAGGACTAGAAGTCACATGGCTCTTCTCATAGTTTTATGGGACTGCTACAGACAAATAAAAACTTCCTTGCACCCATTAAAACATCATCCAAAACATGATAGCCTTGATATTGTTGAGTCTGAAGCAGAATGTAAACATACGCTACTGGTAACACCACATGAACTAGCTGTCTTTGAGTGACCTTCAGAGTGGTAACACAACAGATCACATTCCTCATTATTATTGTTTTCAGCCTCCTCACTATAATTTCTAAACTACATGCCAGATAAGCAAAATTGCCTCCCTCTGAGTTGGTTTTTAATGGCTTTATTTGTAAAGTAATAGGGTGACTGTTGGCATACATGATTCTCATTCACATACATTGGTGCTAATTACAGGAGACCATATTGAGCAGCTATTCTTCAAGCACTTAATAGTCATGATTAATGTGAAAAATTTTCCATCCTGCCTTGGAAATAATTACCAGCTAGGCTGATACATTCTATTTATTGGTATAGCCAGGCTCATTTGAATATGCTTTAAATCACATTCAGGGTGTCTCTGCTGGTGCATATAATCTGCTGTAAATGACCAGACTGATAGTGTGTGTTAAAGAGACAAGCGTGCCCACTTTAATGAAACAAGGTCGGTGAGGAAATATCTTTTATTGGACCAACTTCTGTTGGTGAGAGAGAGACAAGCTTTCGAGCTACACATCGCTCTTCTTCAGGGGATTCAATAAAGGGAAAGATCCTGGGTTTCCAGCCTAATAAAAGGTGCCTCAGGTGTTAAGAAGTATAACTGCTAATGCTCTGAATTGCACTTTGTGCAAGGACTTTTACTCAGTGAGGTTGGAAAACTCTTTAAAGTGTGAATCACTCCATTCAGCTAAAAGCTTCTGTTCATTGTTTGCACATTAGAGTAAATAACAGTTGATGACAGGAAAAAGATCATTTGCATCTCATCACCTGGGGACTCAAAATGTTTCTTTTCAATGATTCACTTATGGTTATGTCATAGGGTGTTTTTTATGCCTGTTTTACAACATCACATTTTTTTATGGTGGCTGTAGATGGTCTTTTAATTAGCTCATCCTCTGAACATTTGACGCTGCATGACATAGGCTATAGCTGTGTCTACGTTACAGACCATGGAGCGGCACAGTTATACTGCTGAAGCTGTGCCACTGTCAGGTCTCCTGAGTAGCCTATGCTCTCTCCCCAGCATAATTACACCCCTCCCAACAAGCGGTGGTAGCTATGTTGGTGGGAGACACTCTCCCACTGACACAGCACTGTGCACACTGGCACGTTTGTCGGTGAAATTTTGTCAGTCAGGGGGTGCATTTTTTCCATACTCCTGGACAACAAAAGTTTTGCCCACAAAAGTGCTAGTGTAGACAAAACCTGCAGCACTGTATGTGTCAACAGGCTTATAGTCTATGGGAGATAAACAGCATGTATGTGCTTTGCCATATGCTTATTTGTCACTGGCAGCTTTTTAAAACAGCCACGCTGATTACAGGACTGCCATGGAATTACTGACAAGGCAAGAGCCTTACTCATTAAAAATGGAGTCAAGGAATATGATTTGACCCAGGTCACCCATTCCAGATTATAATGCTGGACGATGTAGAGGTTGCTATTATTTTAAGATACAGGAAGTCTATCGGTACCAGGTACCTATCTAGGTGCTTATATGGCTCCCCGCACCATTGTGTCTGAGTCCCTCCCAAGTGTGTATGGGTTTATCACCAGTTATGGCTAGGGGCTGTGCATTTGCACATATGCCGTGTAGTTAGTTGTGGGATTACAGGGATGTTAACAGATTAGAAAATATAAATATAAAAGGCCAAATTCCACTTTCAGCTGCACTGAGGTAAATTGGAGGAAACTTTGTTGACTTTCAGTTCTGTCAGTGCAGGTGGTAAGCTGTCATGGGCCTGCCCTTGATAGGCACCGCTGCTTCTCATCCATCGCCTGGGGGTTGGAGGAGAGGACCAAGAGGTCCTTGTGGCCCCCAAAAAGGGCACTTGTGTCCCTAGTGGTAATGACTCCAAAGGAGTTACTCTGTGTTGGGGCCCAGTCTGGAAATGTGCTGAGCACCATCAATTTCCAGTGCAGTCAGATTGGAAGTCAGGATGCTCAGCACCTAACAGGATCAAGCTCCACATAAGTACAGCTTTCCCTATCTATCACCCCAATCCTGCATTATGATCTGCATGTGTGCCCTGCTGTGGCTGCAGGAAGCCCAGTAAAAATAATAATCCCTAGCTGTTGTACAGCTCTTTTCATCCCTGGATCTCACAGTGCTTTACAAAGGAGGTCAGTATCATTATCCTCATTTTAGAGATGGGGGAAACAGAGAGGTGAAGTGACTTGCCCAAGGTCACCCAGCAGACTAGTGGCAGAGCTGGGAAAAGAACCCACATCTTCTGAATTCCAGTCTAATGTCTGGCTGGTCTGAAAACAAGAATTCCATTTTGTGAAAAATGGTGAGGTTTTAAAATATGTTGTTGTTTAGAACAAAATTGAGGCCTTTAAAAAAAAATTCTGAAAACACAAGAGAGAGAGCTGACATGAAAAATACCTTTATTCTAGTGCTGTCAAGTGATTTAAAAAATTAATTGCGATTAATCACGCTGTTAATAATAGAATATAATTTATTAACATTTTTTGATGTTTTCTACATTTTCAAATATATTGATTTCAATTACAACACAGAATACAAAGTGTACAGTGCTCACTTTATATTTATTTTTATTACAAATATTTGCACTGTAATAAACAAAAGAAATAGTATTTTTCAATTCACCTAATACGAGTACTATAGTACAATCTCTTAAACGTGAAAGTTGAATTTACGAATGTAGAATTATGTTAAAAAAAAACCTGCATTCAAAAATAAAACATTGTAAAACTTTAGACCCTGCAAGTCCAATCAGTCCTATTTCTTGTTCAGCCAGTCACTCAGACAGACAAGTTTGTTTACATTTGCAGGAGATAATGCTGCCTGCTTCTTGTTTACAGTGTCACCTGAAAGTGAGAACAGGCATTTGCCTAGCACTGTTGTAGATGGCATTGCAAGGTATAGACAGCATCGCAAGATATTTATATGCCAGATGTGCTAAAGATTCATATGTCCCTTGATGATTCAATCACCCCATTCAGGTTCTGCTCGATAACAATCCAAAGCAGTGTGGACTAACACATGCTCATTTTCATCATCTGAGTCAGATGCCACCAGCAGAAGATTGATTTTCTGTTTTGGTGGTTTGGGTTCTGTAGTTTCCGCATCAGACTGTTGCTCTTTTAAGACTTCTGAAAGCATACTCCACATCTCGTCCCTCTCAGATTTTGGAAGGCATTTCAAATTCTTAAACCTTGGGTCAAGTGCTGTAGCTATTCTTAAAAATTTCACATTGGTATCTTCTTTGGATTTTGTCAGATATGCAGTGAAAGTATTCTTAAAATGAACAACATGTGCTGGGTCATCATCTGAGACTGCTATAACACGAAATATATGGCAGAATGCGGGTAAAACAGAGCAGAAAACATACAATTCTCCCCCAAAGAGATCAGTCACAAATTTAATTAGCGCATTATTTTTTTAACAAGCATCATCAGCATGGAAGCATGTCCTCTGGAACAATGGCCAAATCATGAAGAGGCATATGAATCTTTACTGCATCTGGCATGTAAATATCTTGTGACGCCAGCTACAACAGTGCCTAGCAAACACCTGTTCCCGCTTTTATGGGATATTGTATTAAGAAATGGGCAGCATTATCTCCTGCAAATGTAAACAAATTTGTTTCTTTTAGCAATTGGCTGGACAAGAATTGGAACTGAGTGGACTTGTAGTCTCTAAAGTTTTACTTTGCTTTGTTTTTGAGTACAGTTATGTAACACAAAAACTATATGTGTAAGTTGCACTTTAATGATAAAGAGATTACACTACAGTACTTGTATGAGGTGAATTGAAAAATACTATTTCTTTTGTTTATCATTTTTACAGTGCAAATTTTTGTAATAAAAATAATATAAAGTGAGCACTGTAAACTTTGTATTCTGTGCTGTAATTGAAATCAATATATTTGAAAATGTAGAAAAAATTCAAGAAATATATAATAAATTTCAATTGGTATTCTATTGTTTAACAGTGCGATTAATCCCGATTAATTTTTTTAAGTGAGACTAATTTGTTTTAGTTAATCATGTGCAATAACTGTGATTAATTGACAGTCCTACTTTATTCACATGCAGTCACTTAAAAAAACTATTTAAAATGTTATGGAATTACAATATACACACAAAAAGATATGAATAAAATAATCAAAAGTCATTTTAAGTGAACATTAAACATGGATCACTAAAGTATCATCATGACCAAGTTCACACAAAGTATTGTTAACATACCAAGTCAACTGACAAGCATCCAGGTTGCAAGTCGATTTATAAAAAGCGTAATCAGTCTGCAGCTGGGCCAAGATCAGTGCATGGAACTGTCTGAGCACATCACACTGCTCTACCCCAGCTGTTTGGCAGTGGATGGAAGGCCCTGGGGGGGAAGCGGGTGGGGTGGGGTGGGAAGAGAAGGAGCAAGGGTGGGGGCTCAGGGAGGGAGCAGGAAGAGGCGGTGCAAGGGTGGCACCTTGGGGGAAGGGACAGGGTGAGGAGGTGCCTCAGGGTGGAGCAGGGGTGGAGCACCCACCTGAAAAAATGAAAGTTGGTGCTTGTGGTTAGGATGCTAGGCAGGACCCTCCACTGTAAGTCACCAGAGTGCTTAGGAAGAGAAGGGTTGTACTATAGCCTCCAAGCCAGCAACAAACTCACCCAGAGACAGAGACATCCTCCAGGCTGTATCAGGCAGATCAGAGAGGATAGCTTAATGCCACACAGACCACAGAACTGCTTTTTGGTCATGGTTTCAAAAGGAACATTCACCAAACTCATCTATGGCAACAATTTGCCTGCTTCCACCAGGATCTTATCCAGGGAAGGAGAGACAACTAGGGAAGGGAACACAACCCCGCTCCCCATGGAAGTACAATCCATGCAAATTTTGAGGAGTCTACTGAAGGTGTGCCACCTGGAATTCAGAGAGGACCTTAGCTAGGAAACGTAGAGACCACATTTTAGTGTGAGCAGCAAGAGATGTCACTAACTTCCAGCTTGACAGACTAGGAACAATCAACTCGGGTGGCTTGGTCAACCCAGCCTCAGAACAGGCAGAAAACAGGCTTCTGGAGAAGAAAGCTTTGGTGGGGGAAAACTGGGTTAAAAAACAGGAGCTCTTCCAAGAGCCATGAACTGGTAAACACCTGGTCAGGCCACACACTAAGCAAAAGTCACCCGTTGTTAAAAAGACCATTATAGAATGGAGGCAAATCTAGGCTCTGTAATCAACCAGGTGCCAACAAAAATAAGTGAGAGTCAAAGCCCATCCCCCCAGCAAAAAGAAGGGAGAAGGCAAGGGACATCCAGGTGAGGAGGAGTCAGAGTACAGCAATCGCTGAACAGACCAGAGGTGAAAGGCTGCCACCTTGCTGACTAAATCAATGAGCCCGTGACCTCCTTCATCTAATTGCAGCAACATCAAAGCAGGGCACAACAAGTCGTAACTTCAAAAAAAAAAGTTTTTTAGCGGAAGGAACCTTCCGCAGCTATCTTTGGGTGCTTATTTGTATTCATGGGCATGGACATGATGCAAATATATATTGTTGCTGTCCCTCTTGCCTGCCTGCTCTGATTGCAAATGGCTAGGTGACTTAAATGTATAAGACTGTTGCAAGAAAAATATCCTTGTGGTATTTCTGACCTAATTGAACCTTTAGAGAAATTCTGTTCCATTTCTTCAAAATATAATTTAAGACCCAGCTCAGTTTCTGAACAGGAACAGTGGTTTCAAATTTTAAAATAATCATCAATTCCATAGAGGACTGTGTCTCCAAAGGGAAAAGCAGTGCCTTCTGTTCTCCCAGGTGATTAGTGGGTGGTCAGCATAAAAACGTCCACTCAGACCTGATTCTGTCTGTATCAATGCAGACATCACATGAGTGATTGTTAGTGTTTAAACAAATACTTGAGTCTTGCCCCATCCTTTTTGTATTACTGTGTTCTACTGGGAGGGGTTTTTTTTAGGGGAGCTGATTTTAGTATTTTTGAGACTAGAAGGACTCCCTGGCAAACAGCACAGTGAAGCGCCCTGGTTGCTGACAGCTCTGATGTTTAGTGAGCACCAAGGACTTGGTCAGGAAAGATTGCATGAACCTAAACTAGACCATTTGCAGGGCTGTACTGGGCAGTTGTTACACTCTGTGCAACCAGCCCATCTACAGTACTAGGGAAGAGGAACAATGTATTTAATCATTGTTTTTCAGAAATGTGATCATACAACAAGCATCATGGAAAGGGGCACCATTTTGCAGAGGTTTTATAAAATTTCTTGGTGCTTAATTGAGGTTTAATTTTAAACATTTTAGGATAATTATTCTCTCACAATTTTCAAAAAAATTGATTAAACTTTTTAACTTCTGCTTTGTTCCTGTGCCACCTTGTTTCTGCAGGCGGCCTTGCACCTTCTCCTCAGCCCCTTCCCAGTTCCCTAATATATATTGTCCAGATCCAAAAAAGACCCCCAATACCTTAATCCCATTGCAATAATTGGGGCAACAAAGGGGGACCATTGCACTACCCAGAGCCCAGTAAGATCGAATTGCTCCTAGCCCAGTTAATGCAGGCAGAAGATGTTCATACCCTTGTAAACAAGCACCAAGTGCCTTCATGTCATTGTCAGACATGATAAAAACTGAGATATCATCAGCATAGGCTGACAGGTGAACTGGGAAAGCATCCAGCACCTCTTACACAGAAAGGCTTTGAGGGACATGCAGGAATGGATCCAAACTAACAGCATACAGCATCTCAGACCGAGGACACCCCGACAAATGCCTCTGAAAACTGGGAAGCAGCAGCTAAACCCCCCCGTTCATCTCTATGAAACCAAACATTATGTACAGTGAAGAAGTATAAGAGAACACTGGCCTAATCCCAAAAGCGTCCAACATTTTAAGAAGATAACTATGGTTAACATTATCAAAGGCCTTTCGCTGGTCCATTGAAACAAGCCCCACATCCAGATTACAAAGTTTGCTAACATTAAAAACATCATGAATTAAAAACAAATTATCAAAAATACATGGTTAGGAATACAATATGTTTGATCAGGGTGTATGAGAGCATCCAGACAGTCCTTCAGTCAGTTGGCAAAGGTAAGGTGCTGGATAAAATCTTATAATCAAAGCAAAGATGGGAAATAGGTCTCCAATTCTGTAAGTCACAGGGGTTGCACCAGGGGCCAGGTCAAACCCACCTCAGTGAACATCTCCCGGCCACAGGAAGCTCTGTAGCTGCTGGCTGGGAGACCATCTCTGAAGGCAGTGCCACTGCCAGCAGCAGCGCAGAGGTAACGGTGGCAATATTGCAACCCCTCTACAATAGCCTTGCAACCTCGCCCCCCCCCACACAACCCTTTTTTGGGTTGGGACCCCCACAGTTACAACACTGTGAAATTTTAGGTTTAAATATTGAAAACCAGGACATTTAAGTTTTTTAAAATCCTATGATCATGAAATTTACCAAAATGGATAGTGAATTTGGTAGGGCCCTACACATACGGCAACGAAGTAGGGGCGAGAGAGTCTGGCAGTGCAGATGCAGGCTCTGTCTCCTGCACGTCCCTTGATGTCCCAGCCCCCTCACCACTGTCTGGGGTCCCACATTCTTACCGGGGTTGTCTGAGTCAGAAGTGCATGGGCAGCATCCCCTCAAATGACCAGGGTCACCACACAGGAAACATTCCATTTTTCAGAGTCAGCAAACACTGTACAATCCACCCCAGCTATGTGGTACTTTAAAACCAAGTTCAAGGGCTGTTCAGGGTTACTTAGAACTACATAAACCTGGCACTGGAATGACATAATATGCCGCATGTTTGGGTTCTTGCAGCCTAACAGAATCATCCTAGTGGCAGAAACTACCTTCCCATAAGGGCAGAGATCAGACACTAGTGCCCCATTGTGAAGGAAGACGGGGACGGGAGGGGGGGATGGGACCACACATTTGAAAAAAATACTTTAGTAGCAGGATTAAATACGGGGAAAACTTGAACAAAAGACTCCTTTTCCCAGAATTCCTCCTTTACCAAACAGTTCACAAACTGCTCCTGGGCCAGGAAAATTACTATAGATTTGCACAGTCAAGAGGCAGATTTTACATTAGTACAGCCACCAGTAACCTTACCTACACTCAGCAACACCACCTCCACAGTGCAGTAGTCAGCAGGCACACACTGAACCCTAGGCTTGTGGATCAAAATGCTAAACCCATCTGAAGGGGACCCATGGAGAATCTCCTGCCAAGGAAAAGGGGTGGAGAAATCAACAACACCCCTAAACCAAAGAAACAGCAAGTAACAAAACAAAACCAAAGTCTAACAGAACCCCAGCTAGTGCACACAGCACATACAAACACAGCCTCATTCTCAGAAGCTCAAGAGAAAGAGAGAGCAAAATCACCACCCCAAACAGCCTGCTGGTTAGGGCACTCACCTGGGATGTGGGAGATCTAGGGTCTCTGCTCTGAACTCAAGTCTCCCACATACCATGTGAGTACCCGACTAACCACTAGGCTATTACTGGTTATTCTGGGGTGGTTTTTCTCTCTCTCTAGTTTTGACAAAAATCAGTATGTTTCCTGTTTTGCTGTATTGGCATTTTCTGACAAAAAATGTTTAATAAAAAAAAAAAATCCCGTGTTATATGCACTAGGCCACACTGCCTCTGCTAGATGTCTCTGGGGTATCACCGTAGTAGTGACATCACATGGATGCAGCAGTCTACAATGCAGGATCTAGGCCTAACCTAATAATACAGAATGGAAGAAGTGTCAAATATTACATTTTCGCTTCACTATTTATTTTTATTTCATTTTTTCCACATTTCTCTTACTTTAAACTGTAGAAATTGACTAGCCAAGTTTCCTTTTTTTAATCAGTTTTTAGTTTGTTTCATTTTATCCTTCCAGTGCACTAGCACAAAGCTGTAGTGTGAGTTGCGAACACTGGAAGGGGGGGAATGTTTTTATTGTTGTTTAAAAACTGTTTCCACTGGAATTTTAAAAAGTCATAAATATTCCCATTGGTTTTAGTGGTTACAAAATCTTATTTTTACAAAACCAAAATTTAAGGCTGAATTCGACCTGACAGTATCTTCTTTATGGTCATGGAAATTTTGCTGCTAATTCACAGCACACCATGCTGGAAATCTGTCTGACAAGTGTGTTTAATTTGAAGTTGAAATACTAGATGAAATTGTATCACTTGCAATTGATGAATGTGAATTTTTGCAGAACAACTCACTGTATCACCTCCAATACCCTTTTCTGACAGATGTTATCAATTTGAGAAAATCAAGGTAATGCTGGAAAAGGGCTGTTTATTGTTCAGCTGAGTTCAAACTGGTCCCATAGCACAGTTTTTTGTGAAATAAATGAATGGTTTACAAGCTTATCTGGCAAATACAGTATCCATGCATTGACTATGAGCCAGATTCTGCCACCTTTTATCACATTCAGTAGTCGAGTACTTCATACCATAGTCAATTATTCATATCATAGTCTGAATAATTGAATCCCAGCTAACCAGAACTCTCAGTTCTTCTCAGTCTGGGCTCTTCAACTCATTGAACCAACTTCCTTGATTCTAGCCAGCCTCCCCAAGCCCACTATTTTCATATCTGAAACCAGGCTGATTCATAGATTCATAGACTCTAGGACTGGAAGGGACCTCGAAAGGTCATCGAGTCCAGTCCCCTGCCCTCATGGCAGGACCAAATATTGTCTAGACCATCCCTAATAGACATTTATCTAACCTACTCTTAAATATCTCCAGAGATGGAGATTCCACAACTTCCCTAGGCAATCTATTCCAGTGTATTCCTAGTGATAGGGATCCAGGAAGTCATAGTTAGAGAGAAGCCCAGAACCACCCTGCTACAACCTTCTTAATAACTTTTTTTCCAAAAATGAAAGAAAAATAAAAGACATTTGTACATTTAGAAAGCAAAGAAGTAATATAATAAACTGCAGAAATAACAGTCAATGAGGAACAGATAAGGAAATATTTGGGGAAAGTATACATAAACAATCATTTGGTCTAGACAGTACTGCATGCATTATACACTACATTATTATTAGAATTTGCTAACAGACTTAATATAACACTGATAATTATTCCACAAAGTCATGGAGCTATACTATGCAGTGCAGTTGTAGCTGTGTCAGTACCAGTGCACTAGAGAGACAAGGTGAGTGAGGTAATATCTGTTATGGGACCAACTTCTGTTAGTGAGAGAGACAGCCTTTCAAGCTACATAGATCTCTTAGAAGAAGCCTGTCTCTCTCTCTCTAACAGAAGCTGGTCCAGTAAAGGATATTACCTTGTCCACCTTGTCTCTCTAACATCCATGGCTGCAGCAATACTGCATACAATTATTATCCTATCCATCTAACTTCTGTCACTAGTAAAATAACACAAGAAAATTACAAAAGAAAGGGCCAGAATATGGCCAGCTCTGCACTGGGAATGCCAGGTGGGAAACCAGCCCCAGTAGCTTAGTGTTAGTCATTACAAAAGGAGAAGTGAGTTTCAGGAACTTTGTGTTGTACTCAGGCTGTAGTGAACACTTTTGATCATGTTTCATATAAAAAGTTTCTGACATCTAAAATCTTTTCACATTACACAGGATCATGCCTTGGTACACTACTACTGCAAGCTTTATGTTAATGCCCTGAGTAGACACAGAAAGCAGAGAAAACATCATGTAAATACAATACAGCCAAACGCAAAAGAACAGG
The DNA here is from genome assembly GCF_007399415.2 of Gopherus evgoodei. NCBI lineage: Eukaryota > Metazoa > Chordata > Testudines > Testudinidae > Gopherus > Gopherus evgoodei. The sequence continues at coordinate 51,491,968 of NC_044322.1, forward strand.
ATGAGGTACTTTTTTGGATTTGGATTATTGCTGAATTGCTGTACTAGAGCCATTATCCAAATGCTTCTTTTTTGAATGCAACATTGTCATATGTATAAAGTATGTAATAATGTATATTAATATGAGAATTCTGAGAATATGATTCAGCTTAAGTAGTTGCTGAAGATGCTGTTTTTCACCCAGGAGGAAAATCTTCTCTTAACAAATGCTAGCAAAAACTGAAGTCCTACGTGTTAATACAATTCAGCGTGTTAAAAGGGTTATGATGAACTGGCAGATCTGAGCAACTACTCCTACAACATATGAGTCAAACCAGTGCTATTACTCTCTCACATCTACAAGCACTAAAATTCTTTCACAAATGCTGATCTAGTCGGCTATTTCAGATACATATTTTTTAACTGGCTAACCACGTAAAACCTATACTGGCTGATAAAAGATGCAAAACAATCCAACCTTTTCAAATGATAAGTGTCACAGTTTTGGGCGACTGCACTTTATTACCCCTCCGTGGTTCACCAAAGGCACCCACTTAAAGGTTTCCAGCTCCCAACCATCACCTCTCTTGGGCAGAGATCTGCATCTCTCTCCCTTCTGAGGGGTTTTTCCAGGCTACACAGTTCTCTGCCTTACATTGTAATATTCCCAGCAAGTCAGACTGCCTAAACAGGCCAGCATCTGTGCTTTGCTTTCTCTGCAAAAACTACAAACCGTGTAAATGTCAGCAGCTGCAAGTTACCTCACGGTTCTTTATAAGCACACACATTTATTCTTAAGGTGAAAGCACTACAGAGAAAACATATTAAAACAACAAAATAAACTACACGCATGTCAGTAACCTTACCAGAAATCACCCCCAATTCCAACCTCACGCTCTGGTAGGCGTCAGTCCGTCAAAACCCACAGCTGAGTTTTCCCTGGAGTTACAAGTTCATAACGGTCTCAGATTCAGAACCAGAACAACAAGCTGGGCAGTTCCATCATTTCTTTATATAGCTTGGGCTTTTGATCTCCAGTCTCTGGGAACAGGTAATCCAGCAGCAAAGACCCTCTCCGCAGGACATAGCTTCAAAAGGCTGGGGTTTTCTATAACTGGAGTTAGAGAATTTGCATTAATCTCCCTCTGTGTATTCCCAGGAAATCTGCTTAACACTTATTGTTCCAAAAGTCTACACTTGTGTGGTACATTTTCAGTGTAGTCTTTGGAACTCCCAGGTCTCATGTCTGTCACAGTAAGCTAGCAAAATGAATATTCAGTGATGTAAAGATGTCTATGTGTATCTATTTCTGTATATATAAGCTACATTACAAGAATAAAACTAATGGATCTGAAACTTTGGCCCACCAGGCTTCTGTTGTAAAGATGTTCCAACAAATTGTCTTAAACAGTGAGTTTCTTGCAGTCAGGCTTTGCCTAGACTAGGATTTAAAGGTGTGGGTTTAAATTATGTAAATTCACTCAATCCAGCTCTGCATAAATTCTAAAACACATTTCAGGACAAGACTACATGAGTGAGAAACCATGGGCCCAGACCTAACCTGCTTCTCTCAGAGGGAAGAGACTAGGCTGAGACAGGACAACTGGTGCAACGTGTCTACATGAGCTAGAGACAGGTTATTATAAAGCAGGGTGGCCAACTTGTGCCTGAGAAGGAGCCAGAATTTACCAATGTACATTGCCAAAGAGGCACAGCAATACATCATCAGCCCACCCCCACATCAGCTCCCCATCCCCCGCTCCCAGCGCCTCTCACCCACCGGCAGCCCCGCTGATCAGCACCTCCCCTTCCCTCTTGATCACCTGTTTCGTGGCATGCAGGAAGCTCTTGGGGTGGGTGGAGGAGCAAGGGCCCGGCAGGCCCAGAGGAAGGGGCAGGAAGGGATGGCTTGGGGGCAGGGCCTGTGGCAGAGCAGGGGTTGAGCAGTGAGCACCCCCTGGCACATTGGAAAGTTGGCACCTGTAGCTCTAACTCTGGAGTCAGTGCCTATACAAGGAACTGCATATTAACTTCTGAAGAGCCGCATGTGGCTCCAGAGCCACAGGTTGGCCACCCCTGGTATAAAGGTACCAAATGCTCATGGCAAACAAGAGGTCCAGGCCCAAAAATGTGCCAGGGAAAGAGCTCTCATTTAGGGGCACAGATAAGAACAGTGTGGGCATAGGTGCTGGAACTAGGGGTGCTCCCACCTCCCCTGGGTTGAGTGGTTTCCATCATATCCAGGGTTTACAGTTTGGTTAAACAGCTCTCAGCACCCCCACTACGCAAATTGTTCCAGCAGCCCTGAGTGTGGGTGAATGGATGGAGATGGTGGATGCCCACACCATGGGGTAAGAGAGAAGGTACTGCTTCTACAGCAGTTCTTGGAGGCACTTGGAGAAGAGCTAAGGGTGCATCAATCCAATATGCTGCCCACTTGGCAGAGTGAAACTTGAGCATGAGACCCTCCAGTGCTTGGGAAGATGGACCCAAGGGGAAAATCAAGGTCACATGGGCAGATTCAGGCACAGGTTCTGTGATATAAACAGGCTCAAGCCCATGTACGTGCACATTCACACAAACACACACTCAGACACATGCACAGGCTCCAACGTAGACGTGGATCACTGCTCTGGCCAGGGAAGGCCAGTGTATTATTACAGGTTCTCTCACACTGAAGGCTCTGGGCTGCCTTGTAAATGGGAGGAGAAAATGGCATCCAAATTTGCCCAAATCCTTCAGCTCTAACCTGGTCATTATAGGCTGTTCAAAAATGAGCAAGCCAGCAATACAGCTGATAGCTCCAGCACTGGCTGAGGTGGGGATGATAGGGGAGGCTTGACTGGGATGAAATTAACATGTTGTGATTCCAGGATAAGAAACTCGATTTGCTGGGGAGAAACAGAAATATAGGACCCAGCACTATGGCAGACACCTGGTCATGGCTAGGCACTACGTTCAGTGTGCTTTATGAATCAGCTTTCACTTCCATGATCACACACTGTGTTTGCCACAGGGACCCAGCCTAATTCACTGCACAGAATGAAATGTCCTGGTTTTAAACTTTGAAAATGGGACAATGATTAAAATTTGATCATGGAACCACCAATGGTCCCTCACATCAATCCTTGGCAGTGTTGGGATCCGTAGATCCACCACACAGTCCTCTAGTACTTAAGCTAATAATGTCATTGGTAGTGGTAGAAGGCTGTTTTCTCTGTGGCCCAGCTACTGTAGAGGGTGGAGACACACTTTGCCAGATGGTTTCCATGGTTATTTGTTAGACAGTATATTCAGCATCAAAGTGTTAAATTCGAAGGTCTGGATGGGAGTGTTCTCTAGTGGCTACAGATCCTTCTGTCCTGCCCCCCTTCCCCCACTGCACCCTCCCCCCAGTTTCTCTGTGTCCACTTCGGTTCATATCCCATCTCCCCAGCTCCTACCCTGCTCCTCTCCTCCTGAGTCCTGCCTGTGCCCCTGTCCCAGCTCCTGCCCCTGTCTTTGCCCCCCCCACTCCTACCCTCCCCCATCTCCATGCCCTCTCCCCTCCCCATCTTCTTTGCCTCTTCTTCCCCCACCCCTTCCACTGGCTCCTATGCCCTTGTCCCCCCACCCCCTTTCCTCACCTCTCTGCGTTGGAGACAGGCTGCTTCTCTTTCTCATCTTCACAGCCTGGGTGCCAGCAGAAGGAGCACCGAGAGCACTGGAAAGGCAGGCTCCCTGCTCTCAGTTCTGCTTCTTGGCATCACTTCCGCCCTGGCTGACAGAAGGAGCAATTGCAGGAAAAGCTATCTGTCCCTGCAGGGCTGGGCTGAAGGAGCATACCCATTCGCTCAGTGGGGATGGTGCATGCACAGTCTGGTCAGTGCTAGGAGCTGTGAGAGGCTTGAACCTGCTCAGTGAGGACAGACTCTTCAGAAATTTTACCTGCCAAACTCTAAGAAATCTCTACAAATTTAGGCAGATTTTGGCAAAAGGCGTATCCCTGACACCAGAGCAATCCCCTGCCAAATTTAAAGTTGCTACTCCTTAGCACAGAGGTTCTAGACTCTAGAGGGTCTCTATGAAACAGGTACGATTTTCTTTTACATACAAAACAACATATTTCCCCTAACCTCATTCTTGGAAATGTCGTAAGTGCTTTAACAGTAACTTTTATATATACCTGAGTCAAACACCAGACATGGAAAATTTCAGTCTAAATGGTTATAAGCTGCTAATGGGAATTGTCAGGCAATCTTAACCATAGGCCTTGCTATCTGTGCTGCAGATAGTATCTGAAGCTAAATTTGGTTCAGAACATAATCAACCATATGCTCAGCAACACAAGCCTTTGAGGGACCCATCCGCTCAATCCTCTGTTTTCTTCACTGGCTCCCCAGGGAAATCCAGGTCGAATTCAAGATTTTGATCTCCAACTTTAATGCCTCACATGGCAGTGGACCAAGTTACCTGAGGGACAGGCTGTTCACTCTCCATAGTTATGGTATGATACAATGGCTACTCTCCTCTGAAGCAATGAAACTGCTGGCTTCCAGTGTAAGATGTGTGCTGGAAACAGAGCTACCGCCCCGGAATCTGGAACTCCCTCCTGGAAGAGATCAATTTGATTACAAACAACAGCACTTCCAGACCCATTTCTTCATCCTTACTTTCCCACAATAACACCACCCAAAATAAAAACCTAGCCTGTGACAACTGAAAGAAAAAAGATAAGTTATATGCTCACTTCATAATTTTGGGTGGTGCTCAGATACCGCTAAATAAGACCTTAGATATACAGCTATGTTCTATTGGCTTTTGCTCTCTGAAACTGTGAAGATTTCGCTTGTACTTGGATCCATTTCATAATAATAAAAATACACAATGAAATCATAAGTATTTATATGCAAGAACAAACTGAACATCCTGAACCTCATAATTAACATTTTTGAGAACTTTGCATATTTTGCTCATTCTGGGCTCTAGGGACACTGAGCCAAATTCATTTTTGGTGTAATTCCACTGAACAAATGATACATAATATACCAGTAGTGAAGTAAGGCAGAGCTAAAGAGTAGCAGCTGTATATAGCAATTATCAGAGGGGTAGCCATGTTAGTCTGTATCCACAAAAACAACAAGGAGTGCGGTGTCACCTTAAAAAACCCACTTCTTCATATGTATGGCGTGTGCCACTGGACTCCTCATTGTTTTTGTACAGAACAATGTCACTTCCTTTGATTTACACTCTCCTCTGCTAGCAGCATAAACCAGCATCCTGTTTGCCTTCTTCACTACAGCTGCAAATTGGGTCTAAAAGCTTTATGGATTTTTTTTCACAGTAACTCCATAATTTACAGCATTTTCTGATCACTAAAAGGCAGCAGTATGTTTCTACTTAGTGAATAAGCCTAGGGTTTTTTGGTTTGTTTGTTTGTTTGTTTGGGAGTTTTTTGTGCCTCAATCCACAACTCGCATCTCTGCTGAACTGCATCTTCCATCTTTTCAATCAAGTAATCAAGTGACATAAGTAATTGCTATTTAACTGTTGTTCCTTGGTATTTACTGTTGTATTATAACATCATCTTTAATCCTACTTTAAATTATTGGTTCTAGTTTGTGTACATAAATAGGAAAGGCCAAACTCTGATCTCAGTTATGAAGTCAATGGAAACATAAGTGAATAGAGCTTTTAGCCCTGAATAGTATTCTCTTGGGTATCTTCTGAATAACTTTTTAGCTTCAAAATATTTCAATGATTGCTTTATTTGCTGCTCTTTAACTAACTTTCCAAACTCCAAAACTTTGCCCTCTAGACATTGACTTTCACTATAGAACTTTGTTAATTGTTTCTTAGAAGCCTAAGAATTCATTGTATAATTTATTGTCCCTCTTAAGGGATTCCAAAATTAACTAGTATATCAATTTCTGCATATCACCCAGGAAGGATACCTTTCAATCTATTTGTGGTTTTGTAAATCTTCCCTCCTCATGTTGCATTTAGTCTTTTTTGACTTCTGACACACCAACAGCTGGTAATGTGGTGATGTGCACGTTTTTAGGATTTCTTGGTTTATTTTGTTAATAAGGATATTTTATTAATTTGTTACCCAGTGACGTCCTTATCTGTCAGTCTGAACAGCTGAAGAATGATGTCATGAGTTAAAGTAAAAGCCAGTGTGCATTTTCAGGTAACACTTTGACTGTCTGAGGGCAAATGTAATGACAGTCGGGAGGCAGAAGATTTAATAGCATTCTGAGTTGGAAGTGAGGTGGATGAGCATTGAGCCCTGCACCTGTATTCATTCTTCATGGTATGTGAGGAGGAGGCAGTGTTTAGCATCTGTACTGAACTGGCTATAAAATGAAGCACATAGGTATGTGCTTGGCTGTCTCTGGGCCTTAAGCGTTATTGTTGTAATTTTTCACTGTATTTGAAAGCTGTGCTGACTAGTCTATATCCCACCTTGGTCATTGTATCAAACATTTAGCTCTGTGGCAGCCATACATTCCCTTCGAGGTTCCTTGATCCTGGCTATACAACAGATCATGGTATCAGAATGAACTGGATCCGCCATCAAGAGAGAAAACGTAAATAAATGGGAAGGCATAAAGGACAGAGAGTAAGGCCTGGTCTACACATTGTTTCTGTACCAGCATAACTATTTTGGAGTGTGATTTTTGTTTAACCCATGTAATTATAGTGTAGACACCATTATATTTGTATACAAGTGCCTTATACTGGTATAGCTTATGCCCCTTCCCATATAGGAGTAAACTATACCAGTTTAAGCACTTTTATACTGGTATATTTGTATCCACACAAGGGAGGCTGTGCCATTTGCATTATACTGATATAGTTAAAACAGTACAACTTTTATGTGTAGATATGGCCTAAGTTGAATTCTACTCATAGCATCACATCATTCTCTTGCAGCCATACATGCCTCTCTGTGCTCTGTTTTCTGTGAATACCCATCTCACTCCACTAACAGCTGGGAGAAAAACACTTTGCACAAAGATTCAAAATCTCATTCTTTTCAGCTAATGGTTGAGCAACCCATCTCCAGGTCCTCCCAAGGAAACCTCCAGCAAAACAGGGAAAGCCAGACTTGGCATTCCTAATAGTCTTGAGGTGATACAAAGAAATAGGAAAGCAAAGCTGATATCAGGCCTTCTTTATTGGAGAGACAAGGGGCTCCATTAAGAAGTTGCTTTGTCAGTTGCTTATTTCTATGCAACCATTTCTAGTTTTGTGGGCCTTGTGCCCTTGTTCCTTCATACAGGAAACTTCAAATAATTACACTTTAAAAGTCTACATGTCAGACTAAACTTCACCATCTAGCATGGTAAATACTTCCCACCATGCCCCATAGGTTTCACTGTGAATCAGAATAGATGACTAATGCCATACCTACATATTAAGAAAATTCCCTGACGTGCATTAATCATTTCTTTTTGAGCAAAGCTCTTAGAATTTTTAACACTTCAAAACCAATGAAAATTAACCTTGATGAGATACTGTAGAAGTATTTGGTCTTTGTAGATGTATAAGAATTGTGTATTGTTAACAGCACCTATTGTTGATTTTCCCCTGCTTGACGGATGATCTTATTGTGTGCCACCTGATTTTTCACAGCACTGTACTAAAATATGCTTCATTCCATATGCATTAAAAAACTTCAAGGTATAGTGTATTTGGAAAGCTCTAATTAACTTCAGTTTCCAATGCGTGTATAAGCTTCTAATGATAATGCCCAAATTCACTGGCTTGTACCATCTGCTTTCCAGTGATGCAAAGTAGTTATAAACCCAGCTTAGCCTTTAGTGAGACTTAAGTCTTTGCTTAAAGACGAGTACAAGAATTAGTGGTTTGTTGAACAGGGATGGATTTAAACACATGCTTAACTGCTTTGCTGAACTGGAGCCCTCATTGCCGTCTATCTGGTACCTCTTATGAGTGCTGCTTCTCCTCTTCAAACCCACACTCAGCCACAAAATTATTATTAGTCTTTTTAAGCAGTTTCAGTGTTCTCTTCTGTCCTATGTACCTCAATCAATGCAAGACTGACTTACTAACATTTACCAGGAGAAATATTTCCATGATTTCGACTTTGATTTAAACATTTAAACATAAATGAGGACACGAATAGTCTCTGAAGTTAGTTCTAGAAATGCTTTAATAATAAAGACCTGAAATTGTCAATATTTCAAAAATTTTCCTCATAGAAGAGGGTGAATTCCCCCCCCCAGCTCTACTTAGAAATATCTTTGTTTTTGAAAAGAATCTACAGTAAAACAATATATTCCTATTAAATGCTTCTCAAAGTGCTTTTTGTACAGTAAATGATGGCTTCATTTTGTTTATTTTTTTAAAAGCCTCTTTAAATATACCCAAGTATAAAAATACATTAAAATGTTGTGGTTGGGATGCCATTTGCCTTGGAGCATTTCTGAATCTTCCTGTGTTTCTGGCAGATGCAGGCTGGGGGAGATGATCATCCCATGGTGGCATTTGGTTCCAGAAGTTATATTTTCAGCTTTCTATTATGTGGTTAAAGCTCATGATGGGAATCTGAGCTTTCTGTCCTCCTAGACACTGTTTCCCATAGGCTTTCTGTCCATTGGAAAACAAGGTAAAAAAGAGGGATTCTTCCCTGATCAGTAAATAGGCCTTTTCGTTGAAAAGCTTTGGTTATTTGCCATGTGTTTCTTTACTTCTAGGGAGCCTCCCCTCCCCACTTTTTCCTTGAGGTTTCTTTTAAAGTGTATGCTATAGTTCTGTGATATTCTACTCCGAAGGGTATTCTTGATAATGAAGGAAACCGGGAGGGGTAGGGATAGAGAGAAGGATGCTCTGAATCTCTATTCCTGAATTTAAAAAGCTCAGTGGCTTTAGACCAAACACATCCTTATGAAAAACGTGTCTACCTCAGCCATATTTGAAGTGGAGTAAAGTATGCTAAAAACATACTTCTTTCCATTAAGGGCACCCAAACATCGACAATAGGTTTTATATGGGGCCAGAATTTCAGTAGGGTCCTGGCTTGTGTTTTTCTAGGTAAAAATGGTGCCTGCACTTTTACACCCCACCAAAACACCGCGCTTGCAATTCGGCACCTGCAGTCTGCAACCCACAGTGCTCCCATGACTGGACCCTTTGCAGGTGAAGTACAAATGGGCTGAGGGGATAATTTTTAATAATGTCCTCGTGAAGCTGTATTCTGCTGTTGAACACTGCTACTCCGCAGAGTTCCATCCAAAAGAGCAGTTATGTAATAGACTACACAGTAAGCAGGGAAGATAGCATCAGAAGAGACTTTGCCACACCACTGAAAAAGGTTACATAATGCTGGCTATTCACTTCCTTTACAAAGCATCAGACTTTACTTTCACATTAGCTGCTTAGCTGCTGTTTCTCACAATAAGAACCAATCTAAACTAAATGACACCCTCTCCATCCATTGGCCTGATCCTTACTCACACCACTGCTGTTGAGTAAAACAGGAGCTTGGGGTCAGCTAAATCCACAGGAGCTCCGGCACACTGCAGCACATGAGATGTTACACACATTGACTGTTACAAATTGCACAGGGGTCAAAGTTCTGCTCAAAATGACAGCTGCTGTACTTCTAACCACTCTCTCATGATACAGCCCGTGACTAGTTTATGAAGATAGATGATCTGGCCTGAGTTAGGGGCAGTGCATTGTGGTGCCCTTGGAGCAGTCCTGAAGGTAGACAGACTTTCTGAGAGACTTACAATCTCCCTTCCGAGTTCTTTGTTTCCCTGGGGAAAGAGTAAACTGAGCTGGCTACACCTGGCATAGTGTAAGGCACATATAGCCAAGACACTTCCCATTCTGCCTTCATCAGCCCATCTTCATCAGTGAGGATGTAGCTGCTCTGCAGAGCCTGCTTCCATTCCTGCACTTGCAGATGGCCAGCACAGGGGAGCTCATTGTACCCCTTTGTGCCTCTGAGCTACTGCACTAACAGGCTATAATTTGGCCCTATATGGCTAGCAACTACAAAAGGCCGTAATAGCACTGTTTCTTATATCTCAGGCAGGTCATCAGAATTCACCTGCTGGGCTGCAGTCCATGGACTGAGGTGAGGAACAATCTACAAAAAAACCCAGGATCCTGCTGTGTTCCAACTCCTTTTTATAAATATACCCTTAGTATAAAGTGTGGCTAACTTATGAAAAATTATATAAGGTTGGGCAAATAGTTTCACTCCATTGACTTCATGACTTATTTTGTATAGTTTGTTTTGTTGCTGCCCATCAGCATATCCTGAAACTTTAAACATCAAGCACTACAGGGTATGTCTACACTGTAATTAAAAACCCATGGCTCACCCATGTCAGGCTTGGGCTAAGAGGCTGTTTAACTGCCATGTAAACATTTGGGCTCGGGCTGGAGCCTGAGTCCTGGGACCTCGTGAGGGGGGAGGAGCCCTAGAGCTCTCCAAGCTCGAATGTCTACACGGCAATTAAACAACTCCTTAGCCAGAGCCCTGTGAGCCCAAGTCAGCTGACACAGGCTAAGTGTGGGTGTTTAACTGCAGTGTAGAAATACTGTTGGAGACAGCTAGCAGCCTCATCCTGTGACAGAGGATCCATTTCTCAGAAATCTTATTCTATACTTGGGTGGAAGATGGAACCTTTTGTTGCAACTATCATCTGCTTTACCAAGCCAAGACCTGTTCCCAGTCCTGCTATCAATCTCGCCCTCTTTTATAACTCCTGTGGCTTTTTTTGACACAACCTTAATTTTATTTTTAGGTCATTTTCTCATCATGAGTCACAGCTGTGGCTGTCATTTAACTACAGCGAAATGTGTCAGCAAAACCAAAACTAGTCGCTGTCTGTCAGACTTGCGCCTAAGATGCTAATGAGGAAGATGCCTAACGCTGGAAGAAAAATGAACAGTAGCAAAACCAGAAAGCACAGTGAACGATACCTTTAAAATAGTGCACTAATTTCCCCCCATTTTCCCCCCATTGCCTTTTGTTAAAGAGGCCCAATTTTGAAGACCCTGGGGCCAAACCCTGGTTAGATCAGCATCATTTTCCACTGAAGTCACTGGGGTAGATCCTGATTGGGGGTAAATTGTCATAGCTTTCCCAACTGAGGATCTGCCCCAGAGACTTCCATTGCGCTCCTGGGAGCTAGGACAGTTTACTCCAGCTGAAGATGATAAATGCCCCAGCGATTTCAATAGAGCTACATCAATTAAGCATTTGTTCCTTAAGGCAGGATTCACAAAGGTATGTAGGCCCCTAACTCGGATTCTCTTCAATCCCACCCTTAGGTCTTGTTTTGGCAAAACTGCCACTGAAGAAGCCTCTGTGAGCTCTTCCAACATGAAGCTTTCAGAATTGCACTCAAACATGTATTAAAAACCTTTTGCAAGCAAGAAATTGTGAATAAACTGGACATCACAACGTTTCTCAGAAAAATGCCCAGGTTTCTTGGGAAATCCTTGGATATTTAAACTACATTGACTGAAGCAGATGAGTTCAGAATCATCTGGAGTTGAATGGTCTGGATAGAATTAGGCCAAGCATAAACAGTTGGGTGTGTCTACCGTGCTGAACCACTGGATTCTGGGAGGTTTTGAAAGGTCATAGGTTCACTCTCGGACAGTAATGGGAGTGCTAGGTGAACCATTTCCACTAGTTCACAGTCACACTGGCTTTACAATACTTCAGACCAACACAGTATAAACGAAACTAGTTCTTACCACTCTGCCATACAATGGAAGGAAATGGATAAAATCAGATTTTCTTGCACTCTGTGGTGGCAAACAGAAGAGGAATGAGTTGTACATGTTATCACCTTGTATCTTTGAGTAAAAAATAGAGATAATCATGTTATAATTGTAATGCTCTTTGTTCCTGGAGGTGAAACAGTAGTAGCTCTCCCAAGAAATACAGTAGCTAGTCTGGGGCTAAATTCCCTTATCAGTGTAATGGAGACTGATCTAATTCTCTTCTCTGTTGTATAAACACAGAATCCTGCTGTAAAACCAGGCAAACATCTACATGAGTTGATGTATCCCCTGGAAGACCTCTGCGTACCCCCAGGGGTACGCATAACCCTGGTTGAGAACCACTGATCTAGACTGACCTTCTTAATAACTCAGGCCATAGAATTTCACCCAGTTACCCCTGCACTGAGCATAATAAATTGTGTTTGACTAAAGCATATCTCCCAGAAAGGCATCCAGTCTTCATTTGAAGATGTTAAGACATGGAGAATCTATCACATCCCTTGGTAGTTTATTCCACTGGTTAATAACCAGAGGCAACATGTCAGGGGGAGTGGGGGAAGGGCATGCAGAATCAAGTGCCTCCCCACCCAGCAGTCAGCCCTGGAGGGGAACAGAAGGGGCAGGGTCAGAGCCTCTTCCAGCTGCTAGGACACTGCCCAATGCAGTACAGCAGCTGCCTGAAAGGGTGCCCAGCTCTGGTGGTGGCAGGCTGCCTCCCACCCAGGCTTGGCTTCCAGGGACAGCGAATGAGTGAGCCAGAGCCACCACGGCATGCTCAGCCCCTGCCCCCAAAAGCCAAGCCCGGGCAGGAAGCAGGCTGCCACTGCCGCCCCTCCCCAACCAGGCTCTCTCCCAAGCATCTGACTACACTGCACAGGGACAGCGCAGGGGTCCCAGGCTGGGGAGGAGACACATGGAGAAGTTAAGTGTCCTCTCTTTTAGCTTGTGCCCCTCCACCCCCACTGCCAGTACGGGAATGCACCAGTCGTCTATGTTAATAACCCTCACAGTAAAAAAAAATGGTGCCTTCATTCTAATTTGAATTTGCTTGGTTTGAACTTCCAGCCATTGGGTCTTCTCAACTTGATTAAAGAACCCTTTAGTACCTGGCACATTTACCCCATGAAGGTACTCATACACTGTAATAAAGTAACCTCTCAATCTTTTTGATAAGCTAACCAGAATGAGCTCTTTAAGTCTCTCACTGTGAGGCATTTTCTCCAGCTCTGAGATATTTGTGGCTCTCATTGTGATGTTACTGCATTCTAGGAAACCTTTGGTGCATGGGGGCTAGAACCATGATGGCAGATTCTGCCCCAAATCGGCTTGAGAGAGAAGAGTTTTGGGAGTGGAAATGGATCTGGTTTCCAAGGGTGTTGTGTGGTTCCTTCAAATGACTGGCAAGGTGCTCACAAAGGTTAAATCGGATTACATAAGAGTAGAACTGAAAGCACTGGAACCTCAGAGGTTACTTCAGGACAAAAACCAAGCAAAACAAAAATCCTTGGGATTCAGTATGAAGAGAGTTAAACCAGACAACAAAACCTAATACTGTTTACAGGACTAACCTGTCTTTTTTTAAAAATGAGTAGCGCTAGTGCTTGCACTCACAACCACCATTGTCACTGGGTTGTACCACATGTCACTTAACAGCCAGTTCTGTGATCACAATCTCCTGTTATTAGAAATGTAATAGTCATAGCTTGTTAAAAACTCATTTTAAAATCTGTTGCCACCTGGAAGACTAGACTAAACAGATCAACAGTATAGGCTATCTATGAATATTCTGAGCAGAAACATAATTAGGGCTGCAATTAAGATTATCATTTAGTAAGCAATGTAGACAAGTCTGAAAAGATAAGCCTCTATCAGTTGCTTTTGGGGTCTAAGTGATTATTAGGCTTATAAATTTTGGGCCATGTGTTTTTTCTGGTGATGTGGAAAATATGTTGAACAGCTTTCAAAACTCAAGTAATGATTGCAGTTTATTTCCTCTAAAGACCATTAATAATGGAATGCTATCAGCACACGGGTTGTGTGCTTGTGTGCGTGGATGGTCATAGGCATAACAATGCAAAAGTGTAAGTTGGGCATATTCTGGTTAGTCTCTCTCAGCACTGCCACATTAATCTAGAGCTTTTATTCCAAAAGATTCACTCGCCACTGACCTGTGCTCATCTCTGGAGCACAACACACCAGCTGTTTAACAGCACATAGCAGCTCTGTATATTGAAGAATACTGTCTGCGGTAAGAAGACACTGCAGGGCGACTGTAGGCAGGCAGAATGTAATTACCCAGATCAGAATTGTCTTAGGACACTCAGACTATCACCTTGACCATGATAAAACATGTCATGGGTTCTTTAATGACCTCTGGAGTTCAGAACCTCAGTTTTATGTGGCCTCTGCAATATCTGGGTGAAAGACACAGGCTATTCCCTGCTTTAACCATTCCCATGGCTGCCTTAAGGCAACAGTAGATGGCAGTCAATTCTGCAGCATCAGTTTCTTTATCTCTGCTTCTTCTGATAATCATCTCTGATCATGGGATGCCCTTAGGGCAATTCCCTGGAATGTTAGTCTTCTTTTTCAGTCCCACCATCCACCCATCACAAATACACCCTATTGACCTGAAAGCTATATTGGAACTCACCCAGTATTACTAATATACACAACAGTCCTGGCCTGTATATCATGCGTTTCTGACTCACTCTGCTCAAGCAATGCACAGGGAGTGGAAACTGGCTGCAACTCACCAGCTTGGGATTTCACTAACATGGGGGAGTACCTAGCAGGCATAGAGCCAATAGAGCCTGCTCCAAAGCACTTATCCCTCGTCGAGGGGTATGGCAAAAAGTGCACTGCGCACCAGCTATCTTCAGCTGGCAGACAGCATCTTGGCGCTGCTTTCAGCTAGCAGAGTTTAGAACAGCCCCCAGGCTGCTCTAAATGCCACCATGACTGTGGCCAGAGATTCAAGAATTTGTAACCAGTTCCCTAATAGCCCCTCTCTTTGCCTGTGCTGAATAAAACAACACAGAAGAGAATTTGAGAGAACCAGTTTTTCAAATGCTTGAGTTTATTTGGAGGAAAATCTCTAGGCATTTTCCTTCAAATAGCAGCCAGTAGCACCACCTCTTCTCAGGTTGCATGAGGTCCAGTATGTTTTGCAGTTCTATGAGATGCTAAGTAAGAAGCCTTCGTTTTGTTTCCAGAAACAGAAATAAGTTGAGTAAGAACTTGCTCTCCTTTAAATCAGGGGTCGGCAACCTCTGGCATGTGGCTCACCAGGATAAGCACTCTGGTGGGCCGGTCCAGTTTGTTTACCTGCTGCTTCAGCAGGTTCAGCCAAACGCAGCTCCCACTGGCCACAGTTCGCCGTCCCAGGCCACTGTGGGTGGCAGGAAGCCACGGCCAGCACATCCCTCGGACTGTACCTCTTCCCGCAGCCCCCATTGGCCTGGAACAGTGGGAAGTGGGACAACAAAGCCCACCCACTGTCAAAGGACCCCCCCCCAGCCTGAGGGGAGGATCCACAGGACCTGGAAAACCAAGTAATTCCGGGGACAACAAATGAAATAACAGGAATAGGAGTGTGGTCAAAGAGCTAAACATAGGGAACCTAATGGGGACACCAAGCAGAGAACCCCAGACAGCACCCACTGCTCCTTGAAGGCATCAAGGGAGCCACCAGCTGATATCCCCAGTGGGCCTTGGAACCAGGTGGAGTATAGGTTGGCCCACCAGGGCTCTTCACCTTCGAGAGGTGGCAGGAGGTCCCAACACTTTGTGTCGGGGCAGGATGCAAGGCTGAGGAAGTGAAGGGTGTGGCAGGTAAACAAGCTAGCCCAGCCCACCAGGGTGTGTACTCTGGTGAGCTGTGTGCCAGAGGTTGCCAACTCCTGCTTTAAATAACTGATTTCCTCCCCATGAAATAGTCAATTGACCTGTTTTTATCTTTGCAGTGTTTACTTTTCAAGTGTCTTTGCAGCTTTTCTAGCTTCTTGCTTTTATTAGCTCAAGCTTCTCCACAAAATACATGTCGAGGCTGGGGCCAGCCTCTTTTTCCATTCGTGTAAATCTATACTAGAGATACACAGGACTATATATTTTTGTGGGTATTTTTTGCTTTTTAGTAATTGATTTATCTACTCTCATGTTACATGTTTGCGAAGCCACAGGAACATACTCAGGCCTTCTCTGTGATTTACTTCCACGGTTTGTGAACAATCAGCTTTTTTTTTTTTAAATAAATCTACATTTTCAAGATCAGGCTAAACATGACAGGTCTTTTTCTAGCACAACTCTTACTATTCAGGATATAATCACATAGCTGCATTTGTGACTAACACTGTTTGCAGTGTTGCTGTAGCTGTGTTGGTCCCAAGATCTGAGCGAGACAAGGTGGGTGAGGTAATATCTTTTATTGGACCAACTTCTGTCGGCGAAAGAGACAAACGTTTGAGCTCCACAGAGGTCTTCTTCAGGTCTGTCTTCTCTGATTGGTTAGGGGACTTGTTCTCATTCTGCTGGATAATGATCTGCCCTATTTTATTCATGCTTTTGTCACTTCTCAGCTGGACTACAGCAATGCAATATATTTGGTAGTGAAGTTAAGCAAATCTGTGTTTGCTGAGGTGGGGTCTAACTACCATAGGAACCAATTCCATGGGTGTTCCTCTCCCCTAGCAGCACCTTCTCTTCTCCCCCAACGCCTCCCACCTGCCTTGGATCAGCTGTTCCGTGACATGCAGGAGGCACTAGGGGTGGTGGGGGAGGAGGCGTGCTCCAGGGAGGGGGCAGAGCAGGAAAGGCAAGAGGCTGGGCGGGGATGGAGCAGGAGCAGAAAGAAGTGAGGCGGAGGTAGGGCCTTGTTGGAAGGGGTGGAGTGAGGCAGGGCTTGGAGTGCAGCTGGGTGGGAAGCATCCCCAGCACATTAGAAAGTCAGCGCCAATGTTAACTAGCATTTCTTGAGGATCCCTTGTGTATCTTTCCCTTGCTTGAGCCATCAGAGCAGAAAGCCATCTTCAACTAGACCTGAGACGCAAGCTATATAAATGACTGGTGGCTTGAACGAGGCTTTATGTGAGTGGATGGGCTCACCTGTGTGCAGTTCACTGCAGGATCAGGGCCTTGGTGTTTCTGATACAGTGACTAGATTACTTACTTTCTCTATGTATTTATATGGTCCCCATCTTTCTAGTATCTCAACACTTTCACCGGTTGTGCCTCATGCACTTTAGCCAAACAATCTACGCTGTCTTTTCCTGACTGCATTTCTTGTAAAAGTAAAAGCACCCCCTGATATTTTTCTTCCCTATTTTAATGTAGCAAATCCCCCTAGAAAAACATAGTAGTATTAAAATTATAGCAACAGTGGCATGTGTGCTGTGGAAGATTTGCATACTTATGACTCCTGTAATTATGTAAATTGAAAAATAATAAACTTTATAAATCAAAATTTAAAGTTCTCTAGGTTGGCCTCACTCTTGTTTGGGAACACTCAGAATAGTTTTTATTGACTATGCCACAAACTCTTTCCTCCCTCACTCCCCATTTAATCATGAATAGCTCTTTTTACAATGCTGTTTTGGAGTTTCCACATCTGCACTAGAGTCACATTTAACCTCGTGGTTTCTTTGAACATTTTACACAGTGGTTTTTCATCTTTAATCAGTTCATTCAGTGGTGAAATAAGTCTAGCACCTCTCAGGGGCCCAAATCCTGAGTCAGTGAAGCTGTGCCAACTTGCAACAAATCAGGATTTAATCCTTAAGAACTGAAATTCAGACTGTCACGGCAAAAGCCAGGGGGCTTATACAACACTGATTAAAGCCAGTGGGATTATTTCCATTAACAGGAGTTAGAATGAGCCCTAAATCAGCATTTTTTTCTCTTTTACAGCTGAATTCTACTCTGTGATCCACCTTGTGGATCTCTTATATATAGTGATGATCTGTATGGCACATCCACCACTACTGTCTGTTCAGGCTGTGTGCAGAATTTCTTCAGTACCAATGGGGGTTCCATGGTTGGTACAAGAATGGAATTGTCAGATAAGACATTCGCCTAGTGTGTCAAAGAGCAGAATGTTCCACTGAGCATGTGTCATCTCTCCCTTTAGGTACTTACCCAGCTGCAAGAATGGAGAAGTTATATGGAAATAAAGGATTTTTTTTTTAAAAGGAAGGAGGAGGTGGAAGAGGACACCTGTATTAAGTGCCCAGCACTGGGGTGTACGAGCATAGTTGAAATGGCTGCTAGCACTAGGCCATAAACACTCTAAAGTTCCTCAATCAGTGGCAAAACTCTTCCCGAGTTCAGCAATGCGTAGGATCAAGCCCAAGAAGAAAAAAAAACATTTCAAACCTGCAAGTGACCCATGCCTCATGCTGCAGAGGAAGGCAAAAAACCTGCAGCATCTCTGCCAATTTGATTTAGGGGGGAAATTCCTTCCCAACCCCAAATATGGAGATCAGTTAGACCCTGAGCATGTGGGCAAGACCCACAAGGCAGATGCCTGGGAGAGAATTCTCTGAAGTAACTCAGAGCCCTCCCTATCTAGTGTCCCATTTCTGGCCATTGGGAATTTTGGTACTGGCAGTTGCCGATGCGCCACATGCCATTATAGGCTGTTCCATCATTCCCCCCATAAACTTATCAAGGTCAGTATTGAAGCCAGTTAAGTTTTTTGCCCCCACTGTTCCCCTTGGAAGGCTGTTCCAGAACTTCACTCATCTGATGGTTAGAAACCTTCACCTAATGTTGAGCCTAAGCTTGTTGATGGCCATTTTATAGCCATTTGTTCTTGCATCCACATTGGCAGTTAACTTAAATAACTCCCCTCCTGCCCTGGCATTTATCCTTCTGACATATTTATAGAGAGCAAATATATCTCCCCTCAGCCTTCTATTGGTGAGGCTAAACAAGCCAAGCTCTTTGAGTCTCCTCTCATAAGATAGGTTTTCCATTCCTTGGATCATCCTAGTAGCCCTTCTCTGTACCTGTTCCAATTTGAATTAATCTTTCTTAAACATGGGAGTCCAAAATTGCACATTGCACACAGTATTCCAGATGAGGTCTCACCAGTACCCTGTATAATGGTACTAACACTTCCCTGTCCACAGGAAATACCTCACCTGATGCATCCTAGGACTGAATTAACATTTTTCATGGCTGCATCACATTGACAGCTCAATCATCCTGTGATCAACCAGTATCCCAGGTCTTTCTTCGCCTCTGTCGCTTCCAACCAATATGTCCCCCAGCTTGTAGCAAAATTTCTTGCTGTTAGTCTATTGCATTTTGCACTATTAATTTTCATTCCATTTCTATTACTCCAGTTTAGAAGGTCATCCAGATCTTCTCGTATGATATTCAAGTCCTCCTTGGTATAGGAGGTATTGGCAATACCTCCCAACTTTGTGTCAGTCGCAAATTTTATTAGCTCACTCCTACTTTGTGCCAAGGTCAATAATAAAAATGTTAAATAAGATTGGTTCCAAGACCAGTCCCTGAGGAACTCCACTAGTAACGTCCCTCCAGCCTGACAGTTCACCTTTCAGGTATGACCCATTGTAGTCTCCCCTTTAACCAGTTCCTTATCCACCTTTTAATTCTCATATTAATCCCCATCTTCTCCCATTTCTAATAATTTCCTGTGTGGAACTGTATCAAATGCCTTACTGAAATCCAGCTAGATTAGATCTACTGCAATTCCTTTGTCTAAAAAAATCAGTTATCAACTCAAAGAAGAAGAAGATGCACACTAGTGGAGATAAACATAGTGAAAGTCATATCTCATTTAATCATATTATTTTTCTCCTCGAATATCCAATTTGAAACAAGAGACATCTTGGAATGAAGCCAACCTGCAATCTAAGTTTTTACTCGGAAGCTCAGACATGAAGAAGATGACTGTACACCTCTACCCTGATATAACACGACCTGATGTAACATGAATTCGGTTAGAACACAGTAAAGCAGCACTCCAGCGGATCAAAGCAAGTTCAATATAACGTGGTTTCACCTATAACACGGTAAGATTTTTTGGCTCCCGAGGACAGTGTTATATCAGGGTACAGGTGTACTTAGAATAAGTGATATTATGAATGATTGAAGTTAACTATGACCAGGGCTGTGGCTTACAAGTTTGTGCTTGATTGAAGTGCTGTAACAAGAACAGGAGAAGTTTGGGGAAAACCCATCCAATGAGTAAGGCTGTCTGACATGAAGGAACCCAGGAAAAAAGTCATGGTTGAGTGTGTTGTTGCCCATGAAATCAGGCAAACAAGCTGTATCCAGATCTGATGTTCTGTGATCCATCCTGCATCCAGGGCCAGTTCTAGGAGCAGATGAGTAGAGCAGTTACTGAGTGCTACTTCTAGGGGGTAGCAAACTGCTGTGCTGCCTAGCTGCTTTATTTATTTATTTTGCTCCAGTTGGCTGGTCACACCTGGCTGCATCTGCTGTGCGTTGGCTTCTTGGCCATCTTGTGTACACTGAAGCACAACACGCTGACATTTTCACAGCACCATCAGAGTGCCACATTATGTCTGCTGAACTGAGCTTGTAACATTTAGATGCTGTCTGGCAGACTCAAATGCAGCTGTCCCAAAGCGGTTTTGATCTCTGTCTGCACCAAGTTCTCTGCTCTAAAGTTTAATGCCCAGAGTTCTTACAAAATTCCTGTTATGTTCATTTTCAGTATTTTGGGGAAATCTGTGCTAATTTCACCAGGGTGTGCATGCTTGTGCACATGCAAAATATTGAAAGTTGTTTTTAAAAATGCCAGAACTCTTTTAATTAGCAGAACCAGCATTTCACACTGGGGAAAATAGAAGTGGTTGTGCATAAGTTTTATTTATAATATTCACTGATTATGTGCTTTCAGAGCCATTTTTTTTAATAACAGAGAATTCACTAAGATGAAAAGCAGAACTCCTAGAAAAGCCAAATACATTCAAGCTTAAACAGGGCTTAAGGTTTAAATGAAAGGATGAGACTGTAGGGCTTACAGTGTAAGAGATGCTTTTCATATAGGCACTAAGGCCTTGGCTACACTGGCGCTTTACAGCGCTGAAACTTTCTCGCTCAGGGGTGTGAAAAAAACACCCCCTGAGTGCAGCAAGTTACAGCGCTGCAAAGCGCCAGTGCAAACAGTGCCTCAGCGCTGCAAGCTAATCCCCATGGGGAGGTGGAGTACATGCAGCACAGGGAGAGCTCTCTCCCAGAACTGGCACCGCGACCACACTCGCACTTCAAAGCGCTGCCACGGGAGCGCTCCCACGGCAGCCCTTTGAAGTTTTGAGTGTAGCCAAGCCCTAGTTCTACAGCATCGCTTGGTTTGGTCTTTTGAGTTTGTTCAGTAGAGTATGACAAAGTTCTGTCCTTGACTCCATAGGTCCTGTGTTTCCTGGCAGATTTTGCTAGCCTCAGAGGCTCACGGTGACCCTCCACATAGCCCTTCTCTCTCTAGAGGCAAGTGTCACAACTTACTGAGCCATTTTCATCATAAGCCAACAATGGAGATGAGGAGAAGCAATCCTCCCTTGCACAGTCTCTGTTGTCTCCCAGTCTCAGTGATTAATCAGGGAGAGGATAGAGGAGCCTAGGGCCACCCTCTACTCCAGGCTCCAGCCCAGGGACCCTAAAATTAGCAGCTATGGTAGCTACCTTTTTGGAAATAGGACATCTACAATTCCCAGGGCCACTTCCCCACAGCAGCCCCCACTCAATATCTCCTTCACCATTACCTCAGGGCCTCCTTCCTGGAACCTGATTTGGCTTCATACTGCTTCATTCCTCCAACAGCACAAGTCTCTCCTGTTGCTCCTGACACCCATTCCTCACTGACTAACCGGAGGTTTTTAACAAGCTCCAGCCAGCCCTTGATTGGCATCAGGTGTCCCAATCAATCTAGCTATCTCCACTGCCTTCTAGAAGGATCTTAATTGGCCCCAGGTGTCTTGATTAACCTGGAGCAACTGCCATTTGGGTACCAGGAATTTGTTCAGCCTGGGGCTAACATACCTGTTCCTCACTACTTTACTGTAGCCATCTGGCCTTGCCCCATCACAGGAGGAAGATGATGACAGGGTGGATATTAGTGGTTATGCAGCTGATGTGCTGAGACCACAGTTTTTCATAAACTGACACGTTTTGTCTCATTGTCACACCTTATGCTCCCCTGTTTGTTGTATCTGTCTGTCTCTTGTCTAAGATTGCAAGCTCTTCAGGCCAGGGACTGTTTTCATATGTGTTTGAACAATACCTAGCACTGTGGGGCTCTGGCCTCTGATTTGCCCTTTAGGCGCTAACCCAATCTAAATAATGATGATCCCTGCACAGGTGAAACACTGGGGCAACATTTCATTGTTTTAGGTTTGCCTTTCATTGTGAGCTTTAACGGGCACCTAAAAGTTAGCAGCACGGAGTGCCTCTACGAGGAACAGTCAAACTCAACACAATGAGAAGGGGATGTGTTTGCTAGTGGGCCCAACAGTTCATTATAACACTAATTAATAAGTGCTGCTTTTCTGCCTCATAGGACTGTTTTGACTTACAGCTATGTTATTATCCTGTGTCTAGGAGTCTCTAATTGCAGAGTGCGTCAGCCAGTTAAATGAACATGGTGTCTTCTTATTTTGAGGAAAATGCATTTCCAAGCAGGTCTTTCCAAGAATACACATTCTCCTTTTCCTCGCCCCATCCTTTTTAAAGGTCTTAAAGAGACAATCAAGTGTATCATAGCATTTAAATGAAATGTCTTACTCCCACCGCAAGCCCTCTCATTTCAACCTTCAGCCAAATTTCACCATTAATATTCCAAGTTCTCAGGGGCTCATGGGTTGTCAGCAAAAGGTGAAAAGAATGGAGCCTTCTGAAAAAGAAAAATGAGAGGATTGTCCCTACTTTTCAGGAAGGCTGTAGTAGAAATTTTTAGATAAATACTGAACATTTCCATCTTTATTCAAGCCAAATTCCCAACAGCAGGAATTGACCTAATATGATTGGGCCAGAATGATGATTTAATGAGTCAAATAATGTGATAAAACAAAGTTACAATCTGATCTAGGTAATCACCTTTAAGGGGAACACGACTGGCACTAGGACCCAGGAGACGGTATTCAACTACAGAGTCAGCTTGGAGTTTGGCTTGATCCAAGAATGGACCCCCCCCAAACAAACAAACAACTCCGGGCTTGTCATACATATTGTGTGACAAGCCAGTGTATGAATCTACAGTGCACGAGCTTGCCTTGCAGTGACATGCCATGTGGCCACTGCTATAGTGCACTAAAAGTTTCATAGTGTGCTTTGATGTATTGCTATTTGAAACAGTAGCCTGTCAAAGTGCAGGTTTGCTGTTCTTATTGGTCTCTGAACCCATTCTAGATTGGCTGAGGTTCTCTGTGGAACAAAGAGTAAGAGATTCTGGGACTGAGGGGTGGCAGTCTGCGTGGTTTATGGTATGGAAAAGTTCTGCAGAATGCGACACTGCTTCCTGCATTGCGGAGAGCAGAGCTGGTTATATGGGCAGACAAGCAGGGCAGTTGCCCTGGGTGCCAACTTCCAGGGGCACTGAGCTGCAGTGCCCGCTTAGGTTTTTTTTTTTTTCTTACTCAGCCAATTCAGGGGTAAAAACATTTTTCACCTTGGCCAGCACAATGGCTAGAGCCACTCCCGGCAGAGGGAGAGGTAGTCTCATACTGTGTTGCCTGCTACCGGTGCTCGGGTTTTCTTCTGGCCTGCTTTTCCTGAGAATAATGGCAATCTATGTGGATGATGGGGAACAGGAATGCATTTCAACCCTGGTTTCTGTGGCAGCAGTTAGTGTATGGTTGTACTGCTGCACTAATTCTTCTACCTGTTGGTCGGATAGAGTTTTCTGTATGTTAGCTTGGAGTTTGGCTTGATCCAAGAATGGACCATGAGAGAGTAGTGGTTGTGTGTCTTGCAATGGTGGATATTAAACAGAAATTCTTTATTAATAAGGGGTGGAAACCTCACTGAGGTTCTTTCTCTTCCTGCTGTAATCTAATATTGTAGCCAAACACTCCAGTAAGGTGTGACCCATGGATAGTCAGCTTTAATAAATCTCTTCAAACTGTTTATATCAGTCCACTGTTCACTAATGTAGCATTTTACTAAATTAATAGCTACTGACGCACATCTACATAATATATAAGGTGGCAAGAAAACCAGTGTCAGGCTATTCTTTACTGTGGGGAATGAACTGAACTTCATGGAAACAAAAACAGCAGTAGTAATAAATATATCTAGCAAACCTAATACTTTCATCTCATCCAAGTTCTTTCTACCTTAAGTAATCATATGAGAAGAGATTATGCAGTTACTGTACAAGATAACTGTTCCTTATTAGGAAAATAAAAACCATCCAAATGGAAATTCTTTCTTGGTCATCTCCTGGAGTACTTCAGATTTTATAATTCATGTCCATAATGGCTCAGAGGATTATTTTCTGGAATGGATCTCTATCATGATGGAAGATCAAGCCATGTTCAAGCCAAGTACAAGAAGAAATTCAGTCGTTTCTGAATGTGCAAAGTGGTAAATGAAAGAACTCTACTCTTTGTTTCATTAAGTGTTTCATTCAGTCAAGCTGGACCTGAGCCTCAGAGATCAGGCCTGTTCTGGGCTTCCCAAAGCTCAGGTTTGTCTAGGTCTGTGGTTTTACTTCAGCCTCTTCCAGTTAGAGGACCTCTGTCCATTGTAGATTCAGATCTGAATCTGTCCACAGTCGAGGTTGTTCTGGGCCATGGATTTTATTTCATTCCCATGTCTAGTTTACAGAAAAACTAAATATATACGTTCTGACTGTGAAATATCTATTTATTTGATACGCCTTTATTTACCAATACTATTTTTATTTCAATTCCTCCCCTCTTCACCTTGGGTTACATTTATCTTCCACTAGGGAAGAAATTACTGGTTGCAATTAGAGCTATGAGAAGCTATCCAATTTCATTTTGTGGGGATTCTGTTTCCTGAAAAATTCAAAAGATGGTTTTTGCTTCCCCACAACCCTAAACTAGCAAACCAAGCTGGACAAATGAATGGAGAATATCTTTCAGGAACCATCGTGAATTGGCAGGGAGAGTAACCACGGGAGATAAGTTTTGTTTCTCATAGTTCCAGGTTCTAGGATTGTATGAAAATTTGATGTAATATACTGCAGATAAAAAGATAAGAATATTTTCCATACAGCTGTAACTGGAGAATGCCATTAGAGAAAGGTTTGCTCAAGCTCTGCAGCTAGTATGAATCTTTGTCTCAAAAATATTTCCTCTGAACAATCTAAGACGTCTCCCCCCTGAAGAACTGGGTGAATGTGGCAAAATAATTTCCCACAAATATTGGAACTTTTAAAGTGATTTTTAAACAACTCCACTTTAGTCATGTTTGCACCCATGGTTTTGATGTCCACAAGTGTTCGTGCAATTCAGTTTTATCAGAACAGAGTCTTACTGAAAGCAAATATTAAGTTTGTGCACTCAAATGCGTGCAGACTGTGAATTCTAGCTTTGCTTTCTTAAGCCTTCGCACAAGAAGGCTATTATAAGTGATATAACAATTCATTCAAGGAACAGAAGGAATACTATGTGACTCATGTGACCAATCACAACTAAGCAACACAGTTCCAATTGTAAATTCAAGGTTGAAATCCCAGTCCTATTGAAGTCAACGGTAAAACTCCCATTGACATTACTGGAAGCAGGATTTCACTCCCAATATTTAAACTATAAAGTTTGCAAAAAATTGGCTGAATAATTTCAAATAATAAATTCAAGAAAACTGTGGTCCATTTTGTGGATAGAGAACTAAAAAAAAAGAGAGAGTAATCAAATAAAAAGCTCTCCAAATTATATACTCTGCTCTTCTTACCAGACACTACAGCAGAATGCTACTTTATCGCTGTGACCTTTGAAAATGACTATCCTCCAAAAGAGAGAAATGCTAGAAACCCCATAAAGTCCACTAGGGGCTTCATTATCGCTCTTGATTTTAGGTGAAAAGTTCTCAGGTACTCTGGTGATGGGCAGCAATATAAAACTCTTAAGCGAGACAGACAGTTTTGGATTTGCTGTGGAATTTTCCAGCATTTTCGCTCCTCAGAATGCTGGGAGGTGTCTGTTCCTCCTGAGTGACATGATTGATGTTTATAAAAACACATCTGCCAGTGCTGCTTACCTCACTCACTTTCAGACACTCGCATTTTGAATTGTGTCTTCAAGATGAGGTAACCCAGAAGTACAACCCCCCATGGTCTTCCGAGGGCAGCAGGCTCTCATTCCAAGCACAAAGCGGACAGTGCCAATTGGCACGTAGCCAGCCTGCCACTGAAAAGAGCTACGTTCTAGTTTCCCACTCCTGGAGCACAGTCTCTCAAGCTGTTTCCACTCCTTTGCTTTCTAGCAGTCCAGCCAATTTCCTGACAGACACTACAGGCCTACCTATAGACCCTTAAAGCAACAACTGAGCTGAACAGCCATTGGCCCTTCAGAGGGACTGACCTCACTGTGGCAGGGTATGAGTGTGTGTCAATATCTCCAAATGGTCAAATGGCTTTTACAGTGAAGTAGGGGGTCACTTGGAAGGTGTCTGAGAAATATGAATGCAATCTGTATACTAGGGACAGGTTTACTCTGCAGAGTCTCAGGGTTTAACTGATTGCCATATTTGGGGTCAGGAAGACATTTTCCTCCAAGGCAGAATGGCAGAGGCCCTGGAGGTTTTTTGCCTTCCTCTGCAGCGTGGGGCACAGGTCACTTGCTGGAGGATTCTCTGCAGCTTGAGGTCTTCAAACCACAATTTGAAGACTTCAGTAACTCAGACATAGGTTAGGGGTTTGTTACAGGAGTGGATGGGTGAGATTCTGTGGCCTGCATTGTGCAGGAGGTCAGACTAGATTATCATAATGGTCCCTTCTGACCTTAAAGTCTACGAGTCTGCATCAAGAATTAGATCTTCCTGTCCTTAAATCCTGAGTGTTCAGTCATACCCAGGATTTAGGTGTATTCCTCTTTATAGGCTGTAACCATTATCACCAAATGTATTACAGCCCACTAATTACTCAACATCTGCTAAACCAGGGGGTATTTATTTTTGACACAAGGCATATTTGATCCACATCTGTGCTTTCTAGCCTGGAATTAGGAATAGTGGCTAACTGAAGCCTCCAAGTGTCAATTTAGAAGTCTGTGTATCCACAAGTGCAGGCCATCTGTCTCTTTCCACAATCTAACTGAATAGTCTTAGGTGTCAGGATGGTAAATCTGTGGCCTTTATGTAATTTCACCCACCTGTCTCTATATACAGTATCTGCACACTGTCTATGGCTCTGTGTGTGTTTCACTGGAGTCAAATATAGTCATTTAAGGATCCTAAAGATGTCTTATTCCTAGACCCTAAAATTCTGTACCAACTGCTGCTTTTTTGAGAATGCTATCTAGAAAATTATTTAACTCAAAATGCTCTTGTATTGTGTTGGCGAGATTGGGTTTGTTATATATATTTGGGAAGCAGAGTCTGCTTCAGGTAAGATACTGTCGCCAGCAGCTTGGGAAAGATTGAAGCTGGAGAATGTGCAATCCCCAGAGGTTCACACTTCAGATGCCAGCTTCTCTTGTTTCAAGACAGGTCTCTGACATGCTGCTCTACCTGATTAAACCTGCATTTGTTTAGTTCTGGCTTATACTGTGTGAGGCACTTTGTTGTGAAATGAAAATACAGGCATTTGCCTGTCAAATGCAATGGTTCAGAGTGTTATGAATTAAGATTCTTTAATTACAAAGAGCTGCATCTGATAGGTTAATTTCAAAACCAAGTTAACACCACACTAGTCTTTGAGCTGATGCTACTGAATTACATTTTGTCTAACAGACCTTTTCCCACCCTGAGTTTATATTGTAGTTGATTAATAAACAGCATGAGATCAGGGAAACAATAAACAATAGGCTTTGTTCAGGGCATTCCAATCTTTATCTATGCATTTGAGTGAAGGAAAAAATTACACTTTTCTGATATGTATCTGTCATATTAATGGCCCATTTGGTACATTTCCATTGTAACACCAAGCTATGGTATTCTGTGATAGCCAAACACAATATACTATTCCTAGTGATTGAATCCTAGAAATTAGAGATGGTATGTATCCCTCTGTTAATGCAGGATTGTTTTGCTTATACTACAGTCTCTTGTGCTTTTGTCCAATTGCATTTTAAATTACTTGAAAGTTATGCTTTATTAATTATCTATTAGGACTAATTGACATGTAGCTGGAGAGAGAGTGTTAAATCTCAGGTAAGAAGAATTTGTATCCAGTGGGTGAAATCCTGGCTTCTTTGAAGTCAATGGCAGATTTGCCATTGACTTAAATGGAGCCAGGATTTCATCTAAAATCTTTAAATTGTTGCAGCTGCACCTAAGAAAGGAAAAAAACTCCCCCATAATGTATGAGTTGCTTTAAAGAAACACTGTCAACCTGAAATATAATTTAAATAATAAATGTGGTTTCAGATATTACCCATGCTTCTGAATCCTCTTGCCATTTTTGGTTGTTTAACAGTCATGTTATCCTAAATTTTTTATACATATATTTTTTTCCTCTTCCTGTTTGCTATGTGAAAAGTCCATACAAATAGATCAACTGATTGTACAGAGGAAACAACGAAGCTGACTCTGCAGAAAGTGCTGTCAAATTCCCAAAGTAAACACAATGGAAGATAATTATTTTTCTCTAATCTCTTTCAGGTACGGTTATTTCAGGCAGTACAAGATACTAGGCAGTACAAAAAATATCCAGACAAGTGTGATTTTTAAGTTGATGGTGTCCATTTAAGGGGACACTGTCAAGCAGACACATCAAACCCACCAAAAAAATGCAGAAATTGGACTTGTTTTTGGCTTAATTGGCTTGTGAGTTGCTTGTTGGCTAGTTTTTGGCTTGTAGCTTATTGCTTGTTTGGTTTATAGCTTGTTGTAGCCTGTTGTTTCTTGGTGTCTGAGCCTAAAATTTGACCTACCTTAAATTTTTGCAAACCTTGTCTAAACTGGGATGTTAGCCACTAGTGTAGATGCAGCAGTGCAAACCCCTAATGTACACACAATCTACACCAGTGCGCCATGATTCACATCAGTGCAGTTTATTCTGATTTAAAATGGCAACAACGTATAGTTTACTGTTTTGTATAATATGTTACTTATGGCGCACACCCATACCCGCACCCATCCCTCAGTAGATATCTAAGGCCCCAGTCTAGCAGGGGTGTCCATCAGCAGAACTCTACATAGATGCATCTTTTGTCACATAGTGTGGGGGAGTCAGGGCCCTGCACCCTCCATTTCTTGTGATTCACCATGACTCTCAGCCAGCCAGTAAAACAGAAGGTGTATTAGATGAGAGGGACACCATCTAAAACAGGGCTTGTAGGTACAGAAAACAAGACCCCTCAGTCAGGTCTTGGGGGGATGGGAAGACCAGTCCCAGGTTCTGGGCCTCCCCCAATCTCCCCAGCCAGCTCCAAACTGAAACCCCCTCTAGCCCTTGTCTCTTTTCCAGGCCAGGAGGCCACTTGATCTCTTTGTTCTCCAACACCTTCTGTTGGCATCTTGCAGGGGAGAGGCCCAGGTTGTCAGTTGCCAGGAGATAGGGTGTTGGTCATTCTCTGTGCCAGACAGTTTCACACTTGCCTAGGGCTCTGCAACAATCACACACCCTTATCCCATTACCTAGATACTTAAGAAATGCATAGGGGAAACTGAGGCACCCACACAGTATTCAGGGAAAACATTAAAAACATTCCCACTTCATCACAGTTATTTAATTTGATTAATGATTCATTGATGTTAATAGACACTATTATAGGCGAGGCTGGTAGCACCACCTGTTATTAAGGTTGCCTGACACTTCCCATTATAGGATCCTGTTTTCAGTTGCTTAAAACTTTGCTAAACATTAAAAGGCTGGGCTGAAACTTTCCATGCCGTGTGTCTGCCTCAGGCTAGTTTTTTGTTTTGTTTTATAATTTTAGCCAAAACAGTTCATCTGAGAACAAGGTTAGACAATAATATGTTGTTGTGCCCATGTTAAAAAGTTCTGGTGACCTTTTATTTAAGAAGCTCTTGCATCTCCCTGCTTTGGATCAAGGATTTACAGTTTAATAGGGGATGGCCTTTGAGTGAAGGATGTGCCTTTTGACCAAGTTATAAGCCTTTGAAAAATGGCAGTTAGCACCTGCTGAAGGAGTTGTGGACTTTGCAGCTAAATTCTTCCAAAAATTCAGTACACACTCCAATCAAGGGCGAGCTACACGGGATGAGCAGGACTTTCACTTCAAATGTAGCTGTGGGCTCCTGAGGGATGGGTCAGATCTGGGTCTGGGCACTGAAACTGAAAATAGGAAGTTTTGTCTCTTCTGTGCTTTCAGTGTCACCCTGCTGATGTCCAGGGAATGTGGAGGAAAAAACTACCTGATTTGAATACAGAGGGTACAAAAGCCATGCCTATGCTGGCAGGGATAATAGACTGGAATAAGGAACCTTGGGTTAGTACACTGGGACTAACGGGGAAAATGGGACCAGGGCTTGAGCTCTCTGGAAGACTAGAACTGGCCTGGCAGGGAAACTGGGAATAGAAGCTAAGGAGGGAAACGGGGACAGGAAGCCATTGGGTGAGTAACAGGAGATTGACATTGGAGAATGAGCTAGGCAGTGGGGAGACTGAGACTGTTTGGCCAAGGATACTGGAAGTTTGAGCAAATGAGGTGGGAGACAGATCTGATAAGAAGCTGGGGTGGGGTAGAACTGGGGCTGACTGGGCAAAGAGACTGTGACAAGGAGCTGGGTCAGTCACTGATTCTGGATAAGCAGCCTAGGGAGGGAGATTGGGACTGGAAGCCAGTAGTGATGGAGAATGTGGGTGGGAGCTCAGCAGGCATGACTGGAAGATGGGGTTGAGGGCGAGAAATAGATCAGACAAGGCACAGCAAGGAGACCAGGACTATGAGCAGGTGAGGGAAATTGGAATGGGGAGTACAGAAAAGGATGCTGGGACTGGCTGTGCAAGAAGACTGGGACAGAGTTGAGAAGCCTGAGGTTTGGAGATTGGCCCAGGGTAGGTGAGGAGAATGGGACTGCAGCAAGGGGATGAGGAAGAGAAAGGACTGTGATAGGGACATTTTGGAGAGGACAGGGAAGAAGGGGTCAAGCTTGGAGGAAAACAGGCAGAAGTGTCTGTGCCCACTAGAGATCATTCCTTTCCAGAGCCTAGAATGGAACCCAAAATTCCTGAGTCTCACCAGTTCACTGTTTTTCACAAATACCTGTGAAACCCACAGCCAAAGTGTGTGCTTCATCCCCATCTAGTGCTGGTCCACATAGAGGATGACAACCTACTAACTTCATTAACTCAGATGGTAGGGACCTATGAGGTGGAGCTAAAAGTTCCATCTCTCTAATAACCCATGTGGGTGTCAATATGATACCACATGATGGAATTTGGTTTTTTTCCAATGTGCTGTTTTAAAAAATATAGGTAATGTAGGGGGCCAAATTAAGGTTGCACAGACAACCTTAATTTTGGCATTGAGTGCTTGACTGTGCAACCTGAATAATGTTCTTTTAACACAGCTTGTGTGTGTGCATGTGCACTACACAAACGCCCACCCCACATCTGTAATGACTAAGAGTACAGTGGTGGATTGTAGATTGGTGGTCTCAGGCCAACCCCTAGTGTGTAAGTGTCAACTAGATAAATAAATCACTCTGACAGCTGGAACTAATAGGCCACCTCACTGGAGAATCCAAGGACTGGATAGATATAGAGTCTAAAACTCTCCCCCTTAGAGATACTCTCTCTTCAGCACTGAGGCATATTGATGGGGCAATGCAAGGGAGTTAGTACTGCCCATAGCTGACCTGTATCTGTTCTGTGAATAAAGCAAAAACTTCAGATTCCTCGCCTGTCCATTCAAAAAATGTTGTGATTGCTAAATTCTTTTAAATCAAAATATAATCAGGAAAAAACTGACCCATTGGCTTTTATGTTAGGACTGTGCAGCTGGTTGACTTTTCCTTTAGCCAGGACAGCCTGCTCTGTCACTAGCACCTGTCTTTTACAGCTGAGCTCAGAGCTTTGATTAAAGTCTTATATGATTAGCAAAGTATGCTGAGATCATCTCCACTGTTACCATGTTAAATGTATCAGAAGGGTAGCTGAGTTAGTCTGGATCTGTAAAAGCAGCAAAGAATCCTGTGGCACCTTATAGACTAACAGACATTTTGGAGCATGAGCTTTCGTGGGTGAATACCCACTTCATCAGATGCATGTAGTGGAAATTTCCAGGGGCAGGTATATATATGCAGGCAAGCTAGAGATAATGAGGTAGTTCAATCAGGGAGGATGAGGCCCTGTTCTAGCAATTGAGGTGTGAAAACCAAGGGAGGAGAAACTGGTTTTGTAATTGGCAAACCATTCACAGTCTTTGTTTAATCCTGAGCTGATGGTGTTAAATTTGCAGATGAACTGAAGTTCAGCAGTTTCTCTTTGAAGTCTGGTCCTGAAGTTTTTTTGCTGCAGAATGGCCATCTTAAGGCCTGCTATAGAGTGGCCAGGGAGGTTGAAGTGTTCTCCTACAAGTTTTTGTATATTGCCGTTCCTAATATCTGATTTGTGTCCGTTTATCCTTTTCCGTAGCAACTGTCCAGTTTGGCCGATGTACATAGCAAAGGGGCATTGCTGGCATATGATGGTGTATATTACATTGGTGGACGTGCAGGTGAATGAACCAGTGATGGTGTGGCTGATGTAGTTAGGTCCTGTGATGGTGTCGCTAGTGTAGAAATGTGGGCAGAGTTGGCATCGAGGTTTGTTGCATGGATTGGTTCCTGAGCTAGAGTTACTATGGTGCGGTGTGCAGTTACTGGTGAGAATATGTTTCAGGTTGGCAGGTTGCCTGTGGGCGAGGACTGGCCTGCCACCCAAGGCCTGTGAAAGTGTGGGATCATTGTCCAGGATGGGTTGTAGATCCCTGATGATGATGCATCTGCTCTAACCCCTCAGACAGAAACTAACACCTACAAAATCTCCACCAAGCATTCTCAAAACTACAATACCCGCACGAGGAAATAAGGAAACAGATCAACAGAGCCAGATGTGTACCCAGAAGCCTCCTACTGCAAGACAAACCCAAGAAATAAACCAACAGGACTCCCCTGCCATCACATACAGTCCCCAGCTAAAACCTCTTCAACGCATCATCAGGGATCTACAACCCATCCTGGACAATGATCCCACACTTTCACAGGCCTTGGGTGGCAGGCCAGTCCTCGCCCACAGGCAACCTGCCAACCTGAAACATATTCTCACCAGTAACTGCACACCGCACCATAGTAACTCTAGCTCAGGAACCAATCCATGCAACAAATCTCGATGCCAACTCTGCCCACATATCTACACTAGTGACACCATCACAGGACCTAACTACATCAGCCACACCATCACCGGTTCATTCACCTTCACGTCCGTCAATGTAATATACGCCATCATATGCCAGCAATGCCTCTCTGCTATGTACATCGGCCAAACTGGACAGTTGCTATGGAAAAGGATAAACGGACACAAATCAGATATTAGGAACGGCAATATACAGAAACCTGTAGGAGAACACTTCAACCTCCCTGGCCACTCTATAGCAGACCTTAAGGTGGCCATCCTGCAGCAAAAAAACTTCAGGACCAGACTTCAAAGAGAAACTGCTGAGCTTCAGTTCATCTGCAAATTTAACACCATCAGCTCAGGATTAAACAAAGACTGTGAATGGCTTGCCAATTACAAAACCAGTTTCTCCTCCCTTGGTTTTCACACCTCATCTGCTAGAACATGGCCTCATCCTCCTTGATTGAACTACCTCATTATTTCTAGCTTGCCTGCATATATATACCTGCCCCTGGAAATTTCCACTACATGCATCTGATGAAGTGGGTATTCACCCACGAAAGCTCATGCTCCAAAACGTCTGTTAGTCTATAAGGTGCCACAGGATTACATGTTAAATGTGATTACTTCGCCTAAACTGAGCCTCAAAAAGTTCATTCTAAATGAGCTGAACTACAGAAAATCAAGAAAACTACAAAAATACCTGAAGCAACTTATTTTTATCAACATGTTTTTACAAATTGCAAATGCCAGCGTAAATTAAAACTCAGTCTTGTGAATGAAAGATGTACAGCATACTGCTTGTAAGACTCCTCGCCTATCTGTTTTGCAACATGGACTATGAAATATAAGAGAGGCCGTCTGGCTTATGCAGGACTGCAGAGAATGTGTTTTCATCATAGATTCAAACCATGACAGAGACATTTCTTCTTGTACTGAAAAATAAATCATAAATTTGAAAGATTGGGAGAAGGGAAAATTTGAATCTCAGGGTCTTCCTACGTTTGTTCCTACAGTATTAGAGTTCATATTTCAGCCTAGAAGAGACCATGTGGACATCATGGATTCATAACAAAGAATATTACAGAGCAGAGAATTTGTTTGTATTTTTGTAATTACCAGTCTCGGTTATTTACAATTACTCCCTGGAACTTTCACAAAATAAATTATTACTAGAAGAATGGCCTGAAATATTTTAAATGTTTTGGGCTATTAATGTAGGATACTTGAGAACTATTAATTTTATACAGTTGCAGATGAGAACCTGAATAGGATTAGGCCAGATGTTGCTTTGGTTTTTTTCCAACTTCAGATGGACTCTATAAACAACATGCTTGCTTCTGTTCTTGGGGGACATTTCTATTGCAAATTATAAGAAATAGGGGGCCCTACCCTCAGCTGGTATGGAAATCAGCAGAGCTCCATTGAGGTCAGTGTAAAAATGGTGTGAAGTCAGAATCAGGTTCAATTGGCCTCAGAGGCTAGAACAATTGGGGGAGATTTTCAGAGTGTTTAAGGAATCATCTTATAACATTGTGTGTGTTACCCGCATCCCTGTAACCTGTACAGGAGGAACAGAGCACCACCACCAGGCTCCTAATCCCTACCACAAGCTGGTGGGGGTGTAGAATGTGCTGGCATGGTCTTGGGAATGCGTGGTGCTTTGGCTCCGCCCCAGCACCAACTCACCTGCCACACACCAGAGCCAACACAGAGAGGGAAGTATTCTGTCCTGGCTTAAAGGCTGGTACTGATTACTTTGTTCCTGGAGCAAAGGGAGAGCACTAAGGAAACTCTCATCATCCATTTCCACATCCAATACATCTAAGAATGCATCAATCCTAATGCAATGTCCTTCCCCGTGCCGTAACCCTTATTTCATTTAGTTTAGGGATGAATTAGCCCCTAGTTCTGGAACTGGCTTCCAAATGAGAATCTCTGAACCCTACTTGCTGCCCTGCTGAATTCAATGGGGCTTAGAAAAGGCTCAGGAATCTGCCCACATGGGCCAGTTTGCACAATGGAGATCAACAGCTGTAAGCTGTTTACAGCAGATTCCCCCAGTCCTGGTTCTGCTGTCATGGCGTAAATTGGTAGTAACTCAGATGAGTTAGCAGTAGTTGCTAAGTGGGTGTAAGTCAGATCATATTCATGGCTTTGTTCTTTCATGTGTCGTGTATTGCATCATTTATATTTACAATCCTGTGTAAATTATAATCAATTTGTAAGCACCTAGAGGATAACAGGAATAGTGATAAGGAATAACCAACATATACTTATCAAAAACAAATACATGCCAAACCAACCTAATTTCCTTCTTTGACAGAGTTATTGGCCTGATAAACAATGTGTTGGAACAGCCTAGCATCAATTGCACCTATGTAACATACCTAATCCCACAACTATGGAAAGAGGAAAGACAATGGAAGGAGGAAAAACACCTGTAGGGTGCAAGGGATTCATTTGTCTACACAATTTTTGTAGAATTTTCTTTGTGACAAGGTATAAAGGTGCTCCTTTATCCCTGGGGTTACAAGGAGAACCCAGGTTCCCTGTCTAGCACATGAATGACCTGGAATGGGGTTATGAAAAACCCTGAAGCAGCAGCTGTTAGGGCAGCTACTGAAGGGGAAGAGGGCGTGCTGTGCCCTCCCAGCTTGCTAACAGCTGGAACCAAGTCTTCAGTGGCTGGGACCAAGTGTTCTGAGTTGCTTTGCTCTTGTTTTGAATCTTTTTGTGTTAATCAAGCCAGTCCTGAGAAAAGGGCCTTGGACTGAACTGTGGTTTGGAGCTTTATTTTCCTTTCTCTTTCTGGTTTATCTGTCTGCTGGCTTCCACACTTGCTTTCCTTAAGCGCATCCAGAAGCCCCACACAACTCTTGATGTTATGAAGCTGAAAAATGGGGAGCGGTAAGATTTTAGGTTCTTTAGTGTAAACCAAGAGTTGTCAGCATTTTGGCCATTTCTAATAGGATTTTCTTCCATCTTATAATAAATGTTCTGTTATTTTTAAGCATTTTAGTTTGATTATCATAAGTACTTCCTGTGCAGAGGTTTACAAATGGGATCTGGGGCCAGCAGTGCTCCACAGAGAGCTGCCTGGCCAAGCGGTACAATTCATTCCCATACCGGTTTGTGCCCCACTTAAGTCCCCTCAGAATAGGACTTAAGTGGGTCTTAAGCAATACACAGACCTTGTACAGCCCTCTGACCAGGGGTAAATTTCACTCACTGGTCTGGACACTAATTGTGTTAAAAGGGGTAATATTATTTTTCCACATAAGTAACTGCTGTAACTGCCATAGGAACATGGTGTGATTGAGAATGAAAGAAGAAGTTGATCATAAATCCACCTCTCTATTAAGATGTGGTTCACCTTAGTCCTTATGAATCATAGATTATCAGAGTTGGAAGGGACCTCAAGAGGTGATCTAGTCCAATCCCCGGCTCAAAGCAGGACCAATCCCCAACTAAATCATCCCAGCCAGGGCTTTGTCAAGCCTGACCTTAAAAAGCTCTAAGGAAGGAGATTCCACACCTCCCTAGGTAACCCATTCCAGTGCTTCACCACCGTCCTAGTTAAAAAGTTTTTCCTAATAGCCATCCTAAAGCTCCCCCACTGCAACTTGAGACCATTACTCCTTGTTCTGTCACCAGGTACCACTGGG
Organism: Gopherus evgoodei; assembly: GCF_007399415.2. Lineage (NCBI taxonomy): Eukaryota > Metazoa > Chordata > Testudines > Testudinidae > Gopherus > Gopherus evgoodei. The sequence continues at coordinate 51,528,834 of NC_044322.1, forward strand.
AACAGTCTAGATCCATCCTCTTTGGAACCCCCTTTCAGGAAGTTGAAGGCAGCTATCAAATCTCCCCTCATTCTTCTCTTCTGCAGACTAAACAATCACAGTTTCCTCAACCTCTCCTCATAAGTAATGTGCTCCAGCCCTCTAATTATTTTTGTTGCCCTCGGTGGACTCTTTCCAATTTTTCCACATCCTTCATGTAGTGTGGGGCTCAAGTACTGGACACAGTACTCCATATGAGGTTTCACCGGTGTCAAATAGAGGGGAATTATCACGTCCCTCAGTCTGCTGAGATAGAGAAGACCCTGTTTTGACAATGAAGTTGTCATTTTATGTATTAATATATTTCTAGGGCTAATGTGTATAGCATAGTTAAGCAAAAGCTACTATAGGGTGTGTAGTGATGCAACCTCAGCCCTGCAGCACCTCCTGCTGGTCCGGTATGGGAATTATCTCTCCAGCCTTGGACTACCCTCTGCAGGCCAATGTCCTGCTGTCACTGGCCCCATGTCCCTCCCAGACCCCGGGTACACCTCTCCCTTGGGTGCTGCCCCCTGGCAGTACTCCCACTCTCTGGGGTCCTCTCCCAGGGGAATCCCACCCTCTATTCTCACCTTGCCTCAGTGTTCACTGCCTTATCTACCCCCTGCACTCTGGGGAAGACTGTAGACCATATCACTCATCATTGGCAAGGGGGGGTTGAGCCTGCTGCCTCCACCTACCCCCAGGCTGCACCCCTGCAACCACAGTATCTTTTCAGGCCTTTGGCTAGGCCTGCAGCCTAGGGGTTTTCCAGGCAGGAGCTCCCCAGCTCTTTGCCCTATTCCCCAGCACTGCTCTACTCTGGTACCTTACTCAAGGTCCCAGGAAGCCAGACCCTTCTCTCTCTACACCTAGAGAGAGACTACCTGTGCGCCCGACCCACAGCCTCTTTACAGGGCCAGCTGCAGCCTGATTGGGGTATGGCCCAGCAGTGGCTACTTCCCCAGTCAGCCCAGGTTTTCCCCTACCACAGCCCTTTCCCAGAGCTGTTTTAAGCCCTTCAGGGCAGGAGCGGGTGGCCACTGCTACAGGTGCTATTTAAAGCTTATGCCCAGTCTATTTGAAAGTTACCCAGTACTACTTATGTGCATGACATCAACAGTGCCATTGGTGCTTTACAGACAAGTATGACAAGAATGGTCCTGCTTCTCCTCTCATTCTACCAGCAATATTATGCTGGTGTAACAGAACTGAATTCAGTCAAGTTGTATATGAGCAGAGCATAAGTGAGTGGAGAATTAGGCCCAAAGACCCTGCTCCAAAAAGGACCAGTAGCTGTATGAATTTGGTGTCTGTTGAATTCTAAGTAGGAAAGTAAACACTTGTTTGGTATAATACACACACAAGGAGTGGGGGCAAGAAGCAGAACTCCTTAGTTGCTGGATGTGTTTGTGTCACACAGGACTGGATCAGTGGCAATTGTTTGAATTTCACATGCTCTCAACAAAACCAACAAGCACAGGAGCAAGACCATGCAGTGCAACAAAAAAGTTCTATTTAATATAATGAACAAAAAGGGGAGAAAAAAGCCTCTGGAAGAGAGAATTCTAGTGAATTCTAGTGAATTTAACCAAATGGGGAATGACACTATAGACAGATTGGGTGTTTTGATTATCTGTCCTACCTTGGAACAATTGGTCTTTTCCTATATTGAACAACATAATTCCCAGGAATACTGTAAAAACCTCAAAAATGACACAACCTAGGTGGACACCATTCCTAACACAAAGAGACCCCCAGTTCATATGGTGCACAGGGAATCAACAGCTGCAACATTTAGACATTTAACTAGTGGCAGAACTCAAACTTTTGAAAATTAACATAGCAGGCTGTGAAAGAGGCTAGTGAGTTACCTAAGCACAGGGGGCCAGATCTTGAGATTTTACTCCGCTCCTACTTGGACAAACTCCCATTGTCTTCAGGCAAAAACATTTCTTTCTCTGCCAGCTCATGTTCTCCTCACCTACTCTGAAAGTAATATCTTAGTTAACATCCAGTCAGTATTCCACTCTCTTCTGGATGAACAGAAGCCATTTGTTTAGAAACAAAAATCTGAAAACATTCTGGAATTTTCAACATCCCTCATCTCTTTTCACCAAAACACATACATGAGACTTTGCATCTGAGTGTCCCTGTGCTGTGAATGGCTACAGCCTTCCACAGGAGCAGCATCTCTCTCTTCATTAGATCTGACCATATCCCCATCCCTGCCTTTCTCACCCCACTCCAGAAAACTGAGGCAAAACGTAGAAGTCATCTAGTTTGAGTCAATGCTCTTTGATCAGAGGAGTCAATGTACAATGTAATGCAATTGCTTTGAACATGCAACCCAACTGTAGAATCTAGTAAGCTTCTTCATGCATATAGTCAGAAACACTGGCCATCTTTCCTCAGCAAACATCCTGCAGATATCCATAATGCTGGCTCTTAATGCAAGGGTCTACACATTGGGAAATCTCACTCATCCATCTTGTTTGCAGAGACATTTTATGTATAATGGATTTCATGTGTGTGGAGAGCAGGAGAAGTAAGGGAAAAGAGACCACACATTTCTTTAGGGGAGCTGTTTTTAACCTCTACAGGAGGGAGCTGCAACTCCAAAAAATGGTAACTAATAATGAGTAAAAAGAGGAGGGAAATAAGAGAGAAAACTATCCAAAATCATGGGCCTTAGCATCCAGTTACAGCATATGAGCAAGTCCCTTTAACTTAGCTTTGATGGGAGTTACTCATATCCTGTGGTGGGAGAATAATGCTGAGAGAAATGATAAATTAGAGTTGGAAAAGATCTGCAATACATAGTAGGTCATGTCATCCACTCTGCCACAGCAAGCAGCTCTACCCAGACAGCTGACACCAATTTAGTCTGTAAATACCATTAATGATATTAAAAGCTGGCTTGAAATTCATTTTCTATGGAAAACATTCTCTCTTCTTTGAGTATATACTTATGTGGGACTCGATTAAGACATTTACGATGAGACAGTACCAATTCTTTTCTCCCCAACAGCGTCCTCTCAGTTTTAATTTTGCAGGCTCTCTGCATTCTGCCCATTTTATATTTACTTTTCAACAAGTTTCATTCAATAGGGGGAAACCTTGGATAAAGTTCACACACACACACACACAAACAAAACTGTCTCTCACAAGGAGCAACCAACAGATGGCATTGTATATTTCCACGTACAATGTCTCTGTACGGAACATGCAACTGAGCTTTTGCGTTACTGGCTCTCCAAAGGAGCTAGTTAAGAAGCAAGACAAGGATTATACTTCCTTACCAAAAAAAACTTAAATCAAATTTAACAGAGTCCAGTACTTTTAAGACTCAGTCAGGTACAGTCCGGCTTTACAACCAAGCTTAGGCTAACATTAAGAATGTACCTAGTGAAACAAATACAGGCCATTAGCAGAAATTTGTGAATTCTAATGTCCTTTGGCTTGTTGCCTTTGCAGAAGGGACACTGCATTTGCCAGCATAATACACAAATTGCACATACAGGCAAATGGCATGGGGCATGGTAACAGAGTGCAATTGTTCAGACATTCTGCACTATTTAGCTGCTCTAAAAACACGCACAATAACAACTCAGAAATTATGTTCACTGCAAAACCTGGCCATGGAGCACTGGAAACCTTTTAGGGACTCTTTATCATTTCCTGCCTTTGCCAGAATGAAGCTAATTTGCTCCTATTTCAGCAGGCTCGAGCAGAGTGCAAAAAGAGAGACTGGATTGTCAGCATTATTGAAAGGATTCATGATTAGTCACACTCACTTGAAGGCAAGTTACTTGCCAGACACTACACTACTCATTAACAGACCTGCAAGCTGGCAGCCCTCCAGCAACTGAGCAACAGCTCCAGGCCTGGCAGACCCAAGAGGACCTATGAAACCCTGTATTCTCTCACACCCTGAAGTGCAAGAGGCCAGTTTAGGCATGCCTGGGTGAAATTGGCTCCCTAGGAGCTCAGTGGATCTGTTTGTTTTATGCTCTATTGCTTAAAATACAATTATTCAGGAGCCCAGCTGGTGCTAACATCAAGGTAACATCTTGGCGTGTTACTCTGAAACTGTTACCTGCATGGCGCTCCCACTTTGTCCCCACAGTTCACTTTTCATTAATCAGAAAATTGTTTCGGGGCACGTCAGTTTTGAGCCTTTTCTGCACTGCTTCAACTCTTATCTCAGTTCTAGAAAGGAAACCATGGAGGGCTGTAGGAAACCCCCTAGCTAATCAGACAAGTGAGTGGTCCATCTTGTTCACTGTCCTGTCTCTGACAGTGGTCAGTACCAGATGCTTAGCAAGAAGGTGCAATGAACTCCATAAAAGACAATTATGGAATAACCTGCCAGGGGGAAGTTTCTCCCTAACCCATGTCAGTTTATGGATAGCTTATGCCCTAACGGGAAGGCAGGGTGACCCTGCAGATAAGGCAGGGGCCTGCAACTCACCTGTGGGTGATCTTGGGCAAGACATTTCCCCTCTGTGTCTGTTTTACCATTTGTAAAATGGGAACAATATAGAGCCCTTTGAGATGTACTGATTGAAAGCACTGTATAAGAGTTAGGCATTATTATGAAAGCCTCAGTTCAGCAAAGCACTGGAGCATGGGTTTTAAAGCTTTGCTGAATAGCTGGGCTGCTGAACCAGAGCCTAAAGCATGAGGGTTTATACCTTTTAAATTCTATTTAATATAACAGTGGATGTCCTCATTATCCATATAATTGTTCATTTCTCCTGATTCTCTTGGCTGCAGTGATCTCTTAGGGCAAAGAGATCCACAGAATAATTATGCATTGATTTATCAAATAGCTCCTTTTATCTGTTTTCAATCTGCTGCATTTCATTTCCATTGAATCACTCTATGTTCCTCTGAGAGAAGGTTAGGAGGACAGCACAATTTGCGTTTCATTCTTCTTCATACCATTCATTATCTTGTATCCCTCTACCATGATCCTTCTTATTCATCTCCACTCTAAACTAAACAGTGCCAATCTTTTCAATCTCTCTCAATGATGCGTTTGCTGCTTCTGCTCAATCCCATCTGCCCCTTCCCCCTCACATACACTTCCGTTCTTCTTTAAAAGTATCCAATGTGCAAGCTAATCTCCCAGAATGTTTTACAACAATTAGGGAGGGAGGTTATAAAATTGTATCATTGTCACCATGTGCATTACTCTAGCCTGAGGGCTTTGTTGGAAGAGACACATTAAGGATTTACATCAGGCATTAAAGCCAGCATGCACGAATGTGTACGAGGAATAATTATTTCATGTAACAATTTGAAGCTATGCGGAGTTTGCATAAGGGAAAATGTTCTTATTAGTTAATCAGTCCTACCTTTCCCTACCTCCTTCCCATAAACAATATTTTAATCAAAGAGTACTGCACAGTATGCCTCCATAAAGCTATATTTGTATAACATATGTACAGGGAGATTCATATGCGCTGAAGAATTTAGCTGCTGTCTGAAGGGGAGTCCTAGCTGGGAGAAATAGCTCCAACCCCTCCAAGTTACAAGCTGGGGTGATTACAGGTTTGTACATCTATTTTTTTCAAGTCTGCAACAATGCCTTGTGCTGTGATTTCAGCATTGCAGTGGTGGGCAGGATCAGTAATTAGATGAGACACCTCCGAGGAATCGCTCTGTTGCAGGAAGTAGTACTGGTGATTCAGCAGGTGGCACTCTTCCTCCTGAGTTCATCACTGAACCAATTCCTCCCTCCCACTCCATCCCCCCAAAACATGAGGGAGGACAGTGCTGCTGAAAAGTGCTGAATTCTGGGTGCAACATTATACCAAGCTCTTGCCTATTTGGTGGCTTTAAAGCTTCATATTAATCCATTGTCCTACCCAAGTTCCAACCTGGGTATTTATAGCCTTAATTCTTAGCACATTCCAAGGGATTCAAAGTTTGGGGCATCCTGACCATGCTTCATTTCCTCCAGCCACACCCTCCTCCTCAGCAGCTGAGAAAGCATAGAGGCTGACACTATGCCCCTGCAGAATTCCCTTTGCTCCAGGCCAAATCTTCTGTGGGACAGAAACACTGACTTGACTGCTAGATCTTTAGTGCAAGCAGCTACAGAGTACCTGAGGCTCTGGCCCTATATATAGGGATAGTGCTTGGGTAACAATTGGAGAGGAGAGCAGGAACAATTAACTGTTTGAGACAGATCGCAACACCTATTTTCATAGACTTTTCTGGGTTGGAAGGGACCATAAGAGGTCATCGAGTCCAACCCCCTACTCAGAGCAGGGCCAATCCCCAGACAGATTTTTGCCCCACATCCCTAAATGGCCCCCTCAAGGATTGAACTCACAACCCTGGCAATGCTCAAACCACTGAGCTATGCCTCCTCCTTTTCCTATACTTGATGCTTCTTTTGGAGTACTTTATTCCATTTCCCAGCCCAAGTCAAGCTGTGTAGGTTTTGTATTAGGCAAACATTTCCCTGCAAGAGGATAAAGCATTTAAGTGAGAGATTTAGTTACCACACTCCTTTCTCCTTCTCACTCCTAATTTATACAAAAGTCCCTGAGGGTAATGTACAAGAGAGAGCAGATTGGAACCATTCATTTGAATGATGTCACACTCACCTACTGTACCTATAAGAGAGGCTTTATCATTTGCTAACACGATGCTATCTTTGTAGCTAACAAATATCTTTTAAAATAAAGGAAACAGTTTCCAGGAAAAATCCTGTAAAATAGCAGTTTTCTCGAGGTGGAAATACATTTGCAAGGTTGTGTTCTGTTTAATCAATCTTAACATTTGATGGAAAATCTTCAATATGACAATCAGGTGCATAGCCGAAAGGATACAGCTTGTGGATCTGCCTCTCCCTTCCCCACCCCCCGCCCCCCACTTCATGTTTTAGAGGGGAAAGAGCATTCAGTACCTATTCTTAGGCAGCAGTGAATACTGGCATACACTGAGTGATGTGCCAAATGAGACACAGCTTCTAGTCACTGTTACCACAACCAGTCTGAAGCAATTGTCTCTATGCCATTTCCAGCCACTTCTTCAAACAAGTCCCCTTTTAAATGTATGTCATAAATGATCTTCTTAGCTCTGATTTGGGCAGCTGACCTAAAAAAAAAATCTTTTGATCCTGATTCCCCACCCTGTCAACACAGTCACCTGCCATGCTCACATGGTTAGCCTGGTCTACCACAGATGGGCAAAGAATGAATAATCTCATTCTTCAGAGATTATTTTATTGGCTGTAGATGAGTCTGTCAGTGGCCAACCGATACCTAAAGCTTTCTGTGGTGATATCAGTGACATCATGTCTGTCAGCAGCAGCAAGGAAACCCTCCGAGCTGCAGCCAGCGTTCCATGGTGATGACAGGGAACTTAATGCTAGAGTCCTCAATGCAAACCCAAATCAGATGTTAGCTGACAGCGTTTCAGAAAGTTGAGAGTATGTGAAAGTGGGGCATGAGCAGCAAGAGAAGGTTAATGCAAAGTACCGAATAACCCTAAATTATGTGTTACAATCCACTAGTGGTTCCAGGGGAGTTTCCATTGGGTTCTGTGACTCAGCAAAGCTACTGTCACAAACTATGATCTATCATTCTAAAATTGCCACTAAAACCACTGGTGATGGTCAGTCTCTTTTCAGATGAGGGCACCTCTTGCTACCATAGTTATGAAACCCAAGACCTTGCTCTTGGATATAATGTAAGATGTTGACAAAGGCAAGAAAACCCAAATGCTGTGTGTTCTGGCACAATCATTTTCAAAGTTAAAATCTATTCTAAAAGTCAGTATTTCCTGCTATTTACAGAGGTACACTCAGCATTGCAAAATGGCTGCTCTATGGCAACCCAAACTACAAACGCGATGAAGTGTACACTAGTGTCTTATATGGCAGCCACGCCAGGTTCACCAGGAGGTGCCAGTGTGTCACATTGCCTTTACATGTGCAACAAGAACTGTAAAAATAATGTGCACAAACACCAGTTACACTGCAACACAGTTCTATCTGTCTAGCAGTGACGCGCAGCCAACATTTTAACAAAGAGCTCCCTCAAAAAAACGTTATTCGGCCTCAGCTGGCAATGCATGTAACAGTCCCTTGGCAAAATGCTTGTTCCCACCTCGAAAAACAAAAATACCCAAAAAACAATCCAGTTGTTCCACATTTCCCCACAAACCCACCAGCTGCATATTCTCCTCACTGTTAAATACATTAGTTCCCCCAAACCCTCTGGCACATGCTTCATGTCTCACCCCGTTGCCCCCTCGCCCCAGCACCTCACAGAGGTGGTAAGGTGTCTAGCACACTGATAACAATATATAAATAATAAGGGCTGATTTGTGGCCATTCATCTTGAGGAGCAGGGGACAGTGTGGAAGTGCACGGCCCCAGCAGGAGCTCTCGTGCCTTCTAGAGCCTTCAGGGGGCATGGCTGATATGACAATAAGGCAGGAAATATTCTCCCCGGAGTAGGGCCAGCTAGCATAGAGAGAGAAGGATGGGGATACAGTCACACCACTGTATCCCTCTCTGGGGAGTTTAGCACTCAACTGGAGTAGCTCAAAGACCCTACATGTGTGCTCCTGGTGCTGTTCCTCCCCTTGTGCACCCACATGTGGAGACCAGGCAGACTCCTACCCTGTTGCTAATAATACATTTATTTGCCTTATAGTACAGACAGGGGCTCTAATTGGGTTTAGAGGGGATGTGATATGTCAGTAGAGTATAGGTGGCTGCATGCCACCAAGTACGAGGCAACAGTCCCTGGAGGATCTGGACACTGAAGATCTAAAACAGGCAATAAAGGTAAGTTTGTAATATACTAATGAGCTGAGTAGCCCCTTAACCAACACGTTGGGAATCATTCCACAGGTAGGACAAAGTAGTCCCCGAACAAACTCTTTGGGGCAGATTCGGATTTGAATTACACTGGTGTAAAGCTGAACTACATTGCCTGAAATTAGCCAGTGCAACTCTCAGGTGCCACATTTTGATCTCAGTTATACCAATATAAACCTGAAGTAACCCCGCTGAAATCGGTCAATTTATTACAGATGTATAACTGGGTGATTTTCATCAAAATCTGGCCTGTTCACTTCTAGGGTGCTGGATTGGAATTAGTGATAGCAGCAGGGGGAGGGATAGCTCAGTGTTTTGAGCATTGGCCTGCTAAACCCAGGGTCATGAGTTTAGCCCTTGAGGGAGCCATTTAGGGAACTAGGGTAAAAATTTGTCTGAGGATTGGTGTTGCTTTGAGCAGGAGGGCTGGACTAGATGACCTGCTGAGATCCCTTCCAACCTTGATATTCTATGATTCTGTAAGTAAGATTGTATGCATGTAACTGAGATCAGTCTTAGCACTCTAGCTGATAGTGCCATCTTTTAGACATTATAAATAAACAAGATTTGCATCAAATTTGGCTTCACTTACACCCATGCAACCCCATCCACCCTATGGAAGTCAGTGGGCCTACAGGGGTATAAGTGAAAGCAGAACTTATCCCTTTGGCCCAGATTCACTCCAGTGAATCTAGAGTGCCTATGGAGTTACTCTAGATTCACAATAGTGTTAGAATCTGTCCCTTTGTCTTTCAATTAACTCCTCAAGCTGATGGTCTTCTGATTGAGTTGGTGATTCCAGCTTTGTCTTTTACCTCTTACTACAGACTACAATACAATAGATCTGACTTTAATATCACAGAGAGTGTCTAATTCTCCATACTGAAAATGTTCAAATATAGATGACTTTTCACCTTTCCTTGCTAGAGGCCAAATTCTTTTGAACAATACTAAACCTTATTTAACCAGGAAGTCTTCAAAATTATGGAGTGCCCCCAACGGTCATGAGTTCTGGGGCAACCTTGAAAAGTGACTTTTATCTCAACGGACATCCTGGTGGCTCAAGGCTTAAATAAATACATTCTAATACCTAACACTCCTAAAGGATATATGCTCAGTGCCAAAGGTTATATACTTAGTGAAGCATTCTAGGCAAACATGCAGTGCTGGAAGACCTTCCATGCATTTCCTTATAATTAACAGGGATAATTCCTTATTAATAAATAAATGTTTTTGTTAGGGGATTAGAAATCTGCACTAGATACAACAGTTTTCCACAAAATTGTTTGTCACATGATCTTGCAATGATTTAATCAGACATATAATACAAAGCAAGAGACAGGGCCATGTTAATTAATATATAGGTCTGGGGTATGGTGATTTCAGGGGCATTGTTTTGGACAGGCAGACAGGCAACATGGATGCCTTGGGCCACCCTGCAGAGGTGGGGGTGGAGTGAAGATCTGGGTTGAGAGAAAGCCCACAAGTCTTTGAGTGGTAAGGCAGGATCTGTAAAGCTACCCAACAGAGAATCAGCTCTGCAAAAAGAGAGGTTGTTTCACAGATAAAATGCTGCAAACCTCTGATCTCTAAATGGAGATTGTGACTAATGGGCTAAGAACGTAGAGGTGAGTGGACTGCTTATAGGGACTTGATAGACCAAACGTATCCTCACTGTAATTCCATTGATTTAAATGGATTTAACCCTGGAATTAACTCGGTCCATAGGGTTGATTTGGCCTTTGCCAGATACAGGACCATAAGATCGAATTTTAACTAATGTGACTTTCTTTGAAAATACACCTTGGGCAGATACTTCCACCATCTCCTGCCTCTCTCTCTCTCTCTCACACACACACACACACACACACACACACACACACACACACACACACACACACACACACACACACACACACACACACTCTGCATGGGCAGAAGTCTGTTGTTCTCCTTGTGGAATCATCCTATCCAATAACAGTTCATTCAGGGTTAATTTTTCCCTTTAACAAAAAGAAGATGAGCCAGAAAAATTGCCTGGGTCACTATCACACAGATATGAACCATACCAAGTAATATCATGTATAATGTGGAGGTTATTATGATGGGTGAGATGTCTAAAAGTGAAATCTCTGCCATGAAAGAACTGATGGAACCGCTCTGCTTCACTTTAGCTTTCTCATGCATGCCACTAATAGGCCACACACCAGAAAGCATGATGTGCTCACATATAGCCTGATCAAAAGCCCGTTAAGTGCAAAGAAAGACTCACTGTGTGACATCAATAGGCTTTACGTCAGGTCTTTAGAGCTTGATCCTTCAAGGTTCTAAAAGGTACTGAATATCCTCAACTTCAGTGGTAGTCAAGTAACCTACAGGATCAAACCCTTAAAAATTTAAGTCTGAGACTTTAGGGCCTGACTCTGAAAGATGCTGAATAGCTGCAGCTCCCATAGAATCCCTTAGGAGTTGTGGGTACTCAGAGTGGGATTCACAAGCAGGACATGGGTGCCTAAAGTGGCAGTTAGGGGCCCAAGTCCAACATTTAGGTGCCACTGGCATTCACAAAACCCCTGTTCAGCTGCTGGCTAAAGTCCCTATGTGCAGAGGCATTGCATGGGGACAGAGTGGGCATGCAGAGATTTGCTGTTTGGCTTGAATTGAGCATGCTGACACAGACTGAGCATGCTCAGTAACAGAGCTAAAGCCAGCTGCCCTCACTCTGCTGTCTCTGAGCCCTCCCCTGCACCTTTCAACAGGCATGGGTCATCTCTGCATATGTGCCTACATTTCTGATATTCAAGTCCCTGAGGTATCTACATTTTGATGGCTGAGCCTGTGTACAGACACCACAGCCCTGGACATCTCCCAGCAGCTCAGTGCCTAATTCATGGCTAAGTCCCAGCAGAATTCACAAAGTAGGCATCCCCCACTTATAGTGCCTCTAGGGCCTGATTCAGTAGGCATGTTTAGAGCCTGGCTAAACCCACAAAAAGGAGCAGGTGGTGGCCTACCCATTATAACATTTGTCTCAATGGTTACAGCATTCTCTGTGGATGTAGATAGACCTTGGGTCAATTCCCCCCTTTGCCAGATGTAGAAGAACAAGCTGAACTCATGTTGCCCCACTCCCAGGAGAATGCCTGAACCACTGAGCTACAGGGTATTCTGGGGCAGAGGTCTCTCAGTTGAAGCTCTTCCTCTGTGTATAAATTAAATAGGCATTGGAGCAGAGGGATGGGAACAAGGATCTCCCACAGCCCAGGTGTGAACCTAACCACTGGACTACAGAGAGTCATTCACACCCTCTCCCTGGCCCAGTGATGCCTTGGTTTTGCTTGATAAAGGACTGACCTGGCTTAGGCACCTAACTCCGGGAGAGGGTTCAGGCTGTGAATCTTGACTGGAGAGAGGAGTCTCCCTACAGCACACCATCGGTGCACAGTGTCTCATCTGTGCATTGTTGCTGAAATGCTGAAACTAGAACTAAAGTTACATCATAGAGAACAACACTACCAGTCTTACCCAAGTTGAGCAATACTTTACCCCTTCACTAGTCACATTGAAGCTACTCATACAGCAAGTATCAGAGGGTAGCCGTGTTAGTCTGGATCTGTAAAAGCAGCAAAGAATCCTGTGGCACCTTATAGACTAACAGACGTTTTGGAGCATGAGCTTTCGTGGGTGAATACCCACTTCCTCAGATGCATGTATATGCATCTGAGGAAGTGGGTATTCACCCACGAAAGCTCATGCTCCAAAACGTCTGTTAGTCTATAAGGTGCCACAGGATTCTTTGCTGCTCATACAGCAAGGTACTTCTCAACTAGAGAAAGGGGATCCAAATCTGGCTGTTCAGGTTTCCTTTCAATATGTGTCATTATTAAGCATGATTGCAAATGCTTTGGTTCATTTCACTTCAGAGCTCATTTCAAACAGGTTAGTGAATGGAGCTGTAATTACAAGGCAACCAGCTTGTCTAATAATTCAATGCCACTCATGTGTTGCACAAAAATTATACCTGCAGGTAGTTGTTCTAAATTCTGTTTGCAGTTCTATATGTTTTATATCCTACCAATTCATCAATCTGTTTATACACTGATGTTATACTTAGATTGATATTTAACTATCCAAAGAATCATTGACTTAAAAAGATTTGCTAATGACTGTCATTCAGTGATATGACAGAGTTTGCACTATCTGGAAAATTGTAATCACTTATTTGCAAATCATAGCCTTTCTTTCATACACACACACTGAGAGAAAGAGGGAGCTAGCTGTTTCACATATCACTAGGAACAGCTGGGATAGGCAAAGTAAATAGAAGGATGTTGATTTGTAAAATCTCAACCAAGGGCTCCAGATATAAACAATTGTTTACAATATTGATTCATTTCTTACTTTCTGCTTCTATTTCCCCTTTTAGCTTTCTTTAAGTCTTCACCATCCCACGAGATTTTAAAGCAATGTGAAATAAATAAGGGAGTTGATCACTATTGAAGTATAAGCACATTTTCCAGCTGTCAGAAATGTATAACTTTTTATGTAAATTGTTTAGTAGCTTAGTGCTGGGACTCAATTGGCAGATGAGCTGTTAGCTGATCATTCCGAACAGTCTTTTTAAAATGATGAACTACTTGCCCCATTTCACCTAACACCTGTCTCCCAGGGCACGGCTAGAATAAAAGAGGACCAGTAAAATTAAGATCCACAGAAGTTGTGGTGGGGGGGGGAAAGAAGCAGAAATGCAGTGGCTGAAACACGCACAATTATTTATAGCTAGCAGAAAAGTTACAGTAAATGTTTTTAGAATTGATTCATAGGTGAAATGTTTTCCTCTCTCCTACCACCATTTATATTTAGATGCTTGTATCTATTATAGATGGAACTGATACTGCTGCCTACTAAGGTTGCTATCATAAGATTGTGTTTTTGTTTGCTTGTAACTTTGCCAAAGTTTAACCATTTTGGCTGAAATTTTCTGTGCCAGGTGTCTGCCTCAGGCAGAAAGTTTCTGGAGAATTTCAGCCAAAATTGTTCAGCTGTTTATAAGAACAAGGCTAGTGAAAGTGCTGTTTTGCCCTTTGTCCATGTTGGAAAAGCCTTGCACTCACAGGACTTCTAAGGAGGCTAGATGGTGTTAACAGCTGCCATTTTCCCTCGAGGTTGCTCCTGGGGAGGTGCAGCTTTAATTTATGGCAAGGGCTCTGTTAAGGTGATGCACTAAATCAGCACTTCCCTTAGTTAGCAGGCACTGACATGCATAGGACAGAATTGGCTTGCCACTGCTGGGCCGACAGGTAGTTGAATTTGTGGCCTCTTTATGGCTCTGCACACTGCTTCTCACCCCAGCTAACTTAGTCCAAGGAAATATGGCCAATGAGTATATATAGGCATTGTAGCTTACGAGTGTGCATTGTACAGCTCTAGTTGTATGGTTGTATATGCAGTGAAACCCATCATCAAATTGAGATTTTCAGATCTGGATCCAGACACATGTTTCTCCAGACAGAGAGTGGAATTCAGGTCCAAACACAGGCTCATCCATAATGGAAACAACACTGGGTGCTATTTAATATTCCCAGTTTAGCTTTTTATAATGCAAAATGCTGATACCTTGGTGACAGAGTTGGTCTAAATGGCTAGACAACTTGAGTTGGAAGTTCTTAGTGAGCCATGAACTGTCAGTGAAAAGGCTATTTGGCTATAACATACAGAGCTGGTCAGAAAAAATTTGTTGAAAGTTTTTTTTTGTTGGAAAAAGCTGCTTCAACAAAAGTGAAACTTCCTCAAAAGAAAAAAATGAAAATATTTTAATTTTGGAAAAATTTTGTTTTGGAAAATTAGAAAATTTAATTTCAAGTTTTATTGTATGATTTTTTCAAATTTTTTCAAAATTTTTTCATTTATATTTATTAATTTTACAGTTATTATTTTATGACATATCAGTAGTAGCAATGCATGATAATAATATGCACTGCTGCTATTGATATCATTATATCACATATAAATAAAAATAAAATAATAGTTGAAATATTCTGTTAAAATCATTTTGGGCACCTGCTACTTAGTACTGATTGAAACTTCCTTTGTAGATCAGTGCTTCCTATTTATGTTGTAATCAGACACTTTCACATCCCTGGAATATGAAGCGGTACAGGAAATGCAGACCTCTCTAAGGCTACATCCAAGATGGAATGTATAGTAATTCAGTCCTTAGCCTCTTTGCTGAGACTTCCCCCAAAAGTGTTAATTGTGGTAGTTTTTAGAGGAGTGGGTGTTTATCACTAGAAATTATGTTGTACAGGAGATGAGACTAGATAGCACAATGGTCCCTTTTTTGTATCTTTTCCACTATATCTTTTTTGAGGTGTGGCAACTGGAACTGCACACAATATTCAAGATTTGGGCATACCATGGATTTCTATAGTGGCATTATGACATTTACTGTCTTATTATCTAACCCTTTCCTAATGGTTTCTGACATTGGATTGGCTTTTTTGACTGGTGCTGCACATTGAGCAGATGTTTTCAGAGAATTATCCACAGTGACTCTAATATTATGTTTTCCAAAGTGCATTTATAAATATTGAACTTCATCTGCCATTTTGTTGCCCAGTCACTCACTTTTGTAAGATCCCTTGGTAACTCTTCAGTATCTGCTTCAGACTTAACTATCTTGAGTAATTTTGTATTATCTGCAAATGTTTCCACCTTACTGTTTACCCCTTTTTCCAAGCTGAAAAGTCCCAGATTATTAATCTCTTCTCATATGGCAGCCATCCCATACCCCAATCATTTTTGTTGCCCTTTTCTGAACCTTTTCCAATTCTAATATATATATTTTTGAGATGGGACGACCATATCTGCACACAGTATTCAAGCTGTGGGTGTACCATGGATTTATACAGAGGCAATACGATATTTTGTGTCTTATTATCTATCCCTTTCTTAATGATTTCCAACATTCTGTTCACTTTTTTGACTGCCACTGCACACTGAGTGGATGTTCTCAGAGAACTATCCACGGTGACTCCAAGATCATTTTCTTGAGTGGTAACAACAACTTTTATATGTATTGTTGTTATTATGTTTTCTAATGTGCATTGCTTTGTATTTATCAACATTGAATTTTATCTGCCATTTTGTTGCCCAGTCACCCATTTGTGAGATCCTATTTTAGCTCTTCACAGTCTGCTTGGGACTTAACCATCTTGAGTAGTTTTGTATCATCTGCAAATTTTGCCACCTTACTGTTTACCCCATTTTCCAGATAATTTATGAATATGTTGAATAGGACTGGTCCCAGTACAGGCCCCTGGGGGACACCGTTATTCATCTCTCTCCATTCTGAAAATTGACCATTTGTTCCTACCCTTTGTTTCCTGTGTTTTAACCAGTTACTGATCCATGAGAGGACCTTCCGTCTTATCCCATGACTGTTTAGTTTGCCTAAGAGCTTTTGGTGATAGACCTTTGGTGAGGGACCTTGCCAAAGGCTTTCTGGAAGTCCAAGTATTATATCCATTGGATCACTCTTGTCCCCTCAAAGAATTCTAATAGGTGGGTGAGGCATGATTTCTCTTTACAAAAGTGGCCTTGACTCTTCCACAACAAATCATGTTTATCTAGGAGTCTGATAATTCTGTTCTTTTACTATAGTTTCAACCAATTTTCCTGGTACCAAAGTGAGGCTTACCAGCCAATAATTGCCAGGATTGCTTCTGAAATTTTGTTTTTTTCTAATTGGCTTCACATTAGCTATCCTCCAGTCACCTGTAGAGAAGCTGATTTAAATGATAAGTTACATACCACAATTACATGCTCAGGAGAGCATAGTTCTATTTCACTTACCCCTTCATGCCCTCATTTTCCTCCTATAGGCTGAGATCCCTGGCAGACTATGACTAGACATTGATGCTTTGGGGTTCAACCCAGACCAGGAAGGGCCTGAAACTCTGGGTGCCTTAAATGCTATGCTGCTGTGGCCCACAACCCTGACACCAACAGCCAACCTAAGAGCACGCAGGTCACACACTGGCATCCACTGCCCAGTTATTCTTTGCAGGGTGACCCCAACACTGTCCCAGTCCCAAATTTTCCCCAAACTGACTGTCCTATGATGTCCAAACCTGCCCCACCACCGCACTCACTGAAATTAAGTTCTTTGCTTCTTTAATGAGACAACAGACTGAAGCTCATTAATTTAACTGGGGTTTGGCAAACATTCTTCATTGATAGCACTGAACTGGTTTATAGTAAAAGTAAAACAAGTTATTTGACAAAAGGACACAGGATTAAGTGATACCAAGTATAAGGAATAAAGATATAAAGGGTTACAAGCACACAAAAAGTAAACACAGGCTTCCAAGACCAAAACTTAAATCAGCAAGTTCCAGCCTTTGCCTAAGCAGGTTTCTCACCTCATCTCAGTTCCAAGAAACTTCAATCCCCTTCATTGACGGATTCACTTTTTTCATATGTGCAAGAGTTCTGGCCTCTTGTGTCTGCCCAGTAATGGGTAACAATGGGGTTCTCTCTCCTTCTTCTTATATTCCAGTAAACCTTTGAAATGTAGTCTTTGAAAAGTGAGCCCAGACAAAGCTTCTCTCACCCGCTGCAGTGTAGATGCCATCCTGTCTTCTCCAAGTTCATCGACCCTGCTTCAAGAGGCAGGAAGACATACTGGAGGTACAGCATCCACCTACCCGTCCTGATGGTTAAGTATTCCTCTTTCCCCACTTGCTCTCCTGATGGCTTTGTTTAGCTTGTATGTAAGTGTGCTTTTCTTTGTCTTTGGTCACATCTTGTCTACTTTACATCAGAGACACATTCAAGCAAGTGGAACCACATTCCTTTGCCTGAAACAGACTTTCCAAATACATTTTAAGAACACATTTGCAGCACATATCTGTAAAGTCCTTGGTGAGTTTACTGTACATACACCACACAAGGATTTTTGGGACCAGCGTGTTACTAGTTTGGATATACCACCTTACATGACACCTTTTAGAGACAGATTATGACAACAGTGTGTTAGGTATAGTAAGTGGTGTCAGGCCTGACAAGAGCTGCTGACACAGAGGAGTGAACCACCAACAGGCCTATGTCACAGACACCTTGTATGATGCACCTCAAATCATGTTGTTCCCATGATGCCTTACATGCCTCAGACAGAGTGGAGATTGCACCTGAACTGCAACACCCAGAAAGCACCACAGCATAGGCAGATGCCGCTTAATGTCAAACTGACCCAAAAATCAAATATTTGGTTTTGATTTTACTAATGGAAAAATGAAAAAATTCAGCAAAATCTCACAGAACATTTCGTTTTGCAGAAACTGCATTTTCTGTCAGAAAAATTATTCCGATAGAAAATTTCCATCCAGCCTCCACTCCTACTGCCAAACCATCAACTTATTTCCTGCATTTGGGGTGGGCTGTGCAACCCATAGCAAGTAGTCAAACAGGACTGTCACATGCACTGCACCTTTGCTCCTGCAGCATCAGTGCCATTTGTCTCATCTATAGCAACAATTACAATCCCATGACAGCTACAGCGACTGGGTCTCAGCCAGTCTGGAGCTGCAGATTGTCTCCCTCACAGCAGGAAATAAGGCAACTGTCCAAATCACAAGAGAAATGGGAGGAAGAGGAGGAGAGGGATGAGCTTTCTGGAACCTTTACTTTCCATAGATATGCTTTTTATTTTAACAATGGGAGTGAATCAAGTACAGGAACCAGGAGTAATATGAAGCAGTATAAAGATCTGCTACAAGATTTTGCTTTAAAACATTCTCTCAGACAAAAGATTAAATTACCATTTGAATGCCATGGTAGAAGAGCTAATAGTGTTGATTTTATGTTCCATAAAAAATTAAGGATCTTGTCTCTTGATAATGCACAGTCCTTTCAACTTCAATTAAGGGAAGTGTGGTTCCAATCATTTATGCTCTAAGGTTTCTTTCTTTTTCCACCCAAGAATTGTTTCCTCCAACCACTTTCATGATCCTTTAATGAATTTCCACTGGCAGTGCAGAAAGGCTGAATTTGTGGCCAGAATGCTGTGGTTAAAGTTACACTGCAGCTGTACTTTTAGATCTTAGTTAAAATATACCAAGTTGTTTATGACTTTCACCTTCTGGGGCTTTGGAGAAACTTGAACCCAAATCCTGGAGGTGAATGAAAATCATATGCCCTGCAACACAGAATCTTCCAAGACAGGCTTTTTGTATTAGGTGAATGACAACTGAAAATGAGATCGCCCTTCTGATTAACAGATCATATTTCCATCGCCATTTAGAATTTCTTTAGCTATCTAGGAAGGTTATCCTGCAGACTTTCCAAGCGTCCAAGTATAATAACTGGAACACTAAAGGAGGAAATCAAAACAAATGCATATTTGTCTTCAGAACTGACAACAATGTTGAATGGAAAAAGATAAATACTGTACTGGTAGCAAAACGCATAGCAGTCGTTTAAAACAACAGAGCCAGCAAACACAATTTCCTTAAAAAATTTGTGAATTATGGAGCATAAAACAACTTGTCAGTGCTATAGGTCATGTGTGAAAGGAATTTGTATAACTTTGGATGGGGATGCTTGCCCAGCAGCTCTCTGCCCAGTGCTTCCCCTATCCTCACCCTAGTCAGCTCTGAGCAATCAAAAGATCATAGACACCTAGGAGCACAGGAATTGCCATGGTGGGTCAAGATTAGGGTCCTTTTAGTCCCACAATCTGTCTCATGAGAGAAGGGCAGAACCAGCTTCTTCAGAAAAAGTGCAAAGAGCCCTGAAGAAGATTGTTATGGAGTAACCTGCTCATAGTGACAGTTTCTTCTAATCCCCATTAGTTAGAGGTTAGTTGATGCTCTGAAATGTGAGAGTTTAATATGCCTTCTGAAACTCTTGCTGCCTTTTTACATCATTACTATTGCCACTCAGGATATTTTTATTATTCAAAGTTGTTAATCATGTTTATTGTGGTAGAGGCAAGGGACCAACTGAGAATGAGGTCCATTGTGCAAGGTACTGCACAAACAGTTTTGTAGACAGTCCCTGCTCTAAAAGAGTGAGAGGCTTACAGAAGAAGTGTCCAATCCATTTTTTAATCCTGTAAAGCTCTTGGCCTCAGTGACAATGAGTTCCACAATCTAATTGTGTGTTTTGTGAAAACCTCCCAGAAATGGAGGGCCAACTATAGGACTTTAATTGCAGTGTGCCCATACCATTAGAGTGCTCTACCAAAGTAAAGGGGCTTTAACATGGAAGTGAATTAACACTGACACATACTTTATGCTCCCTTTACACTGCCACAGTGGTGTAAAGAGGCCTTAATGTAAATAAGAACCGGGCCTTTGAGAATGTCAAACTTTCATTGCAATGCATGGGCTGTAAGTATGCCAATCCCTTTGATAGGCAATATTTCTCTCAATCCTTGCATGCTGCATTGATTAAAGAAAAAAATGGACAGACACCAATCATATATGGTGGCATTTATTTCTATCCTAAATATTTCTAAAGCATCTGTGCAATTAAGCACAGAGCTGTAAATAGGATAGATTAACTCACTGGAAGGATTCTTGTGTATATGGACAGAATTTAGTAAATAGCTATATTTGGGGTCATGAAGGAATTTTCCCCACAGCATAGTAGCAAGAACCTTAGATCTTTTTCTAACTTTTTCTGAAAAAAAAAGAAGAAGAATGGGAATCAGGATTAGGGGAGCATGGTCCAACAAAATCTAGTCCTGCCTCTGTCACCTGTAGCCATGACAGGAAGGGAAGGGATGTTCAGGAATAGATGTTTTAATGGCAAAGGACAAAGGTTACTCTACTAGACCATTGCAGGAGTGGGACCACTGACTCTAATGAGATTTTCCATCAGCTAAAATCAAGAAATTAATTTAGTCTATCGTTCATTGGCAGGCCAGGAAATGTCTTCTCCACCCCTATCGGGACAACAGTGAGTTCTGACTATAGACTGGAGCAGATCCAAGCAAGGGTATATTCCCCACTTATTTCCAGTCCCCAAACTGAGCTTAAAAAAAAAAAAAAAAAAAAAAAAAAGAAGTTCTCAGTCACATACAGCTAAGATCTATTGCTCAGTTACAACACAGTCTGTTTGATCTTTGCTCTGTGCGTAAAGCACCATTTCAGGGTTGCCGGGCAGCTCTGTTTTCCTTCCTTCTGAAATAGAGATGGATTCATTTAGAATCGTGGGCCACTGAGATGGGAGCTCAGGTGTGGCAGAAATGGCAGGTGGCTGGAGCTGACTTGACAGCAATTAAATGGACAAATCTTTGATTAGGCTCCCGGGAATGGAATCATTAGCCACACTGAACAGACCAGCTTGCTTTCCACTGCCTCATTAGTTGCAATACTGATGTTACTTTAAAAAGCCTGGAAGAAAAAAAAAAAGCCTCACACACAGAATTAGGAAAGTTGAGTTTCAGGGGAAAAATAAGCTTAAGTAAGCATTTTCTAGCTGAACAAACAGGTCTTGGTTTTTCTGCACGGTCATTGACACAAAAGCTGCACTGAGAGATAGCCCCATACCTACTACCATAAGCAGCACATTCACAGAGATCAACAAGTTTCATTTGACCATTCAAATCTAGTCAAGGCCCCAGGAAGTAGTTTGCTACCATATATTATTATTTCCAAATCGTAGTGCGTTTAGAAGCATATGTCACTGCAAGTGGAGACTCTTGGCCAGTAAGACTAGAGAGTTATTGAGGCTAAATGCAACATTGGTGTAAATCAATTGCCTTCAGTAGTGGGCCTAACCCTGGGATCAAATTGGCTCCTTGTCTATTTATCCCCTATAACATGACTGGTAAAGAAAGAAGGCTGTGATAACCTGCTTCTGCTGTGAATCAGAGTTCCCTTCCCCACTGAGTTTTTCTCTACCTCCACCTTCGCTGTTTAAACCCCAGTGACACATTTTAATTAGCTAAACTAGTTTCTCTCCATCCTCCATTTTGATTTTTCTGACACAACCGAGAAAAACGTGAATCTGAATAAATCTAATTTCATCCCCTCATTCACTCAGCACTCTCATGCTGATTCACATTGGCAGGATCAGCACAGAGTAGCTCAGACACGCCTCAGTCACCAGTGTGGTTTCTAAGGCTTCCAACTGCCACAGCTGACATCAGGAATAGTAAGCAACAGACAGCACAACCAAAGAAAAGAGAAGGGCTGGAATTGTCAATGGCAAAACTCCCATTGACTTCAATGGGGCCAGATTTCACCCGCGATGTCTGTCCAATGCATCTATTTTACAGTTTTCTAAGTTGGGTTCAGAAACAGCGTAATAGAAATAACAAAATGGATCCTCCACTTCCTCAGTGTTAACGGGAGAGGTCGAACAAGATCCACCCCAGAGTACTCAACAGCCTTGTGGTCAGGGCACTCATTGCAGAGGTGAGAAACTTGGGGACTTTATCCTGGGTCTCATACTCCCTAGCCAAGTGCCCTGATCCTGGATTATTGACTGTAATGAGGTGGGGAATCTCTCGAGTGGTTTTTGCAATAAAGGGCTGATCCAGCTTAGACAGCTAACTCTGGGAGAGGGTGCCAGAGATTCCTGAGTAGAGACAGGCACCTCCCCTTAGCTTGTCAATCAGGCATGTAAGGCCCAGCTCAATGGAAGTTAGGCACCTCAGTACCTTTGTGAATCTGGGGCTTATACCCCTTTCCTCTGCATTTCAGTCTCAGCTAGCTAGGCAGCTCCTCAGCATGCAGACTTCTGAGAATCCCTTTCTTAGGTGTCTAATCCTGCCCCCTGCATTGTACAGAAAGCCTGGGCACCTAACTGGGGGCTGCGGATCCCACTTGGCAGAACAGCCCCATGGTATTCAGCATTGCAATGCTGCACACTGTAACAGCTAACTCTCTTTGTGGCTCTCCTCCTAAGTAATTTGCCAAAGGTAATACAAGAAGTCAGTGGTAGACGAGGGAATTGAACATAGGTCTCCAAGTCCCAGGCTAGCAGCCTAACCATTTGGTTTATTTCACCAGAGATGTAGTCATCTCATCTGTCAACCACCATTATTTTATTTCCCAATCTATAATGCTCGAACCACAGTGCAGTGTTAGCTTAGTTGGTAGCACCCCATGGGTTTTATTTCGTTCATGTGATCAACAGACTTCCATACTGAAACATAAGGCATGCTGTCACAGAAATAGACAATAGATGGACATTGGAAAAAACATTCCAGAAAATGAGAAGTGAAGAGGAGCAGGAAAAAATGGAGGAATGGACCATTTAAAGAGGAAGGAGGAGAAAAATCAGAAAGCACCAACCATCCTCTAAACTCTTATGTGTTGTTTTTTGTTTGTTTCCCTTTTTCCGCAAGGGAGATCTATTCATCTGTGGAATGATCTTCTAAGGGAATCAGAGAAATCCCCATTTAAATGTAGACTGTACGGAGCATGAAAAAATAGACATTAGAGATTGATCGGGCCATGGCAAAGAGTGACTCTAGGCAAAATTTTCAAATATGCCTAGAGGCTGGATTTTCAAAGGCATTTAGGTGCCTAAAGATGCCAAATGGTGATTTACAAAAGCACCTAAGCAGGTTGGGTGCCTAACTCCCATTGAAAGTCAATAGAAGTTAGGCACCTCACTTAGTTAACTATCAGTTAACTCACCTAACTGATAGTAGTGCCAGACACTGTAGTGTAAACAGGAGGGGAAGGTGTTCTATCACCATGTGCTCCTACCTGACTTTGGGCTTAGATGACCTAGTGGTAAAAATGCCTGCTCCACAAGAGTTGTCAACTGTGTTTTTAATTTTCCTACGGGAAGGAAGGGCCGGTGGAATTAATGTCACTGCTGTGGTCAGTTAGGCAAGTAGTTCTCAAACCATGAGCCTTGGAGTATTGGTCGGTAGTCGGGAACATGCAATGTTTTCTAAAACAAGTGCTATTGGAATGAGGGCATTGAGAGGTGAGGTGGAGCCATACAAGTGAGTAACCAACAGAAACAGTTGGACAGCCCAGCATCAGTGTTAAACAGATCATTGCATAGCTTGCTGTGCCCCAGGTTTTACTAACCTCCCACTACAAAACGGGGATGGGTCTCAGCCAGTCTCTCAGATGGGTTGCCAATCGGCTGCCCAGCCACCCATTTGCTGTGTTGCTCCTTGGTGTCTAGTTAGACATGGTTGGGGCGGGTGGACAGGGGAGGGGGGCTATTTTTATTCATGTTACATTTCCTACTTTAAAACTTTGTTTTTACAACGTGTGGCCTTGCCTGCCCCAGCAGTGCTGGCCTCTGCAGCAAGCTGTGTTGTTCCATTTATGTCAGCGGTTGGTCTCGTCTCTTTGCCCCTGCAGGAAGGCTTTTGTTTCATGTCTTTCCTCCCCTGCTGCACATTGCGCTGGTCAGGCAATTTGCCATGTGTTCCTGAGCGGTCTTTTCCGCTTCTCTACTGAGCCAACCTCTAGCCTTGCTCCCCACGCAAACATTCATTAGATGCTTCAGTCACAGATGCTATGGCTCGCTCCCATGTTTGATCATAGTGTGTTGTGTGATAAGAGGGTGGGCGCTTGGATTCCAGCCAGTCCAAGCATTATAGTTTGCTCTCATACACTGTTTACACTTGTGACATTTTCTCCTTTTGATTCTCATCTATGTAATGTTGATACAGGAGGGTGGCCATCTGGATTCCTGCCTCTTCAGTTACTGGATCTCAATCACAAATCTTTGATTCTCCTAGACTTGCTTCTAAAACTGCTTGCTGGTGGGCTGCCCTACTCGAGGGGCTCTGCTTTCCTTGCAGAAAAGGCCCAGATTCCACTTTGCATTTGTGTCTCTTGCTGTGTGGGGTAGACAGGAAGACCCTTGGACACAATGAGCGTTTAAGGAGTAGCTATGCTTTCTGTCACTCATCCATTACATGTTCAGACAATTAAAAAGTGATATCAACCCATAGATGCCAGCTCCATGGGTGCTTCAGGGCTGGAGCACCCATGTAAAAAATTAGTGGGTGCTTAGCACCCACCAGCAGCCATCTTCCCCCTCCCTCCCCCTCCCCCAGTGCATCCCGCCCATCAGCGGGCCTGCTGATCAACTCCTCTCCCTCTCTCCCAGCACCTCCCACCCACCACAATCAGTTGTTCCATGGCATGCAGGAGGCACTGGGGAGAGGGGGAGAAGGGTGGATGGGGCTTGCTCAAGGGCGGGGTCAGAATGGGCAGGAAGAGGTAGGGCGGGGATAGAGCCTTGGGGGAAGGGTGGAGTGGGGACGGAGCCTGGGGCAGAGAAGGGGTTGAGCATCCCCTGCAAAAGGAGGAAAGGGGTGCCTGAGCATCAACTGGTAATTGACTGAGGTCTATCTAGTCCTCCTGAGTGCAAAGGATGATAGCCATGCTGTAAGAGCCTGAGTTAGGTGAAGGAGATTAATTTGAGGTGGAGACACACACCCAAAGAAGCAGAGGGGCCCCAATTAAAAAGATTCATTTTAATTAGAATGGGAGGTGCTGTCTCACTGTTGAAGTCTTAAGAAGGCAAAGAGTCTTGTATTGATGCTTTTATTACCCAAGCTAATACTTACATTTCACAGAGAATCTATCCAGTGTGGATCTTGGTACAGCACAAAGGAGGGAGGCAAACCACCTAACTTGGTATGCTAAGGCATACACCTCTGTTCCCTGTCCCTTGACTGCCCTGACCCCCGACAGGCACCCCTGGAATTTCCATGCCTATCCAAAACCCTCTGCTCCTTGTCCCCTGATTGCCCCACCCCCGGGACCCAACCCCCTATCCAGTTCCCTCTGCTCCCTGTCCCCTGACTGCCCTGACCCCTATCCACCTCCCCACCCCTAACCACCCCCTGGGACTCCCATACCTATTCAATCGCCCCCTGCTCCCTGTCCCTTGACTTCCCCCAGGACGCCCTGCCCCTTATCCAACCCCCGCTCCCTTACCATGCTGCTCAGAGCAGCAGGAGCTCACAGGGCCACCACCCAGCTGGAGCCAGCCATGCCGCCCAGCAAGAGTGGCTGGGCAGAGCTCTGGCAGCACAGCACACTGAGGCTGCAGGGAAGAGAGGACAGCAGAGGAGGGGCCGGGGGCTAGTCTCCCCAGCCAGGAACTCAAGGGCTGGGCAGGATGGTCCCGTGGGCTGGATGTGACCCTTGGGCAGTAGTTTGCCCACCTCTGACCTAGGGGGAGGGCTACCCACACAGCTGGCATGGGAACATTTTTGCTCCCCCCCTTGTCAATTTTTTTTTTTATTTTTTCAACCAGCTCCAGCTGCTACCCCTACTTCCCACTAGGGATTCTAGGGGGTTCCGAGCCATGGTAAATGAGCTCCTCAGAAACCTCAGCAGCCCAGTTACATCCACATTAACCCAGTCAGCAGAAATCCCAGTGAAGTCTAAGGAACTACTTGGAGAACTAAAGGCTGCCCACTGTGAGTAACAAGCCCATAAGTGGAGCTTAATGAATTGAGCCTGACAACACCCTGGAGAGCAGTATTATTAGCTCCAGTTTACGGGTGGGAAAACTAAAGCACAAAGAGGTTAGGTCATGTGCTCAAGTTCACACTGGGAGTTTGTGGAAGGCTGGTCTTAGAATTCACATTGTCTGACTCCCCAGCCTATATCTTAACCACAAAACCATCCTTCCTTTCTGCAAAAATAGCACTGAGAAGCTGGCTGCCTCCTCTGTGCACATGCCAACATAGTGACCAAACTTAGAAGGCTCAGTAAGGACCATTTAAAAGACACTGTACTCCCATCCATGGTTTGGACATTGCTGCTGTCCTTCCTCTCACAGCCTCTCTGCTCTGCCGCAGTGACACACAGGCTCCCTGCCTGATCTTTGCTTCCACTCTACCCCCCCCGCGTCTCACACACTTGGGGACCACTCAGATGGGCTTCGAGCCCCCTGCTTTCACCCCAGGCTACAGAACAGCACCACTTCCTCTCAGCCTGGGGCTCTCCTCAAACAGTGGAGGGAGGGTTTGCTGTAAATGTGCAGTAAGCTAATGAATCACAGGAGCAGTAGGTTCTTATTTACTGACACTTTAGCACAGTAAAGAATTATTTACACAGTCATTTGTAAGATATTCAAAGCCTGGCTGCCAGTTAGCACAAGCTCAGAACAGGGCCCACTGGCTTCCTTTTGACTCAACAGGTAGACATGCCACCCACAGACGATGAAGGCCACAGGTTAAGCTTCAGCTACAATCATGCACAGAACGTACACTCAGTGACTCTAGCTCCCAGATTCAGGACTCCAGTAATTTCTTCAGTTCCCTCTTGTGTTTGGCTACCAGTTTGGCAGGAACAGAGTCCATGAAAAAGGGGGTGATTAAAGGATTAATATTCCTACCGCTCAGTCATAAAAAAGATCTGAATTGTAATTCTGAATAATTTAAATTATGCTTAGCACTAATTCAGAAGCATGGATTACTGTTGAAATT
Organism: Gopherus evgoodei; assembly: GCF_007399415.2. Lineage (NCBI taxonomy): Eukaryota > Metazoa > Chordata > Testudines > Testudinidae > Gopherus > Gopherus evgoodei. The sequence goes on from NC_044322.1 coordinate 51,556,139, forward strand.
TAGAACACTGCATATCAACATTTTAACAGTGGCAACCTGCTATTGTGGCAGAAGACTACAGTGTAATTGGTTTAATTACGGTGCTATTGACTAAATCCACCCCAGAAATTTAACATTTTATGTGCCCTATAGTGCAATGAGTAATGCTCTATACCTCACTGTATTCATCCAGAACCATGAATTAGGGCTCAGTTACAGTACATATCACCACACCCAAGATTGTTTTTTTTTTCCAGTTAAGTATTAGGTCTGACCACAGTTCAGCCCTGGGTGATGCAGCTAACCACAAGTTTGAGGGTGGAAATAGACTGATTCTTTCTTTTGCTAGGGGAGTTGATGTTCATCTTAAAAATCAATCTATGAACCTGCCACACCTTTTAGACTACATACTGCAGAAAACTATGCACTTCTAAGGAACTGCATTGATTAAATTCTACATAGTATTCATTGTAGAACAGGACAACTGGTACATGGCCCTACTATCCAAAGAATTCTTTAGACTTGTCAAAGACAGCCCCTGCCCTAAATGTATCCAGCCTACTTTTCAGGGTCCAAACATACATGCTTAACTGGGTAGATATTGTAGATTTATTACCAGGTAGCAATGAGAGGGACCTGAAGCAGTCTGGTGATGCACCCCAAAGTGGGAATGATTATTTGTATTACAGTAGCAGCCACACTATGCTAGGGGCTGTAGAGCCAGATCAGAGGTCAGCAACCTTTGAGACGGGGTGTGCCAAGTCTTTATTCATTTAAGGTTTTGCATGCCAGTAATACATTTTACATTTACAGGGGCCCACAGCCAGAACCCCAGACTGGTAGTGTGCTGAGTGGGGCCGGCAGCTGGAACCCCAGACTGGCAGCGTGCTGAGCGGGGCCAGCAGCCGGAACCCCAGACTGGCAGCAGGGGTCCCAGCCGCCGGCCCTGCTCAGCACGCTGCTGGCTTGGGGTTCCATTCATCCAGGCAGGCAGCAGGCTGAGCGGGCCGGTGTCTGGGACCCTGGCTGGCAGAGTGCCACTAAAAACCAGCTCGCATGCTGCCTTGCCAACCCCTGTGCTAGATGGAAAGACACTGTCCCTGTGCCAGAGGGCTCACAAATCTAAATAGACAAAAATATATCAGTTGTCCTCAGCTGCCCCTCAACAGTGCCTAGTACAGTAAAGACCCAGCCTCTAGAAACTATCATAATACAAACAAATAAAAATGCATTGCCAGTCTGTGGCTCAATCATCTACAAACCCCTAGTTACTTTAGTAATTTTTGGAACCCACTAAAACCTTCATTCTGGCTCCCATCCTCCAACCTTCTCATTACCCCATCTCTTCCCCAAAGCATCCTATTGAGACTTATCCCACTTCCTCTGCTCAGGTCATTCCCAGCCATTGCCCACTTATTGATTTAAACCATGTCACTTAAAAATAAAATAATGAACTTGCCTTGCTCCCTAGGTTCTTACCACAATATCCTCCCACAACTACGCCCACTGAACAAGTCCCCCTGACTCTCCGGAACTCTTGCTGTGGGTGATGAAGTGGTGAAAGTTTCCTCCTCCTGCCTTTGCTTGTTGTGTGTCCAGAGGACAGGACCAAAAGGCAGCATGGCCAATGTTCAACCCGTGTGTTGCATCTTGTGATCTCGCTGAGGTCATGGGGCTGGAAAGGCAGCTGTTCCTCTTCTCCTAGCAGCCAAGGATGGTGGAACAATTTTAAATAGTGGGGTGCTGATGATGAAAACCATGTATTTGGTGTTTATTATTACTACTTCAAGCCAGGGGGTGCAGTAGCACCCCTAGTTCCAGCACTACTGCTGACAGCTGCTGTGAAAGTTTTCTCCGAATTCTCTTCTCCTCCCACCTGGTTGTAGGAAGGGTGGACTAGATGGAGGCCTTGTGCCAATGGATGGGGGGGGGTGTCACCAAATTTAGGCCCAAGTCCAGAAAATAAGGAGATGTTCCCTGACGTTCTCTACTCTTCTCCTGCTCAGCAACAGCTGAGGAAGATCCCCTTTTTATCTGGACCTCAAGATTTTGAGCAAGATGAAAATAACAAATAGCCTTTTTCGATATGTTTCAAGCGTCCCATTTCTGATCCCATCCACAACTAGGCTGGGAGAAAATGCAGATTGGGCCTAGATAGACTTTTGGGCACAGGCTCCTTTTGCTTTGTATTTTATATAGATCAGTTCACCATTTCTAGAAACAGCTGTATGAAAGGATCCTTCAACCAACAGAAACAGCCCTCAATACAGAGCTCTCTCAACTCCTCTTTTTTCTGAAGAAGAATTTGGGACCTGGATTGTCAGACCTGTGTGGAAACCCTCCTTATCTGCCTGAGTCCTGCCAAACACACCTGCTTCATCACTACATTAAAGCTTCAAACATGGGGGCATCAGTACAGACAGGACAACACAGGATTTGGCACAGAGGACCAGCAATGAAAGTTAAAAAATGCCTCAGTCTCCCAGTGATACTGAGGGTGGAGTGTGTAAAGGTTAATGGTTTCTAAGTATTCAGGAGTAATTAATGATCTAAGTAGGTTTCTGGTGGTACCTCATGTTCCAGCACACACACAAAAATGCTTCCAGGATCTGCACTATAAGAGAAGAATGCGACAGAAGAAAAGATAGCTTAAAAGGCTTAAGATAATATGTCTCATCACTAGTAATTAATTCACTTTATCTAGAGACACTGTCAACTTAATGAGCCAGGAAAGAAAAAAAAGTATCCTCTAAAAACAGGCCCTTTCACTGTAGCTGCCGTATTCTGATCCTATGAAAAGAACATTGGAAAGCTGGCTGTGAAGCCCAGGCATCTGGAAAGTGAAGACCAGAGACTTGGAGTGAAAGGTTTGGCACCTTGGCACAGTTGCTCTCACTAAATGAGTAGGAGCTGGTGGAGGCGTTTTTATTATACACTGGATTGGTATCGGATAACAAAGCACTTATCAAGTGGTATCAGGTAGGCAAGGTTACAGACAGGGGATAGGTCAGAGGTGGGCAAAATAAGTCTCACGGGCCACATCTGGCCCATGGGACCATCCTGCCCAGCCCTTGATCTCCTGACTGGGGAGGCTAGCTCCTGGCCCCTCTCCTCCGCAGCCTCAGTGCGCCATGCTGCCAGTACTGTGGCCCGCCATTCCCGCTGGGCAGTGCAGGCGGCATGGCTGGCTCCAGCCGAGCAGCCTTCCCTACAGTTTCACAATGCCGATGTGGCCCTCAGGCCAAAAAGTTTGCCTACTCCTGAGATAGGTGATAGCACAGCAAGCGACAATGAGAACAGGCCCTTATAAAAAAAAATCAGACAAATCTGGCAAATGTCGTTCTTCATGGGGCAAACATCAGATACCCTGCTCTAGTTTAGTGGAAGCAATATATAAAAGTTATGGTCCCTCCACCATTTATTATTAGTCATAGGTCTGCAATTCATCTACCAATTCTCTGCTCTCATGCAGCCCTACACTTCTGTTTTGCATTGACACTGAGTACTTCATCACTTGGAGCTCAGTCCTGTAAGGTGCTGAACACTGGCTCTGACCAGTAAAGGACTTAAGCACATCTGCAGAGATAAATATACTTATGTATTGCCCTGGCAGCAGGGAGTGAGGAAGCCATGGCCCACCCAGGCTAGGTGGATCACAGCCACCACTCCCAAGAGAAAATGAAGGGTGATGGCGTTCAGTGACTCCCTTTCAAGGGGACAGAAGTACTCATCTGCTGATCTGACATGACATCCTGGGAGATGTGCTGTCTGACTACTACCCCATACTGCTCACCCAGGAGGCCCTATTGGTTCTGAAAGATGGAACATGGAGCAGATCAGAAGTGACTTCAAGGCCCCAAGAGTGAGGGTGAAGGAGCTGGGGACAGAGGTGGCATTTTCATTGATCCTTCCAGTCAAGGGCATGGGCCCAGGCAGAGACAGACACATCCTGGAAGTGAATGCATGGCTGAGTGGATGGTGCCACCAGAAGGGTTTTGGCCTCTTTGACCATGGAATACTATTCCAAACACTGCTGAACAGATATAAGGGCCACCTATCAAGGAAGGGGAAGAGTATCTTCAGATCCAGATAAAGCCCACCCCACTAGGTTAGCCTAAACTGGGTTTGATGAGGGCAGGAGACAAAAGCCCACAGGTAAGTCCAGAACACAGAGACCTAGGTGAAGGGTCGGTATCGGGGGGAGAGGAGAGAGAATTATGGACAATCATATCAGGGACAGAAGAGTGACAGCAGAGGTTGACTCAGTTCTGGTGCCTCCTCCTGGTCAGGTGTGGCAGCTCTCTTTCTGCTGGGTTCTCCTGCCAGTGGCTGCTCCTCCTCTGCAATGGCCTGCCTCTTCCTGCCCTTGGCCCTTCAGCCAGATCACGTCAAAGTCTCTCCCCTGCCAGGTTAGCCCATGAACAACAAAAATAAAAGCAAGGGGAAATAATGCAAATAAACTGAATTAGGAAGAGATTGAGGGGAATGACTCCCTCCCAGGGTGCATCAGGATCTGGCCCTCCCTTCCCTCATGGAGGGACCTTCAGGCAGTGATTGTCTGGGGAGTTCCTGCCTTCAGTCAGCCTTTTCCTCAGGAGCTGAGGTTGAAGGTCTGTTCTTTTCCCTGGTCTGCCCACAAGTGAGCTGTTCTGTTCCCCCTTTATGCTCTTCTTCGAGCCTGTGCATACCTTGCACGTGTAACAGTGCAGAGCTGGCTGAGCCTAGAGCAGCTCCTTGAGCCCTTGCTGTCTAGTGTGGGGTTTGTATACCCCATCAGAAGAGAGAAGAGGGAATATAGAGAGGAAAATCAAATGAACATCGTAGCTGTCTGTGCACTAATGCAAGAATTATGGAGAATAAACAGGAAGTGCTAAAAATTCTAATGAATAATCATAGTGACAACTAATTGGCATCAGAGACTTGGTGGGATAATTCATATGACTGGAATATTGGTATGGAAGCAAACAGCTTGCTCAGGAAGGACTGTCAAAGGAAACAGGGAGGAGGTGTTGCCTTCTATATTGAAGATCTACACTTGCACTGAGGCTGAGGGAGAAGCGGAAGGCAAATCTGTTGAAAGTGTCTGGGTAAGGATAAAAGGGGTAAAAACGAAGGTGATGTCACAGGAAGGGTCTATTATAAACCACCTAAGCAGGAAGAAGAGGTGGAGGAGGCTTTTTTTAGACAACTAATCAAATCATTCAAAACACAGGGCTTGGTGGTGATGGAGAACTTCAACTACCCAGAGTTCTGTTGGGAAAATAACACAGCAGGGCACAGATTATCCACTTTCTTGGAGACAACTTTTTATTACAGAAGGTGGAGAAAGCAACTAGAGGAGAGGCTGTTCTAGATTTGTTTCTGACTAATAGGGAGGAACTGGTTGAGAATCTGAAGGTGGAAGGGAGCTTTGGTCACGAAATGGTAGAATTCATGATTCTAAGGAATGGTAGGAAGGAAAACAACAGAATAAAGACACTGGACTTCAAGAAGGCAAACTTTAGCAAACTCAGCAAATTGGTAGGTAGGATCCTGTGGGAAGCAAGTCTAGGGGAGAGCGGGAAGAGAGAGTTGGCAGGTTTTTTAAAGAGAGACATTATTAAGAGCATATGAGCAAACTATCCCAATGCATAAGAAAGATAGGAAGTATGGCTAAGACAGTGTGATTTCTTACCAAGAGGTCTTCAGTGACCTAAAACTCAAAGACGAGTCACATGAGTGGAAACTAAGGCTATGCCTACACCTAACGTGCTCAGTAGCACAGCTGCAGCTGCGCCCCTGTAGCAGTGTAAGTGTTGTCACTCACTACACCAATGAGAGGAGTTAACCCATCTTCCCAAGAAGCGGCAGTGAGGTCGAAGGAAGAATTGTTTAAATTAACTATGTCACTCTGGGGTGTGGATTCTTCATACCTCTGAGCATGTTGCTGGGTTAACTTAACTTATTACTGTAGACCTGGCCTAGGTCAAATTATGAAGGATGAATATTAACAACCAATATAAACTGGTAAAAACAAAATTAGAAAGGCCAAGGCACAGGACAAGATTATACTATCTAGGGACATAAAGGTTAACAAGAAAACACCTTACAAACACATGAGAAGCAAGGAAATGACTAAGGACAGGGTAGGCTCATTACTCAGTGAGAAAGGAAAGACAACAGAAAATGTAGCAATGGCCAAAGTGTTAAATGTCAGTTTTCACCAGAAATGTTAGAAGTAATTGGATCACTAACATACTGAACATCGGTGTAAATGGGTAAGATCTGAAGTTAAAATAGGAAAAGAACAAGTTAGATGTCTTCAAATCAGAAGAACCGGATGAAATACTTCCTGCTCCTTCAATTGTATTTACACAGGCTGACCCTTGTGCCCACTCAGAGTCACTTTGAAGTCAGTGGCTATCGATACAGGTGTGAGGGTCTGCCTGCAGATCGAACTGCAGGATCAAAGTTTCACTTAGCATGTGGCTGTGACTCCAAACAGTTCTCCCTTTTCCTCTGACCAGATCTAAATTTTTATTAGCAATGAACTACCTCTCTATGAACGCAGAAAAATACCATGTGCATTTGGTTTCCAGAAGTGGCCATCTTAAAATTCTCCCCATGTATACATATATAGCTCCTGAAAAATAGTTTACAACTCAAATTTTAAACACTGAGCACTAACACCAAAATTGTTAACTGAAGTGACTAAACTCTACACCTTTCAATTTCTTGGAAGAATGTTATAATGTTGATCATTTTAAATCTGGCTACTGTAGAAAGAGAGACGCTGTTATCCTGTCCTTTTTATATAACTTGCAGATACTTTTTGCAGTTTATATTCCTTCACACAGGAAGATTTACCTCTCAATGAGAATGCAATGGTCAGTTGATTTCAGGAGAGCAATTCCTGGTGGCACTTGCAGGACAGAAATAATTAGACCCCTTGTTAGCTTAGTCCCAAGGTCAAGTCATCAAATATGACTGATTACATTTTCTAATGGTTGCTCTGTGCTCATTAAAGAGCATTCAAATATTCAGAACCGCCTCTGATCAGGACATTCAAAACCTGTTCTGGTGGCTCCTGACAAGCAGAAATGTATTCTCTAATCTTTAACCACATAAACAATAGATAACCACTTGTAAATGGTTTCAAATTGATTTCAGGTGGCTTCAGAGAAAAGCAATTTCTACAACAGATTAACCTTTTAATTAAAGAATATTAAGGATATTATCAGGTGCAGAAATGGCGCTAAAGCAGAAAATTATACTTTGTTGACATTCATTTATGATAATGTAACTGATCCATTCCCAGGACATTATTCATATATTTGTCACCTTTTTTGCATTTGATGAACATATCATAAACTCTAACGGTTGTACGTTTTTTATTTTTAGGATGCATAACTCTTTACAGAATGATGATCGGGGACTGACAAAGATCAAGATGCTCTTTGGGGTGGATTTTTAGAGAAGGAGCATTGTCTCTGGAAGAACACAAAGGACAGTGTCTTTACTATAGCACCAGCTCCCAAACAAGTCTTATTTATGAGACACTGAACTGGTTAAAAATTAGTATTATTGCACTGAGATCATTGCCAGAGCTTCCAGAATATAAAATAACATAAAACTTAAACTAATCAATACCCAGGGGGAAATTATGAGTTTTAAAGACTGGCTAGACTACAGAGATTTTTTGCTTGAGAAAAGCTTAGACTACAGAGAAGTTATTTTTCATGTATTTAGCATTTGCCTTGTAACCGCATTATAGGATTTTGTGGTAAGACTGTGATCACATTTATAACTGAAGTGTAATTATACTGCAACTACTATATACTTTCCTCAGAGGAGTCCAACCTATGTGCCATTACAGTTTAAGTGTGAATTTCAAACCCAAGCTGCAAGTGTGATATTCAGTTCCTGATTACCAGCACCCTGAAGTCTGAGGGTATTCAGATCTTCTTTGGGAAAGTTCCACTGCCAGCTGAAGGGAAGGTTGGGGTGATTTCCCTCAATCTGATGGAGTTATCCCCTTGTGTGAATACTGCTAAGTCATGCCTCCTAGAGATGACCTACCTGTCCCTGGGGCTCAGAGAACACTTCTGAAGAGCAACCTTTTTGTCTTTGGAAGGAACTAGGTTGCCTTGTGAACCGCTACCGCCACAAACACACTGCGTGAGAGGTGACCCACAAGTATTTTAGGTCTTCACCCCCATCCTCTACTTCCATTTAATTAATGCACTGGGCTAGCAATACACTCCAGATATATTTCAGGATCTGAATATAAGTGTATCCAGCAATGTGCTTCTTATCCAGTGGTTTTGCTACTTTCCTGGGTTATAGACATTAGAAAGCCCCTTCGTTTAAATGAAAGATAGACTCATAGGATCACAAGACTGGAAGGGATCTTGAGAGGTCATCCAGTCCAGTCCCCTGCACTCATGCCTGGACCAAGTAATATCTAGATTATCCCTGTTAGGTATCTGTCTAACCTGCTCTAAAAATCTCCAGTGATGGAGATTCCACAACCTCCCTAGTCAATCTCCCTGATAGTGAGGAAGTTTTACCTAATGTCCAACTTAAACGCCACCCTTGGAGCAATGGGCTTAAACTACAGCTTGTCCTATCCTCAGAGGTTAGAGGGAACAATGTTTCTCCCTCCTCCTTGTAACAACCTTTTATGTACCTGAAAACTTATCATGTCCCCTCTCAGTCTTCTCTTCTCCAGAATAAACAAACCCAGTTTTTTCAGTCTTCCCTCACAGGTCATGTTTTCTAGACCTTTGATCATTTTTGTCACTCTTCTTTTGATTTTTTCCAAATTATCCACATCTTTCCTGAAATGTGACCCAGAACTGGACACAATACTCCTGTTGAGGCCTAATCAGTGCAGAGTAGAGCAGAAGAATTACTTCTCGTGTCTTGCTTACTCCACTCCTGCTAGTACATCCCAGAATGATGTCTGCTATTTTTGCAACAGTGTTACACTGTTGACTCATATTTAGTTTGTGATCCACTATGACCCCCAGATCTCTTTCTGTGGTACTCCTTTCCTATACCTCAGTCCTCACCTCTTTTCTTTATGACTGCAAGCATGCTGGTACAGAGGGTTTCAAGACTAAGAGGAAGTTTCTGTGGTAGATCTTTGTTCAAATATTGGCAGTCACTTCCTTCTGGTCTCCTCTTTCCCGCTCTGTCCCCCTGGCTAGCACAATCACCTCAGGGAGGTTATTTTTTAAAAAAACCCCAAACAAACAAAAAAACCCTAACAGACTCAGGATTCTGCTACTATTACTCATTGTTTTCTGTTGGAATTACTAGACAGTGTAGGGTGACAGAATCGGTGCCCACATGAGGGACTCGTGTACACAACCCAATAAAAAAACCTAAATAACTGATTGAACTAGGGTGACGAGATATCCTGATTTTGTAGGGAGAGTCCCAATATTCAGGGCTTTGTCTTATATAGGTGCTTCTTACCCCCCACCCCCATCCTGATTTTTCACACTTGCCATCTGGTCACGCTCGATTGAACAGAACAATGGCAGAGAGCACTTACTGTGTGGGGGTGCTGAGAACCTTGTGTTAAATGAGAGCCCTCCACTCCCAATGAAATCAGACTCCAGTCCAAACATCAGAGATCACATCCTAACATGGGTTTGGCAGACTAGCCAGCACTCTTGATATCTCTGCATGAAATAATGTGAACAGCACGAACACATTCCCCATCACTGCTTGCCCTCCTCTCTCTAAATGTGTAGAACAGCAATCTGTGAGATGCAACAAAAATTAATTACTGGGTGGATGCCCAGCATATAGATAATAGATCCAAGGATTGAGATACAGGAACAGGATATCAGAAAGATTAACTTCAGAAAACCCTATTAAAATGGGGCTTTCTTGCCACCTAACTTATATTCACATCCTAAATATGTCAATAGCCTTTTTCTAGTATCTTGGAGTCTATCTTCATACACAAATTGGCTATACTAATGAATTTTACATCCCTGATGTTATCCAAGTTTCAAGGTCTTGAAATTCTATCCTCTTCCCAAGAAGTCTCACTTTCCAACAGTTTAAGCTTTAATTTTTTCTACCATTTCAATTCTTTACTTCCTTTCATCATCTCTTCTTTTGAAGGGGGAAAATTAATGGACAGCTAACCCAGAGATACTGAACTCATTTTTACCACATGAAACGTGGATGCAAACTATTTTTGTCTTTGGTAAAGATATCAGACTTGTTCCAATAGAAAAGTGAATTTTTCTGTGAAACTCTTGTACAAGAGTCCATAAACAGCTCACAGGGGGAAAAAAGTCTATGGAAGTTGTTACCAGACTCATCTTAACAATGTGCCATTTCCTAATTAATGTCATTCCATTGTAATGCATGAATAAATTGTAATTTAAGTGATTATACACATACATCATTACACTGAAAACAAAATGAGACCCTTAGACAATCATAGCTTTCTTTTGTCTCTAGCCAGATATTTTCCCCACTCTAAGAAAAGGATTGGATAATCATAGACATGTAGGACTGGGAGGGACCTCAACAGGTCAGCTAGTCCAGTCCCCTGCACTGAGACAGGCCTAAGTATATATGGACTTGTTCTGAGATTGTCCCCAAACTGGTGTTTAAAGACTAAGGTAGTGTGCAAACAAACAAGGGAAACGAAAAATAAATAAATTCAAGATCAATAAGCGCTGGGTGAGGGAATGGAAGAAATCCCAGAGGGACTTTTGGGATTAGTAGAGGAGTTACTCTGCCACCATAGACCAAAAAGTTGTGGGTTTAATGAATATCCAAAGGCAAATTACATAATTCAGGAGAAAAGATGGTCTTGTAGTTAAAGCCCTTGACTGGACTTCAGGAGACCAGTGTTCAGTTTGCAGCTCTGCTATTGACTTTCTCTGAGTCCCTGGACTTGTCACTTACCTTTGCTGCTCCTCATCTCTAAAATGTGGATATGAAACTCTCATTCTTTGCGTCTCTTGTCTATTTAATTTGCAAGCTGTTCAGGATAGGGATTGTCTCTTGCTGTGTGTAGGTACAGCACAAAACAAAGTGGGGCCTGAGCTGAAAGTGAACTGAGGCCTGTAGGTGCTGCTTTAAACAAGTATTTAGGAGTAGACGCATTTGAACTTTAATCACATAGATCTGATTTGATGAAGTGAGGATTTACTTCACGTGTCAGTGTAGGATGAAAACCCCTCACACTTCAGGGCATGAACTAAAAATCAACCGCCTATGGGCAAGTGATTCCATTTCAATTTCTTGAAGCATCTGATACTGGACACTGTCAGAGACAGAATACCTGACTAGATAAACTGCTTGTCTTATCCAGTATAACAATTCCTAGATGTACACTTAATTTTTATCCCTTTGACAACCCTGAGAAAAGAACGTTGCTGATACATTCCAGTGAACTCATATACAAAGATATATGGTAATCAATGGAAAACAGGTACATATAGTAGTTAATTACTGATAGTTTTCAGTATCATATTTGGTGCCTCAGTGTTTTCCAAGTGTGGGAACTGCAGCCCTTAAGATGTATTTCTTAAATGTCTGATATATCACTTAACAATTGGTTCTACCAATTAGCAGCTTAAAACTGCTGTAAAAGGATTTTTAGACAACTGCAGCAGAACAAACTAAGCTGCTGGCTGTCACTCTGAGGATACATCATGAATAGGCTTGGCAGAATTTGATTTTCACAGCTGGACAAAATGATTGGAAGATCAGACAATTATTTAATGGCAAATGTTCAGATTCAAAAATATAAGCTTCATAACCATTAAAAAACTCCACAATATTGTCAACATTAAGTCATATATATAAAGTAAATATCCTTAACCAATCTATGTTCTCAGACAGCATTTTTCTCACTATGCCTGTCTGTAAACATTGATCATCATTGATGCAGATATTTTTCAGTCAATTTGTAGGTGTACGGTTAAAGACATTTACTGATAAAAATCTAATCCTTCCAAGCCTAAACCATGATACATCAAGATTATCGATTTTGCCACCATTAGAGAGACAATTTGAACGCAATATGAAGTTATATAAAAACACTAGAAAAGAGTGGATAACATACAGATGGTGCTTGTCTTGTCGTCAAGATACTTACATTCAAAGAGTTACGGGCAACAAAACATGAGGGAAAAGAAAGGCTTTAAATTATCTAACGACTGTAAGTATGATTGTTACAGCTAACACACAAAAACCAGTGAATTTTATTCTGTGGTATGCCATCCACTCTACTTTAGACATGGTATTATTATAGCATAACCACAAAATGCTTTAAATTCTTTCAGAAACTAAAATGGAGAGAAACTTCAAGGGATCCAAACAGAATTTCTTTAAAAAAAAAAGAATGGAATAATTGTTTCCTGCCTTGCTATCTAGAAACTGAATCAACTGGAATAAGACAACAAGCAGGCACATTTATAAAATGTAATAAAAAGCCTAGTGGGCTTTCTAGTGGGACAGTGATCATGTTTCATGAAGCAGATGAGTAACAAAATGCTGAGACTAGTTATGCAAGGCAGTCTTGGCATTGAGTAAAGAGGAATCACTCCCAAAGGTTGAAGAGGAGAAGCCATGTACACAAGGCTGGGAGAATCACAGCCACTACTCACAGGAGGAAAACATAGGATAGTGGTGACTGGAGACTATTCTGAGGGGGACAGAGGGAATAGGGAAAGAACAAGTCAAAAATTACTTAGATAAGTTAGATGTTTTCAAATCACCAGAGACTGGTAAAATGCATCCTGGAATTCTCAAGGAGCTGACTGAGGCGATATCTGAACCATTAGCAATTATCTTTGAAAAGTCATGGAAGACAGAAGACATTCCAGAAGACCAGAAAAGGGAAAATGTAGTGCCCATCTATAAAAAGAGGAAAAAGGACAACCCGGGGAATTACAGATCAGTCAGCTTAACTTCTGTATCCAGAAAAATAATGGAGCAAATAATTAAGCAATCAATTTGCAAACACCTAGAAGATAAAAAGGTGATAAATAACAGTCAGCGTGGATTTGTCAAGAACAAATCATGCCAAACCAACCTGAGAGCTTTCTTTGACTGGGTAACAAGCCCTGTGAACGGTGGAGGAGGGAGCGATAGATGTGGTATGTCTTGACTTTAGTAAGGCTTTTGATACTGTCTTGCATGACCTTCTCATAAACAAACTAGGGAAATACAACTTGATAGATCTACTATAAGGTGGGTGCATAACTGTTAGAAAATCATTCCAGAAAGTAATTATCAGTGGTTTGCAGTCATGCTGGAAGGGCATAATGAGTGGGGTCCCACAGGGATCGGTTCTGGGTCTGGTTCTGTTCAATATCTTCATCAGTGATTTAGATAATGGCATAGAGAGTACACTTATAAAGTTTGCGGATGATACCAAGATGGGAGGGATTTTAAGTGCTTTGGAGGATAGGATTAAAATTCAGAATGATCTGGACAAATTGGAGAAATGGTCTGAAGTAAATAGGGTGAAATTTAATAAGGACAAATGCAAACTACTTCACTTAGGAAGGAACAATCATTTGTACACATACAAAATGGGAAATGACTGCCTAGGAAGGAGTATTGCAGAAAGGGATCTGGGGGGTCATAGTGTATCACAAGCTAAATATGAGTCAAGAGTGTAATGCTGTTGCAAAAAAAGGCAAACATTCTGGGATGTATTAAAAGGAGTGTTGTGAGAATTAATTCTTCTGCTATATTTCACACTGATTAGACCTCAGCTGGAGTATTGTGTCCAGTTCTGGGAACCACATTTCAGAAAAAATGTGGACAAATTGGAGAAAGTCCAGAGAAGAACAACAAAAATGATTAAAGGTCTAGAAAACATGACCTGTGAGGGAAGATTGGAAAAATTGGGTTTCTTTAGTCTGGAGAAGAGAAGACAGAGAGAACATGATAATAGTTTTCAAGTACATAAAAGGTTGTTACGAGGAGGAAGGAGAAAAATTGTTCTTCTTAACCTCTGAGGATAGGACAAGAAGAAATGTGCTTAAATTGAAACAAGGGCAGTTTAGGTTGGACATTAGGAAAAACTTCCAGTTCTATGATTATATGAACAACTGGTACCCCCATTTTCTGATGGAAGAACATAAAAAAGTGCTCATCCCTGATCAAGAAACTCTGCCAACCAGAAGCACTTCAGATACAAAGTACAAAGAGAAGCTTCCCGGCATGGACTATCAAAGCAACCAGGTCATGGGTAGCAGCATTATGAACATCTGTTCTCAAACAAATATATTAGTCTTATTTCAATTTCTAAGAAATACACGCAAAACTGTGCATGAGTTGTTTCTGATCAGATCTGATGGATATCATATACTGGAAAAGCAAACAAAGCACTGTCCAATTAACTGGACATTTATTCAGCAGCAGTTTAAAACAACACAATCTATCTACACTAAAAAACACAGGTGGATTTGGCATGTGTGTCAAATGATGCTCATGTGTCACATCTGGAGTTTCTAAGGTTTCAGAACTTGAGTGCAACTCACGGGTTCCACACAAGACACATGGGTACAAATCTACCCATAGAATTATGTTTTCGAGGACAGTCACCAATAGTGTTAGCTCAATTTTGCAATCCTTTGACTCCATCCTTTCCTAACTCCTAACCTCTTTATAAGCAGCAAAGAATCCTGTGGCACCTTATAGACTAACAGACGTTTTGGAGCATGAGCTTTCGTGGGTGAATACCCACTTCGTCATATGCATGTAGTGGAAATTTCCAGGGACAGGTATATATATGCAAGCAATACACCTGCCCCTGGAAATTTCCTCTACATGCATCCGACGAAGTGGGTATTCACCCACGGAAGCTCATGCTCCAATATGTCCGTTAGTCTATAAGGTTCCACAGGACTCTTTGCTGCTTTTATAGACCCAGACTAAAATGGCTACCCCTCTGATACTTAACCTCTTTATAGAATCATAGGACTGGAAGGGACTCCAAGAAGTCATCTAGTCCAGTCCTCTGTATTAATGGCAGGACTAAGTATTATCTAGACCATTCCTGACAGGTGTTTGTCTAACCTGATCTTAAAAAACTCCAGTGATGGAGATTCCACAACCTCCCTAGGCAATTTATTCCAGTGCTTAGCCGTCCTGATGGTTAAGAAGTTTTTCTTAATGTCCAACCTAAACTTCTCTTGCTGCAATTTAAGCCCATTGCTTCTTGTCCTACCATCAGTGGTTAAGAAGAACAATTTTTCTCACCCCTTGTGACAACTTTTCATGTTCTTGAAAACTGTTATGTCCCTTCTCAGTCTTCTCTTTTACAGACTAAAGAAACCCAATTTTTCCAATGTTCCCTCATAGGTTATGTTTTCTAGACCTTTAATCCTTTTTGTAGCTCATCTCTGGACTTTCCCCAGTTTATCCACATCTTTCCTGAAATGTGGCATCCAGAACTGGACACAATACTCTAGTTAAGGCATAATCAGCATGGAAAAGAACAGAAGAATTACTTCTTATGTCTTGCTTACAACACCCCTGCTAATGCATCCCAGAATGATGTTTGCTTTTTTTGCAACAGTGTTATACTGTTGACTCATATTTAGCTTATGGTCCACTATGACCCCCAGATCCCTTTCTGCAGTACTCCTTCCTAGGCAGTCATTTCCAATTTTGTATGCATGCAACTGACTATTCCTTCCTAAGTGGAGTACTTTGCATTTGTCCTTATTAAATTTCATTCCATTTACTTCAGACCATTGCTCCAGTTTGTCCAGATCCTTCTGAATTTTAATCCTATTCTCCAAAGCACTTTCAACTTCTCCCAGCTTGGTATCGTCCACAAACTTTATAAGTGTACTCTCTATGCCATTATCTAAATCATTGATGAAGCTATTGAACAGAACCAGACCCAAAACTGATCTCTGCGGGACCGCACTCATTATGCCCTTCCACCATGACTGTAAACCACTGATAACTACTCTCTCAGAACGATTTTCCAGCCAGTTTTGCACCCACTTATAGTACCTCCATCTATGTTGCATTTGTCTAGTTTGTTTGAGAAGGTCATGCAAGACAGTATCAAAAGCCTTACTAAAGTCAAGATATACCACATCTACTGCTTCCCTGCTACCCACAAGGCTTGTTACCCTGTCCAAGAAAGTTCTCAGGTTGGTTTGACATGATTTGTTCTTGATAAATCCATGCTAACTGTTACTTATTACCTTATTATCTTGTCAGATCCAAAGGCTTCTTTACTATTTTTATCCTCAATTTTTCTGCTTTTTGATCCCCTTCACCCACTCCTTCCTCCAATGGTTTTCAGGAATTTGTGATCAGCCGGTTCTCCTTCTGGTAAGTCTCCTGTTTCTTCAGCATCTCCTCTTGCTCCCTTCTTTCATTGTATGGGTGGCCATAAACACCACCCTCTGACATCTCTGTCAGTGTAGGTGTAGACATGGTAGGCCATTGGTGTCCCATGCAAGGACTTCTGAAATGTCTCAGCTGATTTGGATGTGGCTGGGGGAGGGAAGGTATGACATTTTCAAGCCAAGGGAAGAGCTTTGACATAATATCATGGGTGACAGTAGGATTTTGAAGATCCTCTGGCTGGCTGTACAGCTGATGCCTGAATGCCCAGAGGCCTCAAGGAACTGAACATTTGACCTGATTTTCAGATATCTAAGATTGGTGCAATACTGTATTGCAAGCTTCCTGTCTTACCGAGCATCCAAAACCAGCTGCCCAAATGCACATCTGGCTGCTAAGAAAATTTGAAAATCACCAGCACACGACTTGCCCAGGTCTACACCAAGTGAAGATCAGATGTCTTTCCAGCAGACATGTTGTAGTTCAACCAGAAAGTGTGGGGTTGATGCGCGAATCATTTGGTGAAACTCTGTGGCCTGTGTCATTCAGCAGGTCAGACTAGATCCCAGTGGTCCCTTCTGGCCTTGATGTCTATTCATCTTATGCTAATCAGATCTAAAACATCAGCATTCTGATTTACAATCAGTGTCATATTAAACCCATGTGGTACAGCATATGTGTGGAGGATGAGGCAAGGGATGATGATTTGCATGGACCCAGTTCCTACATCTCTAGTTAAACTGCATTGTACGCTATGTATGAATTTTTAGATCGTCCCCCAGCAACAAGACAAATGTCTGCAGCTTCCTCAATGTTTGTGAAATGGTCCTGCCTTACTGAACAATCCTACTCCTATACTGCAGAGTAGCTAGCTATTAGTTATAGGCGAGGAAAGGAAGCCTGCCTAGGTTTAGGGGTGTTTCTGGATTAAGCTTTGTGGTCTGAAGGACCGTATTGATCAGTGTCTCCAAGGATAGCAGCCCTGGCTCAAGCCCCACAGGTTAATTATATGAGAGCAGCTAATCATTATTCACAAATAATTACTGGGTTGTAAATCCACAGATGCCATGTCTCTCAACTAGGGGGTATTTTTAGCTGTGGAGCACATCGGCCTTTCCTGTCTCTGTTTACTCTAAAATTAACATTAATCAACATTTGACTCCATACACGCACTGCACCTCCACCATGTAATTAGAGCAAGTTTCCTGTACCCAAAAAGAGAGAGAGAGAGAGAAAAGAAGTGTCCTGACATTCCCAGCTTCCACCCCACCCAACTGGTTTATTGGTTCTCTCACTTAGTATTGCTTCTAGTGCTAATTAGACACATAAACTGTAAAAACATAATGTATGCAAAAGAGCGTGTTGGGGAGGAAAGTCACACTTGAGCTCATGTGTGAAGTTCCAATCCTTGCAGCAGCAGCCGCCTTTTCTGAGCGTTGTGGAGAAAGGATCTATTTAGCAGTTATATTACGTGCAAATTATGTGGAGAAAAGCGATAATATTTCAATTATTGCTCCATAGAGACCATTGAAAGAGTTACAAACAGAAACAAACCTACATATCTAGTCCCTTTTTCAAGGTTTTAAGAAGCCGTTTGGAACCTCAGTGCTAAGCGACATGGCTTAGTTGAGTGACGCCATTTTGGAGGCCCCTGGAGAGGTCCGTCCACCACAAAGTGCTGCTGCTAAATACTAGACATCTCTATTTTAGCAAAAAAGAGGCTGACCACATCTTCGCAAGATGTTTTCCCCACACACACTCCTACGTGGCCTCTGCCGGGTAAGCAGAAGGTTGCTAGAAATATTCACAGCAAGTAAAATGTTGCTAATTTTCTGAATCAGTTAATATAGCACAAATTGATTTATGGCAAATGTTTCCAGTTCTCCAGTGTTTTCCTGTACACTTTTCTAAAGGGTGTTCAAGGGTGGAGCTGTGTTGTTCTCACTGACATTCATACAAATACAATGCACATCTCCATAGGTGGCTATTTTTATAGGGCTGCTGATGTTCATGACACTGTCCAGGTAAGAAAGAACAAGCAAGGCCAAATACTTGGATATTCTAAAATGCATAGCAGAGGGTAATGTGTATAATAAAAGAGCTACTGCTGCAGTGTGCAATACAGGCTTAAAGCTCTGATTTGCGCTGCCCTGGGTGCTCCTTGCATCCTGAGCTGTGCTAGAGCAGACTGAAGGCTGCTCTAGCATACATTAAGCTGTAACAAACAAAAACCTAGTCCCTGATCAGTGTAAAGCTGGGATGTCCTGACCATGCCCCTTTTCAATAACTCCCTTTCCTTGCTATGCTGCCAGCGAAGAGTCTCTATGGAATATGAGAGTCTATATCAGTTAGGTCACTGCAGGATCCCCCTTACATGGGTTTGACATGGTCTCTATCCCTAGGAGTTTTCAATCTAACTATAGGCAGAGAAACACACAGCTCCATTTTACTTACTTGTATGGTCCACTCCGTGTAACAGAGCGTGAGTTCACATTCACATCTACAGCTTTCAGCAGCCCTTGGTGTTGCAGTCCTGCCACAGAATGAAAGTAACACATTGCAGCAAAGAGTATGCCATTGCAGCACCTGAGAAAAGGAACGCCTGTATGCTTTATATATATATAAAAGTAAGTTCGGTTGGTCTAGGAGCAGGTATCACGCTAGGGCTCCTGGAAGTTTTTGAGAAAAAGAAAAAGAAGAAAACCAAACTCTGAATTTCAAAGTTCAGAATATTTTTTTAAAGAAGAAAAAAAGTTTGATAACAGAGTCTTTGGGATACTTCCCCTCCCACCCCAGATTTTTTAGCCAGCTCTTCTGTTGACCATCCATTGTTTTTTCCCCCCAGAGGATCAAGACAGCTATAAACATTGGCAAGATTCACTGAAGCCAATTCTCCCTTCCCAACAAGGCCCCTTGAATCCCAGGACAATTCACCGAAAGGGAGGGCAGGTGACATTTCAGACACACCCTTTCTTGGAGTCCCTCTGCGTGGGCACAGCTGGAGTTTACAGCCAGTGCTCCACAGTGGTCTCAAAAGCCAAGACTATGAAGGTGAGCTGCTGATTCATCACATCCTGCCTACTTTGTCAGCCAAATTTCTACTACTGCAGAGTCTCTCTGGTTGGACTTTCTAACTCGGGGCCCTCTGCCAGATTTATGCTTATGTAGACTTGTGTAAACCATGGGACTATTTCAGTTTAGCAAATTAACACACCCAAGAGGGGGAAAAATCCACAGCCTCACCTACTGGATGAGATAAATAATGACTCAGGCTTTGACAACTGATTAATCACACTAGAGTCACCTGGGGTTTTCGTTTTGTCTCCAGAGACTGTTGTCCTAGCACCTCTCAGAAGAATTGAAAATTAAAACAAACAAAAAACCTATTTCTGGGTTCCCACTCCCAGTAGCCATGGGTTCCTAACCAAATCCAAACCTGAGTAATGAAAAATTCACCCTGTAGACAAGAATGGACGTTCTCAACCTAGCAAGAACTCCCATGCAGTGTTATAGGTGGAGCATGACTGCCACATTCCACCCCAGAGGTGGCTGCATTTCACTAGTGGGTGAACGAGGCCTGTACAGGTACATAGAGGCAGTAAAATTATTTCGGATTATTTGGGATGAAAGGTCTTAGTGAAGTGTAAGTTATAGTGATAAATATTATTCATAAGATCAAAGGATTATTAATTATTTGTACTGCTCCCAAAAGCATGGCAGGTGCCTCAGAAGTCAAACTGTGAAGCGTCACTGCAACCATTTGCTAGGCATCTGAGACCATATACCGCTATCTACAGATTTCTGGTTTCTAACCCCCATATTTATTATTGGACCCCAAGTCAGAGAAAGGAAAAACCCCAACAAAACTTCAAAGCAATAGCTGCGCATTCATCATATTTGGATACCATATTTGCACAGCCCAAGAGAGCACTTAATTTGCCCTTCACACAAAGTAACATTGCTTATAGGCTACAACCTGAGTATGATACTTGCCACCTGTTAGCCTGGTGCCAATGAGACGTGGGAAATTGTACCCTTGATCATTCACATCTATACCTGAATTCCCCTTGCCACTTATACAATAACCTTTCATAAAGTGCCTTTCAGCCACTGGAAGAAGTAGTCTACTTGTCATGTCCTGAAGTGACTGGAATCCATTTGGTGTCATCCTAGATACAGTGCATTCACTTGACCCTATCTCCACCTAAATAACTCATCGCTGATGAGCTCTTACCTTGGCTGCATCTGATTATGAAGCAGATCATTCATTTTAGATCTAAATTTGCCTCTCTTGCCCGCAGGCCTGGTATTATCTGGCTGCAAGTTACTGAAATCAGAAATGCCAAGCCAAGAGTCTGAGGTGAAATAGCCTATAATTAAAAGTTTCTTCCTCTGCTATTTTTGTTGTGTTCCTCATCTGGGGTATCTGTTATGTATTTCCAAAGACCAGCGTCAAAAAATTAGTTTATAGCCAGTTGAGAACTCGCCTGTGACACAAATTGGGCTGATAAATAATTCTGCTCTAGATGGCTTAGACTAATGGGATACAGTTTTGTATCTAGATTACTGATCTCAGTAAAGGCTGGTTACTAGCATCTGAAATTCATTACAACCTGTTGACTGTTCAATGATGTTCTGTGTAAGATGACTGGGTAGCCTTGTCCACCTCTCAGGTACACCATAACAGCTGTTATTTCTATAGGCAGCTTGAGGTCTGGTCTACACTACGCATATATACCAATTTTAGCAGTGTTAAACCGATTTAACGCTGCACCCGTCCACACAACAAGGCCCTTTATATCGATATAAAGGGCTCTTTAAACCGGTTTCTGTACTCCTCCCCGACAAGAGGAGTAGCGCTGAAATCAGTATTGCCATATCAGATTAGGGTTAGCGTGGCCGCAAATCGACGGTATTGGCCTCCGGGCAGTATCCCACAGTGCACCACTGTAACCGCTCTGGAAAGCAATCTGAACTCGGATGCAGTGGTCAGGTAGACAGGAAAAGCCCCGCAAACTTTTGAATTGCATTTCCTGTTTGCCCAGGGTGGAGCTCTGATCAGCACAAGTGGTGATGCAGTCCCAAATCTAAAAAGAGCTCCAGCATGGATCGTACGGGAGATACTGGATCTGATCGCTGTATGGGGAGACAAATCTGTTCTATCAGACCTCCGTTACAGAAGATGAAATGCCAAAGCTTTTGAAAAAAATCTCCAGGCTATGATACAGAGTCCACAGCACAGTGCTGCGTGACAAGCGTTACGGAAAGCCAAAGAATCAAATGGATGCTCATGGAGGAAGGGAGGGGGGACTGAGGACTCCAGCTATCCCACAGTCCCCGCAGTCTCCGAAAAGCATTTGCATTCTTGGCTGAGCTCCCAGTGCCTGTAGGGTCAAACACATTGTCCAGGATGGTTCAGGGTATATCTCGTCAATTTACTCCCCTTCCCCCCCCCCGTGAAAGAAAAGGGGAAAAAATCGTTTCTTGACTTTTTTCAATGTCACCGTATGTCTACTGCATGCTGCTGGTAGACACGGTGCTGGGGCACTGAACAGCAGCATCCTTTCCTCTCCCCTCTCCGGTGGCAGAAGGTACAGTGCAGTAGGACTGGTAGCCATCCTTGTCATCAGCCCATGAGTGCTCCTGGCTGGCCTCAGGTGAGGTCGGCCGGGGGTGCCTGGGTAAAAATAGGAATGACTCCTGGTTATTCCCAGCAGATGGTACAGAACAGCTGGTAACCATCCTCATCATAGCAACTGGGGGCTGAACTCCATCAGCCCCCCCTCCCTTTCATGTCTAAAGAAAAGATTCTGTACTGCCTGGACTATCATAGCAGCAGGATGCTGGGCTCCTCTGCCCCCCACCATTTAATGTCCTGCTTGGACTATCATAGCAGCTGGAGGCTGCCTCCCTCTCATTTTATCTCACTAAAAAGTCAGTGTTTCTTATTCCTGCACTCTTTATTACTTCATCACACAAATGAGGGGACCCTGCAACGGTAGCCCTGCAACGGTTGGGGGAGGAGGGAAGCAACAGGTGGGGTTGTTGCAGGGGCACCCCTAGAATGGCATGCAACTCATCATTTCTGTGGGATCTGACACGGAGCGGATGTGCTCTCTGGTTCTCTGATACACTGGTTCTCTAGTACACTAGCCCCATATTCTAGGCAGGACTGACTCTATTTTTAGATATAACATAAAGGAGGGAATGACCCGGGGGATCATTCCTATTTTTGTCTTTGCACCCCCAGCCGACCTGAGCGAAGGTCAGCCAGGAGCACCCATGACAACAGCAGACAGTACAGAATGACTGATAACTGTCATCTCATCACCAATTTACAATGGCACAGCAGACGGTACAGTAACCATCTCTGCTGCCTTGCAAAGGCAAATGAATGCTGCTGTGTAGCACTGCAGTACCGCCTCTGTCAGCAGCATCCAGTACACATATGGTAACAGTGACAAAAGGCTAAACGGGCTCCATGGTTGCCATGTTATGGCGTCTGCCAGGGCAACCCAGGGACAAAAGGCGCGAAATGATTGTCTGCCGTTGCTTTCACGGAGGAAAGAATGACGACATTTACCCAGAATCACCCGTGACACTGTTTTTGCACCATCATGCATTGGGATCTCAACCCAGAATTCCAATGGGCGAGGGCGACTGCAGGAACTATGGGATAGCTACGGGATAGCTACCCACAGTGCAACGCTCTAGAAATCGACACTAGTCTCGGTACATGGACGCACACCACCGAATTATTGTGCTTTGTGTGGCCACATGCACTCGACTTTGTACAAACTGTTTTACAAAACCAGTTTATGTAAAATCAGAATAATCCTGTAGTGCCCTGAGAGAGGCCAAGGCCTGAATGGTGATGGAGACCAAACTACGCTCTCACTCCTAGGGGTACTCCCTCAAGGTCAGGACTGAGGCAACAAGTTTGACCCAGTTGTGTGCGTAGAAAACTTCAGTTTCCAGGGATGTCAGTCTAGCACCCAGCACAGTGTTGTTTTAAATGATCCTACAGTCTATTTAAAAAAAGCCCACCATCTACATTTCCCCTGCAAGTTTTCAACATGCATTTGAATGGACAATACAGACAGAATCCTTGTGCATGCAAGTTCCAATTTAAATCAACCCTGGAGAGTGGACTGAAAGTTTAAAAAAAGTTCAGAGATTTTGGCACACTGATGTAGAATATTCCATTTCCTTACTCTGGATATCCTGCCTCCAGCAATATGGCATTTAACCCAGTGCCTCGGACAATCTCAGCTCCGTTAGCATCACACAAGGTGAAACCCATCACACTGTAGCTGTATGTGCCTCACAGAGATTCACAAGTCTACTACTGGCTTTGAGCTAACCCACCTGGGTCTTTTGGATTAGGCAGTAGCACATGTAACAGTGCACCAGGTGAGCAGCCAGCAACAGGAACTGAAGCCAAGACTTACAGGTCTAGAGCCAAAAGCCTCTATCACCTGAACTCTATGATTTAGCTGTTAGAGGTCTATAAATCTATTACAGCCTGGAGCTATGTGGTCCAGCCACTAGAGGAGAACAGACAGCCACTATGTGTAAGTGTGGGTTACATACATCGAAATCACAATAATCACCTGCCCTACCTCCTTTCTAAAGCACATGCACATATTAGTCCTTTCCCAAACTCTTCATGTACTTGGGGAAATTGCTGGAATGGCTTGTCAGAGACTATCCCTCTTTGAAACACCACACTTGTTTTCCAGATTGTCCACAAGAGACTGTTAACTACCACGGTAATAAAAGCTTCACTTCAGAGTCAGACATAGGTCTTTAGAATAAGGCCACTGAACTTACAGTGTGAAAGGGAATCTAGCTAATAATCCTCACCAAGCCCTCCTCTCCTATCCCATTCCTCCAAAACACAACCGTACTATCCTGAGGGACATACCTGACTTTAAAGAACGCTGCCAACACCACCCTACGTATGGCCTATCCTGAATAAAGGGAAATTCAAGCCTCAACTTGCCATCTGTTGTTCTAGGAGACAACGGAACTAATTCCTCTGTTCTTATAGGACTGTTGCTGTACAGGATTGTTTGCAAGGAAGAGAAAAATCTACCACTTTAGGACTGATTCACATCCTTCCCCTTTGCTGTATATATTATTCCTCTTTCTTCTAGTTACGAGGAACAGACCCCACAAGCTCCTTTAACAGTACAAGGTGATGCCAAGCCTACCCCATTACCACAACAGGCTGCTAGATAATCCTGAAACTGGATGCAGTCCACAAGGCTCCAGTGGTAGCTGAAGCCAGAACACCGTGCCAAAAACTCTATAGAGGTCTCAGAACCTATAGATGTCAACCAAGCTGACCGAATGCCAGAGGCAGTTAATTCAAAAGGTTCTATGAATGTGAATTCTACCTCTTCTTTTTCTTTCCATATCCTCCCAGCCAAGCAAATAAGCAACATCACAGTCCGCAATTGCTGAATTAGCACCTCAAAAGAAGCACCAGAAAGTGCAAGCATGATTGAGGGGGAAGTTGAAACTGTAATGGGAACTCTCACTCATGAGCAAGGTATGACTTCACTCCATAGCAAGGATTTTTCAGCTCTCCCGTGCCTCATAACGTTGGAATCTACCTGCTTTTTCTTTTACTTCTCTCCAGGAAACCAGAGAGAATCACTAGGGACAGTGACACTTGCAGCTATCTTATTTGTTAATTGAGCAATTACATTTCTTTCCCTGTTGGCTACCTTCAAAGAACAACGTGAGGACTGCAAGGTAAAGATGTCATCTTAAAGAACCCAGCATCCAACCCCTCAAGGAAACGTCCATTCATCAGAATGTAAATTTCATCAGGTTGAATCTGCTCTTGTATTATTGCAAATTAAAAAAAGAACTAGAAAGGGCAAAGCACACCCAGCATTGTAGAAAACTAAGTGCATTTGCACGTATAAATGAGGCCTTTTAAGTTGTTCAAGGATTGAAAATGTGTGAGCAGAGTTCCTTTCCGCATGCTTTGTTAGCATAATAAACCCTGCATTGGAAGAAGCTCTTCCCAAGTATCTGACAGCCACAGGAGTGAAGTCCCCAACCAGGCCACCATTTTGTAATTTACTCAGTAAGTTTTGTCAACAGGATTAGAACCTGGGACTTTCAGATCCAAAAAGCACTGATCTTTATCACTTGAGCTAACAAGTAGTCCCTGCTACTGTATAAACAGGCTGTAATAGTTACTAGGCTCAGCCATTAGAGGGAAACATAATAATACTATTTAGCCAGCAGTTACATGAGCTAGAAATGTGGGAGGAGAGGACATCTGCACCTGGCAGCTGGTGTAGTGATATGTCTGCTTGCCGTAATATTAGTCAGCCACTAAATATTTGTGTATCCTATGAAGTTCAAGATAAGGCAAGGTCCCTGGTAAAGAGAGGAGATAAAGCTGAAATTGAAGCTGTGTGGAAGCCTGTTTGCATCTGTAGTAGTAGCTTTTTGGATTCCACACATCATGACAGAAGATGCTTACACCTTACGAGCTCAGGACTTACAGTGTTCGTGGGCCACTCTCAGTTGCATCAGTGTCAGAACAGAATTTGGCCTCATTTCTTTAGTGAAATTAAAAGTTTAAAGAGTTGTCCCTTGAAGGAGGAAAAAATTAAGACGGTGGCTGTAAAGTCACATACTCACCACTTGTAGAAGGCTCTGATGTTGCAAGGAGTCCTCATCCCAAGCACCTCTGCTTCTCACCAAGTCTTCCCTGGCACAGCTCTCCAGATAACTCACAAAATTCAGTCCCCTCGTAGGGTAACAAAAGATCCAAATGAAAGTCCAAATCAGATGCCCCGATTGATAGTTCTTATACCCCTCTTGGGTTTCAGTGAAGCTCTCTGCTTCTTGACCTCTTATCCTGGCCCCTGCAGAGCTTGTCTTATCTTGCTTCTTCCCCAGCAGGATTCCCCTACCTACTGCCTCCCTTCACCAGCGACTCTGGCAGCTTCCCTTAGGGATCTTCCTGATCTACATCTCAGGGCTCCCCCACAGGAGCCTACTTTTCTCCCCATGGGTTTTCCTTCCTGCAGGAGAGTCCTACCTTCTCTACAGTCTCTCCTGCCACTGAGATCAGCTCTATTTAAACAGTCCTCCATAGCTGGGGTCAGTCACTCTACTTCCATCACACCCAGCTGGGACCACTAATTGCCCCTATGTGGCTAATCATGAACAACGCTGAAGGTAACTACTAGGCCATGGGCCAGGCAGAGACCAGCTTACCTTAAAGGGTCAGCCAGCCTGTAAAAGAGGAGAAAATACAATATATTAAGTAAAAGTGCTTTGAATGGCTCAATATTTATGGGGAATATGCAAAGACTGAAAAGCAAATATTCTTTTCTATTGATTGTATAAGTATCTGCTCACATTTTTCTTCAGAAGCCTTGAAAGCAAGGTGGTTTGTTTGTTCACACCACACTAAGCTTTTTGTTCAATTTCCTCATCATTTACTAGCATCACACTGATGATGTCTGCATGACACAGTAGTAGACAAACCAGTGGTCACTCTACACTAGTGACAATGCTAGTGAAACAATGGAAGAATAAGAAAATCTCCATGTGTACAAGGCCAACTGTGTCTCATCTGCAATCCTCTGATCAATATAATATTCTAAGTGCAACTAAGAATTAAAACTAATAACAATGCAAGATTATTTGTCTTTGGCAATGTCCTCTCTTCCCTTCCCTCCTATTTTGTGATACATCCACTTGTCTTTAATAAGATAGTAAATGGTTTTGGTTTTGGTGGTTTTTTAAAAGGGCGCGCCCACCCAAAGGATCATGTCTTCCTGTGCGTTTCTACAGGCCAAACACAACTGAGGCTCCCAATTCTCACTACTAGCACCTATCTCAACATTAATAAAATATTTATTATCCTTTTGTCTTGTGTACATGAATCCCCCTTTCATGCATATGCATAAAAATTATAATCAGGAATAAAACAAAGAATAAAAATAGTACAACTAACCAGATACATGCAGTGAGCGAATTCTTTATCTTGTTGCCACATTCCTCCTACAATTCCTCTTCCCTCATAAAGTTATGTCTTTATTTAGGCCTCAATCCTGCAAACATTTTTGAATGTGCTCTCCACTAAATACAGTATGACTATTCAGGCACAGAAAGTTAAGCACACATGTAAGTGATTACAGGCTCTTTGCGGCTATTCATTTTTATTTAACTGGAAAGCATCTAGTACTATACATAATTAACAATCTATTCTGAACATCCTTGAGTCACTCACAATACTCGTCCAAACCAAGAAGCAGGTGGGAGTGAAACCCACAGGGCGTGGGAACTACTGCAGGGAAGGAAATGCAGAGGGAAGAACAGAGGCAACCTACAAATACCAGGGGAGGTGGAGAGAAACAGAAAAATGAGATGGCAAAGGGAAAGAAACAAAGAACAGAATCTGCTTTGCTCTTAAAAGAGAGAAGAGATTTTCCTGCCAAACAATGCTGCATGTGATGTAACAAACATCATCAAAGTTTAGTTTAGTTACTGGTATGAAATTTAATTAATAAAGAATTAAAGGATAGGACTATCATTATTGCCATTCAACATGGTCTTAAGCAGAATAGGTCTTGTCAAACAAACCTGATTTCATTCTTTGAGGAGATTACAAGTTCAGTTGATAAAGGAAATCACATAGACGTAACATACTTAGATTTTTGCAAAGTGCTTGACTTAGTACATGACATTCCCCTTAAAAAAATATCATTGTATAATTTCAATACAGCCCATGTTAAATGGACTTAGAACTGTCTAAGTGACAGATCTCAAAAAAAAATCTTCAACGGGAAATCATAATCCGATGAGACTGTTCAAGTGGGGTTCTTCAGGGATCGGTAAGAGGTCCGAAGTAAATATAAGATCAGCTATGATCAAATTTGCAGATGACAGAAACATTGGCAGACTGGTAAATAATGTTAGAAGAGGGCAGTCATACAGAACTATCTGGATCCTTAGGTAAACTGGATTCATTCAAACAAAACCCATCTTAATTAGGCTTGGAAGGATTCATTTTTTAATCAGTAAATGTTGGGAAACGTCAATTTCACCATACACACACACACACACCAGCAAAAAATATTTCCCTTAACAATCAAAATTTACGCCTACATAAAGTAAGAAAGTGCTGCTTGAGAACTAATTCGAGTTTAATTTAAGGATTTTTTACCTGGTAGATTTTGACATGTGATGTTGACAATGTATGTTTTAACAGTTATAAAACTTTAACTTTTTATATCTCAACACCTACTGTCATTAAATAATTATCTGATTCCCCCATTGTCTGACCCTCCATAATTTCCCATAATGGTGACAATTTAAATGGACAAAACATAAAAAAATGCTTAAAAAACAAACATTATTATTTGTTGAAATTATTAAAAAAAATAGAATTCTGCCAGTCCTACTCTTAATGCAGCCAAATGCAAAGTTATCCGTCTAGGAACAAGGAAAGGGGGACTGCACTCTGAAAGCAGGGACTCTGAAGGGGATTTAGTGGCCACAATGGACAAATATCTGAACATGAGTTCCCATCGGGATGCTGTAGCAAGAAAGGGCCAATGTGATCCTTGGATGCATAAGCGGGGGTGTACTGCATAGGAATAGGGAAATGATCTTACCTCTGTATTTGGCACTGGTCAGACCAATACTGGAATACTGTGTAGTGTACCGTTCTCGTGTCCAAATTTAAAAAGGACGTTGAAACATTGGAGAGGAGGTAGAAAAAAAATAGTCACAAAAGTTATTTTAAAGCTGAAGACTATGCCTTATAGTGAGATCTGGTTAGCTTATCAAATGATCAAGAGATAATTTGATTACTGTGTATTGGTACTTCGAGGGGAGAAAATATGGGGTGCTAAAGGATGCTTTAATTGAGCAGAAAAAGTCATAACAAGCAATGGCTGGAAACTGAAGTCAGAAAAATTCTTAGGCACAAATTTTCAACATTGAAAGCGGTTAACCATTAGAACAAAATTACCAAGGGAAGTGGTTGCTTCTCCTTCTCTGGGTGTTTTCAGAGAGAGACTGGATGTCTTTCTTGAAGATATGCTTGAGCCAAACAAGTTATTGTGCTCAATCCAGGGATAACTGGGTGAAATTTGGTGGTCTGTGGTTTACAGAAAGTCAAACTAGATGATCTAATCTTCTGGCCTTAAACTCTGTGAATGAATCGACATCACTGACTTTGCTCTGCCAATGATAGCAGCCTTGATTATCCATTAATGCTTTCTCCCAGGCCATCTCCCTTTGCATGGAGAAAACTACAAATCATTCCCATCTAGCATTGGTTAGGCTGGTCGTGAGCAGGGCCTCTGCTTCTCTGCTCAACTCTCTTCACTTTATGGTTATTTCCATCAACCTGTGGAATTCCTTGTCAGAGGATGTTGTGAAGGCCAAGACTATAACAGGGTTCAAAAAAGAACTAGATAAACTCATGGAGAATAGGCCCCTCAATGGCTATTAGCCAGGATGGGCAGGGATGGTGTCCCTAGCTTCTGTTTGCCAGAAGCTGGGAGTGGGCGACAGGGGATGGCTCTTTATGTTCTTATGTACTTCATCCTCCCACCCGTCCCTGTTTGTCCATTTCCTCCACCTGTTACATCTTGTCCGGTACCCAGATTGTAAACTATAAGGAGCAGGGACTATCATCTTTGCTATTTGAAAATAAGGGATGGTCCAGTGGTAAGGGCACTAGGTAGGGACTCGAGAGACCCAGGTTAAAATTCCCTGCTCTGCCATTATTTCCTTTGTGACCTTGACAAGTCACTTGGGCCTGGTCTAGAAAATTAAGCCAGCTTAATGACTCTTGAGCAGCAGAGTTAAACCGACCTAACCACCATGATAGACAGTGCTAGGCCAATGGGAGAATTCTTCCATCAACCTAATCGCCTCCTGGGGAGATGGATTACCTACCCCAATGGCAGAACGCCTCCTGTCAACATATGTGATGCTTACACTGAAGAACTATAGTGATGAAGCTGTGCCGCTCTAGCATTTCAGGCTAGACAAGCCCTAAGTCTCTCCATGCCTCTGTTTTCCAGCTGTAAAATAGCACATCCCTACCTCCCCGGGGTGTTGTGAGGATAAATACTAAAAAGATATTGAGGTACTCATATATTATGGTAATGGAGGCCATATGAAGACCTAAGAGAGAGACTTTGTGTCATAAACAGATAAGTAAGAGTTAATAGAACAGAAGTACTTCATCTCTCTTTTGCCTGTAAAGGGTTAACAAGATCAGTGAGCCAGGCTTTCACCCGACCAGAGGACCAATCAGGGGACAGGATACTTTCAAATCTTAAGGGAGGGAAGTTTTTGTGTGTGCTGTTAGTTTTTGGTTGTTGTTCACTCTGGGGGCTCAGAGGGACCAGACGTGCAACCAAGTTTCTCTCCAATCTCTCCGATACAGGCTCTTATAAGTTCAGAATAGTGAGTACTAGGTAGATAAAGCGAGTTACGCTTATGTTTGTTTTCTTTATTTGCAAATGTGTATTTGGCTGGAAGGAGTTCAAATTTGTATTTTGCTGAAAGGATTTTAATTTGTACTTGTATACTTAGGCTGGGAGGGTATTCCCAGTGTCTATAGCTAGAAGACCCTGTACCTATTCCATTTTAAATTTACAAAGATAATTTTTACTGTTTTCTTTCTTTAATTAAAAGCTTTTCTTGTTTAAGAACCTGATTGTTTTTTTTATTCTGGTGTGAGACCCCAGGGGACAGGGTCTGGATCCACCAGGGAATTGGTGGGGAGAAAGGAGGGAAGGGGGAGAGAAAGGTTATTTTCTCTCTGTGTTAGGATTACTTTCTCTCTTAGGGAGAGTCTGGGAGGGGGAGAGAGAAGGAGGGGGGAAGGTGCATTTTCCTCTCTGTTTAAGATTCAAGGAGTTTGAATCACAGTGATCTTCCAGGGTACCCAGGGGAAGCCTGGGAGAGGCAACGGTGAGGGAAAGGGTTTACTTTCCTTGTGTTAAGATCCAGAGGGACTGGGTCTTGGGGGTCCCCGGGCAAGGTTTTGGGGGGACCAGAGTGTACCAGGCACTGGAATTCCTGGTTGGTGGCAGTGCTACAAGTACTAAGCTGGTAATTGAGCTTAGAGGAATTCATGCTGGTACCCCATCTTTTGGACGCTAAGGTTCAGAGTGGGGAATTATACTATGACACTTTGTCTAACACAACGGCCTCTGACCCTTGACTGACAGTCATAGGCACTACGGTAATGGAAATAAATAACATTTTGCTATGTTATTTGCTGTTGCAAATTAGAAATACAGTAGAACCTCATTTATCCAAGCATCTATTATTCAGCTCTCCATATTAACTGAGCTCACTGCCCAGGGCTGATGGTCCAAGACAGAAAGTGGATAGAAAGCTCATTTGCCCATTCTCCTGATTATCCAAATTTTTGATTATCAGATCTGGCCCCAGACCCAATTAAATCAGATAAACGAGGTTCCACTGTACTTGAGTTAATATTTCTGTGGCATTTTGTAAGACAGCAATATGGTAATGATAGCATAGCCACAGAATTTCTGGTTACTTAGCATATGTTGTTTCATGTGTTTAGTTTTTCACCTTGTACTCTCCTTGAAAACTCCACTTATTTCTTCTCCAGCACTCTGTCACAAGCTCTCTGACCCTTTATTCATTCTGACAGAAACTATTGCGAAATAACTTCTTTTGCCCTGCATTACTGCTGCACCAAAGCTGTTAATTTGTTAAATAACACTTAATCTAGTCAGTGGATTAAACTAGTGCTTTTCAGGCACGTCTTCACTATGGAGCTAAATTGGCACTGCTCAATGTAAAGGGTCTGGTGAAGATGTGCTAAATCAACAGGAGAGCGCTCTCCTATCTATTTCTGTATTCCACTTCCCTGAGAAGCATAAGGTATGTCGGTGGGAGAGCGTCTCTCATCGACATAGGTAGTGTAGATACCACAGGAAGTGGATCTAGCTACATTGACTTCAGTTACATTATTCACATAATTGAAGCAGCATAGCTTAGATTGATTTACCACAGTAGCGTAGACCAGCCCACGGTCTGCACTGGCTTCCAATAGATCTCTGGGTGAAGTTGAAAGATTTGACCTACAAAGTTTACAATGAACGGTTCAGCCCTGGGTACCTTGGACACTCTCTCTCTCCTCAACTGGTACTGTGGCAATTGCAATTAGCTGGACGCTTGAACTAACAGCCACAGGTTTAAAGGGGGGGAAGGGCTTTTTTACTAAGGATCCCTCAAATCTGGAATTCCCTTTCTCCCCACTTGGTCTGACACAGCCTGGATTTGTTGACCTTTGAGCACATTGCAGGGCCAATCTATTGTACAATACTTTCCTGGAGGAAGTGGCTTCAATGAACTATGTGAGGAACAAGGAGGGGGAGTTTTATTTGTTTACTTTTTTTCCAGTAAGTGTTTTGTGTAACTTTAGCAGGTGTTTATAAAACATTCACAAGGGTCTAAAGGCACTTTTTAATAGAATCTAAATAAAATGAATGGGGAGGCAGAGCCATATTTTTTGCAGAATGAAAAGTCTCATTCACAGTGGATGCCATGGATTTAATTCATTTTTCTCAAACATTTTGCAAAATGTCCATGACTTTTAGTTTGATGCACAACTCTACATTATTGAACCTTGAAACTACTTGTTGTTTGGGTTAAAAAATTCAGAACGGTATTGTTTTTTCCTTCTGATATTTTGCACAATCACTGGAAAAACCTCAGATGTGAAACTATTAGCAAAACACTGTCACGTAGTTCCATGTAGATCTTCACATGGAAGACCATTCAGAAACATGTTCATCCTCATTCCCTTGTGTCATAAACAGATAGCTAAGGGTTAATGTCTCTTTCACCTGAAACACCTGACCAGAGAACCAATCAGGAAACCGGATTTTTTTCAACTTTGGGGTGGAGGGAAGTGTGTGTCTGAGTCTTTTGTCTGTCTGCCTGTTTCCTCTGAGCTTTGGAGAAGTAGTTCTATTTTCTAGTCTTCTGTTTCTAAGTGTAAGGACAAAGAGATCAGATAGTAAGTTCTATGGTTTCTTTTCTTTGGTATTTGCATAAATATAAGTGCTGGAATGCTTTGATTTGTATTCTTTTTGAATAAGGCTGTTTATTCAATATTCTTTTAAGCAATTGACCCTGTGTTGTATCATCTTAATACAGAGAGAACATTTGTATTTTTTCTTTCTTTTTTATATAAAGTTTTCTTTTAAGACCTGTTGGAGTTTTTCTTTACTTCAGGGAAATTAAGTCTGTACTCACCAGGGAATTGGTGGGAGGAAGAAATCAAGGGGAGAGCTGTGTGTTGGATTGCTAGCCTGATTTGGCATTTCCTCTGGGTGAAGAGGAAAGTGCTTTTGTTCCAGGATTGGGAACGGAGAGGGGGAATCACTCTGCGTAGTTTCACAGAGCTTGTGTCTGGGTATCTCTCCAGGAGCATCTGGAGGGGGGAAGGGAAAAAGGATTATTTCCCTTTGTTGTGAGACTCAAGGGATTTGGGTCTTGGGTCCCCAGGGAAGGTTTTTCAGTGGGACCAGAGTGCCCCAAAACACTCTAATTTTTTGGGTGGTGGCAGCAGTACCAGGTCCAAGCTGGTAACTAAGCTTGGAGGTTTTCATGCTAACCCCCATATTTTGGACGCTAAGGTCCAGAATCTGGGAATAAGGTTAGAACACCTTGTTCCTTACTTTCTTCACCTTGGAGCCGTCATGAGGCCTGACCCTGCAAACACTTACCACACGGAGTAACTTTACTTACACAAGTACTCGTTGGGACCATGTGAATAAAGTTATTCACATGCACCAGTGTATGCAGGATCGGGCCATGAGTTTGTAAAGCATTAGGCTGCAGGCAGGTATCAAATAACCGGTACACCATGACAAATGGAATATTATTCTTTAAATCTGCTAGAGTTCTCTCTCCAAGGTGTACTGTGTGCTCAGGTCAAAACTGCAGCTAGGGTCAACATTTACTGCCCCTCACTTTTTTTAAATGAGAAGTGAGCCCTGGCAGGCAGCTGGTCTTAAATGAAAATAAGTTTTAATGGAATGCTATAATTAGCTTTTTTTAATTATTATTTTTACCAAAGATCTGCCATCTCACAAGAGGCTATTACAGTGGATATTTCAGTCAACTCCATTAGAACTCCTCAACTACTCCCTCAAGGTTTCTGTTTGAAGGTCAGGAAGCAGTAGACTCACACACTTGTTTTGTTCCAAAATCTAGGCCATGTCTGCAATTCCCGGGGATCGACACTGCTGCGATAGATGCAGCAAGGGTCAATTTAGCCGCAGGGCCGCCCAGAGGATTCAGGGGACCTGGGGCAGGGCCAGGTCTTCGGCGGCAATTCTGTGGTGGGTCCCTCTTGGAGGGTAGGACCTGCCGCCAAATTGCCACCAAAAGAATGAAGTGGCGGCGGTAGAGCAGCCTCAGTGTCGCTGATCGCAGCTTCCTCCCCACTCCAGCCGCTAGCGGTGCTTGTACTCACCAGGCGGCACTCTGAGGCTTTGGCAGCAGTTCAGCAGCAGGTTCTTCACTCACTCCGAGTCTTTGGCTGCACTGAAGGACTCGCCGCTGAAGACCCAGAGTGAGTGAAGGGCCTGCCGCCAAAGTGCCACTGAAAACCCGGAGTGGCTCGCGGGGCCCAGGGCCTGGGCAAATTGCCCCACTTGCCCCCCCCCGGGCGGCCCTGTTTAGCTGCTCTAGTTAAGACCCATTAAATCAACTGCAGTGTGCTCTTCAGTCGACTCCAGTACTCCAGCTCTCCGAGAGGAGTAAGATAAGTCGACGGGGCACAGAGCGGTAAGTTGACTTAAGGTATGTCGATTCCAGCTGGGTAAGTTGACCTACATTACAGTACTTCAGCTACATGAATAATGTAGCTGGCGAAGCATAATGTAGGTCAACTTACCCAGTTTGTTTAAACTACCAACTAGTTGCCAACTGGAAACGGATAAAAAATGTCAACAGGAATTTCCACTACGATAGTCTAACCTCCCTACAAAACTACCAATAGATTCAAAGCAAAGTACCTGATATGGACCCTTCGATCACCAAAAGCTTTGGGAGTAGTTCTGATCTAAACATCATGGCTTGAGCCTATGCTCATAAGAGGCTACCCTGGAACTCTGATCAAATGCCAGCTACCTCAGGCTTTGGAGGAAGTTCAGATTCAGATCCATGTCATCAGTTTAGTAAGGTACTTGAGCATGCGCATGTGACTCCAGTGGGAATACTCATGTGCTTAACATTGCACATGTGCTTAAATGCGTTGCTCAATCAGGGCCAATAGCTGGCTCAGAAAGCAATGATTTGGGCCCATCTCTAATATGAATTGGGAATCAGAATACTACTTGTTTTCATATCATTGATACTAGATACTGCACTTCAGAGCAGGAAGTATTAAAACTGATTGGAGGAAAACTAATATTACACCAGATAATTAGAGAGTATGCATATGTAAACATCAGGATACTGCTTGGGTGTGACAACCAATTTATAATATGCAGCCCACAGCTCGACCAGATACTGCCTGCTACTCAGCTCAGTCCAGTTGTACTCACATTTAACTGTGCATGCTTGAATGCACCATGGAGCTCCCACTGCTCCTAGCCCTGATCTAGCAATTGCAACAACAGTGTTTGGATCAAAAGACTGGTGTAGGTTAGAGCATATTCGACTGATGAGCAGCAGTGATGCACTGGGTCATAATGCATGATTTCTCTAAGGTAGGGAATGGACACCTACAGCTCTACTATAGGTAGCTTGAAGTACTGTACAAACATCAATATATATATCAACACTAGGGCACTGCTGACCCATCTACGCTATTTACCATTGAATTAAGGAATTCCTAGGATTTTTTGGACTGGATATTCCCATTGGGTGATGGCAGCGATGGTGAAAAGTATATGGTAGACAACACTCAGACATTTTACACGACAGTTGCTACTCCCTTTGGGCTGCACCTGTTGGGGATTACAGGCTTGAAAAGTCCTTCTGGAGATTCACAGGGTATGGTTTGCACTGCAATAAAAACACCCCATAGCACTGAGGCTCAGAGCCAAGATTAACGGACTTGGGCTGAGCAGGTCTCAGGTGGTGGGGATAAAATAACAGTGTAGATGTTCGGGCTTGGGCTGGGTTCTGAGACTCACCCCTCTTGTGGGATTTCAGAGCCAGGGCTCCAGCCTGAGCCTGAACTCTACATTGCATTTTTGAGCCCTACACCCAAACCCCACAAACCTGAGTCAGCTGACCTGGGCCAGCCCCAGCTGTGCTGCAGGTCTTCCATTGCAGCATAGATGTGGGGCAGAAGGAACGATTGTTATCATCCAGTGTCTGACCTACTGTATAACACAGGCCACAGAACTTCCCCAAAATAATTCTTGGAGCCTATCTTTTAGAGGAAACTTCCAATCTTGATTTCAAAATCGCCAGTGAAGGAGACTCCATCATGACTGCTGGTCTATTGTTCCAAATGTTATTTGCGCTGTTCAAAATTTACACCTTATTTCCAGTCTGACTTTATCTAGTTTCAACTTTCAGCCATTGGATTACGTTACACTTTTCTCTACTAGAGTGAAGAGACCATTATTAGATATTTGTTCACCATGTTGGCACTTCTAGACTGTAATGAACTCACCCTTTAACTTTCTCTTTGTTAAGAGACACAGATTGAGCTCCTTCAGTCTATTGCTATAAGGCAGGCAAGTTTTCCAATCCTGAGGCTCTTCTCTGAATCATCTCCAATTTTTCAAGATCAGTTCTGGGGTCCACGGATTAAGAAGGAAAAGAGTATTTCAGCAGTGGTTGGACCAGTGCCAAATACAGAGGGAAAATAACCTCGCTACTCCTATCCTAAATTCCCCTGTTTATGCATCCAAGGATTGAATTAGTCTTTTTAGCCACAGTGTTGCACTCAGAGTTTATGCAGCAAAGAGTCCTCTGGCATCTTATAGACTAACAGACGTATTGGAGCATGAGCTTTCGTGGGTGAATACCCACTTCATCGAAGTTTATGTTCACTGATTAAAAAATGGTTTGGGGGTTGTGATGGATAAAGTCACTGCTACCTGGATAGAGCCTCCCATCCTGGCCTCCATTCTTTGTTCCCAGATGTATACATTTACATTTAGATATGCTAAAGCACATATTGTTTGGTTGCGCCCAGTTTACCAAGCCGCTCCATATCAGTGACCTGTCCTCTTCATCATTCGTCACTCCCCCAATATTTGTGTCACCTACAGACTTTATCAGTGATGACTTTATGTTTTCTTCCATGTCATTGATAAAGATGTTAAATAGTGTAGGGCCAATAACAGATCCCTGTAGGGCCCCACAAGAAACACACCTGTTCAGCTGAGACAAAGCCTCCATCTCACATCATAAACCTGTGCTTCATTAAGTATCGTTATTTGTGTAGAAATAGTAAGGCTCCCAGAATTCATCAAAAAATCAGATATATTTCTGGCTCTGCAGTCAATCAGTCAGATTATGCAAAGTCCTCAGCCGCCTAATAGAAAAGTCACAGACAGGACATCACCATTTGCATTGCATTAGTTTCACCTCAAGATAAAAACAGGGCCTATGTAATAAACTGGAATAGCTCTCACATTACGCAGTTAGCAAGTGGAAAATAAGCCAATAGTGGAAAAACTGATTAAATCAAAATTACACATTCAATAGCTTGCTAGCTGAGCAGACTGACATTATAGAAATGATGATGATTTTGATGGTGGAGATAGAAACAGCAAACCTTTAGCAACACAACTAAATTCTTGTGCTAGCCGATAAGATGAAAATAATGAGATAGACACAGACCACCCCAGGATTTCAGCAATTGCTTTTCTAAATCCTTCTTGATGAGCAATCTAGGATTCTAAATTCAACACTAATTCAAATTGTAAATAAGCTTCTCTTCCCTCCACAAAAAGATTGTTACTCTCAATCCAGCAGACAGTTTAATAGGAGATTAGCAGGTATAGGACAGTTTTGAAACTGTTCGATTATTATTTTCATCCAGCTCAAGGTATGCTCAAAGCTAAACCCTATATAGATGAACATGTGATGAAGGATAGCCTGGGGTTAGGTGCTAGCCTAGAATTTGAGAGTTCAGTTTCTTGCTCTGTCACAAACTTCTTGTGGGCTTTGGACAAGTCACTGAGGCCCAGATTTTTAAAGATGCACAGCGCTGCAAGACTTAAGTCCCATTTTCAAAAGTGACATAGGCTCTTAGGAACCTAAGGCTATGTCTACACTAGCAACACTACAGCAGCACAGCTGCAGCTGCACTGCTGTAGCAATGCAGAGTACACACTCACTACAGCAATGGAAGGCATCCTTCCATCGCTGTAGTAAATCCACCTCTCAGACAGGCGGTAGCTAAGTCAACCGAAGACTACTTCTGTCTCCCTAGCAATGTCTCTATCAGGGTTTAGGTCATCTTAATTACATCACACAGGGAATGAAATTTTTCATAGCCCTGAATGGAGTAGTTAAATCCACCTAACTTTGTAACATAATCCTGCACAGTGTCTCACTGAAGACAATGACACTTAGCCAATTTACACCAGCTGACCCATGGTCCTTACTAGCTGAGGCTCCAGTCCTACTGTGATGTGTGTGTGTGTGTGTGTGGACCCATGTGCCCATATGGGTCCCACTGTAGAATAACAGCCTACATTTCATTATGTCACCACAAATGGTAAGTGGGAGGGGGGCAGACAAGGAGA
The DNA here is from genome assembly GCF_007399415.2 of Gopherus evgoodei. Classification (NCBI taxonomy): domain Eukaryota; kingdom Metazoa; phylum Chordata; order Testudines; family Testudinidae; genus Gopherus; species Gopherus evgoodei. Next base: position 51,595,240 of record NC_044322.1, read on the forward strand.
ATAATGGTTTTGATTACGATCACATGATTGCTTATCTTGTTGTTTCCATTACAAAGGGTTGTGGCGGGGACTGGGTGGGGAAGGATTAATAGCTGATGATTTGGGAATTGATTTTGAATTGCTTCAGGGCCAGGAACTGCACGTGACCAAATATTATTCACTAGGCCAGATCCTTCACTACTGTAAATTGGCATAAGCCCATTGAAGTCAAATGGAGCTATGCCAGTTTACACCATCTGAGGATCTGGTACAGTGTGAATATGTGTTACAGAATCTCGTCTTAAACTGGTGGGGAAGTTATTCCATTTCCGAAGACCCTCCCAGGAGAGCTATGACTAGAGGACCTCCAAAAGTGAGTTACAACAGGAATGAAAGATAAAATTCCTGCCCAGGGAAAATCTTCCCCATCTGTTGTTTGCCTTCCTACCCTTAATCCTGATTTTTGGTCTTCTGAGTATTTTGAGGCCATCTTTCTCTTTAAAGGCTCCCCAGCTTCAATCTTAGGCTCATTTTTATTGCCCTCTGAAGGGAGCCGAAGCTCAAATAGCCCCCAGATGTTATTCCTCAGTCCCAAACGGAATTACAGTGACAGGATCAACAGACTGCCACTGTGAGGAGCATGCAATGAAGGCAAGTAGCCGGTATAAGACTTAAGGTGCAGATTTAGCATAGGCTCCATTTTGATGAAACCAGTGAGGCTAACAGACAGGGCTGGTGCAACCATTTAGGTGACCTAGGCAGTCGCCTAGGGCACTAGGATTTGGGGAGTTCCATTTTCTTCAGCAGCGACCATGGCGGCTGGATCTTCGGCCGCCCCGATCACTGCCAGCATTTAAACGGAAGGAGCTGGAGCAGGGGAGCGCAGGGAGGGCCGCCTGCAGCAAGTAAGGGGGAGGGAGGCAGCTCACCGGGGAACTCCCCGCCCCAGCTCACCCCTACCCCGCCTCCTCCCTGAGCAAGCTGTGGCCACTTCACTTCTCCCGCCTACCAGGCTTGCGGCACCAATCAGCTTAGGCGCCGAAAGCCTGGGAAGCAGGAGAAGTGAAGCAGTGATGGGGTGCTCATGCACGGAGCAGGGGTGAGCTGGGGTAGGGGAAGGCCTCAGGGTGGAGGGTGGGGAGTTACCGCAAGGGGGGTGCCTCAGAGTGGAAGAGGGGGAGCTGCAGCGGTGGGGGGGGAGGGCGCAAGGTGGAAGTTTCACCTAGGGCGCAAAACATCCTTGCACCGGCCCTGCTAACAGAGGTTTTTTTGGACAACTAGTCACTAAACTGAGCACTTAGTTGAACATCAATGATGTGCTCAGCATATAGAACAGGTCTGAGACATGCTTCTTAGTGGGCGACATCAAGCCATCTCATGGAAAAATGGAGCCTATGCTAAAAGGCAATATATTATATTGGTACAGTGAAATACACAACATAATCATGTCACTTCATTCTCTCCAGGGCCAGCATCTACACTGAAGCAGAATTTTACACTTGTCAACATAAATTTTATTCGAATCTACTGACAATAGAGTTTTCAAAAGTGGCATCTTTCAAGGAAGACAGAACTGAAGTAATAGCTGTGAAGTACAAGAAAGACAGATAGACTTCTTCAAAGGTTATGTCCTCACAGCACTATTTCCACAATAAGCATAGACTGCAAATTAGCTGTGCTCTGTGGGTGAGAGAGAAAAATTTCTTGAGGAGACAGGCCCTGAAGAAAATAGAATTTCAGATAACCTCAGAAACTCTCCGATTTTCATTTGTCAGAAGACGAAACCAAGGAGACTATTGGAACTGTTTGACTAATCTGTTGCCCATTCTGTCAATGTTCACATCAGATAATTATTCATGAATGATTTCCCCCCCACTGTTTGACCTACTTGTGCTATTACGTGGTGAAGCCAAAGCTTAATTTGTTCTGGGACTTTCTGGGACTCAGCACTGGCTCCTCTTGTGTCTGTAGCGTGCAAGGCGTGACCTCATACACACAGCACATGTGAGGTTACACTGTGCAGACTCCTGTGGCATGACCTCATACACACAACACGTGGAAGCACATGTTTTGAGAGGACATCATCATTATTGTTTGAGCCTTTTCACCTCGTTCTTTAAAAATTAAGCACTGGATGAAGCCAAACCTCAATGCAACTCTTCACACAATATCGTAGGATCTTATGAGGAATTTCTTGTAGTGATTCTTAGTGCAAAAAGTCACAGGGTTGCTAACAATACTGTTAGCATCTGTGGTGGCAAACTGGTTAGGATTTAGAATCATAGAATCATAGTATATTAGGGTTGGAAGAGACCTCAGGAGGTCATCTAGTCCAATTCCTTGCTCAAAGTAGGACCAACACCAACTAAATCATCCCAGCCAGGACTTTGTCAAGCTGGGCCTTAAAAACCTCTAAGGATGGAGATTCCATCACCTCCCTACATAACCCATTCAAGTGCTTCACCACCCTCCTAGTGAAATAGTGTTTCCTAATATCCAACCAAACCTCCCGCACTGCAACTTTAGATCATTGCTTCTTGTTCTGTCATCTGTCATCTGAGAACAGCCTAGGTCCATCCTCTTTGAAACCTCCTATCCCCTTTCAGTAGTTGAAGGCTGCTATCAAATCCCCCCTCACTCTTCTCTTCTACAGACTAAATAACCCCAGTTCCCTTAGCCTGTCCTCGTAAGTCATGTGTCCCAGTCCCCTAATCATTTTCGTTGCCCTCTGTTGGATTCTCTCCAATTTGTCCACATCCCTTCTGTAGTGGGGGGACCAAAACTAGACACAATACTCCAGGTATGGCCTCACCAGTGCCAAATAGAGGAGAATAATCACTCTCCTTGATCTGCTGGCAATGCTCCTACTAATACAGCCCAATATGCCGTTGGCCTTCTTGGCAACAAGGGCACACTGCTGACTCATATCCAGCTTCTCATGCACTGTAATCCCCAGGTCCTTTTCTGCAGAACTGCTGCTTAGTCAGCTTATGTTGCTTCATAAAAGAAGTCTACTATTTCCCTTTTCAAATGACCAGGGAGTGCATTTTTCATGGCGCTCAAAGACCATATGCAAAAGTGTTTACACAATCACAGTGGTGCAGGCAAGTTATTATTGGTATTATTATTAGTGCCTAAAGACTCAGTTTGTTTGGCTCTATACAGATATACAGTAAAAGTCAATTAAAGAGCTTGTAACCTTGAGTGAGAACACATCAATAGGCATCAGTATAGGAAAAGTTAGGCAGGTATCCAACCAGTAGCACTTGCCCCCCACTATGCAAATGAAGTTGTGGTACCTATGAGCACAAACAAGTTACCTTGTTTAAAAGTTGCACTGAACAGTAGATGCAGCAAATCTATTAATCCTGGGTTTAGTTACAGAAAGCAGATAGTATGAAGTAATCTCATGTGCCGATAAGATTCACTACGTCGAAATCCAGAAAATGTTTTGATTAATGAAGTCATTTTCGTCTAATCTCAGACATGCAACTGACAAAGTTAATGGATCATAGTTCAAAAAAGTAGGTCTTGAAGTCCATCTGCCAGGTTCTGTTCTTGGTTACACCAGTCACTGGAGTTACTCCAGATTTACAAGGGTAAATGAGATCAAAATCGAGCTCTGTGTGCAACTGCATACATTCATGTACAATCATTTTTATGTGAGCAAATGTATTTCTTCCCAGACCTTGGCTCTTCTTTAATGTGGGCCATATGTTTAAATATAGCCATGCATAAAATAGTCTCCTGGATAATCTTTTACATCATGATCTGCTATTGACTTTACTGATTGTATACCTCTGGCCACGGGCAGTTCTCTAAACTCATTTCAAGAGCTGATTTTTATTTGCACTATGGCCCACTCACATTTACACCCACCAGAATGGTGTAAAGTGGCCTTCCCATAAATGAGAATGAAGCCTTCTGCCTATAAAGACTGAATACTTTTGCCACTGACCTCCTGTATGGACACAGTTAAACTGTTTCCAAATTAAATTATGGCACTGAACACATTTTGATGATTGTAGCTCATGTCCACAAAACAAGCAGTGATTGAGATTTACCTATTTACCATTGTGGGTAGGGTTGCCAGGAGTCCAGTTTGCGACTGGAATGCTCAGTCAAAAAGGGAACCTGGCAGCTGACCAGGCTGCTAAAAGTTCAGTTGGCGGTGCAGAAGGGCTAAGGCAGTCTCCCTGCCTCACCAAGCTCCACACAGCTCCTGGAAGCAGACAGTGTGTCCGGCTCCTAGGTGCAGGGGTGGCCAGATGCACCAGCCATGCAGCTCCCATTGGCCGGGAACCATGGTCAATGGGAGCTGCGGGGGCAGTGCCTGCTGGCGCAGGCAGCCCAAAGAGTTCTGTGGCCCCTCTGCCTAGGAGCCGGGAGCAACCTGATGTAACAGCTGCCTGGCTAGAGCATGCATCCCACACCCCCTTCCACACCCCAACCCCCTGCCCCAGCCCTGGGCCCCATCCTGCACCCAAACTCCCTCCTGGAGCCTGCACCCCACATCCCTTCCTGCACCCCAATCCCCTGCCCCAACCCTTAGCCCCCTCCTACCCCAACCTCCTGCCCCAGCCCTGAGCCCCGTCCTGCACCCAAACTCCCTCCCAGAGCCAGTATCTGGCCCCCCTCCATCACCCCAACCCCCTACCCCAGCCCTGATCCTGCTCCTGCACCCAAACTCCCTCCTGGAGCCTGCACCCCACACCCCCTCCAGCACCCCAACCCCCTGCCCCAGCCCTGAGCCCAGTCCTGCACCCCAAACCTTTCAACCACAGCTCCCAGAGCCCACACCCCAAGCCAAATCCCGTACCCCAACCCCCTGTGCCAGTCCTGAGCCATGTCCCACACTCTGAACTTCTCAGCCCCAGCCTGGAGCCCCCTCCTACACACCAAACTCCACATCCCCATCCCCACCCAGAGCACGCATCTCCAGCCAGAGCCCTCTCTCACACCCTGAGCCCCTCATTTCTGGGCCCACCCCAGAGTCTGCACCCCCAGCTGGCCTCACTCCCTCCCACACCCAAACCTCCTGCCCTAGCCTGGTGAAAGTGAATGAGGGTGGGGGGGAGAGTGAGCGACAGAAAGAGGGGTGATGGCATGAGAGGGGACAAGGCCTTGAGGAAGGGGCCAGACGGGGCAGGGCAAGGGTGTTCAGTTTTGTGCAATTAGAAAGTTGGCAACCCTAATTGTGGGCCATGTATGCAGCTCTCTCTATGTTATGTGGGCCACAGACATACAATATATATTATGCCTGTATGGCCCTGAATATGTCACATGGCCACAGATGTGTGCTGATTGGGCCACAAGTGGCCCACTTGCCATGGATTTAGAACCACCGAGATAGAAAATAATGCCCTGATCCAGCAAAACACTTAAGCTGTGTTTTGATCTTAGTGAGACTAACTCAGATGCTTGCAGTTAAGATCCAGCATCAGTGTTTTGGAGGGCTGGGGGCCAGAGATTGTTCAGCACCTTGCAGGTTCCAGATTCAGATTGTTCATAAATGAGCATTCACAACAGAGCTAATCACAGTCCTGGGAATTTTGATGAAAAGTGGGGGAAATGCTTCACTAAATTGTCACATCATTTTTCCAACTACAGAGCTAGTAGAAATTATTCAAAAGAAATTATAGTAAGAAAAAACAGGAATTTTTTTTTAATGGTCTTGTCTTTTGCTGTAGTTCTTGACCAGCTCTAATTCATAATGCAGAAAATACACCCCCCTTCTCCATCACATAGTCTTTCCTATTTGTATATTATTTAATGCTCTGATCTTGAGGCAGCAAGGGCCAAAGCAAAGGGCATGAGCCTGGAAACTAGGACCCCTGAGTTCTATGCCCAGCTCACCTGTTGACATGTTGTATGATCTTGGGCAAATCATTTAGGTCCAAATTTCAAAGTCAGGCACTTCAATGTTTGAATGTCCAAGTTGAGACAGATACCGAGGAATCTGCTTTCCAGAGAAGCTAGGCATTGTCCACTTATAGACTCATAGACTCTAGGACTGGAAGAGACCTCGAGAGGTCATCGAGTCCAGTCCCCTGCCCTCATGACAAGACCAAATACTGTCTAGACCATCCCTAATAGATATTTATCTAACCTACTCTTAAATATCTCCAGAGATGGAGATTTCACAACCTCCCTAGGCAATCTATTCCAGTGTTTAACTACCCTGACAGTTAGGAACTTTTTCCTAATGTCCAACCTGAATCTCCCTTGCTGCAGTTTAAGTCCATTGCTTCTTGTTCTATCATTGGAGGATAAGGTGAACAAGTTTTCTCCCTCCTCCTGATGACACCCTTTTAGATACCTGAAAACTGCTATCATGTCCCCTCTCAGTCTTCTCTTTTCCAAACTAAACAAACCCAATTCCTTCAGCCTTCCTTCATAGGTCATGTTCTCAAGACCTTTAATCATTCTTGTTGCTCTTCTCTGGACCCTCTCCAATTTTTCCACATCTTTCTTGAAATGCGGTGCCCAGAACTGGACACAATACTCCAGTTGAGGCCTAACCAGCACAGAGTAAAGCGGAGGAATGACTTCTCGTGTCTTGTTTACAACACACCTGTTAATGCATCCCAGAATCACATTTGCTTTTTTTGCAACAGTATCACACTATTGACTCATATTAAGCTTGTGGTCTACTATGACCCCTAGATCTCTTTCTGCCATACTCCTTCCTAGACAGTCTCTTCCCATTCTGTATGTGTGAAACTGATTGTTCCTTCCTAAGTGGAGCACTTTGCATTTATCTTTATTGAACTTCATCCTGTTTACCTCAGACCATTTCTCCAATTTGTCCAGATCATTTTGAATTTTGACCCTGTCCTCCAAAGCAGTTGCAATCCCTCCCATTTTGGTATCGTCCGCAAACTTAATAAGCATACTTTCTATGCCAACATCTAAATCGTTGATGAAGATATTGAACAGATCCGGTCCCAAAACAGACCCCTGAGGAACCCCACTTGTTATACCTTTCCAGCAGGATTGGGAGCCATTAATAACTACTCTCTGAGTACGGTTATCCAGCCAGTTATGCACCCACCTTATAGTAGCCCCATCTAAATTGTACTTTCCTAGTTATCTATAAGAATATCATGCGAGACCATATCAAATGCCTTACTAAAGTCTAGGTATATCACATCCACTGCTTCTCCCTTATCCACAAGGCTCGTTATCCTATCAAAGAATGTTATCAGATTAGTTTGACACGATTTGTTCTTTACAAATCCATGCTGGCTATTCCCTATCACCTTACCACCTTCCAAGTGTTTGCAGATGATTTCTTTAATTACCTGCTCCATTATCTTCCCTGGCACAAAAGTTAAACTAACTGGTCTGTAGTTTCCTGGGTTGTTTTTATTTCCCTTTTTATAGATGGGCACTATATTTGCCCCCTTCCAGTCTTCTGGAATCTCCCCCGTCTCCCATGATTTCCCAAAGATAATAGCTAGAGGCTCAGATACCTCCTCTATTAACTCCTTGAGTATTCTAGGATGCATTTCATCAGGCCCTGGTGACTTGCAGGCATCTAACTTTTCTAAGTGATTTTTTACTTGCTCTTTTTTTATTTTATCTTCTAATCCTATCCTCTTCCCGTAAGCATTCACTATACTAGACATTCCTTCAGACATCTCAGTGAAGACCGAAACAAAGAAGTCATTAAGCATCTCTGCCATTTCCAAGTCTCCCATTACTGTTTCCCCCTCCTCACTGAGCAGTGGGCCTACCCTGTCCTCTTGCTTCTAATGTATTGATAAAAAGTCTTCTTGTTTCCCTTTATTCCCATAGCTAGTTTGAGCTCATTTTGTGCCTTTGCCTATCTAATCTTGCCTCTGCATTCCTGTGTTATTTGCCTATATTTGTCCTTTGTGATCTGACCTAGTTTCCATTTTTTATATGATGCCTTTTTATTTTGTAGGTCACGCAAGATCTCGTGGTTAAGCCAAGGTGGTCTTTTGCCACATTTTCTATCTTTCCTACCCAGTGGAATAGCTTGCTTTTGGGCCCTTAATAGAGTCCCTTTGAAAAACTGCCAACTCTCCTCAGTTGTTTTTCCCCTGAGTCTTGATTCCCATGGGACCTTACCTATCAGCTCTCTGAGCTTACCAAAATCCGCCTTCCTGAAATCCATTGTCTCTATTTTGCTGTACTCCCTTCTACCCTTCCTTAGAATTGCAAACTCTATGATTTCATGATCACTTTCACCCAAGCTTCCTTCTACTTTGAAATTCTCAACAAGTTCCTCCCTATTTGTTAAAATCAAGTCTAGAACAGCTTCCCCCCAGTAGCTTTTTCAACTTTCACTTGACTCTAAGGAGAACAGAAGGTTCTCCCCAGGTCTGAAATTCAGGCATTAGGGTAGGCATGTCTCAAGCTGCCCAACCTAAAATTGAGGTACCCCAAGTGAATGAACACTTTGGAAAATGTAGACCTTTACCTGTTTGCCTCAGTGTTCCCTATCTGTAAAATGCAGAAGTGAAAAAACATCAGTGCTAAGTACATTATAATTACAGCATAGCATTAGTGTTCGTATTGGTTTCAGTGCAAGTTTTGTCTAAGGGACCAATTTCAGACTGAAATAATTAAAGATTTTTGGTCAACTAATTCAGAGAGACACCATTCAAATGATGTTCCCTCAAGGATACCCACTGATAAATATATATCCTACAATGCACAGCTGATGCAGTGCATGTGATGGTAGATGGACAATTATCGTGCCTTCTTATACATTCATTCAGAATCCAGATGTTTAAAAATAAATAGTATTTCAAAATCAAGTGATGGTATTTACAGAAACAAACTCCAGAACAATTTGATTCAGTAAGTGCCACCCAGAGGAATCTTGAGTAAAGAGGCAAAACATTTTATACCATTTTATCTTTGCCTAATTGTGTCTTTATTTTACACTACATGCTTTATTCTCTGCCCTTTTGACACAGCCAGCTGCCTTTTGGAGCCCTATTAAGAAGCAGACCAGCTTCAGGCTGTAACAGGCACCAGCTTCCAAAGCCCATTCTATTGATGCGTCACATTGCTTGTATGTGCCTGCAAGCACATCGTAAAAGTTCCTATATTCTGTTTCCTTTTCAAACTGCTGAGGGAAAGAAGAAAAAAAAAGTGTGTGAGAAGCATAAACTATTAAACAATGTTTGTAGCTAAGTATCCTGCCCCACAATAGAGTTCAATAATGAATGACACAGTGGAATGTCTGGTTCACACTGAGTTCAGGTTTATCCTGTTATCAACTGAGCAGACAGAGGAAGTGACATCGTACACGCAGGCTCTTGTTTGAAGGCAAGGAAGTACAGCAAGAAGTTTCGGCATTAGTACTTGGGCAGGAAGTATCATTTTTTAAAGGCTGGGTTGTGTTTACGTCAATCCTCTAAACTGCCTTTTTCACTCAGCCACTAATAATGAGCTCAGTCCTGCAAGCTGCAGAGTATCCACGACAACTGACATCAGTGGAGGGTCCTCAGTATCTTGCAGGACCACCTCGTTATAAGGAATGCACATGCAGCTGTTTTCAAGGAGATCTTTTGTTTAAAAAATAACTGAGAGGGGTTTTCACCGTATCCTGCTAACTCTTCCCTATGCAAGTAAGTAACAGACTGGATTCAACAGGCCTTCTTGAGTATGCAAAGATTACTCACACAGATTATGTAGCATCAGGCACGGGAATCTTATTTTACAGTCCATGCAATTATAGAACAATGCTGTACATTGCTGTCTCCAGGATATCAAAGAGCTAGATCTGTCATACCTTGGTTGACAGATTTTTCCTGCCCACATACATACTGAAAAATTCTTGCTTGCTGTGCATATTTGCACCATATATATTATAATGTCATTATAAAATGATCATTCTTGGGCATTGGAAAACAGCAGCAAATGTCAAACACTCCTCAAAGCCGTGAAAGGGTTCCTCTTAATATCCCCCAGATACTTATTCTGGTGTTTAATGATGTTTTTCCATCCACTCTTCTGAATCCCTGCCTACCATGGTCTGTTGTCTTTTTTTAGAAGTGCTCTTTATCTAATTTAGGGCCAAATCCTGCCAAAACTTACACCCGAGTAACTTTACTCACATGAACAGTCTCACTGAACTCAACATGATGGCTCAGACAAGTATGGTTACTGTATGGACTACTAATGTGATCAAAGATACTCATATGGGCACTTACAGAATCAAGCACTTAGGCTGCAAGGGGCAGGAACCTTGTCTTGTTATCTACTTTTAAAAAAAGATAGTGCTTGTAGATGTGCCAGTCGAGATATTAATTATAATTCTAGCTGACACATGAAACAGGACATACTAGTTTGTTGATGTGCCCTGCTGAGTCTGTCAGAGTATCAAAGCACCCTTAAAATATCAACATATGAAAATTTATTTTTGTTACAAACCCAGGAATTTTTTTACAACTTTTCCCATCCTGTTTTCCCTCCTCTCAGCCTTTAGTACAGTAGTGTTACCAGACCCTTAGAAATGAGCTGTGCTAAGACCTCTGGCATTGATCTTTTCAAATGGAGCTGAATTTAATAGCTTTGGTTAGACCACCGCAGGCTTTGCACACTATTATCAATGGTTTCTAACAGCTTTTGACAAGCTGATTTCAGTTAAATACTTCATAAAGTCTTGGCCCTTGGGTGATGTGGATGGGAAGAAGATTAACTCCAAAGACCTCATTTGGCTGAATAGTTTGAGATAGAGCAATCTAGGCTATGTATGCACTACAGCATATGTCGGTACGAGTTATGTCACTCAGGGGCGTGAATAAGACACCCCCCCTACCCGAGCAATGTAAGTTACACTGACCTAAGCATCAGTGTGGGACAGCACTATGTCGGCATGGGACCTTCTCCTGCCAACATAGCTACCGCCACCCACAGGGGCTGGAGTAATTAAGTGGACAGGAGAGCTCTCTCCTGTCGACTTAGAGCATCTGCGCTGCTGTACGCTCTGTAGGGTAACCAGACGTCCCGATTTTATAGGGACAGGCCTGATTTTGGGGTCTTTTTCTTATATAGGCTCCTATTACTCCCCTCACCCCCGTCCCGATTTTTCACAGTTGCTGACTGGTCACCCTAACGCTCTGTAGTGTAGCCATAGCCTAGTAATATGCCAGCTCATGGGTTCCCAGTCTAGTGGCCACAAAGAGATATCAGGGAGCCATGAACACTCCCCCGTTATATGGCTAAGTAGGAGTGGGAAGGAGGGTCACATGCTTATGGGAGGGGAATCCTGAAAGATTTTTTCTGTTGTTACATGGGGTCCTAGTATGAAAAAAAAAAGTTGAGAACTATTATGCTATTTCATCCTAACTCCACAGAGTGAAAGTGAAGCTGCAGCTCACCCATCAACTGTAACCTTATGGAGCATGCAGTCTTCTGTATTCACAGAAATTGTAATTGCTATTCAAACTGAAGGATATTTGTGTTGTCTGAACTTAGATGTCCATCAAAAACACAATGGAAGTTCTGCATTGATGTACACCGCCACCCCGGTGCCACCCAATGCATCCCTAGGAGGCGGGGGTGAATGTCAGGGCAGAATCTGGCCCAATGTTTGATTAAGTTACTGCCTGGTATCTGTAGGAGCTTCAGTAACCAGGGATGTAGAAAAATACACAGGTAGCTCATCGAACAGAGAGGTCTAAGGAAGCTCCATCTCAGAAAATTCCATAGTATGAATAAATGGGGGCATATTCCCGCCACTGTGGGAAAGTGAAAATGCAAATAATTTCTGCACATATTGTGGCTTGACGATTCTGAAGCAGTTCTGAGATCTACTCCACTGGAGGGAATATCAAAATAGCCTTACTTTGTGTCCAGCAGCAGGTGTTTCTGAGGAAGCCAAGACGGAGCTGTTGGTGGAAGCAACAGCCACATTTATGTTTTAGAATTTGCTGTTTCTTGCACTAAATGTTTATCCAAGCTGTGCCCTTTCTGCACTACAGGTGACGGTGCAGTCAGCTAGTTGCACATCACATTATGGGACAGTGTGGTTACCAAGTTAAAATATTGCTTTTCCCCCAAAACAATACCAAGTGCTGGGATTTAAAATTCCTATTGTATGAACATTAACAGGAAATGTACGCTGTCTCCTATTATGGAACTGTGTTATAAAACTGGAATGCTGTCCCCGCCTAGTCTGGCTCCCTGTCCTCGGGACTTTGCCAAAAATCATTCTGTACTCCAGAGCGTGAGTGTCACAATGGGAACAGCATCCTGAGGCACAAAGACAAGAGGCAATGAATGTGTAAAGCTGGCAGAGGGTTCTCTCTAATCTGCCAGTAACAATCAAGTGACTTTCTTAATCTTTCTGAATTCTGATACGTACTTTACATGCAGCCTTACAACTTAGCAAACGGCAGCTGGATGCTAATGATTGTGAACTGCACCCATTGTCTTTTATACGAGAGAGACAAGAACGCCAGCTGACTCCTTTGCGTGCCTCTACTGCTGGGTTCAGTTTTTAAAATGATGGGCTTAAAACAAAGCCACCCAAAGTTCTCCAGCTGAGCCTAGAGTGAGCTTGATTCTCCTCTTGCTTCCATCACTTTGCCCCAGCACAACTCCATTGATAGTGTACATGAGATAAAATTCAGCCTCTTTAAATATACAACAGGATTCCTGGGTTGGTAGAGTCTCTAGAATCAGTTTCAGGGCAGCAGTAGCAAGGGGAATTTCAGGCACTAAATTTTGTTCTCAGTCATTCCAGTGTAAAGCCAGTGGATTTAAATGGAGTTAGTCTGGGGTTACACCCGTGTAATTGCACTGGGGTTTGTTTAACAACACAGGGATTGATTTTCTTTTCCTTGGGGGAAAAAAATGCATATTTTTAAAATATCCCTCTGCATCGCCATATTGTTGTTTTTTTTTTGTCTAACAGTTTGTCAACAGTTTCCCTGTGTACAATGTGCTCTTTTTATACCTTCTCAGCCATTTCCAATTCAAAACGTTTTTATCAAATTTACTTAGGAAATGCCTTCGGGGGTTACTTCTTCCGTTTCCTGCCCACAATGCTCCATCACATGCTCGTAACATTTGACGAGAGCTATTTAAGGTGTGAGGGGGGGTTGAATATAAAGAGGCTTGTTTAATTACACATAGAACATTTTAAGCCATAAGGCCAAGCCATCCTCCACACAGCAATGATCTAAGCACATCCAGGAAACTTTTGGTGCCAAAAATCTCGAAGTCTGGAGGAAATATTTGCAGGGCAACATGGCTGCAAACGTGTCAGAGTTCACCAGTATAGGCACTGAAGCTTAGATTTAAGCATGCGTGCCGCACAAGAAATCAACACAAACAGAGACAGCTGTATGGGTTGAGTCCCAGTACAGAACCTTACTTGAATGGTCTCAGATATGACTTCTCAGCCCAGGACTTAAAAAATTCCAGTAAGATTTTGCATGGTTCATGTGTCGGACAGGGACACATGAACAGTTTACTGCAATAAGGGTGAAGGGAAAGAGGGTGAAAATAGTCAGGAGTTTGCACAGATGAAGAATGAAAAAGATCTTTGGATGGTAACACTGGATACAGATCAGGTCCTGCACAGATATAACCTGGACATGTGCCAATGTCAGATACCTTATCCAGTCAGTCAGTCAATGCATGCTTTTGTCATCCTAAATCCAATGCTATTTCCAATGTACTTTCCAAAAGATTAAGTCTTTGGGGAAAAATTAGGACTGAGCTGCCTTTCTCTGCAGGCTAAAGCAAAGATCAGAATAGGATAGGCAGATAACTAAAACAGAGGTAGAAAAGCTGATCTCCCCACCGCCCCCCCTCCCCATCCATCCCCCCACAAAACAGTTCTATAAAAAGAATTCTAGAGTTCGCAGAAGGGCCTGTGCTCCAGTGGCATTCGTTAGAGCTAGTTCTGGCAGTTTTGAAAAAAATAAACATATTTGTTTTATGTAACTCAAAATCAAGCATTTTGTTTCAAATCTGAGCACTGGAACTGTTTCAAAAAATAAAATTGAAAGAAGTGTCTAAAGAAAAAGTCATTTAAAATCAAAATGTTTATTTAAAAAAATATTGAACCAAAAACATTTCAAAGTTTTAAAAAAATAAATGTTGCTTTTTTTCTCCCCTCAACCCCGCCCCCCTGCCCCGAACAATTTGGCAAAACTGACATGAATTTGCTAAACACGTTGGAGTTGCTGAATCTGCCTTTGTCACTGAAAAGAAGTTTCAGTCAAAAAATTTTACCCAGCTTTAGAATCAATACATTTCCCCTCTCTGGTTCTCTGAACCTCATGGTGGTGACTGTTAAAGTTTACCAATTATATAACTTCTTCATGCTTTTGTGGCCCCTGTGACCTGTGTCACCAGAACATGCAATCAAACCAAATAAGACTACAACAATGAAAGAAACCTACAATAATTAATTACTGTAATAGCCACCCTGTTAAGAATGAGATATCTGAAAGGAGAGGGAAAAGCAATCACAGGGCACTATCAGCTACATGTATGGGCTTGTACTGTTTTAAAGCTCAGAACTTCTAATACTGCAAAGAGATTAACCCATTCATTCCTGGGCGATACTAGTGGTTGGTGTTATCCATAGGGTTACAAAGAATTCGGAATAAAGAGGTAAAAGCAGGGATATAGGGGGTTCAAAAGATGAGCAAGAGCCATATCGGGGTGCACTGCCTAACCTCCATGTAAGCAGCTCTCCGTAATACTGGATTGTGAGGCACATGTACTCTAGGGCTGTAGAACTGGCCTCACCATTACTCGTGGGGGAATTCTGTGCCACTGCATATGCACAGAATTCATGTCCCCTGCAGATTTCGTTTCCCCACATAAAAAATGACCTTCTGACAGGGAAGCAAAAGGAAACTGCAAGAACAGTCACACACCATGCCATAGTTCCACAGGTACATAGTTTCAGGCACCCGGATCAGCTGGCAGAGAGGTAAATCACCACAGGGCTGGGGCATCCCAACCAGTGGCTCCTACCCTGAGCTGGGACCAGCTGCTATTCCCACCTGGGCTGAAGGCCGGAGAGGACAGGACTTGCTCTTCCCCTGAAAGGAGAGGCTGGAGTTGTGTCAGATACATCCTCAGAAACCTCCCCCAGCTGCAGGAAGATCAGCATCGTACCCTGCTTCCTGCCCCCATCGCTTCTCAGCTGTGAGGGGTGGGGTCACTGTATGGGGAAATACTCCCCCATCCACTCAACCCCCGTGCTTCCAGACCTCCCCTACCCAGACACCCCTGCCAAGCCTCACCCCATACACTCAGAACCCCCCTAGCCCTCTATACTCAAACCCCACCCCACTGAACCTCAAACCCTGCATCTGGAGCCCCCTGCCGCCAAACCCCCTTCCTCCGGACCCCCACCCCTGCATCCAGACCACCCCCTACTGAGCTCCCTGCACTCAACTCCCCCATCCTGACAAGCCTCACTCCCCGCACCGCCCTGAGCCCCACATCCATATCTCCACACCACTAACCCCCAAATAGCTGCACCCAGACACCACCCCACCAAGCCCCACTCCCCCAGTACCCAGACCCTCCTCCTGAGACCCCCACACCCAGGCCCCTCCATTGAACCCCAACCACTTTCACCTACAGTGTCCCATTGCCCCTGCACCTGGAATCCCCACAACAAGCCTCGGTACATCCAGATCCCCCCACACCTAGACACTCCACTGAACTGCCTGCACCCAGATAGTCCCACACAGAATCCTCTCACCCCACACCTGGATCCCCCCACACTGAGCCCCTCCACACTTGGATCCTGCCCGGTTGAGCCTGCCTGTTCCACACCTGGTGAGCCTGGTACAGAGGGGCAGGACCCCAGGGTGTTTCTGGGGCAGGCACAGGCCTTGTGCTGTGTCAGGGTTGGGTGCAGGCTTACCATTGAGTCTGACTCCTGAGGATGGGGGGGGCTGCAGGGTGATCTCCTACCTTCGTGCAGCCAGTGGCCTGTGTTCCTCACTGCCATGCTGGAGCCTCTGCATTTATTTATTGACAAATAAAACTTGCAGAGTTTTAAAACATTGTGCACAGAATTTTTAATTTTTTGGCACAGAATGCCCTCAGGAGTATCACCATGAAACTAGAGACAAGCTTTATGAGTTAATTGTGCATTGACCCTGCAATGGTACCAAGGGGTGGGAGGGATCATCACAGGAAGCTTTTCTCACCCTTCGGCCACCCTCTATCACCAAGCACAGTCAACATCCTCGAGTTCCTCAGATCACAGGGACTTCTCCTTCCCAGGTACTCCTGGGAGAGGAAGCAAGACCATGAGCTCATCCCCTTAGGATCTGGCACTTGAGCTGGTCAAGCACAGAGATATTGTGCAAGGAGAGCATTCCTCATGCGCTCCCAGGAGTGTCAGGAACTGCCCAAGAGTGACCAACACTGCCCCACACTCAACACAGTGCTCTATATACTGCACACGACTGAGCCCTAAACTAATTTTTTAATAGTTGTAAAGAGCCCAGCCTGCTGGGCCACCTGAGCTATGCTTGGCACAAATCCAAGGGAGGGGACAGGTATGAGTGGCTTTAACCCCCAGGCTTGACTCAGTATAAAATAGAACAGCGTTCATTACAGCAGCAATGATAACCCAAGTGCAGGGGTAAGTCTAGCCACACCACCTATGCTGGAGAAGGTGGCATAGGGTCACCACAGAAGCCCTATGCCATCAGAAGATCCCCTTATACAGTGGGAATCCTGCACTAGCCAGCTAAACTGGGTTTAAGGCTGCTTAGCACCACTGGAACAGTGCAAAGTAGCCTAAGCAGATGCAGAGAATCTAGCCCATACTGAGAAGCGTTAAGAATTAGTAGCAATAGTATTAAACCAACAGGCCATACCTCTTCTCCAAATGTCCTTAGCCCTACAGTAAATAACAACATATTGCTACAAAACTCAATTTAATGCCATTTTAGGTGTCCAAAGGAATCCGTAATGTGCAGCAGGTCTCCTTCTCCTGGACAAGTTTACACTGGACCAATGAATCTGATACTGTGGTCTTTTACATTCACTTGCTTACTTTTCCTCCTTATCTTTGATCTCTTTCTTGGGAATAATTACACAGAGTCCTCTTCATGGTTTGTATTGTTTTCTAGACAAAAAGTGGGATAAGGATTCTAGAGAAAAAAATGGAGTCCATGCTCAGTCATTGTGAGATTGAAAGCCAAAGGTGTTAACTTTAAAATGAAACTCGGTTTACATAAAAGTAAACCACCTAAAACAGGACTACGTTGCTATCCCCAACTCAGTTTCTTCAAACCAAGCAGTGCTCTGGGGCTTCCCCACAGCAAGACACACAAATGCACCACGCTTTTGAAACTTCTGAACATACAAGATCCTTCCCTCTCTTCCTGCAGAATTAGCACGTAGTTTGGTATGTGAGACAGAGAGATGGAGAGCTATTCTGCATCGTAGGGACTTTCACAAGCACACTTCACACTGAGGCACAGCACGCAAAAGGTCTTAGAGTCTTTCACACTGAAAGAAGTGGAACAGTGAAGCCAACCACCTACCTGCTATTACTGGCAGGAGGCAGAGCCATGAGGCCTTCTGCCCCTGAGGGGACGCATCTCTCAGATGCATAGAACAGGCCATTGAAACTGCTGATGACTTTAGTATATTTGGGGAGAGTAACTCAAATTTAATCCATTACAATCAATGGTCTCCATACCAGATCATAACAGCTCCATTTCAGTGGCATGCCCTGAGAAGTCTTTTCCCAGCTGACGCAGGTGGATAGGACATTTGCTTGTGGACCTCAAGTGGCTGAACAAACACAGATTAGTTATATGCCACAATGTCCTATTTAACTGAGTGAAAGTCAGAGGGGACCTCATCCTTAAACACACAAAGCACATCCTGGGAGCAAGGGGAGCGGGCAGTCTTAGTCTATCATCATCCTAAGTAGAAGCTGTTTGATGGGGAGGAGAAAGCACCTAGTGAGTAATGTGAACTGGGTGAGTGAAGGGCCTCTAAAGGTTTGGAGAAGAACCCAAACTTTCACATGCTTACCCCCAGCAACCTGAGCTTCCCAAACTCCTCCAGGTTCACCTACCTACAACTGACACCAGAAGGCTGTCAATTGCCATCGAGAAGCACTGAGAAATTGGGAGGCCTAGACAAAAAAGCCCAGAATCATCCATCCAAAAGTGAGACTTCCAACAGAGTCATCCGTCTCACCTCAGTCTCCCTTTTTCAGGGAGGCTTTTAAACTCTTTCTAGCAGGGGGTGGGTAGGTGTAGGACTGCATGCGCTGAGCCCCTCAGATTCCGTCTTCATGTAAGCCAAAGGCCTCCACTTCAGGCTCTGACTTAAACAATACCCCTAGTGGGTGGCAGTTTATTATAAAAATCTTGTGCAAATCATCTAACACCAAAAAATAGCCCCTGACACTTTTGAGCATGAAGGCCTTGTTCTCATCATCCCCCAGTGTCTTTCATCACAGTTAGGCTCCTTATACATCCTCTTCCGTCTCTCTGCCAGGACAGCCACCCTGCCCTTCCTTCTGGGGAGTAGCCCCACTCTTCTCTGCAAGAACTCCCACAAACTCTGCTGGAGCATCCTTGCTCCCACAGCCCTCTCACTTTTCCTCAGAGTCCAGCTCTCCAGCAACGAGACATCAACAGGTAAACCCCTCTGTTGCTGCTGCTTCTGCTCCTGCCTTCACCTCTCTCCAGCCCCAGCTCTCTGGCTTGGGGACACCAGCCAGCAAACACCACCCCCTCACCCCTGCATTCTGCTCTCCACCTTTAACCTTCTTCTAGGGACTACCTTTTGCCTATGGCAGCTCTCATCTCCTGCCCTTCTCCTGACTGACTCTTTATGGCCCCCCGGTGCTGTCCCACCCTCTTAGTTGGCCCATCTGGGAGCACTTGGCTTGAAACAGGAGCACTGAGCCCAGTTTCATTTAATAGGCACATGCATCTTCAAGATGGTCTAGATTAGGGCCAGACTGCAGCAATTCTAAGTTTTAGCTTCACCATGGCATGGGGTACCCCATGGTCCTATTCCCTACATGGAGTGGCAGTAACAGGTTCCCTGCTCCCTTTCCAGAGAGGCAGGAGCAGAGACTAGCACCACAGGGCTCCTTCTCCTCACAAGAGTGGTGCTCCCCTCCCCTTGGGAGCAGCATGGATCACTCCACCCCTGGAGAGGCCTGAGTAGCAGCAGGGATCCCTCCAATGCTTATCTCAAGAGTAGAGGTTTATACATTTGAGTCAGTGGGCTGGGCCCACTACACTCTTCTCCTTCCAAACTCACAGTCCTCCATGGGGCATTTTCTGAAAACATCTACTCAATGTGCATCAGCAGTCAAAAACAGGTAACAGAATGTTGGGAATCATTAGGAAAGTGATAGATAGAAAATATGTTATTGCCTCTATATAAATCCACAGTACGCCCACAACTTGAATACTGAGTGCAGATGTGGTCGCCTTGTCTCAAAAAAGATGTGTTGGAATTGGAAAAGGTTCAGAAAAGAGCAACAAAAGTTATTGGGGTGTGGAACAGCTGCCATTAATAAAATTGGATCTTTTCAGCTTGGAAAACAGATGACTAAGGGGGGTATGACAGAAGTCTATAAAATCATGACCATTGTGGAGAAAGTAAATAAATAAGTAAATAACACAAGAACTAAGGGTCACCAAATGAAATTAACAGGCAGCAGGTTTAAAATAAACAAAAGGAAGTATTTCTTCACACAATGCACAATCAGTCTGTGGAATTCCCTGCCAGAAGATGTTGTAAAGGCCAAGACACTAACAGAGTTCAAAAAAGACCTAGATAAGTTTATGGAGGATAGGTCCACCAATGGTTATTACCCAGGATGGGTAGGGATGATGTCCCTCGCCTCTGTTTGCCAGAAGCTGGGAATGGGCAACAGGGGATGGATCACTTGATGATTACCTGTTCATGCTCTCTGAAGCATCTGGCACTGGCCACTGTCAGAAGACAGGATACTGGGCTAGACAGACCATTGGTCTGACCCAGTATGGCCGTTCTTATGGGGTGATGTTGGCGGGACCTCCCCGAGAGTGGATCTCAGAGCTGTCACTTCCATTGAGATGCAAGGGCAGTTCACCTGTTTCAGAGCTATTGTCTCAGACTGTCTGCAGACTAAGGCAGACCTCTGCACTGGTTACACTCAGGTCATGTTTCCAAGCTTTGGTTTCCAAACTGTGAAGACTAGAAATTTCTTTTATTATTCATTATTAATTCTTCTTCTTATTGTTGTTGTTATTAAATGAAAGCTGAGGTTCTGGTGTAACCACACAACTCCCAGAGCCTGGGCCCTGGGCACGAAACTATAGCTCCTATGCCTTAATCCAGCCAAGGTCTAGATGATCAGGAGCTCTCAAACCTTTTCAGGCCAGAGCACATCTTCAAAAGGACATTGTCTCTCAGACACTGATTCTCAAATATGCAAGTCATCTATCCTCTTCTTCCACTTGATCATATAATGTCCCTGCGGTACCTACAGTCATCACAGATAAGTATTCAATGTATCTGCAATGTCTTAACGTCAGTTGGCTGCTGAAAAGAAGAAGCACCTGCACACATGATCATTTAGCTCTCTACAGACAACCAGAAAGTCCTCAGCAGCCCAAACTGGTTCACAGGACAGAGTCTGAGAATGGCTGCTCTAGATCACATATAGAAATTGCTAGCTTCCTTGCTATTGAAAATTGAGCTATTTGCTTGTCTTGCTGCTCATTTAGGGCCTGAATCCAAGCCCTTGGTATCAGTGGGAGTCTTTTTATTACCTGCCATTGATGCTATACATGTTTAATTGCTGTTGAGCCACCATACTAGTTAGCACAGAAGCAGGAACATTTCTGCATATGACTCAGAAGTGTGAATTAATAAAGCCATTCAGAGAAAAGGTCAGTCATGGAGAGAATATACATGGAAAGTGCAATTTTACTCCCACCAGACTCAGGCCTTTTCATGTAAAGCCATTATTTCTAATTAGACAAAATATAATCAGTGGGTAAGAAAAAAGAGTCACTTTGAGCATTACTTGTGGTAAAAACAATAGTATAAAAGTACTAATTCCACTCCATCCATTAAAGATTATACACTGGGCCACCTCAAAGCAGGACTTGGCAGCCCAGATTTCCTTCCAATTAAATGACATCAGGGAAGCATTTGAAACAGCGTGGGCCCCTTTTCATTGTTACTTATGACTAACTGATAAACTGATATAACATTGAACTATTTATCACTGTAATACCAACCTACATACCATAACCACTGAGTCAGTATTTAACTGAATCAGTGAAACAAACCAGTTCTACAGAAAATACTGTCCATGTTTTCCATTCTACATATTCAGAAACCTTGAATTATTATTATTTATTATTTGTATTATCGTAGCACCCAGGAGCCTCCATCATGACCAGGACCCCATTGTGCTAGGTGCTGTACAAACCCAGAACAAATAGACATTCTCTGCCCCAAAGACGTTACCTTCTAAGTGCAAGAGAAGAGATAACAGGTGGATATAGACAGATACAGAGAGGGGAGTACCAGGAAACAATGGGACAATATTGAATTGCATGCCTACCTCACACAGCCCTAAAATTTGTAGTACGGGGTTAAACTGGGGAAACAACCCAAAGAACTGAACTAAGAATTTGCCTTGCAGTTCACTTCATCCCGTACTGCACAAGCTGAACTACTGTTGAACTGTCATGTGAACTAGTCAACACAGGTCTACTCCATTATCTTTGCCACGTCTCAAGTAAAGCAGTTCACTTTTTTTCCTGGCACCGCTCTGTGAGATTTTTCATTCTTCAGTGAACATGGCCCCAGTGCTGGAAGCCATGATGAGCTGTCTATCTGCTTGTTTTGAGGTCTGTAGTTCAGACATCACTGCTACCAACTGTACTTGTAGATCACAGTTCACACAGGTTTGGGCCTACACCAAACCACAAGGGATTGGTCATGAAACTTTAGCGCTCGCTAAAGGCTATTTGGATCATTCATTATTGTTTATATAGCAACACTGGTGTATATGAAACTGCATAGCTTGGTGGACATAACAGGTCCCTGCTCGAAAGAGGTTACAGGCTAAAGGAGCGGTAGGTATAACACAACACAGAACAAACATATGGGTAGCATACCCAGGATGTGTCAGAATAAGTGGGCGTTTAGATGGTGCTTGAAGGTGGCCAAAGCAGCGGGGCACACATGGCTGGGGAGACTGATCCGGGTGCATAGCATGGCATGAGAGATAGCACAAAGTCTGGAATGCTTGCAGATAACAAATGACCAAATTCTGCCCTGGCATAAGCAGGTTCAACTCTCTTTCATGTCAATGGGTGTGGCCTCTGCTGATGTCAAGGTTAAATTTGGCCTCAAGAGGGAGCAGGCCAGAGACAATGACAATGAATGTAAGTGAGTAATTCTTGAAACTTGTGGGGAGAACTTTCATAACTTTGGCTTCCTGTTCTGCATGTACAAAGACAGATGTTTTTGTCTAAAGGAGTGGAAATAATGTACAACTACTTACACTTCTATGGTGCCATTCATTCAGAATTCCTTTCCAGACTGTATGTAACTACATTTCACTTGCCTACCATTGAAATGCAGCCTTTCCCCCAGGGTGCAGTCCAGCAGCCATTCTGCACAAATAATGCACACAGTAAAATGAGGGGAAATGGAGATTCCCACTTCTAACATCAGCCACTGGAGTCACTGGACACTCGAGCCCTTCCATGTGGGGCAAATAGCAAGCGTGACAGAGATATGACCTTTTGTAACTGACTCATGTCAGGTTACTGGGGCCAGGAAATAAAATTTAGTCTCCTACCAGCACTCCTATGCATCACACCTTTATTCATCTCCCCACAGAGCAATGACTTTTAGTGAGGACAAAGCCATGCTCACATTTCTGGGGGACAGCACCATACTGACACGCAAAATAATTAACAAGAGACGCTGTCAAGATGGTTGAAAAGATATGATTTTGAAACTCCTTAATGGTGTTACTCACTTCTGAGATCAAGACCTGTCAAACCTTTTCCATTTGCAACCCCCAATCTACCCCCCGAATCCCAGAATCCTTTTCACCATATACAATGTATGAGTTGGCAAATTCCACTGCCAGACCAATGTTGAAGTTAGGAAGCAGTGTGAGAACACTGTACATTAAAAAATGTATTTTTGGCATATCTCCAATTGGCTTGAGATGGACCAGAGTAAGATAGCCCCCAAAACATTTGATTAAACTAAACGTAGTGGATTTTTTGTAATGTTTATTGATATGGCCACAAGTATGTCTATCTAATTTTTGCATTTCATGCCATACAAAAGCTGTAAAAATATCATTATTGCACCAATATGCTGCTGGTTGGGTAGAATCCTTCTAACATAGCATTAGGAAAAGCCGAACACAATACCCCAGGGCCTATTGCTTCTATTAAAAAATATAATCGATGACATATTTTAACGTAATCAAAAAGGGAAAGGTTACTATTTGCCCCATGTGCCTGGGCAGAGGGGACAGGAGGCATAAGGTGCATGGTGGGTTCCAGTGCAGTGGGCCAGTGAGCTCTGTGGGGCTGCAATTCCCCTTCCAGTTCATGTAGGCAGGGAGTAGACAAGCAAGGATGAGGACTGGGCAAATCTTTGATTCTAACATCTTCAGTACCCCAGCCAGCACAACTGAACCGGTGCAGAGAGGAAGGTGAGCTGCACCTGGGAAAGGACTGGTGCTCAGTATTTGCCCCCTGGAGCAAGGGGGAACCAGACACCAAACTCGGGCTCTGAGTCGCAAATCATTTCCCAGAGTGCTCCTGGGCAGAACAATCACACACTGCCCCTGACTGAGGGCAGACTGTATTGTTACAAGCTAGCCTAAAACTAGTCTTAATAAATCTCTGCCTTGCTTAAAATGTCTAATAATATTAGATATGGCAAAATCTTTCATTGTTTTAATAAAACTGAAATATAACGCCAAAAGTACTTGACAGTGTTGTTTTTAACTAATATAATATTAAAAAGATGCAACAAATAAAAATGACTTACCATTGAATGTAGCCAAGATATTATTTAAACAGAATTTCTCTCCGTGAAAATAGTCTGTGTTGCACTCATAGGCCCAACAGGTAAAGCAGCAGTATTATTTTTTACAGTTTAAGTGTTCAGAATCTGTTCCCAGCAACAGAAGCCACTTTAATATGAAATGCATCATTAGTGCGACGGGGCCCTGCTGATGGACTACACTGATAAGTCACCAAAGCAACCCTGATTGGAGATGGTGCTCGGAGAATGAACCACATTAATTTACTAGCCTATCGTTATTGCTCTGAGTTTATTTTTAACTATAATGTCCTGGCCAATGGCAATACATCTCAGAGATACACTGACTCCGCAGAATGCACAGAGCACAGAGTGAGAGCGACAACATGCTTTTGTTTTCAGCAGCCTAAGAAAAAGTTGGACAAACTTACTGTTACAGTATAAGCCTTTTTTTTTTTTTTTTTTTGGTCTCTGATCTAAAGTGTATACCCAGTGGAACATCAATGAGCCTACCTCAAGCATAACACTTTCAGCAGCTGAATGCTTAGGAACACATTAACACTACAGTGCTAAGTGCCTAATAATACAGTAATTCTTTCCTGCAAGCAGTACTCTGATTTTCACTCTCCATAGCATCAGACATCATCCAACATACCACCTATGGAGGTTAAGTAATCAGTATCATAGAGGGGGACTAAATGATGGCAGAGAAGAAAGGGCTGTGGGAGTTGTCTTACAAGTTCCTTGATATAATTTAACAGAACACATAACAAGGCAAAGACAAGAGCTAGACAGGAAAACGGGAAGAACTAATTGCTGCTTTGTCATGCGTGGCGCTGGGAACAGCACAACGGGCAATCATTCCTGCTGACTTCAAAACACAAAATAATGCCAATGAAGCCAGTTGGGACTAAGAGTTGATATCTGGGCCATTTAAACAATTTTGAGAAGATAGTGCAAACATACAAATTGCCAAGCAATAGACTGGCAATTTTTCTCTCTTGCAAGGAGCTGACTTTACAGCTGACAGAAACAAGCATTAAAGAGATATTGCAAGCTTCAAACAGTGGGAAAGCATCTTACTGATCAAATTAATCATCATCCGTGGTGCATACAGTGTTTAGTATATGCAGTGTGCTTGAGGAAGTGTGATACTTAGGTGTTAAGACTTATATGTGGCCAAAGGACTATCAGTACTGGGGGCCCACTTTGAGCCATTTTCAAGAGACCTGAATTTTGCAAACTATTGAGCACACCCTCCCTCTGAAAATCAGATCCCTTGAACGTAACTGAACTTGGGCACCCAAAAACGAAGGCACTCAATGTCACAAGTCACTTTTGAAATCCTTAACTATAATGTATGTGGTGGCGTCACTATGTTCCTCAAGGTATTGAAATACTGAACATTTGGCTTCATTCCGCCCTGATTGAAAGGTTTCCACAAGTGTAACCTAGGGCACAGGGCCCTCAGCAGTCTGTGCCTAGGGGTTGCAATGATTTAAGACAACTGCAATTCCTGCTCTACTGAGACGATGAAGCCAGACAGACCCACTTCAAAGTAGGGAGTGGTCATGGCCAGGATAGCTGGGACATGAGCTAATTCAGTGCTACTCTCCAGCTGCCTCAGGTGGAGATGCCAGGAAGCCCCAGCTGGCACCTTTTTAAAGCTGCCTTCATGTGATGGGGCACGGCCATAGTGTAATTTACAGCCCCCGTGCCAGCAGATGTGAATCAAGCCCTTAATTGCGGGCCTCTCTCCTGTTCTGCAGCATACAGTTTAATTAGTTACTGTCAAATGGAAACAGGGTGACCAGATATCCCAATTTTATAGGGACAGTCCCAATTTTGGGGTCTTTTTATTATATAGGCTCCTATTACCCCCCACTCCCTGTTCCGATTTTTTCAGATTTGCTGTCTGGTCACCCTAAGCAGAAAATCAGGTCATCACAAAATTTCACAACCAAAAAGTGGCTTCTGGGCCTATGAATGGGCCATGCCAATGTCAAACTTGTTTGGCCAGTGCTCCATTATAAGCCGCTTTGCCTGTTCAGCATGATAGTAATTAGTGTCCGTGCTTTCTCTGGCCCTGCTAAGCTCCTGAGGGTAGGGACTGTCTTTTGGCTGTGGGTTTGTATAGTCCCTTGCAAAATGGAGTCCTGGTCAATGAATAAGGTCCCTAGGCACTTCCACAATGCAAATAAATGATAGTGTTGCACTATCATATGTCCTGACAGCAACCAGGACAGGAATGGAAACAGCTCACTGGGACCAAAATTGTATGGGGAAACCTAGGACCTGCAGCAATGCACACAGAGTTAGACCAATGAGGTTACTGCTGTTACACCTAATCACACTCGTTTAGGCTTGCCATTTTGTCTCTAGATAGACAATTAAGTGCATGCTCGGGCCCTCCAAAGTGGGACTTGATGAAAAATTGAGCCACCTCAGATCAAGATTTCAAAATCAGCCAACCCCTGAGAACGGCAGCACTTGGGGACAAATGAGTTTATTTATTTATTTTTAAAAACACTGTCAGATAATTTAGTACCGTCAATTCATGCAACAGCCACCCATGTAATCCTGTGCACTTACCTTCATTATCCTTATCGTCTGTCTCCCTTTGCCTCTGTGGTTTGTCTCACTCAGATGTCGCAAATTAGACTGTAAGTGGGCCCAGGTTTACCTGTGTGTTTGCACAGTGCCAAGCGCAATGGGTTCCCTATGCTGAGCGGGGGCTACAATAAATAATACAAATATCATATTTTCTGGATAGTGGAGGGAAAAGGAGTGTTAGAAAATATTCTGTTAACACTTGATAACAATCATCAGCATGTCCATAGTATTGCAGCTTCACAATGAGTGTGAAGTGCCACAATCCCACGGGAGACAAGGAGTCACACAGCTGTATAGCTGGAATCTTTAGCAACAGGAACGAGTTTCTATTTTAAAAAAATCCTAATAAGGAATATACTGAATGCAAACATATAAGCAAACCTGGGCAATCAATTCACTATGTACAATTGGCTGGGTCAACGTGCTAGAGCCACTATAATATACAAAGGCAGTCCAGGATTAAGATTTTCAAAAGTGTACTGTGAAAAGCTATACAAACAGTGTGTGTAAAAAAAGGCTACACTTTGCATCGTCTATATGGCAACATTTTTAAGTTCCCTTTCTGCAAACATTTGTACAAATAAAAATTGAGAATGTTCCCAGAAAGCAAACACTAAATATGTGCATGCCCAAAGTGAATTTATTTAAGCCATTCAAGAGAATATTTGCAAAACATGTTGGCAGTATTCATCTGCTTTTAATACTGTGGCTGTAGATATACCTATACAATGACTAGATTGCCTATATATGTGTAACACCCACAAACCCTGGGCATCGGTGGGTGGGATCAAACCAGGGACCTCTGGAGCTTCGTGCATAAGCCTCTACTGAATGAGCTAAACGCCAGCTGCTTCTTGGCTAAGGCTGTAGAGCAAACTCAATCTCTCCCTCTCTCTAAGTGGTCTCAGTGCCACTAGATGGGACAGAACCACACCCAGAAGGTGTGTGGGTTACACATATACAGCTTTAACGCCATACCACTTAACATACCAGAAGGCATGATACATATTATGAAACATACAGTGAACACATTTAAATTATTTGTCTGTGTCATTTTTATTTATAGTGATATAAATGCAGAAAGATTTGTGACCTCAATAAACATTTTTTTCAGTATATGGAAGTAGAGATAAATATATAATAGAAAGTATGAAAGGAAAGCATTGGCCAGATCTTGATAAACATAAAGGCAGATTAAAGAGGAACAAGCTATTCTGTTTCTGTCTGGTGGAAGGAAAGGAAATTTATGAAAAACTGGCTTTAGTGACTTTAGAATCATAGACTTTAAGTTCAGAAGGGACCATTATGATCATCTAGTCTGACCTCCTGCACAATGCAGGCCAACAAATCTCACCCACCCACTCCTGTATCAAACCTATGTCTGAGCCATTGAAGTCCTCAAATCATGCTTTAAAGATTTCAGGGTGCAGAGAATCTTCCAGCAAGTGACTCATGTCCCACGCTGCAGAGGAAGGTGAAACCCCCCCAGGGCTTCTGCCAATCTGCCCTGGAGAAAAATTCCTTCTCGACCCCAAATATGGTGACCAGCTAAACCCTGAGCATGTGGGCAAGACTCACCAGCCAGACACCCAGGAAAGAATTCTCTGTAGTAACTCAGATCCCATCCCATCTAACATCCCACCACAAGCCATTGGCCATATTTACTGCTAGTAGTCAAAGACTAATTAATTGCCAAAATTAGGCCATCCCATTATACCATCCCCTTCATAAACTTATTAAGCTTAGTCTTGAAGCCAGATAGGTCTTTTGCCCCCATTACTCCCCTTGGAAGGCTGTTCCAGAACTTCACTCCTCTGATGGTTAGAAACCTTCATCTAATTTCAAGTCTAAACTTCCTGATAGGCAGTTTATATCCATTTGTTCTTGTGTCCACATTGGTACTGAGCTTAAATAATTCCTCTTGCTCCCTGGTATTTATTCCTCTGATATATTTATAGAGAGCAATCAGATCTCCCCTCAACCTTCTTTTGGTTAGGCAAAACAAGCCAAGCTCTTTGAGTCTCCTTTCATATGACAGGTTTTCCATTCCTCAGATCATCCTAGTAGCCCGTCTCTGAACCTGTTCTAGTTTGAATTCATCCTTCTTTAACATGGGAGACCAGAACTGCACACAGTATTCCAGATGAGGTCTCACCAGGGCCTTGTATAACAGTATTAACACCTCCTTATCTCTACTGGAAATAGCTCGCCTGATGCATCCCAAGACTGTATTAGCTTTTTTCACAGCCATATCACATTGGCAGCTCATAGTTATCCTGTGACCAACCAATACTCCGAGGTTCTTCTCCTCCTCCTTTACTTCCAACTGATGCCTCCCCAGCTTATAACAATAGTTTTTGTTATTAATCCTAAATGCATGACCTTGCACTTTTCACTATTAAATTTCATCCTATTACTGTTACTCCAGTTTACAAGGTCATCCAGAGTTTCCTGTATGATATCCCGGTCCTTCTCTGTATTGGCAATACCTCTCAGCTTTGTGTTATGCACAAACTTTATTAGCCCAGTCCCACTTTTTGTGCCAAGGTCAGTAGTAAAAAGATTAAATAAGATTGGACTCAAAACTGATCCCTGAGGAACTCCACTAGTAACCTCCCTCCAGCCTGACAATTCACCTTTCAGTAAGACACATTGTAGTCTCCGCTTTAACCAGTTCCTTATCCACCTTTCACTTTTCATATTGATCCCCATCTTTTCCAATTTAACTAATAATTCCCTATGTGAAACCATATCAAATGCCTTATTGAAATCCAGGTAAATTAGATCCACTGCATTTCCTTTGTCTAAAAAATCTGTTACCTTCTCAAAGAAGGAGACCAGGCTGGTTTTGCAGGATCTATCTTTTGTAAAACCATGTTGTACTTTTTCCCAATTACCATTGACATCAATGTCCTTGACTATTTTTTCCTTCAAAATTTTTTCCAAGACCTTGCATACTACAGATGTCAAACTGACAGGCCTGTAGTTGCCCGGATCACTTTTTTTTCCTTTCTTAAAGATAGGAACTATGTTAGCAATTCTCCAGTCATACGGTACAACCTCTGAGTTTACAGATTCATTAAAAATTCTTGTTAATGGACTTGCAACTTCATGTGCCAGTTCCTTTAATATTCTTGGATGAAGATTATCTGAGCCCCCTGATTTCGTCCCATTAAGCTGTTTGAGTTTGGCTTCTATCTCGGATGTGGTAATATCTACCTCCATATCCTCATTCCGATTTGTCATCCTACCATTATCCCTAAGCTCCTCATTAGCCTCATTAAAGACTGAGGCAAAGTATTTGTTTAGATATTGGGCCGTGCCTAGAGTATCCTTAACCTCCACTCTATCCTCAGAGAAGAAGTGGGACCACTAAACATTCTTTGTTTTCTTCTTATTTATATGGCTTTAGAACCTTTTACTATTGGTTTTAATTCCCTTTGCAAGGTCCAACTCTACACGGCTTTTGGCCTTTCTAACTTTATCCCTACATGTTCTGACCTCAATAAGGTAGCTTTCCTTGCTGATCACTCCCATCTTCCATTCCTTGTAGGCTTTCTGCTTTTTCTTAATCATCTGTCTGAGATGCTTGTTCATCCAGCTTGGTCTACAACTCCTGCTTATGAATTTTTTCTCCTTTCTTGGGATGCAGGCTTCTGATAGTTTCTGCAACTTTGACTTGAAGTAATTCCAGGCTTCCTCCACCTTTAGATCCCCAAGTTCTTCAGTCCAATCCACTTCCCTGCCTAATTTCTTTCATTCTTTAAAGTTAGCCCTTTTGAAATTAAAAACCCTAGTCACAGATCTATTTATGTTGATCCTTCCATTTAGTTTAAATTGAATTAGCTCGTAATCGTTTGAACCAAAGTTGTCCCCTACAACCATTTCTTCTATGAAGTCCTCACTACTCACCACAACCAAATCTAAAATGGCATCCCCTCTTGTTGGTTCAGCAACTACTTGGTGAACTACTTCCCAGTCTATATCTGGGAAGTTAAAGTCTCCCATGATCACACAATTCCCATTAGTATTTACTTCATTAAAAACATTAAAAAGGTCTCTATCCATATCCAAATCATATCCTGGTGGTCTATAGCACAACCCAAGCGCTGTCTCAGGGGAGGTTCTAGTAGCTTTCTTCCCCAGTGTGATTTTTGCCCAGACAGACTCTGTCTTATCCATTCCATCCCTTCTTATTTCTTTACAGTCTACCTCATTATTGATATACGATGCTACTTCACCACCTTTGCCTTTATTTCTGTCTTTCCTAAACAGTACATACCCTTCAATACCTGTACTCCTGTCATGACTACTATTCCACCATGTTTCTGTTATCCCTATAATATCTGGTTTCACTTCCTGCACCAGTAACTATAGTTCCTCCATTTTGTTACCTAAGCTCCTCACCATAAAATCCAAATCAATTTGTTGCTGGATTGTGTCTCTGAACCTGGAATCGGAAGGAGATCAGATGCACTTAGCATGTTTAGTTTCTGGTTCAAAGAGAGCTGTCCAAGTGGGTCATCATAACTCTCAGAATAGCAAAAAATGACGCTAAGCAGAAGTCCAGCAACTTTCCTTGAAGCAATCAGGAATCCAGCAGCATTGTGTAACAGCTTTGATAATCCAAGATGTACAGTCAGGCATTGCCCAATCACCTGCAGATAACCAAATGATATGCTGTACAATTAAGAGCTGTTTGAAGTGTGCTAGAAGGGATGCAACCCAAATGAAGCTATTAAAGGTCTTAGTCAACTTAGCTCTGACAGAATTGTGGCCAAGCTCATTTATTGCATGAGAATTTGAAAGCGGTATGTACCGCAAACACACACACACACACACACACACACACCTAAAAGCAGCTTTCAGGTGCTCATATAAAACTGGAGATTGGAGGAAAGGCATGTGAGAAAAGATTAAAAGATTCACCTATCCCACAAATTATGGTCCAAGATTTTTTAGTGTTGAGGAATTTTCTCACGCAAACAACTTTAGCTATGAAAATCCATCCTGTTAACTACAGCTGGGTTTTTTTTAAATCACCATCAGAAAAAAATTGGTTGAAGGTTTTTCCTTTGACATTTCTGTTTTTCCTCAGGAAATTTCTAAATTAAATGAATGATTTTTTTCCAAAAAAGCAAGAAGGAAAAATGCATTTCAAAATTATATGAAAAGTTTCTTTCATTTTGAAATTTCCCATTGAAAAACAAACAAAAAAATTAATTGAAAATGACAGTTTCCTGCCAAAAAAATTGTTTTTGAGGAAACCCCATAGTTTTTTGGTAGAAATATTTCTACCAACTCTATTGTTAGCTTCCAAAACTCAACACCAGATTCAGAAAGAAGCTGGGAAAAGGTCATAATATATATTGCTTCCTTTCACAGATGCTGAACTGTCCTCTCCTAAGCAAACAGTATAGGACAATGGGGGTGGGGGAAGAGGCTAGTAGTGCATTCTTAACTTCAACTTGTTTGAAGAAGGTTGCATTTATTCAAAATGCTGAATGAAGATGACAGCATGGAACAAAGAGGCATCAACAGAATGGTACATGCTTTGAAGATCCTGTAAAAAAAAGATGTGTCCATCATCAGCAAAACAAATGATCGGTATAGCGTCTGCACCAAACCTTAGCTAATATAAAAGATGGTAGAATGCTGTCATGAATGAAAAAACTTAGGCCAAAGATGCTTGAAGTGACACTCCATGAACCATAAAAAAAGCTTTTAAGGAAAATTACGGCCTAATTCCTTCTCATTTACACTGATGAAAATCAGCAGGTATAAAACAAATAAAAGGAAGTATTTTTTCACACAATGCACAGTCAATCTGTGGAACTCCCTACCAGAAGTTGTTGTGAAGGCCAAGACACTAACAGAGTTCAAAAAAGACCTAGATAAGTTCTTGGAGGATAGGTCCATCAATGGTTATTACCCAGGATGGGCAGGGATGGTGTCCTTAGCCTCTGTTTGCCAGAAGCTGGGAATGGGCAACAAGGGATGGATCACTTGATGATTACCTGTTCTGTTCATTCCCTTTGGAGCACCTGGTGTCGTCCACTGTCAGAAGACAGGATACTTGGCTAGATTGACCTTTGGTCTGACACACTATGGCCATTCTAATGTTCTTATGTTCTTAAGAGTAATTCCATTAAAGTCAACGACACCAGACCAGTACAAAAAACAATCAAAGTAAAATTATGTAATTTATTGAAAAATAGTATTATCAAATCAAAACTGAATGCTTTTCCAGAAGATATGCTTCTGTCAAACAGAAATTATTGGGGTCATTGGGGGTAACTGAATGGAATTCTATGGTTGTGTTATACAGGCAGTCAGACTAGACAACCTAATAGTCTCTCTGGACTTAAAAAAATCTATGAATCTATTAATTATCCTAGTTACATACAGGAAAAGGTGGCAGAATACTGTACGAAAAGATCAGTTTGTCTATGATCAGGGAGACATTATCAAGAAGCTCTGAAGGGTAAGAGATTAATAATACACATATATTGGTTCTCCAAAAATTTGTGTGTTTTACTAGTGGATGCAAATGAAGGCAGCTCCACCAAAACATGGACTCACAATGTTCCAATGAACAGTACCATTTTCTGCAATTTCCATTACACCAGTGCTAACCTGATGCCATCAAACCTCCTAAGGTTGTCTCGATCCATATAAAATTGGCCTTATAAAAGAGGGCATTTGAAGGAAACTGCACTTAGTGTGTCTGCATGTGTGAATAATGCTGGATTTTAGGCCACTTTCTTTGCAAACAGAAAGAGTTTACATTTCTTTTGGTAATAACCTCTTCTGACTTGCCAACACGTAGATGGCAATTAGTATTGCTTTTTATGGATACAAGTATTTTAATCCTAACACACATCTAGTTCCGCCTCTCACTCAGGCTGTCTTTGAAACAACAACAACAAGCAGCAGCTTTCCTGGGCCGGTTTGCAAATGTGCTCTTGATCAAATAGAGCTGGCTTAATAAGTCCAAACAGGATTTCCCAAATACAAAGTATTCTAGAGAACATTTTTAAAATTAACTTATCAATCACTAGAGAAAATAGGGGAGAGGGAATGTGCCTCAGAGTGAATCATTCATGGAAAATACTGCTCAAAACATTTGGGAATTCCTGGTTCCATTAAGTCAATGGGAGTTTTGCTACTGGCTTCAACAGAGCCAGGATTTCATCCACTGACTCCAGTAGACCTATTGATGGATCACTGCTCACTCTGAGGAAAGGGTTCACCACCACGCCCTTAATTAACACATAAAACAGATAAGAAAGCTGTCATGTCTCTGGAGAGGTTCAACAGCCTCAGCGGATACAAATCTGGTACAGCCTCCGTTAAAGAGCTTTAGCAGTTCATGCTGTTAGCTCTGGAGGTCTCTGGTTCAATCCTCAGTGTCTTGTCCAAGATGGCAGATGTCACAGGTGCACACTGGATCCTCAGTAGCTGAATTAAAGTAAATCATTCTTTACTAGAGATATTGAAAGGACTGGGTTTCACACACAAAAAAAAGCTACCTGGTAAACAGGATTCTCTTTAACAAGATAGCCAACTAAGAGGTCTCCTCAGTGATTCATCAGGGAGAGCCAACAGGAACCCCCATAGTAAGTAGATAATCAATCCAACCATCCCATAATGTGCACCACACAGGGGACAGGAAGAGGAGTAAGTTGTACAAAAGAGTATCCATACATTGCAACTCCTGAAATGCTGTGACTCTTCCAGCATGAAAAGTAGGATGAGAGACTCAATGCTCCATGCATCTGTAACACTTCTAAAAAATGATGCCAGGAGAAAAACCCTTATGCTTCCCAGAACACACTTTCTCAAAACAGGCACAAGGAGAGTGTAAATTTAAGCAGCCTTCAGATGTTTCAACATATAGAGCAAGCAGGATGAAACAAATGAATGGGAAAATACATGAGCCCATCACCTCATCAACCAGAATGATGTCAACAAATGGACAAAACTTCTGTTTCCTGCTTCCCAGGCCAAATACCAATGGATATGCCTCTTTGACTGCTGTTCACCTCAATCCCATAGGCCAATAACATGCTAGTGCCATCCCATGACCATTTCTGGAGGTGGGTGTCAGCAGCCAGCAATCACACTTGCATGGCACATGTTGCAAGCTCCTTTGCTGTCCTGAGTATTGATATGAATGGAACTTACAATGCAGCCCACATTACCAAGCTCACCTTCTCTTCAGCCATATATCTAGACACTCAGCTACATGACACAAGAGTATAAGGATTCTCACAGATGATGCAAACCATGTAAGTAAACATTTAATGCAAGACACCTGTTGGGATCATTCTTTCCTAAGGGCACTGTGGTGGGGTATACAAACCCTATACTGGGATGGAGGGGGTTTAAAGACTATACTGGACCCTGTTAGTCCCACCCCTCCAACCCTGCAGAGCATGCTCCAGCTGGAGACAGAATTGAAAAGGGAGCAACCCAGCTCATAAGGGGGAGGCTGGGAAGGAGTGCAAACTGACTCTGCAGGCTCCTGCTAAAGGAGTTAGAAATGCCAACCTGAGACACCAAGGATTGTATGATGAGCCCAGCTGGGGCGGATGATTTGGTTTCCCTTTTATATTTTTTCTCTCTCCTTATCTGGAACTGGAAGTGGAGAGAGCAGTGGTAGGAAGTGATCCAAGGAGGGTAACGCAGAGGGTCCCCACCCTCCCCACGGGTCAAGACTGCTGACCCTCCTAGGGCCCTAGGTCGGAGGCTGATGGAGTGGGTGGGCCCAGGCTCCCCCACTACTCCCACTGAGTGGATGCTAACCACTAGGCCACCCAGCCAACCGGTGGCTAGTACAGGCAATCCTTGCGTGTGTTGTCCTTGTGCTTTTGCTGATCTGGGAATCCATCAATCCTGGGTATTGCCCATGCCCCTAGTAGCCAATATTCCCCACTGCCCCTTTGCAGCACTTTCACAAACAGCAGCATGCCCTTATATAGTCAGGCTAGGCACCAGTTAGCCACTCCTTACACTGACTGTGCATGGTACAATTTGCAAACCATCAGAAGGGTGGCCAGTGCACACCAACACCCTGATGACAATCCCATCAAGCTGAATCCACAGCCTGTCCCATGAGATAAACCCTAGGGCCTACAGTTCACATTCTAGATTTTAACCAGCTCACATCTGCTGTGAGCTACAGAAGAATCTCTCATTGGGTATGTCTACACTGCAGTCGGAGGTGTGACTACAGCATGTGTAGACATACCCAAACTAGCTTTCATCTAGCTTGCTCAAAAGATACCAATAGCAGGGAAGCTGCAGCAGCACAGGCTTCAGCGTGAGCTATGCAAGTGTGCCGGGACCCAGGTTACTTTCTTGGGTGGCTAGCCTGCACTGCAGCTCATGCTGCTGGGGGGTTCACTAATATCTGTATTCACGCTAGCTCGAGTGAAACCAGCTTGGGTCCC
Source organism: Gopherus evgoodei (assembly GCF_007399415.2). NCBI lineage: Eukaryota > Metazoa > Chordata > Testudines > Testudinidae > Gopherus > Gopherus evgoodei. The sequence goes on from NC_044322.1 coordinate 51,631,323, forward strand.
AAGCTGCAATAACACCTCTAACTGCAGTGCAGACATACCCATAGTGACACTTGAATCCCAGAAACACAAGGTTATTAACCAAACAAAATACTTACAATGTAAAAAATGAGGTCACTGTGGCATGGCAGCTATAAGTAGATGATGTACTTTTCATTTTCGAAATTACAGACCTCACAACTATACTACCCATCCATGGACTCTTAGGCTAATTATGAGACATCTTTAATGGTTAGTATCAAAACCCACACAAGCTAGGTAAATATCTAAATCTGCTCCATTATGTAGTTATCAGAGAAGGAGATTAAGCAATATTGGATTCAGTGGCTATTTAAAATGAGTACAAGGCAATTTAAAACTTCTTGGATGAAATCTCATTTGCATCTCTGATAGGGAGGAGAAAGGCTTATTTCAAGTACAAAATTAGAGGGAGATGAAGAGAGGATGTGGAGTTAAAAGTTAATCACAACAGCTCCTGACTCCCCAGCGTGAGTTCTACACCAGCTGAGGACACACACTGAAATGTACGTATTGATCTGCTCAGTTCTTCTTAGTTGTTCAAGAGACAAAAGTGATAGAAGGCAAAGGAGACTTATTTAGGATGCAGACAATAGCTGCAAGAAGTAATAAATGTAAAAGACACATGAAGGCATCTCCCCACTTGCCAACTCAAGATCTTTCCCTACAGCATATTTTTGAGTGTTTTTTTGGCCTATTTTTAAATGTCTTAACTGGCTTCTACCATTTCCCTTTGAACACTATAGATGTCTCACAGCTAAAATTGTTTTCCCCTGATATTCAGCCATTTTCTTCTGTTTTAATTTAATTCAACTACCTTTAGTTGCTCCTCCTTGTACAGTTACAACCCTAAATAATTCTTCTGTCTTCTGGTTAATTACAGCCTCCAAACAGACAGCGGGGTTGCACTGCAACACGGCATCCAAGAAAGAATCACTGTCTTCTGGGAAGAAGGAATCGCTGTCTTCTTGGAACACGTGTCAGAGCAATAGTTTTCTTCCCTTTGAAATGGGAATAGTCTGTGAACGAGCAAAAGACTGGGGAGGCTTCTGATGCCCTGTCTCCTTCTCCCCCTTGCACACTCATGTAGGTCCAGGCACAATCTGGCCCTCAACTTAAGTCTCCACAGGCCTGATTCTGCACCCCTTACTCGCATAAGGTAGCACTTTACTGTATGAATCAACCTATTGAAATAATGGGACCACTTGCTTAGTAAGGGAAAGAATCAGGTTCCCTATGAGTAAAAATAATACCTGTTGAAGTTATGTTACTAGAAAGATCCAAGTCGTTTATTGTTATCAAAGATGGATCAAATAGTTCTTTTTAATATACCATGTAGTATTAATGAATTGGAAATAAAACAAATTCAAAATCAGCTTGAAGAATTGGGACACTTCCAAGTCTTACAACATGACTGGTTTCACTTGGGAATGAAAGTTTTAATGGTCCAGGTGGCCCAATGTGCAATATACAAGATACCATCTCACATTTCCCAATCCTTTTGGGAAACTATGTATACAGGCTGAGAATGCTCTCTGCACTACGATCTTGCAGGTGAAAAGAATACTCCTGAAGGGTATTCTGATATATGGTATTATCTGCGTAGGATGGTCAATAGGAGACATCTAGGGGAGTCAGCAGTCTGTCGCATACATGACTGCCTAGATTAAGCGATGCCTCAAAAACATTCAGTGTCACTGAACAAGACAGAAATCACTGAAATACAAGCAAAAGAGGAGATAAAATAGAAGAAACAAGAAAAAAATATTTACAATGGTACTTGTAGACTCTTTTTCTAAACCTGCCACTTAACTGTACCAGAAACATTGGTTTAAGTTGATACTTGCCCCGTCACATGAGACCTGTAACGACACTGCCTTTGGTGGGACACTTTTGAAAGTATCAATTCAGGGAAAATTGCTTAGAGCAGGGCATTTACAGCCCAAGGCAGGGATTTCTCCACCTCGAAGGCACACCAAACTAGCCAGACATAGAAGATTTTAGTTTAACCCCACTGGCTAACCATAAGTCACACAAGCAATTCCCTTAGACACTCCAGTTTCCCAGTATCACTACCAGTGCCACTCAGTATAGGGACAAATGGTTAGGAAAACCAATACCCCAGTAAAAGAAAAAAGGTTCTCTTGATCCCAAAGGACCAAGCCCCAGACCCAGGTCAACATACAAGTTAGATCTTACCCACAAATCACACTGTTGCCAATCCTTTAGAATCTAAAATCTAAAGGTTTATTCATAAAAAGAAAGAAATATAAAAAAGAATTAAAATTGGTTCAGTGGAATCAATTACATACAGAAATGGCAAAGTTCTTGGTTCAGGCTTGTAGCAGTTATGGAATACAGATGCTCCTCAATTTAAGCAAGCATTCTGTTCTGGAACGCCTTGCGTAACTCGAATTTTGCTTAAGTCAGAAACATATACCTGACAATTATGCACAAAAAACAAAACAAAACAAAAAACCCTCCTACTTATCCTCCTACTATTTCCCAGCAGTGGATGGGGGAAAAAAAGTGAAAGTTTTTCCATAAGTGTGGATTTGCGTAAATCGGTTTGCGTAACCTGGGGGGCATTTGTAAACTGCAGATTCGAATCAAGTCTCTGAAGTACATCCACTGCTGGGATGGGTCATTCAGTCCTTTGTTCAGAGCTTCAGTTTGTAGCAAAGTTCCTCCAGAGGCAAGAAGCAGGATTGAAGACAAAATGGAGGAGTTTTTATATTCTCTGCTTTTATATTTAAAAGGGACTTTTATATTTTCTGGAAGATCACAGCGCAAGAAAGAGTTTGGAGTCACATAGGCAAATCACATGTCCATGCATGATTCAGTTCTTTACAGGCCAATGCCATTGTTTTCATGTTTGTTTAAACGTTCCCAGGAAAACTCAGATTTGGATTGATGTCTCCCAAAGTTCATTGTCAGTTAAGTGTTTCTTGATTGGGCACTTACTGAGATTAGTCCTTTCTTAAGAAGCTGACCAAATGCTTCCCTGAGGCTACTTAGAATCAAAACACATTGAGATACAAATACATAGCCAATATTCATAACTTCAGTCACAAAAATGATACACACAGATAGCATAATCATAACCAGCAAATCTTAACCTTTTTATAGACATCTCACACGACAACCTTTGTACAATACTTGCTGCAAATATATAACAATGGTTGCAGCCAGGGGCAGCTCTAGGGATTTAGGCAGGCTGCCTCTGGTGGTTTGCCTGCGGAGGGTCCGCTGGTCCCGCGGCTTCGGTGGACCTCCGAAGCCACAGAACTAGCGGACCCTCCACAGGCATGCCTGCGGAAGGTCCATAGAAGCCGCGGGACCAGCGGACCCTCGGCAGGCAAGCCGCCGAAGGCAGCTGCCTGCCCCCACAGCTTGCCACCTCAAGCACACGCTTGGCGTGCTGGGGCCTGGAGCTGCCCCTGGTTGCAACAATGGTCTATACAGTTACAGTTTATGTTAATAACATCACAACATGTCACAGCCATCCCCATTGTCAGTCAATCCCCCAGGAAGAATAGAAGACATTTAAAAAAAAAAGTGGGTGGGGAGAAACACTGGTTCCTTGTTTCTTCAAGCCACCCAGAATGCCTTTGACCTATGTTGATAGAAGTAATGCACCCACAGTAAGTGACAAAGGAAAACCTAAGGAACAGCAATTACAGACTATGGCAGAAGGAACTGTTTGGAGCGGTGGTTCTCAATCAGTGGTACCCCCTGGAAGTAAACATAGGTCTTTCAGGGGGTATATATAAACTCATCTAGATATTTGCCTAGTTTTACAACCAGGAACATAAAAAGCACTAGTGAAGTCAGTACAAACTAAAATTTCATACCACTTGTTTATATTGCTCTATATACTATACACTAAAATGGAAGTACAGTATTTATATTCCAACTGATTTATTTTATTATTACATCGTAAAAATGAGAAAATCAGCAATTTTTCAGTAATAGTGTGCTGTGACCCTTTTGTATTTCTCTGTCTCATTTCGTAAGCAAGTAATTTTAAAATAAGGTGAAACTTTTCAGCTGGAGCACTGGGACTGTCTTTTGCTTCCTCCTGTCAGTTTTCTTGCATCAGGCTCAATACGGGCTCATCCCTGTGAGGCCCTTATGCGCCACACACAGTTCTCTGGTCATTTGTAACCATAGAGACCCCAAAAGGATCATCCTTCAAGTCCAGAAGAGTGAATTTGAGAAAGACAGGACAGAGGACATTAAAAAAAAATGAAAAACAGGTTAATAAACACCCACAGGGTAAAGATGAATATTTTTCAGGGGGCAGGGACATATTGTTATCAGCAAGGAGCCAAGGAATGAATTGGCTTGCTTGGCCTGGTCCTTCTTCCCCTGAGCTGGTTTAGCTAGGTTGTTGTCAAGGACTCAGAAGCAGGAAAGCCATGCCCTCTTCTCCAAAGGACCATGGGCCTTAGATATATGGTCCCAAAGAAGTGAACAGCAATCACTAGCCTCTCCAAATGTCCAATCAAGGATGGCTACTCATATCTCCATCCATTTTAAGATCACTAGCAATTAACCCACAGCAATCACTATCTTACTTCAGGTTGGGCCTCTAACAAAAGCAATCTCAGTCACCAACAAAATGTATTACCTGATCTTTCTGACCCTACTCTGTGCTTATTTCAATAGCATCCTACCTGACAATGTTTTTATGGGTCAAAATGACCTTTTGCCATCTCTGACTTATGTTAACCTAGCAAATTCACATGGCTAAGCATGACACACCAGCCCCACTGAAAAGTCTAGGGAGACGTGCAGTACTGACAAAAACCACATGTCCTTGCTCAAGGCAATAAGAAACGTAGTTCAGTGTTGTTTCATGAGACTGACTTATGCTGCACATGGTGGCTGAGGCATAGAAAAGGCAGAAAGGCCTGGTCTTATAACCTGTAATGACCACATGAGGTTATCCCTTCAGAACTGCAATCCAGGTCCGCATCCAATGTAAGTAGCACAAGTTTTAGTTCTATTCAAGATACCTGGCCACAGCTCCAGAAAGCTTCTTGGTCTTACCTGCTTTGGAACTGGGCTAAGAATAGCTGTGAGAAATCAAGATTGTACAGCATGGTTCATCTATTGAACCACTGGGTCACAGATCTCTGTGATGGTGATATTCACTTTGCTTCCCTTTTTACTGCTAGGATAAAGAATTCCATGTTTCCAGTGACTTCAGTGGGAGTTTGCCTGAATAAAAACAGAGTAAGGATTCAGCTCATGAGGTCAGATTGTGACGTGGAATACATGCCCATGCCAGGGAGCATGAACCCCTCTTCACACTCCCAGGCAAGCAACCCAGACCGTGGGCCCAGGCATGTAGGAGTAAGCAGGTGCTGCAGTCTCACTTACTACCTCCCTGGTGCAAGGAGGTGGGACATGTCAGGAAATGGTCAGAGCCTTGGCTCCACCCTCCCAGTGGCTTGACTTGGTAGCTGAGCCAGGGCAGAAGGGGATATGTTAGAAATGTATTGCTCATATAGGCAGCAAATTACTCCCCACCTGCACCTGGAGAAAGGGAGAAATTGTGATTCAGATAGGTCTATCTAAGGCACAGTGCCTTCCAGGGCTAGTCCCAATGAGCAGTTTACACACTACCCCTTGCCCCGGCTAGGCCTAAAGGCAGAATCTTGCCCACAAAAAATATCCTTGGATGTATTTGCCATATTATGCTGGGGGAGGGGAGAGAGATGGATGACAGGATGATACATCAGATGGGACTGGTGGCCATATGAGGCTTTTGTTGTTGTCTGGTGAAAGTGATGTTTAAGGTAAGCACGCAGCCCACCTTTTCTTTATCTGTTTTTTCAATTCCCCTACCATAGGGTTTGCCAACATATTCCTCCTTACTAGGGCTGGCTGAAAAAAATGTCAACAGAAAACTAGGCTTTCATCTAAATAAAAAAAATGTTTACTTTCTACATTGGAAAATTGAAAATCACCATGACTAACAGACCTTATTCAGGCAACCTTTCCCCCCAACCAATTTTTTGGCCCTCAAACCAATAACATTACTGATCAAAAACCATTACAATGGCCATATTCCAAAACTTGGAGGGAAAAAACCCTCCATTTTTAAAATGACCAGTCAAAAATGTCATGGGAAAATAAAAAAACCAAACTACTTTCCAACCAGCTGTAGTGTATGCCTGCATTCAGAATCTTGGGTGCATTCTCAGAAATCATTCAGGCTAGTACAAAAAGTATAACTTGACCTAAAGGGATGAAACTGAGAAAAGGAATCACTTGCTGCAAACCGGCTCTACAGCATCTTCCCTTGACTCTTAAACAGAACATTAAAAGGAAGGAAGAGGAAGGGACAGATCGCCATTGGTGGTGGTTAATAGTACAACTGATTTTTCTTGAGTTCATGACCAGCACTGACACTGAGCTGTTTTATGGGGGGTATTCCTTTACTAGGGAGTATCCACTAACAACAAAGCATCCAGAGCCGCAAAAAAACCAACAGTTTGCTTCTCACACTAGGTTGGGTTACTAAACTGGAAGAACCTGCAAAGTCTGTGGGAATCCAGCAAGGACCATGCTAGTTGTTTGTATCCTTTTTTGGAATTTCCCTATTTCCAGCAACAGTGTCAGAACAACTCAAGCGATAGCACTCAGACTCTAGGGCCAAATATTATAGGTTCAAGCCACATATCAAGAGCCAGTCTCATAACTAGTACTAATACTACAGGGTAAGTTTAGTAACAATTACACACTCAAAAAATCACGTTAAAAGAATATCACTTAGGTTGCAAAGTAAGGTGACTAGATGTCCCGATTTTATTGGGACAGTCCTGATTTTGGGGCCTTTTCTTATACAGGCTCCTATTACCCCCCACCCATTGTCCTGATTTTTCACGTTTGCTGTCTGGTCGCCTTATTGCAAAGTAAAGCACTTGAAAGTTAGGAAATGCCCCATTTACAGTTGCCTGTGCAACTGTAATTCTTCTCCCTTGTGCATCCAACTCTGTGCACAGAGCCAGGCAATTGATGAAACAAAACTGCACACCTCAGATGAATGGTGATGCTCTGGCAAGCTCCATAGCCAAGAGCCTCTAGTGCCAAAGAAATGAGATTAACTCAAACAATTACACTCTACAGAGTACATTTTTCCATGTGGAAAATGGTATACTAACTGGCTTAATTTAAAAGCACTGATAAAAGCTAAATAGTTCCAGTTCTCAATTATTGTTCCATAATCCTAGGGGCTGGGACCTCCATAAATCAATCCTGTCCAGTTTGAAGTGTTGATAGATGTCATTTTCCTGTAATTCTCCCATACCTGCTTCCCTCCCAGCAGGTGAAACAAAGGCTCAGGCCTAGTCTACATGCAAAGGTTGCACTGGTATAGTTTAAACAAAGAGTCTTTCTCCATGTACAGTACATGTAATGTCACTTTGTTGTAGCTGAAAACAAATCGTAGCATAGGTGTTAAACCATTTAACATTCATTAACAGCTCCCAGAAGAAGCTGCTTTCCTGTTTGCATACAATGTGTATCGTGCCCTCTGCACTCTCCCAGCGCATCACAGCTGCAGTTACATGGTTCACATTACAGCTACATCACAATATAACATACCCTTCCACGCGCATATTCTGAAACAAAGTCCCTTCACCCCTTTTAAAACAAAATTTAAAAATAATAAACTGTTTAAAGTCCAAGTTCTAGGGGTAAAGGTGTTAAAGATCTTGTAAGATGTTTAAAAAATTAACTCAGTACTGCAAACACAGTTTCCTGCCTCACATCCAAAGTCATCTAAATGGAGCAGGAAGTTACTTAACCTAGGCTATGTGTACACTGTAGCGCTTCAATTTAAATTTTTACTACAGCAACAAGAGGGGGTATCCTGGCACTGTCGTCAATCCATGTCCTCACGAGGCAGTAGTAAGGTCAACAGAACAATTTTTCCATCGACCTAGCGCTGACTAGACAGGGACTTAGGTTGGCTTAACTATATCACTCAGGGTGTGGATTTTTCCTGACCGATGTAGCTGGGTCGATCTAATTTTTTAGCATAGACGAGAGCCTAAACTCCTAGGAGCCCCTTCAGATAAGTAGCACAACCTCATCTGTCAGGAGGAAGTTGGCAGAGCTCATGTAGAAATCCACCCTCTCTGCATGCATTTCAAATCCTCTGTGTTCAGAATAGGGAGGGCCAGCTGATTCAGCTCAAAGAAGAACCAACCCAAAGCTTGTCCAGTACTTACTCCAAACCCCAAATTGGTTTTTCATGTTCAAAAATGTTCAACTAACATTTTGTTTAATCATTACATCCCATCTTTGGGGGAGTCTACATCCTGGTTCTGTCTGGAACCCCATACTGGGGCCAAACCCACTATCAGAAGCAGGAGCCCTCCATGGCTTTCCATCAGTCCCTGTACTGGTATTGGGCCTGCTGCCCCTGGCTTTCACACTAGTCCAGCTCCTTTCAGTTCAGTGATATTACTCCTGGCTTATGCCCATGAAAGTGAAAGGAGAATCAGGCCTGTCCTGTATGCCTAGCAAAACTAAATTGCCTTAGCTCTGAGCCTCTCTCGGACCTGCTGCTGGACGCTTCCCGGGCAGCATGGTGCCAGGACAGGCAGGGAGCCTGCCTTTGCCCTGCTGCACCGCTGACTGGGAGCTGCCCAAGATAAGCCCATGCCCCAGCCCTGAACCCAAGCCCCTACCCCAATTAGGGTGACCAGATGTCCCGTTTTTTTAGGGACAGTCCTTATATTTGGGGCTTTGTCTTATATAGGCATCAATTACCTACACACACACTCCCTGTCCCAATTTTTCACACTTGTCTGGTTATCCTCGCCCCAGTCCTGAGCCCCCCCCCCAAACCTGGAGCTCCCTCTTGCACCCCAAACCCCTCATCCCCGGCCCCACCCCAGAGCCTGAACCCCCAGCTGGAGCCCTCACTCTGCCCTGCACCCCAACCCCCTGCCCCCTAGCCCCCTGCCCCAGCCCATACACACCGCCCAAAGCCCATACCCCATCTTGCATCCCAACCCGCTGCTTCAACCCACAGTTTCCTCCCACACTCCAAATCCCCCAGCCTGGAGTCCCCTCCTGCACCCAAAACCCCTCATCCCCAGCCCCACTCCAGACACCTCACCCCTTCCCACACCCCAAATCCCTGCCTCAGCCCAGAGCCCCCTTGCGCACCCTGAACTCCTCATTTCTGGCCCCACTCCATAATCCGTACCCCCTTCTGCACCCTAACCCCCTGCCCCAGCCCAGTGAAAGTGAGTGAGGTGAGGGAGAGCGAGCCACCAAGGGAGGGGGAATGTAGTGAGCGGGGGTTGGGCCGAAGGGAAGGGGCAGGGCTGGGGTGTTCGGTTTTGTGCAATTAGAAAGTTGGCAACTCTACTGCAGCCAGGTTGGCAATCCTACTGCAGAAGGCTCTCGACTTTGTATCTTATTCCTTCTCTCTCCCTTAGTCCACTACAGGGGTGGCTCCAGGCCTCAGCACGCCAAGCGAGTTCTAGGGGCAGCAAGCCGTGGGGGGCACTCTGCCGGCACCGCGAGGGCGGCAGGCAGGCTGCCTCCAGTGGCTTGCCTGCAGAGGGTCCTCTGGTCCCACAACTTCGGTGGACCTCCCGCAAGCGTGCCTGCGAAGGGTCCGCTGGTCCCGTGGCTTCGGAGGACCTCCCGCAGGCACGCCTGCGGCAGGTCCGCCGAAGCCACAGGACCAGCGGACCCTCCGCAGGCAAACCGCTGGAGGCAACCTGCCTGCCATGCTTGGGGTGGCAAAATCCCTAGAGTCGCCCCTGGCCCACTAGAGCCCAGCTTGATTAACTTTCTGGGCAGGCTGAAAAACCTACTTCCTCTTTTGATGGGCATTGAGGGAGGAGAAAGGTTGACAGGATGATGAGTGGGATGTAGGTGGTCCGGCCTGGGAATCAATGCTTAAAGTGATCTGAAAAAAGTTGGAGGTAGCTACCATTTTCTACAGAAACTGAAGCAGTATCTCATCTGCCTGTCCTGCTTCCCCTCATCAGTTCTGACCCCACATCTGCCCAACCACCCATCAGTTCTGCCCAGCCTCCTCTGCCCCACCATCAGTTCTACCCAGCCTCCCTAGCTACTCATCAGTTCTCCCCCAAAACCCTCCATCTGCCTAGCCTCTCCATCCACCCATCAGTTCTGCCCCCCATCTGCTCAGCCTCCACAGACATCCATCAGTTCTGCCCCCCCAGGCCTTCCTCAGTTCTGCAATATGTGCTCCTCAATGACCCAGTCCAAGTTGTAGAAATTTTACTTGCAAGGTCTGCAATTCCTTGTGATCAAATAGACTTTCAGCTCTGCTGGGATCAGTGTCATTATCTGCAGAGTCTGAGGCCATGTTCTATCTAAAATTTGGCAGCGCTGGTTGTTACAGCTGTATTAGTACAGCTGTATAGGGCCAGCGCTGCAGAGTGGCCACACTTACAGCAACCAGCGCTGCAAGTGGTGTTAGATGTGGCCACACTGCAGCGCTGTTGGGCGGCTTCAAGGGGGGTTCCGGGAACGAGAGAGCAAGCCGGGGAAGGAGACCAGCTTCGCCGCGGTTTGCTCTCGCGTTCCCGGAGCCACCCTGCAAACCGCAGGGAAGGAGAACCGCTTGCTCGGCGGTTCGGGGAACGAGAGAGCAAACCGGGAAAGGAGACCAGCTTCGCCGCGGTTTGCTCTCGCATTCCCGGAGCCACCCTGCAAACCGCAGGGAAGGAGAACCGCTTGCTCGGCGGTTCGGGGAACGAGAGAGCAAACCGGGAAAGGAGACCAGCTTCGCCGCGGTTTGCTCTCGCGTTCCCGGAGCCACCCTGCAAACCGCAGGGAAGGAGACCTGCTTGCTCGGGGTTCCGGGAACGAGAGAGCAAGCCGGGGAAGGAGACCAGCTTCGTCGCGGTTTGCTCTCGCGTTCCCGGAGCCACCCTGCAAACCGCAGGGAAGGAGAACCGCTTGCTCGGCGGTTCGGGGAACGAGAGAGCAAACCGGGAAAGGAGACCAGCTTCGCTGCGGTTTGCTCTCGCATTCCCGGAGCCACCCTGCAAATCGCAGGGAAGGAGAACCGCTTGCTCGGCGGTTCGGGGAACGAGAGAGCAAACCGGGAAAGGAGACCAGCTTCGCCGCGGTTTGCTCTCGCGTTCCCGGAGCCACCCTGCAAACCGCAGGGAAGGAGAACCGCTTGCTCGGCGGTTCGGGGAACGAGAGAGCAAACCAGGAAAGGAGACCAGCTTCGCCGCGGTTTGCTCTCGCGTTCCCGGAGCCACCCTGCAAACCGCAGGGAAGGAGACCTGCTTGCTCGGGGTTCCGGGAACGAGAGAGCAAACCGGGAAAGTGAGACCAGCTTGATTACCAGAGGCTTCCTCCTTCCACGGAGGTCAAGAAAAGCGCTGGTAAGTGTCTACATTGGATTACCAGCGCTGGATCACCAGCGCTGGATCCTCTACACCCGAGACAAAACGGGAGTACGGCCAGCGCTGCAAACAGGGAGTTGCAGCGCTGGTGATGCCCTGCAGATGTGTACACCTTCAAAGTTGCAGCGCTGTAACTCCCTCACCAGCGCTGCAACTTTCTGATGTAGACAAGCCCTCTGTGTGTCTCTCAGGGCTACCCCTGGAGTAGTGCAGCTGATCCACTATCTCTTGCTTAGGGCAATTCCACTTAAATACAAGCCTTTATAATGTCTTAGCACCTCTGCCAGCCAGCTCCAAATAATTGCTGCTGGGACAAACGCTAAGTGCACTCTAGGAGATGTGTACATTGGATAGAATGTGCACATTCTAGTACATAGTAGAATACACTGGATAATAAACAGACGTTTTATAAACTAAGAACTGTTGCTAAAATGTGATTCCACATCTGAAAAAATACATAGCAGGGATATGTCACAATTTTAATATCATTTGCCAGGTGCTGCAGAGAGAGGTGCCAGCAAGTCAGGAGGAAGCATTCTTCCTTCTGAATTGGTACTGAACCAATGATGCACTAAAGTACCCTGTAAAATTGAAGGAGACATCTTTTGAGTGAAACTTAAAAATGTAGGTCACTTTTGATGAGATAGTGTAAAGATGCTGACTAACCCTGTTATACAAGCCAAAATCCAGTTCTGGTAATTACAATCTGTCTACTTAAACTCCTTGTTCAACTGAAGACAGAACTCATCTTCATTTCCCACACTAGACTGTTGTATATCCTTGCAGTACAGTGTTCAAACAGTGACTATGTTCCATCTTAGAGGCTATTTCATTTGAGAGGTGGATGAATTGTTTCTAATATATCCCTTATCTACCTCACATAGTTGTTGTGTAGTTTATTAATTTGTGTATGTAAAGTGCTCACATTCTTAGATGATTGGCACTAAGTGTTACTATTGTTATAACATACACCCAAAGTGTAATTTTCAGGCTGACTTTTTACCTTGCAATTCTCCTGTGATATAGATAACCCCCATTTATGCTTTACTCCCCTAGTTTATAAATTTGTCAAACAGCTGGCTGAAAAGAAAGCCTTATACTATACAGCTAGATATATTTTATTCTGGTAAGAAAAGAATATTTGAAAGGGTCAATATAAACATAGGGGAACATAAATAAACTTTACAGGAAATAGGAATATTTTCAATGGGCAAAGGAGAACCCAGTGTAGGCAGAACATTCAAGAACTGTCACATTTGAGAAGAAGTTTTACTCCTGCCAGCCATATTTATTATTATAATGACTTCTATAAACTGTGGTCTCAAAGGACAGGGCTATGAAATATAGGGAGTAGAGGTGGTCAACATTCTGTGATTGAAAAGTGGAATTTTGGCACATAATTTTTTTTCCCCACAGAAACATTCCAGTCTCAACAACTTTATTTTGGTTTTCAACAGAAACATTTTGACCACAAGAAAAATAAAAATTTTTCAACTATTTTTGTTTTTAAATTGTGAAGAAAAACCCATTCTCTCACATCCCCCTACCCACTAGAAAAAGATGAGGGGGGAGCCAAAGTGTCTTTTTTTATTATTTCCCCCACTTTCCTTCTCACATACTTTTTATTTTCCTTTTCTCTCTAAACAAAAATATTAATGAAAAATTCCCAATACAATTAAAAATCTTTTTTTCCAATTTTTTTCATGAAATATGCCATTTGTATTGACCAGCTGTAATAAATAAATACTAAATAAAATTAATAATAATGATAATACCTAGTAGTGAGCACTCATTGACCAGGGTGCTTGGAAAGAAGGCACAGGCTGCACTTGTTTAGCTGAACGAGTGCTGGCTCAGTCCAATTTAGCATAGCCTTCTGGAATATCTAGTTCACACTAGGTAACTTCAGACACTTCAAGGTGGCCTACAAAGGAAAAAAAAAGTTGTTTGTACTTTCCCCTTCACCCCCATCTATTTAGGTTCCTCTGCCAAATCACGATAACTGAGTACCTTCCTGGAGTTAAAAACATGACAACTTATATGAAGATTAACGTCTATCTGTTCCTGCCCTTGAGAAGAAAGAGCGTATGCGTGTGGTGGTGATGGTTTTTATTTCTTGAAATGCCATGTGTTGTTCCTTGGGAATGCAAGGGAAAAGATGTGTTCTTTACATATCTACCGGAAAGTGGAGAGATTGGTGATAGATAGGTCTTAGATCCTGCTGGACTGAGTTCCACACTCTCAAGACCACTGCATAAAACACCCAGTCTCCTGTGCAAAAGACTTTTAGCATTGCACTAAGCAATATTCTTGCCCCTGCAAAGCAAAGTCACTGTGGTCTTGGATAGTAAGTTGATTCTCCAAGGATTCCAGGTCCAGACCTTTTAGGAATTTGCAAGGGAGAATGAAGACCTTAGATTTGACATAGTATTCTATGGGAAGTCAGTGGAATGAGTAGAGTATAGGACTGGTGTGCTCAGGGTAACCCGTGTTAGTGAGGAGATATGTCATTATGTCCTGTACCAGTTGCAGTTTCTTTGCACTGATACTTCTAAACTCAGATGAACTGCTTTGCTGTAGACCACACAGGAGATAACAAAGGCATGTATTAGTGAGTCTATATCATCATCAGCTAGGCTGGGATATAGCCATCTATACAGTCAGAGAAGGCAGAATAAATTACCATGTGCAAGAATGCCACATCAGCGTTTATAGATACACCTCCTCACCCAGTGGAGGCCTCTCCATTTCTGGAAGCTCTTCTAAAATGTTGCCCTGCTGCCTTCAACTACAATCTCCATTTTGCTAGGATGGAACTCTTGCTTATCCGTGTTCCTCCTCATCCACATGAAGAGCTCCGCCTCATTGCCCCTACTACTTATATCTCGGTAGCATCTAGGGAAATCAAAGATCAGAGCACCTTTCTGCTAGGCAGAGTAAAGACACAGTAAAAAGACAGTCGCTCAAAAAAACCTCACAACGTAGGTTAATAAAAGGAGAAACTAGTAAATGGGGGGAAGGGGGAACAGGAAAGAGAGGGAGCAAACAAAGCAACGGTAACATGTTATGATGCATAAAGAAGGCCTTTTTTTTTAATTAAGTTCTTTTCCAACCCTGGGGGCTCCTGGAATAAAGTTATAGAAACATAAAAGCATTTAGTGTTGTTATAATTCATTTATAAAGGCTTTGCCCTGTTTTACTTTTTTATTGCTTCCTTATAAAATTCTGTGGGATTTTTCTTTAAGAGAAAACAGACTGTTCATTTCATCCTCTGTCTCAGCTTTAAGAATCAAGGAAATTAAAGTACAGAAGCCCAGAGACAAAATGACATTCATAGAAAAGGACACCCTTGCATTTTTGGTCAGGGAAAAAAGGAGACACACTAATTATGGAATTACAATGAGACTTCTTACTGCCACCTGAATCTCTTAGAGGAATAAAAATACCCACCCACCCCAAATCAGAGATATCTAGTAATTGGCTAGCTTTGTTCAGAGACGACAGGTGCAGATGAAAACACATATCCTGAATTCTTGCAAGTAAAGGAAAAAAAACAACTCTTTTTCCTAAAGGAAGAAATACAATGGTTATAATTTTTATCTAGCTCCCTCGATGTGCTCATTTACCATTGGTCCTATATACACTGCTGTACCTGCGGTGTGACACCCACAAAAAGTTATTCAGAATTCAAGAAACAGTGTTTCCTAGACTGTATAGAGTTTAAGGCCAGAAGGAACCAATAGGTCATCTGGAGTGACCTCCTGTATATCACAGCTATTACATTTCACCCAGATATCCCTACATTGAGCCCAGCGATTTTAGTTAGACTAAAGTATTTCAGTCCTCGGGAGACAAACTATTGTTTGCACAGGAGAGAACAACATGCTACCAATGCCCCAGCCCCCTGAAATGGTAGGGAACTAATTAGGTGGGACATGCCCAAGTTATCCCAGCAGGCAGTCCATACCTCATGCAGCAAAGGAGGTACGGGGAACCCTAAAGTCCCTGCTGATCTGATATGGAGGTGGGGGAAGTCCTTCCCAACCCCAAATCTGGGGACCAGTTTGACCCTGAGCATATGAGCAAGGCACACCAGTAGGGTTGCCAACTTTCTACACTCACAAAACCGAACACCCTTGCCCTTTCCCCTGCCCCGAGGCCCCACCCCCGCTCACTCCATCTCCCCTCACTCTCCCCACCCTCAGTCACTCACGCATTTTCACCAGGCTGGCTCAGGGGGCTGGGGTGCATGAGGGGATAAAGGCTTCGGATGGGGGTGTGGGCTCTGGGATGGGGCCAGGGATGAGGAGTCTGGGGTGCAGGAGAGTGCTCTGTTCTGGGACTGAGGGGTTCAGAGTGCAGGAGGGGGCTCTAGGCTGGATCAGGGGATTGGATGTGGGGTGGGGGGTGTGAGGGCTCTGGTGTGAGCCTAGGTATGAGGGATTTGGGGTGCAGGAGGGTGCTCCAGGCTGGGACTGAGTGGTTTGGAGTGCGGGAGGGGGCTCTAGGCTAGGCCAGGGGATTGGGGGGTGCGTGAGGGTGTGAGGGCTCTGGTGTGGGGCTGGATATGAGGGATTTGGGGTGCAGGAGGGTGCTCCAGGCTGGGACTGAGGGGTTCAGCGGGCGGGAGGGGGATCAGGGCTGGGGCATGTGCGGGGGGGAGTGAGGGCTATGGTTGGCGGTGCAGGGCCTGGAGTGGGGAACCTTTTTTCTGTCACAGGCTATTAACCCACAAAAAAACATGAATCACAGGCCACTCACCCACCCATGGGTTGTGGAGGCTCAGGGAACCTCCCTGCAGTGGGGCAAGCTGGTGCTTGTGGCTCAAGGCCCATGGGGGAATGAGGGAGCATGGAGGATCAGGGCTTCCCCATGAGGCTGGCACAGACAACTCTAGCCCCTCGGAAGGGTGCTGTGGACTGGATGAAATTAACCACAGGACCAGATCCGGTTCATGGTCCATAGGTTCCCCACCCCTGCCCTATGCGTAGAAGCCAGAGGGGGGACATGCCGGCTTGCTTCCTGGGAGCCGTGCGGCACAGAGGCTAGTAGAGAGCCTGCCAGTCCTGCTGTATGTCACTGCCAACCAGACAGTCAACAACCCGGTCAGCAGTGCTGTCCAGAGCCACCAGGATCCCTTTTCGACTCAGTGTTCCAGTCAAAAACTGGAAACCTCATCATCCTACACACCAGCCAACCAAGAGGATTAACTGTATGACCTCAGAGTATCAGTCCACCTTGTCTGGTGTCCTGTCTCCAGCTATGGCCAATCCCTGATGCTTCAGAGGAAGGCAAAAGAAAACCCAAAATACATCTGGCCAATTGGGCCTTGTATTTTTAAGATAACTCCATCTTGCTTGTGTAGTTGAATAAATATTCCTTACTAAGGCATCTACTTTTCTAATTCACCTCTGGACACCTAAGGGGTAAAATTTCAAAAGGGTTTCTACAAAGCTTCTACTGTGCATGTGCAAAACTGTGCATTCATGTACATGCAGCTACACAGGGCAGATCAAACCTCAGTGCCTGCACTTGAGATAGCATAATGCATGCCCATGGACAGCTGTTACTACTTAAAACCCACAAAACTCCCTTTGAGTCAATGGGTTTTGGGGGCCCTATACAACTTGCAGCAATGTGCTTGAGAAATAAACCCAAATATCTGTGGAACTACACTAATAGGATACACACACCTATGTTCAGAGAGAGATTCAGTAGCTCACCTATCAGTTCTTCTGCATCTGTAGCTTCTATGGTTCTATTATTCTAAGAGGTCTATTTAAGCCAATACTTTTCTATACCTGTGCCTGAAGGATTTTGCAGCAGTGCAGGGAAACTAAGAGATTTGTTCATGGGGACTGTGCCATGACAAACGCCATGAGGGAAAAGTAATGGCTTCAGAATTGGCTTATTTTAAAAAAGCACATAGAGATGAGATAAAATCTGGGATCTTATCCAGAAAAAGATCTTAGCCTGGCCTTCCACTTACATTCTTTCTGTTATTAAAATAGTTTATGAAACCAGGCAGCCAGCTACCTCTCCGTATTCAATCATGTTAGCCTATGCTGTGTTAGTTTCAATTCCCTCTCCAGTGGTAACAGTTGAAAGTCTAATGAGCTAGATCCTCAGTTGGTGAAAATCTGCATTGCTCCATTTAAATCAGTGGAGCTATTTCTATTAACACCAACTGAAGATCTGTCCCTCTAACTCTAGGTGAGCTTCTTTCCAGAGAGCAAGCCAATCAGTATTCTACTTCTGCAGTAAAGAGTAAAATTAAAGGGGACGCTTATACTGTGAAAAGTGATATAACCAGGACGGTAAAATCAAGACAAATCCAAAAGTATTTGCATGTATCTTTCTTTAACAGGATAACTGATGTTTTTAGAAATGAGTCCCCAGAATGTGATAAAGCCCTGGAGATGACCAAATACAAACTTATAGTCAAAATAGAGGATACTGGAGAATATTTGCTTAAAGCAAATTGAAAGTCTCTCCCTATATCAGGCCTTGATCTTGCAAATTTTCATGGTCTGACCTACACACTCACACAGAGATCCTTCAACTCCAGTGGGACTGGGCAGGGTTTAGACTGCAAACTCTTTTCAACCTGCATGTATGTATAACACTTAGCAATGAGGCCCTGACTCTGACTGGGTTCTTCCACCACTACCATAATTAACAATAATTTGCACTGAAAAACTAATAGTTATAGTCATCCAATCAGTCAACAGAAACCTACCAGGTAGCTTAGGTGAACTGTCACAGGGCTTGAAAATCTGAATATCAAATACTTGCAAAGAAACAAATGTGAATGAGCAAGAAACAGGAAGCTATTCTGCAAATAATTTCATATTAAGAATAAATTTAAAAAATCTGAAGAACATAAGAACAGCCATACCTGGTCAGATCAATGGTCTAGCCCTGTCTTCCAACCATGGCTGGTGCCAGATGCTTCAGAGGAAATGAACTGAATAGGACCAGGGCCGGCTCCAGCTTTTTTGCTGCCCCAAGCAGTGAAGCGGAAAAAAAAAGAAAAAGATAAAGCCATGATCGGCAGCACTTTGGCAGTAGCTCACCAAGCCACTTCATTCTTCGTCAGCAATTCGGCAGCGGGTCCTTTGCTCCGAGAGGGACTGAGGGACCTACCTCCGAATTGCTGCTGAAGACCTGGATGTGCCATCCCTTCCCATTGGTCGCCCCAAGCACCTGCCGCCTTCGCTGGTGCCTGTAGCCAGCCCTGAAGAGGACAATTATCAAATGATCCATCCCCTGTTGACCAGTCCCAGCTTCTGGTAGTCAGAGGTTTAGGAACACCCAGATCCTGTGTCCCTGACCATCTTGGCTAATAGCCATTGATGAACCTATCCTCCATGAACTTATCTGATTCTTTTTTGAACCTAGTTATACTTTTAGGCTTCAGAACATCCCCTACAGGCAACAAATTTCATAGGTTGACCGTGTGTTGTGTGAAAAAGTACTTTTTAAAAACTCCTGCCTATTTAATTTCATTGGGTGATCCCTAGTTCTTGTGTTGTGTGAAGGGATAAGAAACACTTCCTGATTCACTCTTTTTGCACCATTCATGATTTTATACACCACTATCATATTCCCCCTTCGATAATCTCTTTCTGAAGCTCAGCCATCCCAGTTGTTTTAATCTCTCCTCATATGGAAACTGTTCCATACCCTTAATCATCTTTGTACCCCTTCTCTGTACTTTTTCCAATTCTAATATATCTTTTTTGAGATGGGGTGACCAGAACTGCACGCACTATTCAAGGTGTGAGCGTACCATGGATTCATATAGTGGCATTATGATATTTTTGGTTTTATTTCCTATCCCTTTCCTAATGGTTCCTAACACTATTAGCTTTTTTGACTGCTGGGGCACATTGAGTGGATGTTTTCAGAGAATTATCCACGATGACTCCAAGATCTCCTTTTTTGAGTGGTAACAACTAATTTAGACCCTCCCCCTCATTTCATATGTATTTGTTGGGATAATATTTTCCAATAAGCATTACTTTGCACTTAACATTGAATTTCATCTGCCATTTTGTTGCCCCATCACCCAGTTTTGTGAGATCCTTTTTGTAATTCTTTACAGAGAGCTTTGGACTGAACTATCTTATGTAATTTAGTTTGATCTGCAAATTTTGACACCTCACTGTTTACCCTTTTTTCCAGATCATTTATGAATATGTTGAACAGCACAGGTCCCAGTACAGATCCTTGGGGGACCCTGATATTTACCTCTCTCCACTGTGTAAACTGACCATTTATTCGTACCCTTTGCTTCCTATCTTTTAACCAGTTACTGGTGCATTGCATATCCCGTAACTGCTTACTTTGCATAAGAGCTTTTGGTGTTGAATCTTGTGTGCCAAGATTACCTCTGCTCCTGTCTTCCCTGCCAGCTCAGGACTCCAGCACCCTGTCTTGCTGAGCCAGACACTCCAGTCTGCTCCAACAAAGACCCAGGGTCTGAATTACTTGCTCCAAAGTTGCAGGTTACATGAAAACAGCTCATAGAAGTGTGCTTGTCTTTAGTACACAGATGCCCAACTCCCAATGGGGTCTAAACCCAAATAAATCTGTTTTACTCTATATAAAGTTTATGCAGGGTAAATTCATAAATTGTTCACCCTCTATAACACTGATAGAGAGATATGCCCAGCTGGTTGCTCCCCCAGGTATTAATACATACTCTGAGTTAATTAATAAGTAAAAAGTGATTTTATTAAATATAGAAAGTAGGATTTAAATGGTTCCAAGTAGTAACAGACAGAACAAAGTAAGTCACCAAGCAAAATAAAATAAAACTCTCACATCTATGTCTAATCAAACTGAATACAGATAATCTCACCCTCAGAGATGTTTCTGTAAGTTTTTTCTCAGACTGGACACCTTTCAGGCCTGGGCACAATTCTTTCCCCTGGTATAGCTCTTGTCCCAGCTTAGGTGATAACTAGGGGATTCTTCATGATGGCTCCTCTCTCTCTCGGCTCTTCTGTTCCACTCCTTTATATATCTATTGCATAAGGCAGGAACCCTTTGTCCCTCTGGGTTTCCACTACCTCTCACTGGAAAAGCACCAGGTTAAAGATGGATTCCAGTTCAGGTAACATGATCACATGTCACTGCAAGACTTCATTACCCACTTGCCAGCACACACATATACAGGAAGACTCACAGGTAAAACACAGCCATCTGCAGACAATGGTCCTGGTTAATGGGAGTCATCAAGATTCCAAACCACCAATAATGGCTCACACTTTGCATAATTACAATAGGCCCTCAGAGTTATAGTTCATATTTCTAGTTCCAGATACAAGAGTGGTACATTTATACAAATAGGATGACCACACTCAGTAGATTATGAGCTTTGTAATGATACCTTACAAGAGACCTTTTTCATGAAGCATATCCCAGTAATATTATATTCACTTATCATATTTTTATGAAATCATATAGACTGCGCAACGTCACACCTTGCCAAAGGCTTTCTGAAAGTCCAAGTACACTATATCCACATGATCACCCTTGTCCACATGCTTGTTGACACCCTCAAGGAATTCTAATAGATTGGAGAAGCATGATTTCCCTTTACACTAGTCATATTGACTCTCCCCCAACATACTGTGTTCATCCACGTGTCTGATCTACTATAGTTTCATCCCATCTGCCTAGTACTGAAGTTAGGCTTACTGGCCTGTAATTGTCAGAATCACCTCTGGAGCCTTTAAAATAAAAGACATTACATTAGCTATCCTTCAGCCATCTGATGCAGAGGCTGATTTAAGTGATAAGTTACACACCACAGTTAAACTCATCATGAGCTACTGGTGAACACAATAAAGGCTAATAAATCATACACACTGTTCATTCGTATTCACCCATAGTAGCTATTGGCCCTGATTTTCCTGAGCAGGACTGCTTTGTGCTTTTCCAATGCCACAGAGAACCTTAAAAGCTGTAGATCTGGCCGCTGAAGGATTTCCTATATGGAGATATCTCCTGCAGTAGTGTACACCTGCCATAGCAGCTCCCATGCTATCCTCTCCGAGCCACTTGTACAGGGGGCATGGCTGGGTGTAAGGGCATGTGGCAAGAGCTCCTGTAAGCTCAGCTTCTGCAATAACTCATCTGGTCTCTTGGCATCTGGTGTAGATTAAAGCAGCTCTGCAACTGATCTAACATATTGGACTGTCCAACACCCAGCAACTCCAGAATAAGGGGGAACAGAAAGGTGGTTTAAACTACCCTTGTACCCATCCCTCCAGACTTGTGTTGAGTGACCATGAGCCAGTCCAGAGAAACTGGTCCACAGAGTTAACCTGAGATGAAACTGTACAGTATAAGCCGTCCCTTAAGTTAGTCCTCAAGCTTCAGCTAAAACTGAGAATTCTTCATCTCAATTTCTTTTTTGCTTTAGGGGACTTCCTATTTTGTCTGGGTCTCAGAGTAAATGAAACCGAATCAAGCCACTTAAATTTGCCCTAGAACAACCATTGTTATGAACTCTGAGAAGCAGGAAATAATTATTATTTTTTTGCAAGCATCTCACGAGACAGCAATGATTATATTAAAATTTTAATCACAAACTCCTTAAGTTAAAACCACAAAGGACTCATTGTACTAGAGGATTTCACAATTTGAAGCGCCTTTATAAATTTGTGTCAGATCGCAATTTGCTCTCTGGGAAATGTAAATCAG
The DNA here is from genome assembly GCF_007399415.2 of Gopherus evgoodei. Classification (NCBI taxonomy): domain Eukaryota; kingdom Metazoa; phylum Chordata; order Testudines; family Testudinidae; genus Gopherus; species Gopherus evgoodei. Next base: position 51,653,480 of record NC_044322.1, read on the forward strand.
TTATTAATGAGCCAAAATGCTAACATCAAAGCTTGTGCATCTACATGCCAGAGAGAGACAAAAGCTCTCACAGTACTATAAAATTGTACATGTACCGGCCTGAACAAGGCATTCGTTTTACTCCCTGTTTCCTCATCAGAGAGGTATCATTCATAGCAGACTCACTGGTATAATCACACCCTCTTCTGTAAGAACACCTCCACCCAGGGCCAGCCCACAACATTTTGGCCCCTGAGGCGGGGAGCTCAAATGATGCCCCCATGCCCTCTCGTTTGGGCCAAAACTTTGAAAGGTCTCAGTTCTGCCTTCTTCCTGTTCTAATCCTCTCATGGTACTGCTCTGCTACCTACCCCAATAAAGGAGAACTAACAACTTAAAATGTCTTGTTCAAAAATTTTAAGTAACATTTAACTTTCAAACGTCTGAACAGCAAATGTAACTTTTCTTGTCTGCATAGTAAACACTGGCATTTTTATCTGTTTGAATAATCAAAGTGGTGCTTTCCATGCCTTCTTGGTTGCAAAGATTTGAACTGCTTCCTGCTGAAGGTCCACAGTCTGGGCCAGCTCATTCTCTATTGAGATGGTTGCAAGGCCGACCAGCCTCTCCTGTGGCATTGTGGAGCGCAGATGTGTTTTCATTAACTTCAGCTTGGAGAAGCTGCATTCTCCACTGGCAACTATTACAGGAAGTGTTAGAAGTATGCACAGAGCAACAAAAGCATTTGGAAAGAGGGTGGTCATCTTATTTGTTCACTTACATTCCAGAACAGCCTTTGGAGTTGATCCTACTGAAATGTATCTTGAAAGGGCTTTCAGTTCATCACCTAAATCACTCACATCAATATCATGCATGTCATCATGTGTCAACAATGTCTCTAGTGCCCTGCATTGCTGGTGCAGGTCTTCTTCAGGTATAGTGAGAAGTTTTGGAATATCATATATCATCCCAAATATACTGTTGTGTTCCTTGAGCTGCATGAAACGTTCAAATGACTATATTGCACAATCTAGCACCTTATTAAAGAATTCAACTTTGAATTGTTGTTTGGGGTCTCTTCTGGGATTATCCCATGCCTCGTAATCAAAATGTCTTCTTCAGTGACTCTTGTATTCTGGAACAGGTGGGCAAATAGCTTCAGCGTGAAGTTCCTCTGCCAACTTCTGTGCACTCTTCAGAATGTTTTGAAATCCCTCATCTGACTGGTAAGACTGTAGGTATGACTTTGCTTTGTCCAATTGTTCCATTGCTCTGGATATATCAAGGTCAACACCTTGGAGTCTCTTGCTTGCAACATTCATTTCAAACAGTATGTCATGCCACAACACTAAACCACACAGAAATTTGAAGTTATGTATGTTTCTGGTGATTCCATTTCCTTCTGCCACTGTTCTCCCATGAATAGTTCCTGTCATAGCATTATCCTCCATAATGGCAACTATGGCATCATCTATCTTCCCAATTTGGTGTTTGATAGGCTTTATCACCTCCACTCAACTTTCCCATCATGTGGCACTCAGTGGTTTCAGTGTCAGAGAGGATGTTCCCAGATGTTGCTTCAAAATTTGTCATTGATGAGTTGATGCAGAGAAAAATACATAGATGCTTTGAATTACATTAAAAAATTCAGCAGCCTCACTAGAAGCTGATGCTGCATCACTGACCAGCAAGTTCAATGAATGAGAACTGCATGGGACAAAAAAAGCTCGAGGGTTAACTCTCGGATCCATGTCTGCACTCCTCTGTTCTTTCCTCTCCTGGTGGCACCACTATCGTAGCCCTGACCTCTCATGTCAGCAATCGCAATTCCCGTATCTTTCAGCTTTTTAAGAAGCACATTTGTCATACCAGCTCCTGTAGTATCATCAATGTCAATAAATTCTAGAAAATGCTCTCTGACAGTCACCATTGCAGGGACTTTTTCACTAGGTTCTGTTGTTGTTACAAAATGCACCATTAAAGTAATTTGTTCCGTATGGCTGATGTTAGGTGTGCAGTCCAGAATAATAGAGTAATATCTTGCAGACTTCAGCTCTGCCACAATCTTCTGTTTGACTTTTGTTGCCAGTAACAGTATGATCTCATTTTAAATTGTTTTTCCAAGGTAGTGGTGTGTGTACATTACTTGGGTGGTGACTCTTCTTAGATGCTCCTGGAGTACAGCATCAAACTCAGCTATCAGCTCCATAATTTTAAGGAAGTTTCCATTGTTTGGCACATACATCTGATCTGAAGTGCCATGCAGTGCTAGGTTTTGGGTAGCAAGCATTCTCACAGTGACAATGAGCCTTTTCAAAACATTTTGCCAGTAAAGATACTCTGATGCAATCTTCTCTTGATGCTGATCATCTATGGTGTCCTTTAACCTTAGTCTAATCTCAAGCTCTTTCCACCTATGGAATGCTCTCTGGTGATTTGCTGCCTTCTCATGGCATGCCAGATTTCTAGACAAATTTTTCCAATCCTGTGTTCCTGTAGAACCCACTGTGGCTGGAACATTAGACTGGAAGAGTTTGCAACAAAAACAGCATGCAGCATTCTGGGTTTTTGAGTACATAAGCCATGGCCTCTCCACTTTGTCACCATTGGGGATTTCATGCCAGTAATGTATTAGATGGAAACTTCTATTTTCATTGTCTTTGTGGAAGATGGAGTTTTTCACTTGCTGTGGCCCATGCAGTACAAGGAAGTCCCTCAGGCTACTGCTCAAGTGGGTCCACAGTCCTGGATCATCTAAACTTAAGGAATTAAACTCAGCAGCAGCTGTTTCTTGTGCCTCCACCACACACTTCTCTGATCTACACTTTTCTTCAGGAATGTGCATAGTTACATCCATTTGAGATGGAGATATGGATGCTGCAGTAGCTGCCAGGTCACCTGCACTTTGACTAACTGGAAGATCAGACATCTTCTCATCACCCACATCCTCACTGGGGCCAGAAGACTCGCAGTGAACATTTGTGTCTATGTATCTCAGGAGATCTCCTTCCTGCTTAGATAGAAAAGCGTTCTTTGCTTTCTTTTTCTGAATGCTGCCCCAGAGGGGTGTTTTCTTCTTTCACTCATGACTGCTGTTCTGTGCCAGCTACAGTGCCTCTCAACACTCAGTTGAAGGGGACAAATAAGCAGGCTGGTAGCAGGGCCTGAGTGAGGGAAGATATCAGCATCTTAAGGGTCTAACTGGCTCCCACTACTTCAGCTGACTTCCTGTTCTCCTCAAGTGGGTTCAAGGAAGCAGCAGGAAACAGGAAGGTCCCTGAGAAGCTGGTGTTAATCAGTCCAGGCTCCTGGGGGTGCTAGAGAGGTACATAAGAGGCTCCTCCTCCTCTCTCCCCCTGCAGCTCCTGCTGTTTTCTGTTATTCCCTCTCACCTTTTCTCCTGCCTGCCTGTTATGTCTCTTGTGCCCTCCCTCCTCCAGCCCAGCGCTCCACCATCCCTGCGCATCTAGAGCAGAGAGAATATATATGCACCAGCAGCAGACACAATTTTCTACACTCTGGGTCCTAGTGGTGCCCCCCACCCCCACCCCAGTCTGGCACCTGAGGTGGCAGCCTCAGTTCGCCTCATGGTAAGGCCAGCCCTGCCTCCACTTGAGCACTTCATAATGTTGTTACAGTTTGGGGAGCAATAATATGCATCTTAATGAAAAAAAGAGAGATTCTGAAAGCCAGAACTATTGCAACTTAATGCTTCATTTCTTTCTAAATATATCTGGAGGTCAGTTTATTTTCCTTGTATAGGCTTTGATTCTTCTTAATCTGGTTGCAAACTGGTGTAACTCCACTGACTTCAGCGTATCACTCCTGATTAACACCAGTGAAAACAACAGCAGCCTCAGGCCCAAAGCTAACAGATACAGGCTGCAATTTCTCAGACAACTAGTGAGACACATAGGCCCCTTACCAAAGAGTCCCCTGTTCTTTGCAAGCAACTCTCATCTCAGACCTGACAAACTCACTACATCAGAGATGTTGCTTCCAGAGTATTTGTCCATCCAGGGTAATATGTAAGGTCTCTGTTAAAAGCTTGAGACTTATCAGGGTGAGATGTGTGTATGGGTGATACTTAAGGAATCATGCCAATTCTATCGAAGTCTATTCCCTTATGGTCTTAAGGGTCAAAGGAGTCACCAGGGAGTACTATTACTCCTTGACAACCTGTACATGCATGACAGATTTGCCACTACTCCCTGACTAGCCAGTTAGATAATACACTGCTCAATTATCTACCATTGCCCCCATCATAGAACAGTCAATGGCAAACCATCAAAGGCAACTGCAAACAATCGAATCACTTGGAGGTAAACAAGAACCATTACAACAGCCAAGGGATTGCCCTGTCTGTGGGTAGTGCCAAAAGACTTTCAGTATAACACAGAGTGGAGAGACACACTCTGCAGCCATTAACTGAGCAGACATCTTGTGAAGCAGGTGTTTTTCATGCATGATTGGATCCTGGTTCCTGTGAAGCCAGCCAGCTCTGCAATGGACTGAACTCTGTGGGGAAAACCTCCTTAATTAGATAGGAAAGGCAACTATTGATAAGATTTTAGGATTCACATTTTAGGATTTTGTTTTGTATTGTAATCATTTGTTTCCATCACATACTCTTGTTTCTAGTGGAATCTCGATTCTTTCTTAAATAAACCTTCTTTTGTTTCATTACAAGTCCTGTGTCATATATAGGTTTAAGGTAAAAACTGGTAAACTGGGGCACACTGCTCCTTTGAGGAGAGGATCTGGGATTTCTGTGAGTAGTCAATGTCAGAGGCTGGATATCACAGGGGTCTTGGGGACACCTTGTGTTAATCTGCAAGGCAAAGACAGGGCAGCCACAGCTCAGAGGAGAGTGCTTGAGTGGCTGAAAGGCTGGTGGTGTTAGGGAGTTAACATCCAGTTACCACAAGAAAGACTTCCTCATACTAGAGGCAGAGGGTAACAAGGTGACTCACAGTCCTGGCACCCCAACATCCATCACAACAAGAAATTGCAATCTCTTTTAAAAAGTTATATATAGAGATGGGGCGGCTCTAGACATTTCGCCGCCCCAAGCACGGCGGCATGCCACGGGGAGCGCTCTGTCGGTCACCGGTCCCGCGGGCTCCGGTGGACCTCCCGCAGTCGTGCCTGCGGAGGGTCTGCTGGTCCCGCAGCTCCACGGAAGCCACGGGACCAGCGGACCCTCCGCAGGTACGTCTGCGGGAGGTCCACCAGAGCCACGGGACAAGCGGACCCTCCGCAGGCATGCCGCCGAAGGTTGCCTGCCTGCCGCCCTCCCGGTGACCGGCAGAGCGCCCCCTGCAGCATGCCGCCCCAAGCACTCGCTTGGCGTGCTCAGGCCTGGAGCCGCCCCTGTATAGAGATAAGATCCTGGAACCAAACTCCCACAATTCTGTAGGAAATTCAGATCCAGACCTGAACTTCATAAATGCTACTTGAACCTACAGTAGGATGAACCAAAAAATTCAGATATTAACATCCTCCATATGTTGGGATCCCAACTGAGTGGCTCAGGCTCATTGCTAGCTTTCTATAATCTCTCATTTTATTGCTTTCCTTTCCCCCTTCTCCTTCCCTCCGAGTGCACTCAACCGTCTATTGCTATTCTTAAGCATTGGAAAAGGTGGTGGTTAATATAGCTTGGATTATGGGGCCTAGTTTACTATGCTGTTAGGAATAAAACATTTAGGTTTAAGATCTCAGCTCCTTACTGAAATTAGTAATAAATGCCTCCAATTCTTTACTATTAAATTTCTATGAAAAATGTGTTTTTCATTACTGTGGAATTGCCCAATTCCCGTACTTGCAGGAAATTTTCAAGTAAGAATGATCTTAACTTCCCAGGTGAAATGGCATCTCTAAGTAACACAAAAATTTTTCAGGTAAGTACCAGTATAGTATTAATTTAAATGCATACAATTTGTGGGACAATAAAGAATGTATAGGGTAAACCTACGTGGTCACTGGCTCCTTAGCCTACTGATCTTTCAACAGAAACTAACTGAAAGATTCTAATGGCATTTCCACTAAGATACGAGGCAGAAAGGTGAACTGATGTACTCGAAGCATCCCACTGGCAGTATGTTTGTCACACTGCATTCACTATGGTACCACATTTAAGTGTATTTCTAGTTTTTCCTGCTTCTTTTTAGTTATTGACTCAGAATATTTTTTGTAACCATGACCAAGACACTGCAAATGCAACTTTAGGTTGAATTAACAGAGGCACAGCATGCAAGTTATAGTGACACTCTATTTGGCACTGGTTAGGCTTCGGGTGGAGTATTGTGTGCAATGTTGGTCACCAGTGTGTAGAAAGGATGCAGCAAAATTGGAAAGGATCCAGAGGTGAGTAACAAAGATGATCAAAGGGATGCAATGCAAGCCATATGAGCAAAGGCTGAAGGAACTGGGTATGCTTAGTTTGGAAAAGAGGAGATTAAGGGAGGACATGATAGCAGTCTTCAAATACTTGACAGGCTGCCGTAAAAAAGATAGAGAAAAATTCTTTTTTGCCATAGAGGGCAGACAAGAAGCAATAGGTTCAAATTACAGCATAGCAGATCTAGATTAAATCTCAGGAAAAACTTCCTAACTGTAAGACCATTAGGACAATGGAATAGACTGCCCAGGGAGGTCTTAGAGTCTCCTTCACTGGAGGTTTCACAAGGAGGTTGGATAATTAACTGTCTTGGATGGTTTAGACAGAACAAATCCTGCATCTTGGCAGGGGATTAGACGAGATAACCCTTGTGGTCCCTTCTAGCCCTTTGATTCAATGATTCAAAGATGAGAGGCACTCTTGTGAACCATGGGGAAATCATATTTCTTTATGACATAATAATATATAGCTGTAATATGTCATAAATACAAGCAGTGTTGTCCGGGGAATAGGCACATGGTCACCGTTAGCCAAGTGGCCCTTGAGTGAGTTACTTCACTTTTTACTGTAATTTCCCCATCTGTCACATGGGATAATGATGCTCATCCACCTGTTTCAGAGGGATGTTGTGAGGATGAATTAGTTAATGTCAGTACAGTGCTTAGAGCAGGTAAGCGGCTAAAAACACTTGTTTTGTCTTATTACAAATAAAGGACTGAGATAAGCCTGGACTGAAGAACAAGTTTCATAAGGGTACCCACAAGTGCAGTCAAAATGCCCCCTTCAGCAGTGTAATCTGATCTCCCCAGTGTTTTGAAATGAGTGCTCTGTGCCAATACAATAGGGGCGGGGGGGCAAAGACTACTTACTCTTGCACTGTGTATCATCTCAGCAAGTTTCAAGCTCCCTGCCCTAACATGAAAGATTAAAAATGGGTGTTCTAGAAGAATAAATAAATACTCCTTGGCTGTGGTATAGATGTCTCTCTCTCTCTTTCTCTCTCTCTAATAGATAGACCTCCACAATTTTTCCTCTCTTGAGCCATTGGATTATCCCAGTGTCAAAGACTGTGAGCAGTGGCACTAACAGCTGTGGATAGTATCTGGCATGCAGCTGTTTTAGCATGTATTAGCTAGTCAGTCAGCCAGCAGCCAAAAATTCTTTTGGGGATCACCCAGAGCTCTTTCAGAAAAAGAAAGAGGGAGTAATTCACCCAACTGTAAATTTGCCATTTTAGAGTCTGCATCCCGATTTAACCTCACCTTCCAGTTTGTCAGAGAGCCACATGTAGAACCATGGACATGTTCCAGATGTATTAATTGTTTTTTTTAAGAGACATGCTCAGCCCCAGATGAAGTAAATAGCAAGATCTTTCTGTGTGTAACAATGCCAGGGGAAGAGCTGTAATAGTATCATTTTCCTTCCAGGATGTTCAAGTCAGGTAGAGTACAGCAATTTTGCTGAAGTTGTTGATCTGTACTTTAAAAGGTCATTTCAAACCCTTGTAGGCCTTTTGTTCTGGAAATATAGTCTCACTGATACAGAATCAGATTAATCTTGCCTGAATCCTCTTGCTTCATTCAGGACCTACAAGAAAAATCTAGTAGTTCTCTATAGGTTCTGCATCAGTCAGAACGGCCACAAGTACACACTGTAGATTTTTGAGGCAGCTATTGATAACAAAGAGACCTGAGTGGCTAGTGGAAAACATTCTCTGCAAACATTCACCCAAATTAAAATGTGAATTTCAGTTCAACCCTTTTGTGTATTGTGGTGGGTCACCAGCTCTAGAGGGATGGCATGGCATGCCTGCAAAGCCTCCCCAGCCTCAGGTCCCGCCTGAGTCTCTCAGTAACCTTCCACAGTCTAAAGGTGTTTCCAAACAAGAGTCCCCTTCTGAGGTGAGGTCTATTTTACTGAGTCTTTACATCGAGCTTCCAGGTGTCTTCCAGGCTCAAACCCGTCCCTCTTGGCTAAGAGATTCCATAGCCCTCCTTCTGGGGCTTGTGCTGTGCTTCTCCCTGGTCCCTTTAAATGATCCTCCCCGAGTTCCACCCAGGCTGCACACAAAGTTTTTCAAGAAACAGAACTCAAAACAAAACCTGCATAACAGTCCTTCCTCCAGGCATCTTTACTGAGGTGCAGTCTTTGGCCAGTCTTCTGCCTTCCTGTATGGCTTGGAGACCAGGTCACGTCACTAGACAACTGGTAAGCGAACAGCCTTCCCCTGCTGGAGTCAACCCCTGGTGTCTCAGGAGCTTCTGCACGAGCCTTCCTGCTCCCTGCAGCTCCTCCTCATTATGAGGGAAGAGACAGTATATGTATTCCCCTCTTTTCCCCAGACCTTGTCCTGGTTGGCTGAGAGAGAAAGAAGCCTTTCCCCCAACCTACACCACAAGGTCCTGGTCCTAAGTCTTTATAGAGACAGTAACCTGGTTTTTCTCCAGACTCTATTACCCTGGGACTACTTACTGTCTCCCAGCATCTGCTCCAGGAATAGGATTTGGCCCCAATCCCTACTACCTCTTAAAGGGGACGAGCCACACTGTTCCATGTACACTTTCAGGGAATACTTAAGGGGGCAAGCTTTCCTAGTCTGAATATTTCACACTCTATGAATACTGAATGCCTGGCATGACTAAACCAATTCAGGACAAATTCAGATAGTAATTACAGTTCCCATTTATTCAAAATTTGCAAGTAATTCCACATAATGAATCAATTGAGGAATTTCACCGTATATGCACAGACAATTTGCAAACATAAAAACAGGCAAAGTTTTGTGAATATGTTATGCACTCAACCATTTGCTCAGCATTAAGGACCCTGATTATGGATTCAGTCATGAAGCCTTTACTCACCTTGAGTAGAATCTAGTCATTTGAGTAGTTCCATTCAATTCAGTGGCACGAACTGCATGAGGAACAAGGCAAGTACAGACTGCCAAGTCAGATCCTATATGCTGTTACTGTTCCATGATGATTTGGTTTAGTTTTTGTTCTCTGTGATATTCAAAGGAGACATATATGAATACATTCAAATATGTGCTTGTGCTGTGCATGTGAAAATAACAGTGGTGTATTCAAAGTGGTTGCATTTAAACAAGCTTTTGATCTAAAACAGACAGCAAATAGTTCACAACAAGACAACTTCCATGCACACAGCAATATGCAGGTGGGGAAAATGGCATGTTCACCTATTTTAGCATGTAATTACAATATTTAACTTTTCCCTTCAGTGATTATTTACCTAATTGCACATCCAAATTTAGTTTGTGCATTTGAAAGCATAATTGCGATATTAACAGCTCTCCGTAATGTTTCATTCGCCGTCTCCTGCAAACCAAAATTACTGTAGGATAGATTTGATTTTGGAAAGATTTTCATCATAGAGCATGTACTGAAAATAATTAGTGAGTCAAGAAAGGAGGCATTTTTTATCTTGCTAATTGGCTGAATATGCTGGCATGTGGTCAGTTTTTAAGCCCCTATGGTCACATGTTGGCCTCATTTACACTGGTAAAACCCCAATAATTGACTCATCAGTTCGATCACACAGATCTCAAAGAATTTGGCTCTTTCATTACACGTTATTGAGTTTTGTTGAATTAATAGTGTGTTGGTCTGGAAGGGGTTAAAGTGTTTTAGAATCCTTGTTTTATTACTGCAACATTAAACGATTACATGTAGCTTGGGGTTTGTGTGAAGTTATGCTGGCCTACTTTCCACCACCGTCAAAGCCTTTTAATAACAACTTAAGGCCTGATGCAAAACTATTGAAGTCCATGGGAGCCTTTCCATTGTCTTGCTGCCTTTCCCCTGAGGCTGTACAAGCTTTTTAAAGGGAAAATTCCATGCTTGATAGTTTTTTTTATAGATGGTGTTAATTGCCCTTATTGGAAAATGAGTCTGTTATAGGTGGTAACTCTTGAGTTGCCGAAGTCTGATCTTGTCTTTTTTTCAAAGCAAAAGATGGCACAAGAGGGAGAAAGAAAAAAATAGCACAAAATAAAAGGATGAAGCTTACGTCTCTCTGTTTCTCTCACATGCAGTTTAGTTGCTGGAAAGTTACAAGAACCACACAGGCTACATGTCCTAAGTGTTTGCCTGGTCATGGATCAACTAACTTTTACAAGAGTGAGGTTAAATTAAAACATGGCTGTTTAACCTACCTCTGTGGTCTTAGCAATGTTGAATGGATGGATTCACCCTCGTCAGCTAAGAAGAGCTCTTAGTAGCAGGAGGGCAAAAAGGGGGAGGATATGAAATAGGAAGAAGAAAGAAAAAGAAGGAGGAAGTTAACACACTATCACTTAGGTATGAAAACAACAGTGGATATGGTATAAATGCAGATGAAATGATAAAATAGAGGCTTATGAAGTCCTTAGCTGTCAGAATTCCAGGTCAGATCAATGAGTTATTCAGGATGATGGTTAGCATGTATATTTAAAGAGAGTACAAGGTGGCAAGGATGAAAGGGCAACATTTTATTACAGGCTTTTTAAAGATATTGATGAATGTTTTCTAGAACTGGTTAAAAATGTTTCACTGGAAAAAAAAACAACCTGTCAAAGAAAAATGCTTTTTCAAGTCAACAGAAATTTTCATAAGAAAGTTTCCATTTTCATCAAAATGTTTCGGGTTTTCACTTTTAAAAAAGCTGGGTGGGTTTTTTTTGTTTATTTTGTTTTTTGGACAACCAAAAACTGGAAAATGTTTGCCTTTTCAACAAAAGCCAAAAAATATTCAGTGAATTTTTTTTTAATTTTCATGGGAAATAAAATACATTTCCCAACCAGCTGTAATATTTGTAATCTTTACTCCATCTCACTGAAGCTGTTCATATGAGTAATTCAGAAGAACCATTCTGAAAGGCAGAAAACTCTGATGTTACATTACATTAACTGTGAGAATCACTGTAGTTAATCTTAGAGCTAGTCAAAAGCCAGGTTGGGGAAATCAGAAAAATTTTAGTGAAATGTTTTCCTTGGGGAATATTTTTCAGTGAAATCTCATGATTTTTTTTCTGGCTAACTTTAGCTTTTTAAAAACTAAAAAATAGTTGAATTTCATTTTGTTTTCTAAGCTTACAGTGATGATGCTACTTGGCTAACAAGTGCCTGGGAAGCTACTGCTAAATATTGCACTTCTATCTTAAATGAGCACTTGGTTACATCACAGTGAGCAGCTGCAGGCTGTCCATTCCAAAAGTTGCAGTACTGCTCTCCTTGCTGAATGTTGTTCACTCTTCCCCATTCTTCCCCTCCTCCCCCCACAGGACAGAAGTGAGACGGTTGTTAAACTTAAAGCAATTAGAATCCATTAGTTAAACTAATTATTTTAATGCCGATGAACAAGGATGGATTGAAAATCTATTTCCCCCATCTCTGTACAATGAGGGGAAGGATATTTACACCTGGCTTGGCTAAGCACTCTGAGATCTAGTAATGAAAAGTGCTGTGTATTAGGTAAGTGTTTGCGGTTTTTTATTTGCAGTTTTGTGATGGGGACACCTGTCCACTGGAAATTGGAAACTCATTTCAGGTAGGCCACAGAACAGTTTTTAGCTGGTAAACACCTTTGTCACCATATATAATGACTTGACCTATAATGGAGTGGTGGGATGGAGATGAAAGTCTCTGTACCATGTGACCAATGACTCTGAGCTCCAATGTTGAGAAAGCAGTCCCCAAATTTGATTTTTCTGAATCGCTAGTGGACTAAAATAGAAAACATTATTTGCCCATCACTAGTTCTGAATATCTAAGGAAATTTGCAGATCTTAGTTTGCTAATACTTTTCCTTCAGCTTCATTAGTGATGAAATTTTGCCACTATTTGACAGCTGTTCATCGCAGTTTTCATGAAATAAGATGATCATCTTAGTCCAATTTCTTGCAAACAACTGTCCCCCTCAACGTTGGCATGTGTTCTGGTAGGCTCAACAGAGAGGCTAAGCTTAAATGAAATTGAATTACTCTTTTGCCCGGATTGAAAACTATTTCTAAAAGCAAAAGAAATATGACTGTTAATGAGGTAAAGGACATGGAACGACAGAATCAGAACCTTTCCTTGAGTCATGTTAGATCTTAACACAGAGATAGTAGCAAGAACGAGCATGATGAGCTGAGAAATGGAAATAAGTGTGCCATACTGAAGTTAATGTTTCCATACTTGCACACCTACATTTTGTGCTAGTCTAGCAAAGCTTTTCTTAATATCCATCTGGATTATTTACTTTCCATCAACTTTCATTTTATGATTTTCTCTCTATTTTTCTGTAATTTACAATACCCACCTTGTAAAGGGTGCAATTGGTGGAACTTCCTATTGGGGACCATGCTTACCTTGTGGAATACTACTAAAAGCACAGATTATGGCTATCTGTAATGCTTTCTGTCAGACTGAGTGTCTCCCACAGAAGTATCCTTCTAAACCAGCTTGTGTGCTTTCTCTTCAATACCTCTTTCCTGCAACCCTTGCCTTTTCTCTATTCCATTCAGTTCTGTAGGCTTCAGAGGATGGATTCCCCAAAGTACGCTCCTAAGATCAAATGTATTTCTCATGCAACTCTTTGGACCTCAGTGGGGCTGCACAGGTGTAGCAAAAGAAGAATTTAGACTGTTAACATTATCTGGGAATTTATCAGGTTTAAATTTCGTTCCAGTAGCCTCCCTTGGTTTTCTCCTCACCCTCTTCCCTACCAAAGAGAAGCATTTCCACAGCAGCTTCAAACCACTGCTATTTAAAATAATAATAATAAAAAGCTTGTCAGAAAAATGATTCCTTTGTTCCCCTTCATTGTGGAATGTACCCCCTCAGAATTGCCATAGTCTGACAATACTTAACCTTCAATATTCAGTTCTACAAGAGGAACACGGTTGAAGTCCAAAATCTCCCATAACCCAGCAGGGCTTGAAATGGGTGCTATTGAAAGAGGAGATTTTCTACTTGCCAACGTTTGATTTTACCTCAGGAAGTTCCCAAGATGTGCTTAAAAAAATCCTACCGGTCAGAAAGATTACCAGTTCCAGGAGTAGCCATTTTCCATTTTAAGTACAGGGAAAACCTCTTAAACCAGCAGAATCTTTCAGAATGGACAAAACTTTTAACTGTAACCACACTATCAAACTTAAAAATCATGTCACTGTTATATATATGGAAATTACTACTCCCTCCAAAGCCTGAACAGTTGGGTTTATGGTAAATACAGCATCTGGCTTCACAACTACCATTTTCTTTACAACTCTCTAAAATATTTCTCCAATAGGCTCTCAGTAAAATATAGATTGTCAGCCTAGAACACATGGTGTAGTACAAAGTTTTGACAGGCACTCTTTTAGGGGCTTTGCACAGCTTGCTCATGACTTTTTGCAATACAGATAATTGAAGAGACAAACTTCCCAGAAAAGCAAATTACCTCTGTGTTTAAAATAAGTTAGGGCTTATTGTTAAATTTTGCTTTACTGCTAAAGCAAATGTTAAATGGTTTAAATGGTTATAATGGATGGTCAATTCAGCTGAGGTTAATTCAGCATAAAGCCAGTAATATCTAGGAAGCAGGTTACAAAGAGCAAGAATGCACTGAAGCATGCCACCAGCTGCTATTATCACTATTTTTAAATTCTGTAGATCTAACACAGGCCTGAGCCTTAGGTTCTGACTGCTTACCTACAATCACTAATCACTCTACATAGCCTGAACAGTCAGGAAGCATGCATGACCTGGACATACAGGAAGAAGAAAGATACATTTTGAACCATCAAACAACAGTGGCTTTACACAATGGAGCACAACCACCCAGGAACATCTTAGCGGTAATTTGTCACTCTACATAGGTAATATAATCTATTTGCTGTAGAAACACCCACTGCTATTGATGCAAACAGGCCAATATTTTCAAACTGGCTACCTGAGGTTAAGCACTTAAATCCAATTTTTGGGCACCAAAGTTTGACTTTTCCAGCCATATCTTCATGTGTAGATTTTTGAAAACAACATTTCAAGCTCTCTCATCAAATATTTAAAATTGAAGAGGGAGAAACAGGCATGCACACACACACACACACACACACACACACACACACACACACACACACACACACACACACACACACACACACACACACACACACACACACACTTTGAAGATACACAAATCCCATAGGTCCTTCCCTTCTCTATCTTCTTTCTACTCTGTATACACCCTTCCCTTCACCTCAAGGTCCCCATCCTTCCTTTTCCTACTCCTTGGCTCCTATTAACTCTTCTCCTGCCTTCAACCCTCATGCCACTCTTACCAGAGGTGGGATTTTATATATAAAGTGGAACTAGCATGATATTTGCTAAGCTTTTCCTTGTTTGTGTTAGTCCCTTTCCCCACCATTTCTTTTCTCTTTTTAGACTGCTCTGAAAAGCTTCTGGTCATATATGGGCCACACAGGGCCCTAATCTTGACCATGGCCTATGGGCACTACTACCATGAATAATGATAGTAAAAGCCCAACTACAAACATCTCCATGAATGCCCTCACTTTATCCTCTTTACATATAGTGGTGAGCTATTTTCAGCCTCCCCTTAGGTTTGTCTGGTTAACACACATCCTAGAGTGAGATTGCTGTGATATTAGAAGTAAAAACAACTCAGGTCAGAAACACACACAAAAATCCCCTCCTCGCCCCCTAAAACATATTCATCATAGTTCTACTTGAGTTAAGCAAACAAGCAACTCATGAATCTTATCAGATGCTCTAAATAATGTCCTATATCTTCGAAAACAATGATTTTCCCATCCCCCAGCAGAACAAAATACAGTATGTGTTCATAAAGCTGGTAAGCATAAAGGAGGAAGTAAGAATTACAGCCCCAGACCTCCATAAAGCACCAGCGTATTTGGCGACTGTTGAAAATAGGAACAAACTTTAATGACGATTGATGTTAGCCGAAATCAGATTATAATCCCCAGGACGGGGCAAATAACACATCCCCCTCTCATAAGGCTGCTGCAAGGCTTACTTCACTGGGTTTGTCAAGCACTTGGAGAATCTCAGATTAAGGGCCTAAAGATGGAAGGGATTATATTAGTACAAAGCATTATTATAGCATTAAAACAGATATCTTAATGTCACCTGCTTTGGTACTCTCCAAAATTCAAGAATTCATCTACTAGGGATCTCTGAACGATTTGTTCTTACACATGGATTTGTGTCTGGGTGATCCCATTCTTCACCTAATTTATTAAGGTAGGATTGTCTTGTGGCTAAAGGCAAGGACAAGGAATCAGGAGACATGGGCTCTAATTCTGCCTTTGCCATAGATTTCCTGTATAGTCATGGGCAAGTCACTTAAGTGTTCTGTGCCATGCAGCAAAGTTCTGCACTGACATGAAGAAGATCCAAATTCAATATCTGTCTCTAGTCTTCTGCATTCTGAGTCTGGCAAGGGCTGGAAGTCACCTGGCACTGACAGTCTCTAAAGGGGGCTCTGTCCAATCTCCGCCAGCAGGAAGGATGATGGGCTTCCAGGAAAGAGGGAGTGTAAAGCAGGAGAAACCTGGGGAGCAAGCCAGAGGGATGTGGCTAGAACATGGAGAGCTCTCCAACCCAAAGGAAAAACAATATGTTCTGCAATCATTCTGGTTAATAATAATACATAGCACTTCTCCCCATTTTACAGATAGGGACTCCCAGACAATAAAATGGACCAATCAAAAGTGAAGATGGAAAAATGAGGCAGAACAGACAAATTGAAAGGCAGAACATTTCAAAGAAGTCCTCAACAGACCCAGACCCACTTCAGAACCTGACTTCAATTAAACATGTGAACCTGATCAACTTGACATTAACATTGGGCCAGCAGAGATAACAGAAGTACAGGCCACAGTTAAGAAGCTGCAAAATAACAAATTGGCAGGAGATGATCAAATCACAGCAGAAATGCTAAAAGCACCTGACACTAATCACCGTTATGAAACTGACAGAACTGTTTTATGAAGTTTGCAAAAAAGAGAACCCTCCTGGCCAGTAGAAGTGGAATTGTTGTCAGAATGCCCAGAAAGGATGATCTTGCCAACTATAACAACGGGAGAGGAGTTACATTACTCTCTAGTGTAGGGAAAACCTTCTGCAAGTGTCATACTATATAGTATGAAAAACAGCAGTGGATGCAAAGCTTAGAGAAGAATTAGCTGGATTTAGGTCCAAGAGATCTTCTGTAGACTAGATATCAACATTAAGGATCATACCTGTCAACCCCTGGACTGTGAAAAGAAGGACAATGAGAGACAACACGCCTTGAATTATGGTGCCCCTTCTTCAGCCCTGGGAGACAGCATAGCCACCTGCAGGATGTCCTGGATTTCGGCTACAAGAGGAAGCCAAGCACTTTCTCCTAACACAAAAAACCCCAGCCACCTGCAATCAGCTCCTCCAATGCCAGCCATTGCACCTCACTGTATAGATTGGGCAAGCTCAGCTCCCTGGTGGCCACCTTTACATGGTGGCTGACCTCTCCCCACTTGTTTGTAGGTTTGCCAACCCTTCAGGATTGTCCTGGAGTCTCCAGGAATTAAAGATTAATCTTTAATTAAAGATTATGTCATGTGATTAAACCTATAGGAATACATGCAACCAAAATTGGCAACCCTACTTGCTTGCAGTGCAGCAATGACTGGTTGCAAGCAGGAGACATAATGACATCATGCCCCAAGATGTGCAGCTTGCAACCAAGAAACTTGCAAAGCAGCCAATAGGGACATTGCAGAGGCAATGCAGGACCTTGGGCATCCTTAAAAATCAGGGCCAGATGTGGCTGGCCTGCACAATGCAGGACACTTGGGTGGTATGCTAAGGACCATCACAGAAGAATGTATAGAATGGCGAGCTCCCCTCATAATCAATTTGATTATTTTCAAAAGGCATCTGACAGCCTGCATGGACATACATTTTGGAATATTTTTCAGTCCCATGGAATCCCATCTTAAGGCGCCAATATCGTCAAGGCCATTTAGTACAGAGAGGCAAAGAGCTCCATAAAGGTGAACAACAGAGTGATTCAGCATCAGCACTGGCATGAAACAGGGGCTGCATTTTATCTCCACTCTCATTTGACATTGCCATTGACTGTCTAAAGAAGAGTATTAGCAACACAAGCACTGGTATAGCATGGGTATATGGCAAATGCCTAGAAGATCCAGACTTTGCTGATGATATTGTGCTAATGATCAATATCTCCGAAAAGCTATGAACAAAGGCAGATAACAAGGGGAAAACAGCAGGCTAAGCATGGCTCAGAATTACTTATACTACACAAAACCTCCTTGAAACCCAGATGTCAAGCAGTAATATCATATTACAAAACAAAAATATCAGGAAAGGAGAACAGTTCACCTACCTGGGCACCACCATATTGGCCAACAGACCTCTCAAGGAGGAAGTGACATCAAAGATAGGAAAGGCTTCTACAGCATTTAATAAACCTAATAACATATGGAAATCAAAGATATTGAGAATTTTCAGTTCAAATATAATCTCATTAGACAGAAAACTAATTGCTTTCCAAGAGAAGTGCCTATGAAAGATTCTGGGCATTGGTTGGAAAGTCTTCATCGTAGTCTATGTTCAAACAAAGGAAGAAACAGGTCTCCCCCAGACAAGAGGGAATGTCACAGCTCTTTATCTGTCTCCTATGTAAATTAAATATGGCTGAATCAAAGCAATGGAAACCCCATTTACATACAGGGGGATGGGAAGCCCACAGGAAGAGAAAAACAGCATGAGGTCATCCTACCTCTTGGAACAAGGTCATTGAACTTTGGAAGATATAAGCAAGGACAGAAGCCATCTTTGGCACCCATCACTAGATAGACATAAGGAAACAGAGCTCTTGCAAGCTGAGATACATAAGTTCATCAACCAAGGGATAGGGGGTTTTATATGTCTGGAAACTTAATATAGGTGAGAAATCTGCTTAGGCAAAGATCTTTCACCTAGAAAGACAAAGGAAACCAGCTCCTTGTGCTGCTGTGAAAGGTCCTGACTGAGAGAAAGTCAGCCACAGCTGGAAAGAACAAAGATTAGTAAGAAATCCACCTTGAACAAGGACTGTTGCTTAAGTTAAGTCTTAGCCACAAGAGTGTATTTTGTTTCATTTTTCTTATAACTCATTTTATTTTCATTCCTTATACTTGAACTGACAATCCTATGTATATTTTGTTAATACATTTGTTTTATTTTTACTATAAACTGACCCAGTGCTGAGTTTGAAGGAAAGGGTGTATTTATCCCAGTTAATAAGCTGTACTGTGCTTTTGACTCTTTAAAGGAGCAACTAATTTTATTATGTCTCTGAGCTGTCCAGGTGAGGTCTGGACAGATTGGAAAACACAGTTTGGGGGAAATTTGAGACTAAGAGTGTGTTGGGAGTCACCTTACTGGTTGTAACCAAGACTGGTGGAAGCCAAAGTGGGGCTGTGAGGCTGTAGACAGGCTGCTGGGGTCAGAGCTGGTGAATCAGGGTTATCTAGCCCACAGACTCTCAGATGTGACCAGAATGCTTGTAGGCTAGCTGTGAGCATCCCCAGCTGGGGGCTACAGCAGCATAGCACTTGTAAGCAAAGCTGTCCCTAGGGGGGTGCAGAGCCCAGGACAAATCAGCCTTCTTCAGTGGCACACAGGGCAGCACCTGAGCCCCCAGGTGCATGGGGCAGCAGCCGAGCCCCCGGGCGCATGGGGTGGCAGCTAAGCCCTTGGGCATATGGGGTGGCAGATGTGAGCCCAAGGCAGCAGCACCTCCACATCTCTAGTTCCTACGCCTATGTCTTCCGGGACTGACCACATCGGCCAATCGCACTAGTCCACAGGACCCCTCAAAGCGCAGGGTCCAGAGCAGTCGTCCCGATTCGTCCCACCCAAGGGACAGCTCTGACCGTAAAGCACCCCTCTTATTGGTCTAAATTGCACCTTAGAACATTACAAGCTCGTTTCTAGAAGAATCAGAATGAAGCTTTGGACATATTTGGGGCATGTACTCCAGACACCAACACACAGACTCCCACGTGAAATGATCGAGTGGATACCAACTGGTGTGAGAAAACAAGGGCACCCAAAAGAAACCTTAAGAATACCACTAAAGGCTCGTCTACATGGAACTCACATCAGCGTAGCTACAGCACTGCAGGATGTGAAAATTCCACACCTCTGAGCAATGTTGTTAAGCCAATCTAACCACTGGTGTAGACAGCGCTAGGTTGACAGAAGAATTCTTCCATCGACCTAGCTACCACCTCTCAGGAGGGTGGATTATCTACAGTGATGGGATAACCTCGCCTTTCGTGATAGGTAACATCTGTACTTGAAATGCTACAGTGGCACAGCTGCAGCATTTCAAGTGTTGACAGATCCTTAGCAGGGTTGGCAGAATAGTCCACTTCCACACCACTGAGCAGATGGAAGCAGCACCTAGTAACAGAAAGGTATAGAAGAGACCAGCAGCCACCTTATGTTTCAACACTGCTGCAGAAAGGATGTAATAATAATAATAACCCCAGACAGAGAACCCAAGGCAACAGATTGAGTAAGCGTGAAAGCCCGTGCTAGTACTCATGAGTTCCTATCTCCCAGTCCCATGTGCAGACTACACCTCTCCATATAAATGTACCATAACACTAAAATAAAAAGTGGTGTTTTTAACAACACGCAGTATCTGAGATATTCCGCATTCCCCTTCCTCAGCTTGCAGATCAGAGAGAATTCATCTGATTGATCCCCAAGATAATGCAATGATGAGTTATGCCAAGTGCCTTTGGAGCATGGTTCTAAAGGCAGCACTTGGAAGCCTCCTAGATTTTCCTTTGTCATCTAGTTAATTGTAGTTCAGTAGATCACAGGTCTAGAAACAGTGTGGGGACGTCTGTGTACTGCCACTTCTCTTTAGTAACTGACTGTTATGAGGAGTCCTGAAGACTTTGCAGGGTTATTATAACATGGACCTAAGTGCAATCTAAATGCAAAAGCACACTGTAGAGAGAGATGAATCCCATCAAAACTGAACCTTGTTTTGGACGGAGGCTATAATAATATACCTTCTGAACAATTTTGCAAAGATTCCCCAAAGATTGCCTCCAGTATGTGCAAAAATAAGATATTCCTCCCAAGTGTTTGGCTATCAAGACAATCAGGATTTGAAGTAGAAATGGTTGAAAATTCTCTCTCAGAACTGTTTTTTGATGGAAAATTGGGGCAGTTCGTAAACAAAAAAATTTTCCACGTGAAGTATCAGCTCATCAAGGAAAATGTTGCATTTTTGTTGAAAAACCCCAAACTCCCAAACTGAAAAGTTCTTTTCATCAAAAAGTCAAAAAAATCCATGGAAATTTCAACAAACTTTTTTTCTCCAGCAAGACTTTTGCCTTGGGGGAAGAGAAAAATGTGACCAGCTCTATTTTTAAGTAAAAGGAAGAACAGCAAAGCACAAGTCCCCCTTCTCTATTCAGAAAAAGCACCCTCTCTTTTCCCTTTTCCTGGTCAGCCCTGCTCCCAAGAGCTCCCCCTTTTCCTTCTCCTCAATGGCTGGTGAAGCAGGGGCTCATAAGACAGGAAAATCTGATGTGGTAGCAGTGTGGGGAGCTGGTAGCTGGCTGGGGTGTCCTTGAGGTTCTCAGCATTCCCATCAGTAAGTAAAGCAGCAGCACATGAAGAGGGATATCCCAGGTGGGAGTCCCCTGTCCACTCTTCACTCATCATCTGCAGGAAGTTCTGTGCCCCAATGAGCTCTGTAAAGAACCCCCAACCCTCCATTTTTATGGGTTTCTATCAGTACAGACTCTCCCTCCTAATCAAGTCAAAATGAGCGTATGTAGAGCAATGGAGGTGAGGATCAGAACACCCTTGTGTGTGGCTGGCCAGGAGCCTTTCTGGGGATGTGCCCTCCTTCTAAATATGTTTATTCTCTCATCCTCATTTTCCTCACCCCTTCTGGTTTCCTATCCCCCGTGATGTGATTCTCTACCACCACGTAATGAGAAGATCCTTGACAACAGCCACTACCACTGCAGAGCTCCTCTCCTGTTATGATCTACTTTAACTATAAAAAACAACAAGTTCTTCAGCCTGTAGGAGTCACTGAAAACGGACAACTGACCAAATTATCATCGTGTCCTTCTCTAGTTTTGTTTAATGAATTAAGTGCATGTGTAATACATTATCCAGCAAAGTCAAACAATGGATCGAAAGCCCTCTTGGCTTCCCCAGCCTCCTAAACTTTTGGATAATCTAATTCTGTTCGCATTTTTTCCTGGTATGTTTGGTATTAAAGATAAAACAATTCCCCCACTCCCTGAATGCATTTTTGGAACAGATGTTTCAATATCCTGAGGAAACCCAAAGTATAAGCCCCAAATATGTGTATATTATAAGGTGCTCAAAACAGATTTAAGTTAGAACCAAAATGTTTTCAATCAACTAACAGCTGATTTATAGTGCTGGAATGGAAAGTAGCATGAAATTTGTCTCATGGCACCAACAATCATTTATTAATCTCAAGTAGCAGCACAGCTTTATTAGAAGTTCCTCGGGACAGTCTGGGCCTACTCTGCTTTGGGCCAATAGGTTAGGACCTTTACCCGCTGGTGTAAACTGGCTCTGAGTTCACTTTCACTTGTCAGCTTTGCTCACTCACTTTCAGAGACCAACCACTGCCACCGCACACATTCCCTTAAGCGGCTCTAAATTGGTTTTTGTTCCTAGTCTCAGTCACACAGGCTGTGAATTTCAAGCACTTGGAGTTCAGCGATTGAAGGGTTCCCGGCTTCACAATAAATTACCCCTTAGAAACTCAGAGAGAGGACAGTCCTAAGCACTGAGTTAGATCAGGACTCTGCAAACACTTAAGCGCTTCAGCATCTTTACACTCCTGCATTACATAAGCCAAGTTAGAAATTGTTAGAGATTTCTGACATCTGTAAAAATATTGGAAATGTTGTACTAATGTCTTACTTTACAGACCTAGTAAGTAAAATAAAAACTTCTATGGCTATGAAATATATTAATTTGAAATATTCACTGGAAACATGACAAAATAACATCAGTTTCCAACAAGGTACTTAGAAATGCCAACCTAAGAATCACCATATGCAGAAAATGCTAGTCTAATTGAAAGATAAAGGTAGCACACAATACATATCAGGGGGACTCTGCCCTTTACTGCTAGGGGAAATATGATCTAAGCCACGGGTAGGCAACCTATGGCACACGTGCCGAAGGCGGCACACGAGCTGATTTTCAGTGGCACTCGCACTGCCTGGGTCCTGGCCACCAGTCCGGGAGGGCTCTGCATTTTCATTTAATTTTAAATGAAGCTTCTTAAACATTTTAAAAATCTTATTTATTTTACATACAATAACTGATCTAAGCACTTTAATCTGGGAACTACATAGTTCAGAGCAATTGACCATAGGATATAAACCAGGGGTTCTCAAATTGGTGGTTGGGATCTGTCAGGGGGTCACGAGGTTATTACATGGGGGGCCACGAGCTGTCAGCCTCCATCCTAAAACCCGCTTTGCCTCCAGCATTTATAATGGTGTTAAATATATTAAAAGGTGTTTTTAATTTATAAGGGGGGGTCCGCACTCAGAGACTTGCTATGTGAAAGGGATCACCAGTACAAAAGTTTGAGAACCACTGATATAGACCCTTTCACTCCATTTCACCATTCCAATAGAATCATAGAATCATAAAATAGTCCCAAGTTATTATAGATAGTGACAAAACTGCTACCATTTAATGGCTGTTCTGTGGCCTATCTGAAATGAGATTGGTGGTCCCAATCCAGTTTCCAGTGGACAGGTGTCCCCATCACAAAACCACCAATAAAAATATCCAAATAAATACCTATTGTACAACAATTTTCATATTTAGATCTCAGAGTGCTTAAAGCGAGGTAAATATTATTATCCCCATTTCACAGATGGGAAAATAGATTGTCAGTCTCCTTTTGTCAGCATTAAAATAACTAATGGATTCTAAGAGCTTTGAGTTGAACAACCCTCTGACTTGGCCCTTGCAAAAGAAGAACGGGGAAGGATAAGCAACATTCATCAAGAGGAGCTATCCTGCAGCTTTCTGAATGGACAGCCTACAACTGCTCACTGTGTTGTGACCAGGTGCTCATGTAAGACAGAAGTGCAGTGAGCTAGCAGTAGCTTCCTGGGCCCTAGTTAGCCATGTATCACCATAATTGTGAGCTTAGAAAACAAATTAAATTGTAGGATTTTTTTTTTAAATAAAAGCTAGTCAGAAAAAAAAACACAAAAGATTTCACTGGAAAATATTTTCCAAGGAAAAACTAATTCTATTAAAAATTTTCTGACTGCCCCACATCCCAGCTTTTTGTTCCGTGCTAAATTTTAAACTACTGTGATCCTTACAATTAAGATATTATTAGGTTCATGGCTGTTCTTTGTCTGCCTTTATACTGGGGAAACAATGCATTGTAAATACAAATGTCTGATTTTTCATCGGTCACACATGCACACTGCTCGAAGGGCACACACAGCAAATGAGCTTAAAACCCAAGAATATGTATACCTCTGCAGCACTACTGCTATGCCTACACTAGCACTTTTTTCTGGTGAAAAAACACCGCTGAGCGAGGTATGTTACACCGACAGAAGCACCAGCATGGACAGCACTATGTCAGTGGGAGACGCTCTCCTGCAGAGATAGCTACCATGGCTCTTTGGAGGACGGTTAATTGTGTCAACGGGAGAGCTCTCTCCCGTCAGCATAGAGCAGCTACACAGGGGATCTTACAGCAGGGCAGCTGCATAGGTACAGCTGTGCCGCTGTAAGCTGTCTAAGATAGACATGGCCTTACAATAGTCATAATGAAGAGTGGTGCACATTTCCATCTTTACTTGCAAGGGCCACCCCTGGAGACTAAAGCGATACACGCCCAAGTAATCACAGCCACATAAAATTCTTTGCTTTTGGTCACGCTGAAATTTGAAAGTTCTCTCTTCTCAAGCCTGGCCCTGTGGAAAGGCTGTCACAAGTGTATTATTAAGGCCTTCGGGGAAACTTGCACACTGGTTTGCTTGTTGACGGTGCTATTAGTTCTCACAGAGGTGAAAGGCTGACTGCACTGACTGAAAATAGGCACAGCGCAAGCAGATTCCACAAAGAAACAAGGCTTTAGAACTTTGGACACTAAGAGAGACATCTGATTGGCTGTTAATGATGTCAGAGCAAGCTCTAAGCCATTAATCCATAGTAAATGCACAGGAGTGACCTTTAGTTTCCATTTCCCCCCAAATTATAATTTCATAATAGGAACCCAATACCTCAGGCAGTGCATTTCTGGGAGATTACTACAATGAGCAGGTGGTTAAAGCCTTTCAGCCTTTGGCACCATGCCTCACAACACACCCCCAGCATACAATAATCCCCCTCCCCTCAAGGTGGCCAAGCAACTTGTCTTGCTGGCTTATTTTTTATAAAAAAATGGTTTTAAAAATAAAGGAGAGTGCAGCAGTCTGCTTCCTCCTGCTTTGTAATCACTTTACATGTCTCATAACAAAGAATACCAGCAGTTTATTACTCTTTCACCATGAACCAGGAATCCTATACCCGAACCCCAAACTTTCTAGCTATAAAAACACCCTGAGGGTGAAAGAATTACAGTACATTTCCCTTTTCAGTTTCAGATCTGTTGCACCAACAGCTCCAACCACCACAGTGGGGAAAAAATGAACTTTAATATTTCTTAAGATAAGAAATATTATCTTCCCTTCCCCTATTCCCACCCCCAGGCTGAAGCAAATAAAACTCTACTTGGCCTCAGAAATCGCTGAAGTGGAGTATGGCAGAGTCCTGTGTGCATCTAATAGCTGAATCTGCTCCATCAGCTTCAGTGGGAAACTGTCCCATTTTCTTGAATGAAAGCAGGAGAAGGACCCAAGCAAAAGATTCCCCTCTTAGAAATACAGGCCAGCGATGCACCTCCCAAGGGCTTAGCTTTAGTTCCAAGCTATCAGACTCCCTCATGTTCTCTGCACAAAGGCACTTGTGTCAGAACAGTGCCAGGGCATTCTGCTGGTATATTGCTATGAAAAGTTGTCTTAGAGCTTTCACAGAATTACAAAAATGTAGGGATCTAGTCTAGTAGGGATCATCTCCCCATGCTGAGGTGGGATTCAGTATACCTAGACCATCCCTGACAGGTGTTGTCTAACCCAATGGTTCTCAAACTGGGAGTGGGGTTACCAAGGACAGTGTTAGACTTGCTGAGGCATGCGGCTGCAGGGCTTCAGCCTTGGGTGGTGGGGCTCAGGCTTTGCTCCTCCCCCCCTGCCCACCCCACCGGCCGAGATCATGTAGTAATTTTTATTGTCAGAAGGGGGGTCACTGCAATGAAGTTTGAGAACCGCTGCTAAAAACCTCAAATGATGGGGATTCCAGTTTCCCTCGGTAACCTGTTCCTGTGCTTAACTATCCTAATAGAGTGTTCTTCCTAATATCTAACCTAAATCTCCCTTGATGCAAATTATGCCAATTACTTCATGTCCTACCCTTGGTGAACATGGAGAATAATTGATCACCATCCTCTTGATAAGAGCCCTTAATATATTTGACGACTTCTTATGTCCCCCTCAGACTTCTCTTCTCTAGACTAAACATGGCCATTTCTTTCAACATTTTCTCATAGATCATGTTTTCTCAACTTATCACTTGCGTTGCTCTCCTCTGGCCTCTATCCATTTTGTTCATATCTTTTTTTAAAACTATGGTGCCCCAGACTGGACATACTACTGCAGTTTAGGCCTCAACAGTGCCAAAGAGAGAGAGCAATTACCTCTGAGATCTTACATATGACATTTGTGTTAATACATCCCAGAATGACATTTGTCTTTTTTGAAAACAGTGTCACACTATTGACTCATTCAATTTGTGATCCACTGCAACACCCTCTTTTTTCACATGTAGTCACACCTGAGTGACACTCACTAGGCAAAATGCTTCCAGTCTAGATAGCAGGCTGTGAAGGGCCCATTCAGGGTAAACCATAGACTTTAGGCAAAGCTTATCCCCGCCTACCTAGTGTGCCTTCCTGTGGACATTTTGGCCAGCCTGTAAGTAATGGCTGCTATGACTCTGCAAGGGCATGTGACCAGGCCACATGACTCTGGACTCCATTTTGAGATGTCTGTATTTTTCCAAAAATTGTTCTGGGTACCAAGTTTGAAAAGAAGGGTTCCTGCCCTATGCCAAAGCAATACAAGGCTAGTAGTGACATCATCTATTGTTCTTCACTCCCCACAACTGAACACTCAGGAGATGCTCCAAAAGAAAAGGACTTGGAATGGGGGTGGGGAGCCAAAGCTGCAAAGCAAGTGCAGCTTGTGCCTTGATACAAGCAGGCTTGCAGATTCTCATCAGTCAGGGTGACAGATTGTTAATTCAAATCCTATCCTTCTAGTATGTTAAGCTAAGTTTTCATTTTTGTTTTTTACTAGGTAATCTGCTTTGATCTGTTTGCTATCACTTAAAATCTATCTTTTTGTAGTTAATAAACATATTTTATGTTTTAATCTAAACCAGTGAGTATGGAGTGAAGTGCTTGGAAATCTTAGCTTAATGGGCAAAGGCTGTTGCATTTCCTCTCCACATTGAGGGGGAGGTGAACTGGATAATAAATTCATACTGGTCAGGGGGTTGACCACGACAGGATGGTACAGCTCTGGGGTCCCAGGCTGGAAAGCTGGTGGTTATTTTGGCTGTAGCCTTGCAATCGTTGGTTCATGCAGTGGTTGGTCAGCCTGCATGTAACTGCAGCTGGGTGTGTCCCTACCTGTGTGAATGCTGATGGAAGTGTAGGAGCAGGAGCGGGTCTACAGCTTGTCACAACAGCACAGTGTGAGAAGGAGCCCAGGAGGGTGAGTTAGAGGAATCAGTGGTATCCCAGTTCCAGGTGGCACCTGGGGGGAACCTGTCACAACTACCACCTTGCCTGTTATCCCCTATTTTGTAGTTGTGCATTTGACTTGTTTCCTCCCTCTCTAAGTGTAGTACTTTGCACTCGTCTTTATTCAATTTAAATTTATTGATTTCAGACCAATCCTTCATTTATGAAGATCATTTTAAATTCTAATCCTGCTATAAAAAATTATTCCAACCCCTTCCCACTTGATGTGATGTAATGTACAAACTCTGTCATCCAAGTCATCAATTAATATATTGACTAATACCAGATCCAGGACTGACCTCTGCAAGACCCTACTAGTTATGTCCTCCCAGTTTGACAACAAACCATTGATAACGACTCTTTGAGTATGGTCTTTCAACTAGTTGTGACCCACTTTGCAGTAATTTAATATGGACCATATTTCCCTAGTTTGCTTTGTGAGAACATCATGTGGGACTGTCTGAAAACTGAAGTCCAGACATATCACATCTACTGCTTCCCCCCACCCGCATCCACTAGGTCATTAACCCTGTCAGAGAAGGAAATTAAATTGGTTTGAAATTAGTTCTTGAAAAATTCATGTTCACCGTATTATTCTCTAGATTTGAACAAAGTGTTCGTTTAGTCATTTATTCCAGTATCTTTCCAGGTATTGAAGTTAGGCTGACTGGTCTATCATT
Organism: Gopherus evgoodei; assembly: GCF_007399415.2. Classification (NCBI taxonomy): domain Eukaryota; kingdom Metazoa; phylum Chordata; order Testudines; family Testudinidae; genus Gopherus; species Gopherus evgoodei. Next base: position 51,681,502 of record NC_044322.1, read on the forward strand.
CCCTGGATCCTCCTTTTTTCTTTTTTTGAAGATGGGTACTCAGTTTGCCCTTCTCCAGTCTTCTGGGACCTTCTCCAACCTCCATGAGTTCTCAAAGACAATCGTTAGTGGTTCTGAGATTGCTTCAGCAAGCTCCTTAAATACCCTAGAGTGAATTTCATCTGTTCCTACCACTCTGAATACATCTAATTTATCTAAACATTCTTTAAGCTATTCTTTCCCTATCCTGGCCCAAGATCCTTCCCCCTTGTTGTTAATATTAATTGTATTAATCATCTGGTCACAATTAACCTTTTTAGTTAAGACTTAAGCGAAGAAGGTATTAAACACTTCAGCCTTCTCTGTGTCATCTATTACTCACTCACCTTCCCCGCTAAGTAATGGGCCTATAATTCCCTTCCTCTTTCTTTTACATCTAATGTATTTATAGAACCTCTTTTTATTGCCTTCTATGTCCTTTGCTAGTAGTAAGGCAGTTTGTACCTTAGCCTTCCTGATTTGGTCCCTACTTGCTTGTGCTATTTCATTATCAACCCAATATTTAAAGATTTAAAAATCTCAGTGATTTTAAAAATCAATCATGCTGAAAGTTATCAGCCTGGATACAGGTTGTGCAGAGAACAGCTACCTATGTAGGTTCATTTGGGATTTATAGAAGGGTAGAAGGAAATAAAAGTCCCAGCTAAGAAGACTTTTCAGCCAAAAGTAGCAAGAGGTAAGGTGTGGGCAGGGGGTGGGAGTTAAATGGCAAAAACAACTGTTTCCTTGTGGTATTTTGCACAGCAAATGTTTTTAAAGACAAATTATTAAAGCTTAAAGAAAGTCAGGCTCCTAAGCATGTTGGGTATGTGCCTCAGCAACACCATGTAACCACACAATAAATATGCCTGGGTCTGCTGTCACTTACTGTGATCATAGCTCTCAGACACATCCACTGTATCTCCTAGCCCATGTTAGTCATCATCTCCTACTCAGTGGGACACCATCCTCAGCTCACTGGCGCTACCTCATTCTTGGCCACCCCCTCTCCACTTCTCAACTCACAAGCACTCTGCCCCTCCTCTCTAGGAAAGAAGTGGAACCTGCCCCCCAAATCCTTTTAATCTAACATCACACCTAGCAACATCGTCTTCAACTACCAGGGCACACACCAAAATTACCTTCAAACTCGAAAGGTAGGAAGACTGAGCTCTGACATACTGGTAAGTCCTATACTGGGAGCATGACTACTTCAGCCTATATAAGTTATCCACACAGCTCGAAAATCTCACTCTTTGCCATGAGAAACTTGTTATCCATTTCTGAGAAGGCCTTTGGGACCATACCCAGTAATTGCTAATATACTGGTAATACCACCAATGAAATAGAATGTAAAAGAAATATAATTATGGCCAACTGTGATAGAAAGCTCAAAAATTAATCACCCCAAACTAGAGAAATGCCCTTAACTGCACTCTAACTGCCAGGTGATCCTCTTTGTGGATAAGAAGTGTTTCCTTCAGGCCCTTGACCAATCTCAAAAACACCTTGCTTCTCAAAGGAAACCTTCATTAAATTGCCACCAGGGGGCCTGGGGCAAAGCGGGGGAGCTGCAGCGCTTGTAATCACCCAGTGGCAGTCCAGGTCTTTGGTGGCATTTCGGCAGTGGGGGGCCCTTCAGTCGCTCCGCATATTCGGCAGCACTGAAGGACCCCCCACCACTGAAGACCCGGACCACCACTGGACCAGGGCTCGTAGGGCCCCCACGGGCAAATTGCCCCACAGGCGGCCCTGGTCTGGGATAATTCACCTGGTAGTTTTGTGGCCTCTGGTCATGAGGTAGCACTACAGAAGAGGGATACTTTCTAGATACACAAGATCTACTATTCTGAGAACACCTTGTGACTCAACGTAAGAACGGACGTAGCACGTCAGACCAAAGGTCCATCTAGCCCAGTATCTGTCTACTGACAGTGGCTAATGCCAGGTGCCCCAGAGGGAATCAAGCTAACAGGCAATGATCAAGTGATCTCTCTCCTGCCATCCATCTCCATCCTCTGATGAACAGAGGCTAGGGACACCATTCTTTACCCTTCCTGGCTAATAGCCATTTATGGACTTAGCCACCATGAATTTATCCATGGTTGCTTGGGATGGGCCAAACTGAGAATGCCTCATTCAGGGCAAGACTGAAAGAAATAGGACAGACAATACCTAAGAGTGGTGGTTTATTCTATAATTAGATGCACCAAGCCAGTAACAAAAGAACTTCTGCAACACCACATTGGTTAACCAAAAGCCAAACCCTGACCCCTTTAAGTGTTCCAGCCCTTGGCTCCCATCCAAACAAACAGATATAATATGGTGAGGTGTTACTGAAAATCTAATTCACCATACATGAGGTTTTTACTAATCCCAAGGGATCAGACACTTCCCCTCAGGTCAATGTATAGCTCAAATCTTACCCAAATATCATTCTGTCAAGTCAATCCTTAGTAAATGAACTAAAGATGTATTAATAATAGAGTTAAAATGGTTAATAAATCATATACATATGAATGATTGCAAAGTCCTTAGATCAGGTCTGTAGCAGTGATGGAATAGGCTCCTGGCTTGTAAAGTCTCCAAAAGACTGGAAGGCCCTCAGCCCACAGATCAAGATACTCCTTTTATTTGTAAATCCACAGTCCAGAGAATTAGGAGCAGGAAAGAAGCAAAATGGAGATATCACAGGGGTCTTTTATATCTTCTGCCATGTGCATGGAAATTTACTGTCCCAAACAAAGCCCACAGCCCCTGTGTGTGGAAACTTACAGGCCCAAGATGGAGCCCAGGGTCACATGAGCATATTATATACCTCCTACATGTTTTGCTGAATCATAGGAGGGGCCACTGGCTCCTCACTGTCTGAGGCATCCTCAGAAAGAGCGATCTGGGGGGGATGAGTTTTTTCTATGGCCCATTGCGAGAATGGAGTGTCCTTAATGAGTCATCAACACATAGCTATCGAGCCCTGATGTCAATTTTTCTGAGAGCATTACCCAGGAATACAACACGTTTAAAATACAAGTACATAGTCAATTTTCATAACTTCAGATACAAAGAGGATATATGGATTTAATCATGATTATCATACTTGGCATATTGTAACTTTTCTATTCACACCTTACATGATACACTTTGTGCAAGAGTTGTTGCAATTGTATCACACTGGCGATATCAATGATATAAATGGTCATCTTTAATCATACAGCATCACACACTTGTCCCCTGGTCAGGGACGAAAGGCAAAGACGCGCATTGGCTTCAGTGGGATGTATCTCAGCAGAATGCTTGCAGCAAGATCTAGGTGCAAAGCTGAGAGTTAAAGGATGGTGCAACAGCCCTCGCTCCAATTCCCCTCTCCAGTGGTGCAACAGAGTGGTAGGAGCCTAGATCTGACCCAGCACTCTGGTCACTAAGGTCCTAGTGATCCCCCTCTGGAGTGGACTTGATTGGGGGATGGGTGCTCAATGGCTTAATTAGGCAGGATGCAGACAAGCAATCAACCCATCAGCTGAGAACAATTAAAAAACTGGAAGGAAATGTTAGGGGAAGAGGCTGGCAGGGGCCATGAGATGCAGAATTCCAGGATCATGAGGTCTTTCCCTCTCCCTTACTGGATAGTGGACTAAGGGGGCAGTTTCCTTCCAGTTATATTTTGCTGCACAAGGCTGAACTGGTGGAGGGGACTTGCTAAATAACATATTGATGCTTATAAACTCAAAAGCAGCCTGCCTGCTTATGGTGGTCCAAAGGGCAGAGAAGGGAGCCTGTTATAAGTGGGTTTAAATCAAAGATTTTCATGCTGTTTTAGTGCCTCTCTTTCTGCTTAATTCTCTCTTTCTCCAGGCAACGAGTTCAACAGTGCCATATGTCTGTGTTCATTCTTTCAGGCCTCACAGCCCCCTGTGCAGTTGACTAAGGAATTCTAAACATGTGTCTGTGGTTCTGTACAGCCACTGGTATGTCAGGGCATACATTCAATGTGGGTGTACTGAGAGATATAGATGCCATATGGAAATAAATCTGACATATCTGGTAAGGGACCAAGAAAACAGAGAAATCTGTGCCACTTGTGCTCCTAACGGAAAGAGCTATTTCTGTAAATTGTTTGCTTTGGCTTCATTATTTTCACTGATCCTCTAAAATATAGACAGAAACTTGTTCTCACCAAAGACAGAGGGAACAGTTGCAATCAGTCCCTGCACAAAAGGGAGAGGTCACATAGAGCTTCCCCAACAACATCAAGGAAGTCCAGGGCCATGCTCCTAGCTATCATCCACTATGTCAGCTATTATCGCTGGCCCCCTTCAGGACAAGATGGACACTGCACCCTCTACAAGTGCTCCCCCTGCTGTTCTGGAGGCACTGTTCTTCCTCCTGGTATTTTATACTACAGCTTTATTCTGCACAGCACATATCACAGTAATTGAATCCCTAACGCTTTATAGTGATCAGCTATAGTAATTATTTAAGGGGAGGGAGTAAGAAATGCAAGGAATAAAGCATTTTTGTGTGGATTATGAAAGGAGCTAAATTGCAGATTTAGCACACAGATATTATGGTGAGGACTATCATATAAGTGTGTGCATGGACAGATGGATGGATTTGGCAGTATGGGAAGTTTTGTCCCAATGGCAAGAGCCACAGAGAAGTTTCTTACACCAAGACCTTGTCTAAATTCAGAGCTCATGTACACAGCATAGTACAAAAATGCCTGCAGTCAAACTACCTGAGCAAACCCACCATTACTAATGATGAGTGGTGTTGCACCCATTATAGTGTTATTGTGAGAGATGTCCCTAAGGTTTTCAGGGTAGATACAACCCAGAGGTTCTGAGATGGTGTGAATAGAGGCTGCTTCTCAAAGAGTGGGGAGGAGACAGTCCATGGGGTCTAAGGTGGGCTTTCATAACTGCTTTACAAATGAGAAAGCTGTGTTTGCATAAGCATTGCAGGATGAATTCCCACTCACTTCAGTGAGACTTTGTCTGGATAAAGAGTGCAAGGTTCAACCAATGGAGGAACATTTTGAACTGAGGTGAATGTGGAGCCTGAAGAGCTGCTTGAGGATGGGATGTGATGTGGCCGTGCTTCTTGATGCTGGAATGGCTGGAAGTTAAAACTAGATCAATTCATAGAATATTAGGGTTAGAACAGAGCTCAGGAGGTCATCTAGTCCAACCCCTGCTCAAAGCAGAACTGACACCAACTAATTCATCCCGGACAGGGCTTTGTCGAGCCGGGCCTTAAAAACCTCTAAGGATGGAGATTCCACCACCTCCCTAGGTAACCCATTCCAGTGCTTCACCAACCTCCTAGTGACATAGTAACTTCCTATTTTCAGACGGGAAGTAAGACATACACTTTCAACAATGAGGGTAATTGACAATTGGAACAACTTTTCAAGGGTAATGGTGGATTCTTCATCATTGGCAATTTTGTAAACAAGATTGGATGTTTTTCTAAAAGACATGCTCTAATTCGAACAGGAGTAATTTCTTCAGCCCAAGTTATGCAGGCGATCAAACTACATGATCACAATGGTACCTTCTAGCTTTATAATCTCTGCATGTGAAAAGGCACACAGCTGCATTCTGTGTGTGTGCTTGAGTCAAGATCAGGGCCTGGGGAAGTCTTGTTCACTCTACCATTTCTCTCTTGGGGATGGAAGAGGAGGAATAGGACCAGAGACCGAGAATCACTGCAGAGAATCTACAAACTATATCTCAAACGGGAAATGTGTCTAATCATGCCCTATTGAAATCAGAAGCATAGCAAGATGCTGACTGTAAAAGACAAATACATTACAATATGGAGGCAGGAAAAAACAAATCCCAGTCACACTGAGGCAGAGAAGAAAAAGGAAAGGAAAGTCAGGCAATGCCAAACTTAATCACAAAGTCTGAACCACCAGCCTCCCTGAAAGAGAGGAAAAGAAAACAAAGGCACAGAAACACCAAACACAGGAATAAAAGTGAAATGTCATACACAAACCTACAAATAAAAGGAAGTAAGAAATTGCATCTACCTCCTGCCGCACGCACTCTGGGCATGGCTGCGCTCGGAGCTGAGGAAGGTGGTTCCCAGCTCAGAAACACACACTCACTCTCGCTCTCATCAAGTTAGCACACTACAAACAGACTGTAGCCATGACAGTCTGGGCAGCAGCCCAGGCTAGCCACCCTGAGTGCTTGAGGGAGATAGCCTGTCCCCCTGCTGAAGCTACACGCTACTTTTAGTGTGCTAGCTAGCTCAATGAGAGCTAGTGTGAGTACGTCTCCTGGAGCAGGGATTCACACCCCCATCTCCAAGTGTATTCATACCCACAGGAAGAGACCCAGTAGTAATTACTTTGAAGTATACCATATCTTTGTATTGGTAGATTTGCAGTTGTCGGATACTCTCCCTTTGTACACGCTGCCTGGACGAAATCCTGCAAATTTTGATTCTTCGAAAGGTATGTCAACATTGCACATCACTGACAGAGGCACATAGGGTACCTGTAGCTATGTGCTGCAGTAAAAGGCAGACTGTGTCCACACTGTGGCCAGTATCTACACATGGCAGTGAAAGGCTCTGGCAGCAGGGAGGAAAAAAGGAGAGGCTCTGACAGCTCCCTGCAGAGGGCAAAGGCTCTGGAGCTTTTCCCCATTGCCAGAGCTTTTCCCTGCAGCAAAGAAAGATTTCAGCAGCGGATAGGCAGCGGGACGCTACACTGCCTAAAACAGCAATATAGAGAGGGGAGCACTGCTTGGGTGAGGAGAGATCTGTCTACACCATGTACCCTAAGGTTCTGGTGTGTCTGTACTCTACACGCCTAAGCAGTGCCTCACTGGCTACACTGCTGTTTATACTCCTACTAAGGGGGCACGTATTGTTTGTACTCTACACACTGGCGTGACATTTGTGCAGCCTAGACATACCCCAAGTACTCAGGAAAGTATTACCACTTTCTGTTTTCCATTGCCTATCACTAAGGACCCAAGCCTGCAGTCCTTAATTTACATGAGTAAACCCATTACATTCGGTGGAACTATTGTATAAGAGTTGCAGGATCACACCCCAAGAACTTTTCTGGTTCTCCTACTGTGACATAAGCTTCCATTTGATGTTTCGTTAGGTAAAAATGGCTGCAACTGATTACACCAAAGAGCTCATGACCTACAAACTAGCCTCTTATGGTTACCTCATATTACCTACATTCTGCATTGATTGAGGGAGAAGGGAGAACTTAAGTATCAGAGGGTAGCCGTGTTAGTCTGGATCTGTAAAAGCAGCAAAGAATCCTGTGGCACCTTACAGACTAACAGACGTTTTGGAGCATGAGCTTTCGTGGGTGAATGCATCTGAGGAAGTGGGTATTCACCCACGAAAGCTCATGCTCCAAAACGTCTGTTAGTCTATAAGGTGCCACAGGATTCTTTGCTGCTTTTAAGGGAGAACTTGTTTGTTTGTTTTTAATGATCCTGCAATCAGATATGCTAGTGAGGACCTTGTGCCATATGGATCCCCTTGGACTACAAAAAGGCATAAGGTGACACACTAGCAGATCCAATTTCAGGGCCAAGGCACCTGTGCCAAGCCAAGAAAATTGTGCTGCTACATTGATTATACTATTTTGCATCCCCATTAGGGAAAATCTTGGAAATTAAAATTGGGACATTTAGCTTAAATTACCCAGTCTTGGGGAGCTACAAGATACACCATTCAATATTGAATGGACGGGGTTACTAGAAATGTGTATGGTAAAAGGTAAGATGTTTGGATAAAACACAGTGTGAGATGCAAGATATGACTAAGCAGATGGAAAACATTAGTTTTTGACTTTCAGTATATAGAACTAAGTAACCTGGAACAATGCACAGCAGTGGAGCGTCTTACTGGATGCCAGTAATGCCATAGCCATGTCAACAATGCACCTGTCCATTTCTTTATTTTTCAGCTGGGGCATTTCTAGGAGATCACTACACTTCTGGGATGGTTACACTTATCTGGCTTTCAGCTTCATACCTTCCGCCACACCACCCAGAGACGTGTTGTAAGAGCCCAGAACACACCCTCCCCACCCCAAGCACATCTTTTGCTTCCTACTCTGCCTCAATAATATTTACAAGTTGGCTTTTACATACTCACAGATCCATAAAAATCTTTGCCTTAAAACAAAACAGTATAAATAGAAAACCACTGAAGAGCTACAGCTGCATCTGAGGCTACTGGAGTGTAGCTACCATTGTCACGCCATCCGCTTGTGCTGCCAGCAAGTGTCAGTGATCAATGGTGCTGAGGTGCACAAAAGGAAGCAGCTATTCCAGAAACACCTGCTGCACTCGCAACTCCTCTTCCCCCCTCCACCTTGTCTCACTATAAACGGTTGCAAATATGGGAAAAGACCAGGGATGCATCACTGAAACCCTCCCACTGTAACTGTAGCTGGGTATAATGGTAAGAGCTTATGTTTGTGCAATACTGCTTCCGTACAGGGTGTTCCATCTGGAACCTAATCAAAGGAGCTCACACTGACCTTCCACATGGTAACACTTAGATACAGTAGCATTGACGTTTTTTCTGAAAACCCCACTCCAACTTGTGCAATGAATTAAAATAGCAATGTTACTGTTTTGGCCAATTTTGCTCCAAATTCAGCATTTTTCAAAAAACTCATCTCCAGTAATTGGATGGAGACACTTTCAGGAGTGGCAGTGGTCTTGTGTAAAACCTGTGCTGTCTGTTCTAATACAGAGCATTCCATTTAAATCAACAACAAAACTCAATAATCTTCTGTGTGTTGCTCTATAGGCCATGGAGAGGGGACCAGTTGTGACTGGTGGTGTTGTAGTCAGCTCAACTGCCAGGGCATCATAGGAGCTGGAATGATAAATATAGCAGAAAAGAACAGAAGGGGGTCTTGCAGGTTCATAACAAATATTGGAGATTTAGTCCCACTTCAGACTTTCCTAGGCCATTAGGGATCAAGGGCCAAATTCTGCTACTTGTAAATACGGAATAATTCTACTTAGTGAATTTACTCTGGGTTGACACCAGTGAAACTGACAGTAGAATTTGGCCCCACGTCTTTATTATTATTTGTCAGAGTTCCCCAAAAGTGCGCGAAGTGCTTCACAGAACAAATAGTAGATATGACCCATGCCCGGGAGAGATCACAGTCGAAGTATAGACACATCATGGCACATGATAAAAACAAACAGAGGGGAGGAAGAAAGGACAAGGTAACAAACAAGATTGTGTGGTTGCTTAAGGTTAAGGTACACATCCTTAGGGTTTGTTTTTAAACTGAAGCAGCAGATTGGCAGCATGGTGGGGAGCTAGTGAAGCTAATCACTAGGGCTATGGGCATGGCTCAGGGTTGCAGCAGCAAAACCAAAGTGGCTGTTTATAAAGCCAAGGCAGCTTGTAGTTCTTGTAAGCAGAGAAGGGGAGCAGATGATGCCCAAAAAGACAGTGAGTTCTGAAGAGGGTGTTGGAGATTAAAAGTGTGCCCTCTGCTCCTGCTGGTGTGGATCTGCCCAGGGGAGTAAGAAGCCCTGCTGCTGCTGCCCCCTCACATGGTGAGGGAGATGGGAAGAAGCTCCTGGGGTCTCAGTGCCCTGAAGCAGCTTCCTAGTGGAGGGTGGTAGGAGCAAGAGGGCTGGCAGGCCGCTGGCTCTCTCTGTACCCTCTCTGGCAACTGGCAGGCTTCTCGGTCCTGTTTTATAGGATATGAAAATACTGCTGGGCCTTGACATTCTTATGAAATACTTGAAAAGGTCCATTCTTGCCAGGAAGATTTTGCAAGGAAGTACTCAAGGTTTTGGCCTCCGTTTACAACTTAGCCTGGCCCCAATTCAGCTAGCAACCTTTTAAGCAAGTGTGGTTCCAGTGAAGTCAATGGGAATACTCACACACTCAGTTAGCCACATGCTTAAGTACCTGGGGCCTAATCAACAACTGCAGGACCTTTGGGATGGGGACCATCATTTACTATTTGTTTGCACAGCTCAGTGAGGGCATGACCCAGCTGAAGACTCTAGGTGCAATAGAAATACAAAAGGATAAATATAACAACAAAACCATTGCAACAGAACTATAGCCGACTTTTTTTTTTTTTTTTTTTTAAGATGGAGATGCTGTCAAGTCCTGCAGAGGACAATTTTATTTGTTCTAAAAGTGTTTCAAAGTATGAGCAACATTCCCACAGGCTGTCATTTCTGTTTGTCATTGGCTTTTATTTAAGGGATTAACAGCAGCTTATTATCAGACAGCATATTTGCTAATAGCTCATCTCTGAAGCTGACAAAAATCACCAGAGCAAGCACTAATCTGCACTAGTGCAAAATGACAGCATATGGCGGGCTTCAAACCTACCCTGATACCACCTCTTCCCTAAAAATACAACATTTTGTTCCAAAACCTCCCTTTTTAAACTAAAATAAAGGGCTGCCCTAGTTTTAAAATCCCAGTGCTAGACAAGGCAATTCAAATGCCTCAAGCTTAGCGCTAGAGAGGGGCTCAAAACAAAACCTCACATCTGAAACATCCACATTTGGGAAAGATCAAGGCTTTCTTCCTGACAGCAGTAGTGCAATGGGAGAAAGGTTACTTTTTATTATGAGGTTGTACAGAGCCCTTTGGGCACTTCCAGTATTTACTCTCTCTAGCAAAGATTAAAAAACCACTACAAATATCCATAACATATACTGAAATCCATGCTATTAAAAACAGTCTTGCAGCTAGGCAGAAGGCTACTGCTTGTCAGACACTGTTTCCCATCAGAGATCTCACCTCCTCATTTCCCCCCACCCCCTGCAACAGAGTCCTGAAAATATTTTCATTATTGCTCAGTGCCAAGTCAATTAAGTCTTTTTTAGTATTGTGCTCTGGGTGCTAACTATGTGAGTCCTGCTAATCGCACATGGTGCATGTGGGGATAACCCACCACATACCAAAGTCAAGTCCTCCTCCCATTGCAGCTTCAAAGAAATGCTTCTGTGTTCTGCTGTTTGTGAGAGAGACTAACCCTGGAATGTGGCAAGGAAGGACTTAAAATCAAGAGCTAGTGTAAGCCAGTTAATGTTGCCTCTGAGTTATAACGCACACTGGTTTTTAGATTGACACCACCACAGAGATGTTACCCACGCGTCAGAAATGAACACCAGGATGTGCACTGCATTTAGCTCTCTCAACAAATTACGAGTCTGACTTCTTTCACTTTAACTTCGTGGTTCTTTTTCGTTTAGTTGGAATTTGGGCGGGAGGGTAGGATGAGGGATTGTCAGCCTCTTAAGCATATGAAAACAAATTTCACTTTAGGTTACATCAGTATTGTATTGACATGGAACAGCACAGAAAGCCTTCTAGCTGATAAATAAAAATATGATTAGCCTGGTTGGTTATTCTATATTCATCACGCTTGGTACCCGGCATTCGTTCTGGCTGTCACATAGGTAATATCTGATACATCTGTCCTGTTGTTTATCCTTCAGTTGAAATGGGATCAAGCACCCTATCCTCCCTGTTATCCCTTCCCTCCCTCTCCAGAGGGTCTGAATGAAAAATATATCCATATCAGAACATTAGGATCAAACCAAAGCTTGCATTTTGAAGACCCCCATAAGACTGGACTAGTCCTATGGAATCTTATGAAAGCGTAGCACACACTTCTTACCACTGCTAGCCTCAGCAATGTATTGCTGTCTACTAAAGCTGGGCCCCATTTTTCAAATATTCAAAATTTACACAATTTGTTCATGTAAATTTTTCATTTTTGACTAGCTCTACTGTCTGCTGTAGCTACAAATCTAGACATGAGGGGCCAAATTCTGACCTGATGTGGATGCATCTCCGTTGACCCCTACGATTCATTTTTTCTAAAAATAAAACCCAAAATGCCATCTCCTGTGTGATGCTAGATTCAATAACCTGCTATTGGAAGTAGTGAGATGGGGTGGGAGAAGGTACATGAATTAATTGAACTTGAAAGATTCCAGAATTCCTTAACCCTGATGAGTGACCTTCCCCAGAAGAGCAAAGGAAACAGCAATGCATGCTTGCCCAACACTGTACCACCAAACTACTTCAGAAGCAACTGAAAGGACCACTTCCAGGAATGGGAGCAGTTCAGCCTGCAGACCTATTCAGTCCTTGACCTGAGACTGCCAACAAGGGTCTGATGGTGATTTGTGCCAAGTGGACACCTGCACATTATGAATGGAATTCAAACCACCAATTTATTTTACGTAAACCATTCAATTGCCAGACGTTTGTAATAACTTTCGCCTACTACCAACCTGGATTAAATTTGAACTAGAAACCTAGAAATGAAAGAATTTATATAGCCTATTGCAAATCCCCATAGCCATCCAACCCCTCAGGAAACATTCTTAAAAACCTGCTACATGAGTTTGAAACTAGCTCCTTTTGTTTGCCGTTTATTATAACGAGGTGTTCATGGAAATTTCACATACAGCTAGCAAAACCATCAGAAAGAAAAAGGCAGCTGTCAGATTGGCTGTTTCTTGGTTAGCTGACAAAGGAACAGTATGTGTACTCATGTATAATATCTCGAAATCTATCAGTATAGATAAATGTCCTTTTTTGTCAGATCAGAAAACAAATAGTTTTAGACCATAAACCAAAATTACTTACACAGTTCAGCCGTTCTTGGGTTTGCGAAGGCTTTACCTCTCTCTGATCTTTTTTATTTCACTACTCACAGATCAGACAACTTTCCCTTCACAGTTCATCAGCATAACATGGTAATTTATTTCCCTCTTCACTCATATTCCCATGTGGCTGAGTTGCATCCCAGTTAGAATCTGTCACCTTTATTAACCCTGCTGCATTTCCAGCCAATTGGGTTCCTCTGCAGTCCAGTCAGCTAAGGTAGAAACCTGTAGGGACTAAATGGTGATTGGGGCCATATGAGTGGTAGGCAGCAATTGTTCATACCTGGCAACCATTGTGTAGGATCCATAAATTCATCAAATCATCAAAGTCATAGGGCCTGATTTTGATGTCTCTTACACACATATACATCACAATTAACTCCAATTAAGTCAGTGGAATTGAAGCAGTATAAAATAATGTGCAATCAGCATCTATTCCACTACATGCAAATATGGTGGGTTTTTACTGTAGAAGATCATTTAAGGCAGGGCTGGTAGCACTACCTAATATTAAATTTGCCCAACTTCCCATTATAAGACCATGTTTTCTGTTGCTTTTAACTTTGCCAAACTTTAACCATTTGAGCCTAAATTTTCCAAATACGTTGTTTTGCTCATGTTAAAAAATTCTGACAATATTTTCTTTGAAAAATGTAGCGAACCCATGATTTGGAAGAGGGCTTTGAAATTTGGCTGGGGTGTGCATTTTGCATCATGGAAACTTTTTTAGCTTTGCCATTCCCATGAAAGTCTGCCCAAATTTGGCCAATTTATAAGCCTTTGAAAAATCACAGTTCAAACATGCCCAGGAGGGACCTGTTGAAATATTGCTGCTAAAATCCCCCAAGATTCCATGCATACTGAGCATGCTCCATCCTGGGGATGAGCAGGATTTACCCTGCAATTGCAACTCTGGGCTACCATAAGCCAGGCCAGGGCCAAGCATTTGAACTGTGAGTAGGGGGGTCTGTCTCTCCTGTGCCCTCAATGCCCCTTCTGCTGGTCCAGCAGCACAAAAGAGAAAGCGGCCTGATTTCAGTGCAGAGGAGACAAGAGGAGGACTGGGGGATGCAGAGGGAGCAGATTGCCCAGGAGAACTGGAAGTGGGACTGGCGGGATTAAAAAAGTGGGAATCAGGGACAGAAACCAGGACTAGGTGGGCAAGAAGACTAGGGGAGAGGGATAGCTCAGTGGTTTGAGCATTAGCCTGGTAAACCCCGGGTTGTGAGTTCAGTCCTTGAGGGGGTCATTTGGGGATTGGTCCTGCTTTGAACAGGGGGTTGGACTAGATGATCTCTTGAGGTCCCTTCCAACACTAATGATTCTATGACTGTGAGCTATGGGGAGACTAAGATGAACTGGGCAAAGAGACTGAAACTGGGACCCCGGAAGCCAGTGGGCAAGGGCAGACTAAGATCAGATGAGCAGCAGGTGAGAGGAAGTAAAGAAAAAGACTGGGACAGGGGAAGCCTAGGATGATGAGAAAGGGGAGGGAAACTGGGCTAGGGATTAGATGGGATTAGGACTTGCATGGCAAGGAAATTGGGGCTGGGATAAGCAGCCAGAGGAGTGGAGACTGTCTAGGTGAGGAGAATGGGACTGGGATGAGAAGCCTGATTCATCACCAGAGCACATCCATTCTTTGCACTAACTGAAGCAGGGCTCCTGGGGGGGGGAGCAGGGAGGACATGATCATGTATTAATGGCTGTATGATAATGTACAAGAACAAGGGGGTCTAATGAAGGTGCCCAGGAAACCTTAATTCTGGCATTTCCTAACTTTTGAGTGCTTGACTTTACAACCTTAACAAAGTTATTTTTACCTAGTTTTTTGTGTGTAATTTTTATTGTGGTGTGAATTTGGCCCAATATTTCCGTTATACCTGCACCTGAACTATAAAGTTGGGTACTGTCACTTGTCTATTTTATGATTTGATGCTTCTGAATATCCAGCACCAAAACTGCAGTGGGCCTTTTTGGTTTTGCTACCATCACACATTGCAAACTCATATCGGTTTGTTGCTGACGACTCATCCAAAATCTTTTTCAGCATGGCTGCTTTTCAGGTTTCTCTCCCACACTGAGTGTGCACTTTGGGTGAATTTTCATTTGATGGATTAGGCTTGCATCCTTCAACATTGAATTTCGCGTTGTTATTTTCTGCCGATATTTTAACAGACTATGTCACTTTTTGTCATTCCTCTGTCATCATTAGTGTTCTCACATCCCAACTTAGTTGAACCTGCAAATATCATGTGCTATTTAGTCCCATGTCCAGATCAGGAATGAAGATGCAAAATACAACTGGACCTTCCTAACGCTGGTCACATCCCCCAATTTCAGACAATCACTAGCAAATCAAAGGGCCCAATCCATTGACTCCAAATGAGCAATGCTGCTTTAGACAAACTGAGGAACTGGCCCAATTACAAATGACATAATGGGTCTATTTTGAGGGTATAACTGGTCTAATGCCCAGTGGTTAGGACTGTAGGCTAGGATTCAGGAGGCACAAGTTCCATTCCCTGGTCCACCCCAGGCTCCCTTTGCGACCAGTGACCATGGGCAAATCACTTAATTGTGCTGTGTCTCAGTTACCCACCTGTATGAATGGGGATAATAGCACTTCCCTACTGCCCAAGGTTGTTGTGAGGATAAATATACTACAGATAGCGAACGTTTGAGTGCCTACGGTCTGAGGAACCATGTAAGTACCTTAGATAGAGAGATTTGCAGAAAATGGAGAAGTTTCCATTTTCCCTAAGATGGGCTGGATTCACAATGGAGACTTAGGGGATATCTATACTGAAAAAAATAAATAAATTCCCACAGCAGCAGATCTCAGAGCCTGGGTCAACTGACTTGGGCTCACGCTATAGAGCTAAAAATAGCTGTGCAGACATCATCACTGGAGATGGAGTCCAGACTCTGAAACCCTCCCCAGATGCCAGATTTCAGACCCCAGGCTCTAGTCCCAGTGGCAACATCTACACTATCATTTTTAGCCCCGTAGCATGAGCCCAAGTCAGCTGACCCAAGCTCTGAGACTCACTGCTTTGCAGGGCAGGGAGGTGGGTGTTTTCTTTTTGCAGAGTAAACATACCCATAGATGCTGTCCCCTTAGGCACCTATATTACAAAACCCCTCCTCAGCTGCCACCTAACCCTGTAGGTGCCTACGGACTTTAGGGACCTACATATCCACTGGTAAAGTTCCCTACATGCCTAAAATTCCACTGCTGGACATGCACAAGGTCCTGACAATGCCAAACAACTCAGTGACTCACTCACTCCTAAACCCTTGCAGGAGTCACAAACTAGAGTCTCCTCTACCTTTCCCACCCCATCCAGTTGACTTGCTCAGATGTCACCTTAGAGCACACGCACTGAATCAGGCCCCTCAAAAAATGGCCCACTTCCCTTCTACCCAGAGATAAGAGCACTCACCCAGGAATGAGAGACCTGGCCTCAAATCCTCACTCTGCCTGCTATCGAGCAAGGACTCAAATCCACATTTCCCAGCTGTGTGCCTTCATCACTGGGCTATAGAGTCAGTCTCTCACTCAGGTCTAGAGGATATTTATGTAAAATGGAGCAGCTTCCACAGGAGAAACAGAGTGCCACACCCCAGAATATCCTACAGCCTAGTGATTAGGCAGAAGACCTGGGTTTAAGTCCCTGCTCCACATCAGGTAGAGTAGAGATTTGAACAAAGGTCTCCCACAAGCTGGGTGAGTGCTCTTACCGCCGGCTTATAGGGTAAAAGGGGATACAGCTGCACCTCCTCCTGTTTTTCTTGACAAAGGGTTTAGGTGCCTAACTCCAAGAGAGGGCTCATAGCTGAGATTCCCAAATGGAAGAAATCACCTCCCTCTGACTCAGACTTGGGCACCTAACTCCCTTTGAGGAGCAGGGCTTAGACTGCTCCCCTCTCCTTGGCCTTTCCTACTGGCTAGCATGGGCAGCTCCCTGCTCGCTTCTGTGAATCCCCTTTCTGGGCACCTGATTCTCCCCATGCATTGTATAGGGCACCTGGGCAGCTAATCAGGGCCGTGAATTCCATTAGGCAGCAGGACAGCTAAAAGTTAGGCATTGCAATGCTTAGCACTGTGATGTGTAAGTCCCACCTTTTGATTCTAGCCCTTTGTGCCTCTTTTGTCCAGTGCTGGAGGAAAAGTGGCCACTAGTGACAAGACGGTGCCCAGTGAAATCCAAGACAATGATTCTTCACTCGTTAGTTCTCAATGGTAAACCTCGCTTGCAGACAACTGGGTTAGCCAAAGATATATACAGTGACAGGAGGAGCGTGGAGATGTTGACAGTGCTAGGGAAGGGAGTGCCTGTATGAACGACATTTTCAGCTTTCCTGGCATTAAACATCAAGGGACTAACAACAGAAACAAAGATCTTTGTGAAATACCATATAGGTTCCAATCCCGCAGCTGAATCGATGCAGGCAGACTTCAAGGGGGCTCCAAGTCGGCCCACACAGATCCAGTTGTAGGATCGAAGCTATAGCATATAGAGATAGTTGTTGCTGCTGTTCAATTTCATTGATGTGACACAGCTCAGCTGCTTCTGGCTGTGGTTTTCTGACAAAAACTTGGAGAGACCAGAGGAATTTTTCAGCATTTTTTTTTAAGCGGGGTTATGACTAGCTGACATGGTACTAAACACAACTCAGCCTTGCCTACACTAACCACCAAGTCCAGGTGAGCATCCTGTCAGCTAACTCAATTGTTAATCATTAATAATGTTCCCTTACATAGACAGGTCTCTTGAGTGAAGCTCAAACCAGAATCTCACAGCTGGGTAAAACCATCACTTGTAATCACCTTTTAACATATCTCTTGCTGAATGTTTTGCTTTGGGTTAGTTATTTAATGGTGTTAACCTTTGAATGGTCACAATTAGGTTTTAAAAGTTACAAAAACACCCCATTAAAGAAATTATGGCAAGTTCACTTGACACCTGGGTTACTACTAGTGGAGTTTCATGTGCAGTAAGGCTTCAGGCCAAGACAAGCAGCAACACATTGATTTATACAATGACTGCAAGTTATACAACCAGAAAGGCTAGCAACATTCTTCCTTACATTAAAGAAAGCATAGAAGGATCCAGGGAAAGGCTCTAAATCAACCAAATCCATATTTATGGGCTCCCAAGTTTAGATGCTCCCTCATCCTTACCTCACATGCCCACAAACACAAACATACACACACTCCAGAAGTTCATTGCTCATTTGACAATAAGGGGCAGTTTTCAAAGCACTACTTGGAAGCGCCATGCACAAATACCATTCTTCACCATTATGGCATCTGTGAATGTGCCAACTTGACTTAGATATTGGAGTGGGGAGTGTGCTTATAAAATTTATGACTGACACCAACCTTCCAGGGCAGGATTAGAATTCAAAATGATGTTGACAAATTGGAGAATTGGTCTGAAATCAACAAGATGAAATTCAATAAAGACAAGTGTGAAGTACTGCAATTAGGAAATAAAAAAAATCAAACGCAGAGCTACAAAATGGGGAATATTGGGTAGGGTGTAGTACTGGTGAAAAGAATCTGGGGGTTATAGTGGATCACAAATTGAATATGAGCCAACAATGTGGGACAATTGAGAAGAGAAGACTGAGGTAGGGAACGTGATAACTGACTTCAGATATGCAAAGATTCATTATAAATAGGACAGCGATCAATTGTTCTCCATGTCCACTGAATGTCTGACAAGAAGGCTTCACCTGCTGCAAGGACAGTTTAGGTTAGATAATAGGAAAGCTTTCTAATTATAAGGATAGGTAACCACTGGAATAGGCTTCCAAGGGAGGTTGTGTAATCGCTACTGTTAGAGGTTTTTAAGAACAGGTTAGACAAATACAGATCAGGGATGGTCTAAGTATACATGGTCCTGCTTCACTGTGGTAGGCTGGAGCAGATGATCACAGAAATGGAGGGCTGGAAGGGACCTCAGGCGATCATTGGGCCTGATCCAATGAAGATCTCCTGTAAGATGCTGAGCACTCTCAAGTCCCAATCACTTCTATGAACCTCAAAGGCACTCATCACCCTCTAGGATCATGGCCATGCTTTCCAGTCTTCTTTCCTCCACACTTCCCCTCTTGGAGCAGTCTCTAGAATATAGCACTATAATCTCAGATCTCCTCTTAGTACTGTCATGTGCAAAGCAGGAAAAAAAAATCTTCCCAAGTTCTTGTAAGCCTGTAATCCAACTCATCAGCTCACAAAGTGCTTTGAAATGAGGCCAGCTGCTTACAGGGAATCTACTCATGTGTTTATTTATTTATTCAATTCAGTTTAACACAATGGGGTGGGGGGTGAGGTTCCCCCTCATCTGCAACAAGAATGTATAAAAATCTGATCAATGTGCAATATTCAAAACAGAAACATTGCTATAAAAGTAATTTAATCAGAGTTTAAATGGATCAGATCTTCATTAAGGTTTTCCCTCAAAGGCTTTACAGGCTTAAAGGTTGAATCTAATCTTCAGTGTCAGCTGAAAAGGTGGGAGGAGTGGCTAAGACTCTGGCACTGGGCTTTGTTGGTCTAGAGAAGCCAAGATTTAACACTGTAAATAGTTAAAGTCATAAATACTTGAGTGCATGGTATATTGGCCTTCAGATACATGCATACATCTCCCACTGATGTCACTGGCAGCTGGGTAAAAGTACCTTTGGGCTGAGTTTGACCCTGAAACCATTCTTAGTGTTCCCCCCACCCTCCCAATGTTCAGCAGTTGACAGCCAAGATTAGCTCTTGAAATTCCTTTGGGGAAATATCTGCAACAAGCATCCAATTAACAAAGGGTTTGGCTCTTAGACACATTAATCCTACTTTCCAAGCACCTCATCCTTGCTCTGAGTCCAGCCCTGTTATCATAGAATATTGGGGTTGGAAGGGACCTCAGGAGGGCATCCAGTCCAACCCCTTCCATCAATCTGCCTGGGGATTGGTCCCCCTTTGAGCATTTAGCCATATGGAGTGGAAATCCATCAACCTCATGAAGAAACTTGATATATATACCTGCCTATGGAAATTTCCACTAATGCATCCAACAAAGTGGGTATTCACCCACGAAAGCTCATGCTCCAATACGTCTGTTAGTCTATAAGGACCCACAGGACTCTTTGCTGCTTTTACAGATCCAGACTAACACGGCTACCCCTCTGATACTTGAGACCTGGGGCTGTATTTTGGATATCGCTAATTTTTGTGGGGGAGGCAATCGAGGGAGTATTCATCTAACTGATCTGAATCTTAAATATAGTTCAGATCTGCTGGCTAACTGAAATAACTAAATACATATACTCCATGTAAGCAGCTGGCTGCATTTCAAAGGCCTTGGCAAATTGCATTTGTGGATGACACGTTTACAACAGACAGTAAAACAGTAAAACAAACCTATGTCTTACTCCAGTTATTACATCAATTTGAACATGTTGTTCGTGATACAAAACTGAATGGGACCATACCCATTGCTTTGATCATGTTAAGCCTCAGATTTCCTTCAAACTAAGGAAGAGATAAAGTTTCCTTTTAATCATAAAAATGTCTCAGTTCTAAATCATGCCATATTAAATAAAACTATATATCAGATAAGTGAGCGAAAAGGGTGAATCACAGATGAGCTGATTATAAAGATTCATGAGCCAATGTTCAGTCTGTAATCAGGGTCCAAGGTTCTAATTTAATTCCAGGTTCAGGAAAACTCTTATCATAAGGCATCTACACCATGTGTATCATTAGCCTTAGTATCCTGGCATTTCTCAGATAAGATGGAGATACCTGAAATATTTCTTCCAGGGTGTTAACAACGCTTCATTTTACCTGGAATCTTCATTTTCATTCTATAAAACGGTATCTGTTAGACACCACAGCCCAGGTCCTCAAAGGTATTTAGGGGCCTAACTCCCATTGAAATCAATGGAAGTTAGTCATCCAACACCTTTAAGGTTCTGGGCCCAAATCCTTAGGCCTTGGTTCAGTTACTAACCAGCCAAACTGCTATGGGGTGTCGTGGGGCACCCTCCTGAGGTGGGGCGGTATAATTACTTTCCTGCGGTCACATCCTTATGACCAGCCTTTGTCTTGGGGTAATGAGGACTAATCAAGAGAGTCAATATGGCTGCTCTGCTCTGAAGGTTGTGTGGCCCAATGGCCTGGGTCAGTTACAGTGCCCTTTGCATTCAAGTCAATGTGGCCTAGCAGCCAGAGTCAATTACAGTGGCCCTTGCATCCAGGGCAGTGTGGCCTCGCAGCCAGAGTCAGTATCACAGCCTCCAGACACAGACAGTGCAGCCTGGCGGCCACTACCTGGGAAGTCGCCTCTAGGTGGAGGCGGCAGCCTGGCTAGGGGAACCCAGGCCCACGCAACTCCACCAGGCCCTGACCCAGGGCTCTAACAGTGGCAGAGTGGTCTGCCACTGAGTCAGCAGGGAATCCCACTAACACATGCTGACCTCACTCGGGTGGGAGATACCACTCACTCACTCTCCGTGGTTCACTTCCTACTGGGTTTCCTGAAGCCGCAGTCCTTGGGGTATTAGGCTCTCTGGACTCCTCAGCATAGATGATTCCCTGGGACTCTGCTGGCCAGACCTCCAGTCTGACTCTCTGGGTCTCCAGCTCCCACAGGCAAAGGCTAGGATGGCTCTTCAGCTGGAACCTTTGCCCAAGATCCTTCCCCTCAGGTGGCCAAGCCTGAATGACCTGAGCAGCTCCCTATCATACCTAGTCTCCAGCTGAAGCATGCCCAGCAGGGTAGCGGGGGCATGGCCTCCTTGGCCCAGAGAGTGGCATTAACCCTCACAGTACCTGTGTGGGGCAAGTGCGCCCCATCTCACACAAACCCCCTTTAAGAGGATGTCCGGTAGTGGGTCCTCTTTTCCTTCCTCACCTCTCACCTAGGAGAAAACTTCCACATTTGCGTGTGCCCTACCTGGTTGATGGTCAACGCTGAAGTCATAGGGCTGGAGTGATAGGTACCATCTCATAATTCAAGCATTGGTATCTTTCATACTGTTGGGCCATCAGTGTGGGCGTGATCTGTGAACAACTGAAATGGGTTTCCCAGCAAATAGTATCTTAGTGCACCGATTGCCCACTTTACCACCAGGGCCTCCTTCTGTATAGTTGAATGCCTCTGTTCTCAGGGAAAAAGCTTCCAGCTCAAACAGAGGACAGAATGTTCTTCTTCCTCGATCTTCAGGGACAGTACTGCTCCCAGCCCCACTTCAGATGCATCCGTCTGCAATATAAAGGGTTTAGCGAAGTCTGGGTGATATAGGACTGGTGCCCTAGTCAGTTTGTCCTTTAGGTCCTGGAAGGCCCTCTAACATTCTGCTGACCTCTGGACCTTTCAGGGTTGAGATCTCTTAGTTAAATCTAACAAAGGTGTCATGAGCATTGCAAAATCTGGTACAAAGCAGCGGTAGTACCCTGCCAGACTTAAAAATTGTTGTACCTGTCTCTTTGTCATGGGCATCGGGCAGTCCTGCAGACTGCAGTACTGCAGAACTTGCACCTTGTCAACAAATGGACATAGGGTCCCCATAGTATATCCCAGGTATGTTATTTCCTGTAGTCCAAGGTGGCATTTGGCCAGGTTGGCCATGAGTCTGGTTTCCCCCTGGGCTTGTAGTACAGTCTTAAGGTGTTGGCAGTGTTCCTCCCAAGTATGACTGTATATTATCTATGTAGGCCACTGTGTACTGGTCGTGGGGTTGTAATAGCTGATCCATGAGTTGTTGGAATGTGCCAGCAGCCCCATGAAGTCCATAGTCACGAAGTGGTACAGTCTGAATGGGGTAGGGGAGGCTGTCTTTTCATGGGAAGCTGGAGCCAAGGGGATTTGCCAATACTCCTTCATCTAGGGTCAATATGAAATTGACGTTGCCCAGTTCAAGCAACTCATCTACTCATAGCATGGGATAAGCATCAAATCGAGAGATTGCATTAATTTTTTGAAAGTCTATGTAGAATTGTATGGTCCCATCTGGCTTTGGGACCAGCACAATTGGGCTTCTCCACTCGCTTCACGATTCTTCTACTACCCCCATGTCTAGCTCCTTCTGGACCACATCCCACATCTTCTTTGGCAGGGGCCTGTGGTTGTCACGGACCTTCTGGCCTGGAAGAGGGGCGATGTGGTGACTTACTAGTCTAGTCCATCCTGGGCAGGTTGATAATACTGTGGGGAAGGCCTGAACTAGTTGTTGCAGCTCTTCCTGTTGTTTTGGATCCAGCTCTGCCCCGATCATGACAGGTGTAGAGACAATGGGGTCATCTAGTTCCAGTTCCAGGGGATACGAGGTGATCACCAGCCCTTGCTAAGTTTTTCGCTTCTTCAGGAGGTTCATGTGGTAAGTCTGGATTTCCTTCCTTCGTCCTGGTAGTCTTATCTCATAATTCACTGGCCCTACCTTGCAGACCACCTTGAAAGGGCCCTGCCATTTAGCGAGTAGCTTGGACTCGGCCAAAGGTAACAGGAGCAGGACACTATCCCCTGGTTCAGAAGTGCCCAGCCTTGCTCCTCGGTTGCAGTGGCAAACTTGGGTCTGTTGAGCTTGCAGTAGATTCGCTCAGGTGAACGTTCCCAACTTCTAGAGTCATTTGCGAAGTTTTAAGTATGTAGGGAACTGACCACATGACCCAGGATCCTTGATCTTCCCAGGTCTCCTTCTGGAGGTTGAGGAACCCTGGGGCTGCCTCCATATTGACACCCAGAACTGCTTTTTAATAAGGGTCCTACCAGATCTAAGCCAATTCATACAAACAGCACCCCAACCAGAAGGGGTTGAAGTGTGTGGTTTTTTACTTGTTTGAATCATGTGACGTAATAATCTGCAGGCACCGTCAGACTAAACTGTTTTTATTTACTTTAAAGCTAATTAATTCAAGTCTGGCAATCAGATTAGTCCAGTTGCCTTTGACTATTAATTTATAAATACAAAGTTCTGACCAGGATTTTGAATGTCCCAAAATATAAACTGCTTCAAATAATTTGAGGTTCTACACTGAGCCCTGTGCATTCTGGAACACAACTTTGGGAGTAAAGGCAAAGTTATGTTGTCTCTTATATAAAAGGTGAAATTCATCCCAGCCTCGCAGGGCTAGAAGTTGGATTTAAGTAGTGCATAGTCCGTTGACCCTCTGCTGAGGTGAATTTCACCTAAAGTGCATACATAATCCATAAATCTCAGTTACATACCTCAGTATAGTACCCCAAGGCTTTGATTTAAGTAGGTCCTAGTCTCTTGGGATACAAAACTACACCTTTCTCCTTTCCCGTACCTCAGGCGACAGGTTCAAACACAGAGGTCTTTTGACCAAGTTCTCCTCTTCATTACATGCTGTCTTAAATGAGGCTGTGCTGGTGTAACACAGGAACACTTGGCCCACAGTATCTGAAAGCTTTGGGAATAATCTACTGTACTATTGTCTCAGTCCAACTTGATTATATTTTGATTAGCAGCCATTATACAAACAAATTATCTGAATGCTCATCTCCCTTTTGTCCTATAAGCAAATCTCTAGATTCCAATTTGGCTCTCTCCACATTGTCATTTTTCACATGTGCTGTTATGTTCCCGGAAAGAGACATTAGAGAGAGAGAAGTCATCCCTCAAATCAGATGTCTCTCTCTCATATGAAAGTTTACAGTACAAGAAGGAGCTGCTTCTGAGTTCACTAATGGTCCTGTTCAGAGATGTTTTGAGACATTGCCATAGTGTTAAATAATTCCGTATCACATGAAGTCCTAACATTCTGACAGGAATATACCCTTCCCTCTCATAAAGACACAGAAGTGCTTCTATGTTACTCATATGGCAGTTATTGACAACAAGATTCAGGTTCATTTGGCTGTTAAGATACAATCTAAACCTTCATATAAACTCTCCTTTGTAGGGGCCTGCTCACTGGTTGGCTATAAATGTCCCAATGACAGCTGACATCAGGCCCCTTGCTGTAAGATGCTTAAACCCAGATCCTCAAAAGGTATTTAGGTGCCTAAATCAATAGGAATTAGGTGTCTATATACCTCTCTAGGATCTGGGCCTTAGTGCCTCCTGGGAGATGCAAAGCACCCTCAACTGGCAGGCAATGATTTCTCAAATATAATTCATCCTTAACTAATATTTTTACACATTAAGAAAGCATCCTTATTAAATGCTGATAGAGTCCCAGTGAGTTCTTCAGACACTGTTGGGATCCAGATGGTGCTGTGAAACGGATCAGACATATATTTCATGTTATTACAGGCAAAGGACAAAAGAAAGCTGCCAGAAAACCCTGCTTAGTATGTGATTTAGACAGGCGCTCCATGCAACATAATCACATCATTTCAGTGACGGTCAGTCTAGTGAAAACAGGCTTATTTTGTGTATTTCCATACTAACTCAGCTCTGAAATGGAACAATCACTTAAAGTAGTATGGGAGAAGGGTTGGATTTGCAATTGTCTGTATACTTTGCTATATTATGACCAGCTGCTGACTTAGGGTGACCATATGTCCCGATTTTATAGGGACAGTCTCAATTTTGGGGCCTTTTATTATATAGGATCCTATAACCCCCCACCCTGTCCCGATTTTTCACATTTGCTGTCTGGTCACCTTATGCTGACTGTATGTGGATTTTATAATGGGAGATGTAGGCCAGGAGGAACGGGTCACTCAATTCATTTTGGTCAATTCAATTTTCCATACCTCAGATTCCTGCCTGTAAGGACTGGTCTACACTACAAAATTAGGTCAACATAAGTTATCTTGCATCAACCTATTAGTGCATGTGTCTACATTCAAATTTGTCTCCAGCCAACTTAAGTGTTCCATTAAGGTGAGGCAGTAAAATCACCTCCTCCAACAACATGAAGCCATTGTTAACTTACTAAGGTCAAGACAGTGTGAGAATTTATACTGCATGATCTGTGTTGACCCTAACAGTCCTCCAGCAGCTGTCCCACAATGCCCCATTTCTGTGACAGTGACAAAAATAGTCATAATTGTAACTCCACTGCCCAGGGGTTACAGAGACCAGAAGCCATCCCCACTTTAAAGCCCCCCATGTATTTTTAAAATGCCTTTTCTTGATTGTCCATCGTAGTGAGCACCTCTAGCAGCTCTCCATTATTTCATGCAACTGCCCTGCTGACCAAGCCAGCTACATGCTCTAGACACATCCCTGCCTGGAGTAGACAGAAGGTACTGGATGTCCCGGGCCTGTGAGGGGGAAGAGATTGTTCAGTGTTCCCTGAATCTTTGATGGTTATGGATTATCATTGATATCCAATTAACTTGGATTTAAAGAGCTGGGAGAGTGTAGGGTTCTTATTCCACAATCAGGCACAACAGAATCAAAGTTATTAAGTTCAACATCTTCTTGTGAACCCTGGCGTGCACAAAGGATACCCACTCACTGAAAGCCCAGCAGAGCTTTAACCACTTTTGTTAGCACAATTAGCAAAGACAGAAAAGCTGCACGCAACATAAAAAAATACCAAAAATATAGAGTTGAGGTGATATCTTGTACCATTCCTCACATATATGCTCAGACTTGAACCCTTCCTTGGGCACTTGGCAGTAAGAGACAGCCCTGTCTCTGGCATGCCAAATGAGTCAGATTGATCTCCCTCTTATATGATGGTTTGGCCTTATTATAGGGCTTAGGGGCTGTCATGAACATTCATTCAAATGCCCAGCCTCCCTTATCCATATCCAACTTCCTCACCCTAATAATGTAGAGGTACTTTTATCTTATATGTTAGTATATTAATGATTTCAACTAATCATCATATAAGTCAATTAATTGCCAAGACAAGTTCGCAGCGCCAACATTTTATCCTAAAATATCCAAGCCTAGTATCTGTTCAATGTTCTTGCGGTTACCTGGTATAACTTTCCCCTTTAAACACACCTTTCCCAGTTCCCCAAAACTCAGGATGACTGTTGGGCCATTTATCTGTGACAAAGTTCACAGACCTCAAAGCTTAAGCTAATATCTTACAGGATACAGGCCTGCGGGCTCCTTTGCATTACTGCTGAGTAAAATAAAGTGCTAAAGCTAACTCTATAGGCTACAAGGCCCCCTTTTGATGGGGTGAATGCTAATGACCCTTGTTACGGGAATCCCTGGAATGCAGCCTGGGACTGTGGGACCCACTGTCTCCAACATGGGCTGTCTCTCACAATGCCTTCCTAGTGACAAGCAGCAAGCCCCTCCAGGCACGGTTATCACTTAGCACAACCACATGGGGAAGCCCATACCCAGCTCGATTGCATGAATGCTTCCAGAGCCCACTCATGAATCACACAGAGTAAGGCACCAGCCAAATCTCCTCAGCTCTCAGCCTTGTACCTCAGGAATATACCGTCTTGCACTGCTCAAGACAAGCAGTGCAAATTTATTGGTTGGTTCACCACTTCATCAATGGAAAGTGGCTATATACAAGCCTTTGCAAACCTGAGCAGATTTACCACACACTTCATGCAAACTCACTGGTAAAGATAAACAGTAAAACAAATGTATTGATTACAAAAGATAGATTTTAAGTGATTATAAGTGATAGATAAAAAGTCAGAGTGGTTACCAAAACAAAATAAAATATAAACAGACAGTCTAAACTCTCAACCCTAAATAAAGTAGTTTTTCCTCACCCCACTGGATTTTGCAGTCCTTAATGTATAGGTTTGTCCCTTAAACCTGGGCCATCTCCCCTGTTGGAGTCTTCAGTCTTCTGAGTGTCTTTGCTGCTTGCACCATAGATGAGACGAGGAGAAAAGGCCAAGCAGAAGGCCCCCATGTTCTGTTTTATATCCTCAGTCCATGTGCTTGGAAAACAAAATCCAGGCATGTCTCGTGGGCTTGCTGAGTCCCCAGAAAAGGCTGAGCAATTCCTTTTGTGTGGCCTTATGCCAGTGAGTCATTGAATTGTTGCTCCCTTGCTGGACAATGGCTGTTGATGGGTTGTTTGACACCCCATCTGGGCATTGGTTACTTTCTTGCTGTTGTCTCTGGGGAGCTAATATCTGGCTGATTCCCCAATTTATAGCATGATTTAGTGACAAGCATACAACACAATCTCATAAATTCATATGCACTAAAGATACACATTTTTAGACAGAACAGTGACTTTCAGCCAGTCATAACCTTTTCCCTAATACCTCACATGGCATGCTTTATATGCAATATCACAATTATATACAGATGAGGAATATGGGGAGTACAAGATGCCCACCCAAAGTATAGTATGTCACAAACCTCATCATGAATATTACAGTGCAGATGGTTGATTATCTGATGGGGCATGGGGGATTTTCCAAAGCCAATCTCAGTTTCCTGATATGGTGGTTCAGGAACCTGATGGACTGATTCTGGTTGTTTAGTTGTAACTGGAGTGTAGGGATGTGGTGGTATCTGATATATATCTGCAGCAGGCCTCATGGTTGCATATTGCCAATTCATTATCTGCCATCTCCCTAAGTCATTGATGATGTGGGGTCATGACCTTTTCTAGTTAATCTCTTAATTTTACACAGTATGCACTCCAATACAGTGAAAATAATTCCTTTTCCAACTATTGGGACAATAATCCATCCATTTAATCCATTTTGTATTCATAACACCTCCATCCATCAAATAGGTTACAGATTGTGGCAGAGAGAGTACACTCATAAAGTTTGCAGATGATACCAGCCTGGAAGGGGTTACAAGTCTTTGGAGGATAGGATTAAAATTCAAAATGATTTGGACAAACTGGAGAAATGGTCTGAAGTAAATAGCGTGTAATTCAATAAGTACAAATGCAAAGTACTCCACTCAGGAACGAACAATCAGTTGCACACATGCAAAATGGGAAATGACTGCCTCGGAAGGAGTACTGTGGAAAGGGATCTGGGGGTCATAGTGGATCACAAGCTAAATATGAATTAACAGTGTAACACTGTTGCAAAAAAAGCAAACATCATTCTGGGATGTATTAGCAGGGGTGTTGCAAGCAAGACACAAGAAGTAATTCTTCTGCTCTATTTCATGCTGATTAGGCCTCAGCTGGAGTATTGTGTCCAGTTCTGGGTGCCACATTTCAGGAAATATGTGGACAAATTGGAGAAAGTTCAGAGAAGAGCAACAAAAATGATTAAAGGTCTAGAAAACATGACCTATGAGGGAAGATTGAAAAAATTGGGTTTGTTTAGTCTGGAGAAAAGACAGAGGGGACATGATAACAGGTTTCAAGTACATAAAAGATTGTTACAAGGAGAAGGGAGAAAAATTGTTTTCTTAATCTCTGAGGATAGGACAAGAAGCAATGGGCTTAAATTGCAGCAAGGATGGTTTAGGTTGGACATTAGGAATCATAGAATATCAGGGTTAGAAGGGACCTCAGGAGGTCATCTAGTCCAACCCCCTGCTCAAAGCAGGACTGATCCCCAGACAGATTTTTTCCCTAGATCCCTAAATGGCCTCCTCAAGGATTGAACTCACAACCCCTGGGTTTAGCAGGCCAATACTCAAAACACTGAGCTATCCCTGCCCCCCGCCCCTTTCTAACTCTGAGAGTGGTTAAGCACTGAAATAAATTGCCTAGGGAGATTGTGGAATCTCTGTCACTGGGGATTTTTAAGAGCAGGTTGGACAAATACTTGTCAAGGATGGTCTAGATAATACTTAGTTCTGCTTTGAGTGCAGGGGACTGGACTAGATGACTTTCGAGGTCCTTTCCAGTTCTATGATTGTTCTGCCTCATTGATATTACTGGTAATTTGTCTAAGGTGTGTGCTTTTTGATCCATTAATTGTTTCAATTGTAAATTTAGGAGGATATATAAACAAGAAATGTTGGTGTACTTTGGACAGTTACACACTGAGGATGGAAAGGAGGTTAAGGATAACCTAGGCATAGCCCAATATCTAAATAAGTACTTTGCCTCAGTCTTTAATAAGGCTAATGGGCAGCTTAGGGGTAATGGAAGGATGACAAACGGGAATGAGGATATGGAGGTGGATATTACCACATCTGAGGTAGAAGCCATACTTGAACAGCTTAATGGGACAAAATCGGAGGGCCTGGACAATCTTCATTCGAGAATATTAAAGGAACTGGAACATGAAATTGCAAATCCGTTTGCGAGAATTTTTAATGAATCGGTAAACTCAGGGATTGTACCGTAAGACAGGAGAATTGCTAATGTAGTTCCTATCTTTAAGAAAGGGAGAAAGAGTGATCCGAGTAACTATAGGCCTGTTAGTTTGACATCTGTAGCATATAAGGTCTTGGAAAAAATTTTGAAGGAGAAAGTAGTTAAGGACATTGATGACAATGGTAATTGGGACAAATTATAACATGGTTTTACTAAAGGTAGATCGTGCCAAACCAACCTGATCTCCTTCTTTGAGAAGGTGACAGACTATTTAGACAAAGGAAATGCGGTAGACCTAATTTACCTCGATTTCAGTAAGGCATTTGACACGGTTCCACATGCGGAATTATTAGTCAAATTGGAAAAGATGGGGATCAATATGAAAATTGAAAGGTGGATAAGGACCTGGTTAAAGGAGAGACTACAACGGGTAGTGCTGAAGGGTGAACTGTCAGGGTGGAAGGAGGTTACTAGTGGAGTTCCTCAAGGATCGGTTCTGGGACCAATCTTATTTAACCTTTCTATTACTGACCTTGGCACAAAAAGCGGGAATGTGCTAATAAAGTTCACGGATGACATGAAGCTGGGGGGTATTGCTAACATGGAGAAGGACCGGGATATCATACAGGAATATCTGGATGACCTTGTAAACTGGAGTAATAGAAATAGTATGAAATTTAATAGTGAAAAGTGCAAGGTCATGCACTTAGGGATCAATAATAAGAATTTTAGATATAGATTGGGGACTCATCAGTTGGAAGCAACAGAGGAGGAGAAGGACCTTGGGGATCACAGGATGACTATGAGCCGCCAATGTGATATGGCCATTTAAAAAGCTAATGCGGTTTTAGGATGCATCAGGTGAGGTATTTCCAGCAAAGATAAGGAGGTGTTAGTACCATTATATAAGGCGCTGGTGAGACCCCACCTGGAATACTGTGTGCAGTTCTGGTCTCCCATGTTTAAGAAGGATGAATTCAAACTGGAACAGGTTCAGAGACCGGCTACTAGGATGATCCGAGGAATGGAAAACCTGTCATATGAAAGGAGACTCAAAGAGCTTGGCTTGTTTAGTCTAGCCAAAAGAAGGCTGAGGGGGGATATGCTTGCTCTCTATAAATATATCAGAGGGATTAATATTATGGAGGGAGAGGAATTATTTAAGCTTAGTACCAATGTAGATACAAGAATGAATGGGTATAAACTGGACACTAGGAAGTTTAGACTTGAAATTAGACGAAGGTTTCTAACCATTAGAGGAGTGAAGTTCTGGAACAGCCTTCCAAGAGGAGTAGTGGGGGCAAAAGACATATCTGGCTTTAAGATTAAGCTTGATAAGTTTATGGAAGGGATAGTATGATGGGAGAGCCTAATTTTAGCAATTGATCTTTGATTATCGCCAGATAAGTATGCCCAGTGGTCGGTGATGGGATGGGATGGGATCTGAGTTACTGCAGAGAATTCTTTTCTGAGTGCTGGCTGGTGAGTCTTGCCCACATGCTCAGGGTTTAGCTGATCGCCATATTTGGGGTCGGGAAGGAATTTTCCTCTGGGGCAGATTGGCAGAGGCCCTGGAGGTTTTTCACCTTCCCCTGCAGCGTGGGGCATGGGTCACTTGCTGGTGGATTCTCTGCAGCTTGAGGTCTTCAAACCACAATTTGAAGACTTCAATAACTCAGGCATAGATTAGAGGTTTGTTATAGAAGTGGATGGGTAGGGTTCTGTGGCCTGCTTTGTGCAGGGGGTTGGACTAGATGATCACATTGGTCCTTTCTGACCCTAGAATCTATGAATCTATGAAAAAGTCCTGATAGGTTGGATCAGATAGAATAATGGCTGTGTTTTCAAAAGCAGGGACAGGAGATATCACTATGTGTCCTAGTAAAGTATGTTGTTTTGGGGTAAAACACAAATTTGGGTCTGAGAACCTGAGACTCCAATTGACCACATAGGTACTTTTAATGATACTTTTATATTACCATACAATATAAGCCGTCTCCATCTTTGGTTATCTTCTCCATCAGAGTCTTCTATTTAGTAAGCCTGACAAGGCTTAAAGATGATAATTAGTTCTGTAGTTGACTCACTCCCTGCAGTCCACACAATGTGGCGTCCACCTCCAACATATTACACTTCCAAAACATACTGACGCCCCTTTTCAGAGCAACAAACCATCTGTGTGATTTGCCAGGTTTGGATTTCTGTGTGATAGGCCACCAAAGAAGGCACAGTGATGTGTTCTTGTAGGTGTTGTCTTCAAGGTGACCTGTGGAGTGAACAGCAGCTGTACACATCCTTATCTGGATCAAAGATAGGCAAGGAACGAGACTGTGAATGACACATAGAAGGACTTTGCTATCATACAGTTTTTAATTAAACAACAAGTGATGTCCCTAGTCTCTGTTTGCCAGAACCTGGGAATGGGCAACTGGGGATGGATCGCTTGATGATTACCTGTTCTGTTCATTCCCTCTGGGGCACCTGGCATTGGCTACTGTCAGAAGACAGGATACTGAGCTAGATGGACCTTTGGTCTGACCCAGTATGGTCATTCTTATGTTCTAAGTATCTTGACTGGGATGCGGCACCACACAAAGCCAAACAAATAGATCATTCCTTCCCATGCTTCTGAAACATTTTGGACAATACCAATTTAACAGTTGCTCATCTTTGATTAAGTCTGGAATATTTCCTAATTCTAAAACTTGCAATGCACTAGCAGTGGTATGTATGACATATTCTCCAAACACATATTTGGTACTTGTGCTGATCATTATTTAGGTTGAAGGTTGGTTAATCTTAAACTGAGTCTTATTAAACAAATGGGTTATGTCATGCATGTTATAGATTATAAACCTTTCTTCCTGTGACAAACCCTTTATCCCCTGTAATATTAGATTAACCACTTCGTTAGCATTCTCCTGCAGCACATACTTAATGTGTCTACAAATATGTAGACGTGCTTGCAATAGCTGCATTCATCCACATGTGCCAATGGGACAAATCTAATACAACAGGGATATGCATAAATTGAACCTCATTAACCAACACTCCTAGTACAGAAGTTGTTGTAAATCCACTGGTAGATCCTTGTGTCAGAGATGGGCAAGTTACATCACTGTGTATGGGATTATCGCAGTCACAGTCAATTATTGGATCACTGACTAAGATCAAATGTCACATTCAATATACAGCTTTTGATTCCATAATGTAAATATGGACATAAATAAGGCTACTATACATGCCTCATATCATCCTTCATACTCTAATTTGTGTAATGTCAAACTCCCTCTTTTTATTGAGTTTTTGCAGTTGGCTTTATTTTGCCAAGTGCCATAAGATATACTATGTATAAGGGTAATTGAGCTTGTAGGCAAGGAGGCATAGGTTTTACATCCTCCTCCCCTTTGAGTCATTATGCAGGGGTAAGATTCTTTTCCAACCACTGGATGGTACCGAGATTAATCCTGCCAATTTACACTCAACAGTAACATCTTCACCTCTACTTCCCTTAACTTGCTGGATAGGACTATGGATGAACTCTGGCTCAGAGCCCAAGTCTACAATGTCTAGAAAATCATTTATGTTGTCACAGGTTTTCCTGAGTTTGATTGTTCAGTGATGAGCTGGATATATTTCCACCAAACACAACAGGAAATATGGGACTTGGTATCTACCTGACATGTTTAAGGGTATATGGTATATTGTTAGTGCAGTCCCATTAGTCCATGCAGAAAATTTTCTGCACTGTTTTTCCTAGCCAAATTTCTATTTTTTTTTTAATCTTTATTAGTTCACAACACTTATTGCAGAATGCATAGAGGCACTCAAAGCACACCATACTTGTAAACATAGAGCACCACAGAACTCCTAGGTTCATGAAAATACCTAGTCATATTTATAAATGTACAGCAAGCACTACACAATTCCTAACAGCACCCAAAGCTTCAGGCCCAGAGAACAGTCCAGTACAGAACAGTACTGTGGTGGACCATTAAAATGCACTTTCAAAGCCTCCCTCAACCTCATAGCTCCATGTTCAGTTCTTGTTATGGTCTTAGTGTCTGACTATTGACAGTCAGTTGAGAGCCACTCCATTTCCACCCTCTGAATCTGGTGACAGCTTTTCTCCCTTTACCTCACAGATATTATGCAGGACACAGCAGGCAGCTATAACCGTCGGGATATTTTTTTTTCCATTGAGATCCAATCTTGTGAGTAATGCCAGCATCCCTTCAATCCACTAAAAGCATGTTTAACTGTCATTCTGCACCTGCTGAGCCAGTAGCTGAATCTTTGCTTGGTGCTGTGGAGGTAGCTGGTGTACGGCTTTATAAGCCAGAGGAGCAAGGGGTAGGCAGGGTCCCCCAGAATCCCTACTGGCATTTCAATATCATCAATGTTAATCCAGGAAAGAACATACCTACTTGAAGCTTTCAGAACAGTCCTGTATTCTTAAAGATGTGAGCACCATGCACTTTCTCTGACCAGCCCACACTGATATCAGTGAAGCGTTCCCAGTCATCCGCCGCATTTGCATGACCATAGAAGAGTAGCCCTTTCCATTGATGTACTCTGTGGCAAAGTGGTCTGGTGCCATAATAGGGATGTGTGCGCCATCTACCGCCCCATCAGAGTTTGGGAATCCCATTGCTGCAAATCCATCCATTGCATCCTGCATATTGCCAAGCATCACAGTCCTGTGTGTAGCAGGATACTGTTAATGATCCTGCACACTTGTATGACAATGGCCCCCAATGCACATTTTCCAACTCAAAAATTATTTCCCACTGACCAGTAGCAATCTGCCATTGCAAACTTCCAGAGTGCAACTGCCACTCACTTCTCCACTATCAACGCAACTCTCATTTTGGTGTCCTTATGCTATGATTTTGGCACACATATCCAGGAACGTGGCCTTTTGCCTCCAAAGTTCTGCAGCTCACTGTGCAAACTCGCATAACAAAATAATCCCACCAGTCAGTGCTCATTTCTTGGGCCCAGAAGCAGCACTTCATGGTCTACAGCTGCTCCAAAAATGTGACAAACAACCTTGAACTATTTTTCAGTGTGTCTCTCAGCAAACTGTCCTCCAAGGAATTGTCATGTCAGCCATTGTTGTGGTGCTCCTTAGGGGTCTGCAAATACAGGAGAATCATATGTCCTGTATTTGCAACATTCATGACAATAGCGAAGAGCTTTGTGGGCTCCATGCTTCTGTCAGAGATGGCAGACAGCAAAAAGTGCCACACAGGTTTGTGGTATTTTTTTTAAAAAGGCATGAACATTATGGGATATAGATGGCATTAGGGGATGGAGAAAGTTGCATGCTGGGAACTTAACCCCTAAGACCCAGAAAGTCCTGGGCGAGTCATTTCTATTCCACAACACTTTGTGAAAAGTTTCCAAAAGGCACTGGACCAAACAGCAGCAAGTGGCACACTGGGGTATCTAACTCCGGCACACCACACTTCGCATCGACACATGCCCCTACTGGTGAATATGTGCAGTGCCAATTAAAGCAGCCAGTTATGAGTAAAGGGACTGTTGGCTCCTTAATGAAACTTAGTGGGAGTTTTTTTGGCTGGCCCTCTCCCAATACCAAAAGAAAGGGGAAGGTCTGAAGAGAAATCAGGATCGTAAGTCCTCAGGGCCAATGGAGAGAGGCCAGCACTCCAAGTCAGCCCGATTGACAGGACAGACAGGCCAATGAGGGAGGAAGGAGCCCAGGGGCCCATCCTCCACATGAGCTGGAGCTACCTGTGCCAGAGAAGGGCAGAGCTAAGGAGACAACAGCAGTACCCAGAACCAGAGGAGCCAGATCTGGAGCAGCACAAGCCAGCTGCGCAAACAGGGAGTCGGGGCTGAACTGCTGAGGGCCAGAGCAGGGATAGCAGATGCCGGCTGTGCCACAGGTAACACTGCAGCCGGGTGCACTGAGTGACTGGGGAGACAAGGTGGGACCTTGACCTGAGAGGGTCCAGCAGAGGGAGATGTTGCCAGATAAGAGGGCCTTTAAGGCTGGACTCTGGGAGCGGGGGACATGAATCTTACAGGAGAGCTAATACTGGAGAGAAGGGTACCTGCAGGTGTGAGGCCACCACCAGAGCAGATGACCTATCTACGGTATCACCACCGTGGAGCCAGATCCTGGGAGAGAGGCCTGGGATGGGTAAGGAATAGCCCATGAATTTTCTTGAGTTCCACAGACTGTTGTTTACAGTGTTCCCTGTGTCCGCAGGGTGGGACCCCTTGATCCTTTAACCTTTTCCATTTTTGTCCTTATTTTTCTTACAATCGTAGTTTAATAAATTGTATTTCATTTGAACTTAATGTAGTGATCAGTGGATCAGGGAAGTGGACAATGTGGAGAGAGTACCACAGAGTGGGGACACTCTAGCCCCTGTCCCAAGTGATCACGACAAGACTGGGGGCTTAAGCCTCCCAGGAATCCTGGGACCTGCCTTGTTGGGGTTATGAGGGCTCAGCCACATAGGAGAGTGGAAAAGGTCAGGCAGGCCTCCAGGTAAAGGAAATTGGAGTGAGGACTCAGAGCCTTTCACTATTGGATTCCACTGGGGTAGTGCAGAAGCCAGGAAAGTTCCCCCACAATAGCGGGACCCGTTCCCCCACTTGCATATGTATGTGTCCAAGCGACACACAAACTTTGGTGGCTGTATGTCAATGTAACTTGTGTCAACTAAAGATTGTAGCATAGACATGGCCTGCAAGAGACCAACAGAGAGAGAAAAATCCATATCTTCTTTCTTCATTACCTTTTGTATGAAAAATAGTGAAGCTGTTATCTTACTCTGCTGAAAAGGCGTGCCATGGAAACCAGATAATGAGAGCAAAAAAAACCCCTCAATCATAAGTCCTCCATTAAAATTTTATTCTATTCAAGAACTGCATTCACTCAACCCCCAGATGGATGATGGCTGAGTGCTCCCATTGAGCCACCTACTTTTGCTTTTATTAGCTGACAAGAAAATCAGCAAGCCCAGTGCTGCTGTGAATGAACAGCCCAGTGCAAAGAGGCTGCAGCGTGACTGCAAGTCCTGTGGCACATATTGTATGAAAAATTCTAGTCCTTGCAAGTCAGACCCCAGGCATTCACTTTGTTGCATTACAAAACTATATGGCTTAAAGAAGGTTTATGGGAAAAGTTGTGCATTACCAGCACTTGCCTATTAGCAGCCAATAGCATACCAGCCAGACGCAAGTGTAGATGTAAATATCCTGGGTAATTGTTGTCCTCAGTTCTTGTCCCCAGAGATCCTAGCCTGCTATTTCTGTAGTTCTGCTAGAAAAGTGCCAGTGAGACTGGTGTTTTTGACTGACTAAAGCTGAGTAAATACTAAGCAAGCACTACAGGATTTACTTTGTAGGCCTTGCTCATATTTTATGTACGTGTATGAGTGCGCACGTGTGGCATACCCCGTGAGGGGTATTCCCTTGAGGTTACTGATCAGGACTTTAGAAACACCTGAGACAAGGCTACCACCAGATAATCCATCCCAGGTTTTAGACTGAACATAGCACACACTCAGGTGGTGCTTTGGGAATTTTGTTAGTAATATGGGGATATTCATACAGTGCAGGGAGGATCATTAAAAAAGGCCCTATGGTGAGCTGAATTTAAATTCTATGTTAGTTCCTTTTGTTTTGCAGCACCGATTACATTAGATCACATTTCTTTTATGCCACCCCCAGAGTTTCCCATTTCAATACGTTGCAGATTTTGTATCAAACACGCATAACTGGAGAAGGCCAGCTAGATACTTTGAAAATTGGGTAGAGCACTGAGGTGGCCTCTGAGGCCTGTGTGTTTCCTCAGGCGTTTGCCCAAGGAGGGGACGGTTTGAAGGTCTTGTATTTAATTTAAAACTGAGCACAGCTGGCAATTAGAAGACTAGCTTTCCATTGCTAGCCAGTGTCAACAAGAAGTTGTTGGACAGCATATTTCTCCACTGTGTTTGGGTCTTATTAATTAGAAAAAAAAATAATAAGGATAAAAGAGTGCCCACCCAGAAATGCCAACCCTCCCTCCCTGTAGTTGAGCAACAAAGACAAAAGCAAACTGCTATGGTAACAATAGCTGCGTAAAGATGAAAAGAAATACGACTGAAGTTCCCTCTCTCCCCTATTCCCAATCTGAGGTCCTCCAGAACCAGTTCCTTATACTAATAAGGACTCATTAATGACTCATTTTTAAAAGAATAAGTGCATGCTCTTTCATCTTGAATGCTGATTAGCTGGTAACGATAAATATAGCCCTGTTCAAACAAAGTGTGATCAGGATTTGGAATGAACTGAACACACACAACGTATAAGGAGAAAGAGGTTACTGGTCTAAAGACATTAAGTTCTTTTTCCTAAACAGTAACTGAAAGCCAGACTCGGGTAATGGCCAGATCCTGCAAGGTGCTGAGCACCCATTACTGCCACTGGCATCAATAGGAGTGGATGACACTCAGCACCTCATCAGAATGCTCAAGTAGGGCTTTAAATGAGTAACTCAAAGTTTAACTAATGGGCAGCAGCGCATGACTCTGTGGTCTTATCTCTTTTGTTTCTTATCCATTACCATTCTGGCCTGATTGTACTAATCCTTCTGGTTACCAGCCCAGCCACTCCAATTCTGTACAGAAAACCACTTCTATTTCCCCTCCTTTTACTGAGCCGTCCCTGAAAACAGGATCTCATACAAACCTGATTTTCCCCTAAATTTGATTTGAGGTGCACTGTCAAGTACAGCAGGTTTCTTGCCAATGACTGAGGTCCGGTTTACACTATAAATTACATCGGTATAACTACCTGACTATGGGGTTGGAAAAATCCAGTTATAAGCGACCTAACCCCTGGTTTAGACAGTGCTATGTCAAAAGATGGGCTTCTCCCATTGACACAGCTCCCCCTGTCTCACAGAGGTGGATTAACTACGCCCACAGGAGAAACTCACCCATTGACATAGTAGCGTCTTCACTGAAGTGCTAGCTGCTGCAGCATTTTAAGTGTAAACCTGCCCTGAGTGATTGATGTCAGTACTCACAGTTGGCCTGCAGCACACGTACACTATACGCTTGGTTATACCCACCTGACAGCCCGGGGCTCACCCTTCTCTGTAGGCCCAATTAAGAAGAACAATGGGTTTATCCTTGCAAACCAAACAGGTCATCATTAAAATAAAAATGTCCAATATTTTGGTTCCCGGGGATTTTCCAGCATGCTCTGCTGTGCTGTTTAAAAGGCCAGCTGGTTCCTGACAGAAATACTTCCAAACACATCCATTAAGATTAGCTGTCAGCTACTATAAAAAGTTTTGGTTTTCATTTAAATGTCAAATTACTGGTCAGACTGACTAGTATTTTTTTCCCTCAAAAATAAATGCGTGTTGTCTGGGATATACTAGGAGGTTGTGTCTGTATTTTGCTTAGTATTAAATTGAAATGTAAATACACTTTAAATAAAAATATTCACATGTCCAATTAAATTCTAGCTTGTATTTGCAGAGTAATGGACTGAAACACTGTGATTTCCTGAAACACAATTCTATGGCAGCACTAGTCTGAGGCTGCAGGATCAGTTACATCAGTGAGAAGATGCTTCTCAATCGTCTGTCACCTGCAATCCCTCCTCCACTTAAAGGGGGGCAGGAAGTTCCAGCAGCACCATCTTCCTTCCGCTAAGAAAAGATAGATTGACTGATGGATAAGTTGGAGGAGGCAGCTGTCGGTGGCACTGAGCTGAACACTGTTTTGCTTGGAAATCTTGAATATACCAATAACATTGGCTTGTGGGTTCAATGTGATGAATCACTGCAGCTGATTGTCAGTCTGGTCAGGCTAGAAGCAGCATGCATGGGTCTGGTTATTAATCCAGATAAAACTAAGTCCCTGGCCATTACCATCAAACAGCATCTAGCTCCAGACTACAAATCAGCTCAATATTAACCTGTCCAGATGGGCAGCTGTCACATAGTTGGGAAGCATCCTAGACAATGCTGGAGAATGCTCATAAAAGGAGGATGTCTATATAGCAGCAGCTACTGCCATGTTTCAGAAGGTCCTTTGGCAGCCTCTGTGGGTACATCATAACATCAAGCTGAGTCTCTTTGGAACCCACAGTTATACCAACTCTATTGTACAGAAATGAAATGTGGACTGTCAGGAAGGCTGAGGAACTCTGGATTGACATTTTCTATTCTCGTCATCGCCGTCAGCTCCTCCGTATCAAGTGGCAGGACTTGATCAGAAAGCCGGATACGTGAAGCTAAATGCCATCAGCACAAGTTTGGTTTCTGGGGCTTCCGTGGTATTGACCTATTTTAAGACTGAAAGATGAATGAATTCTGAAGCAAGTGTACCAGGGAATGCCGCCACATGGCTGGTAATCATATGGGCACCAAATGCTTTGGTGGCACAAGACTAAGTTTGGAACATAAACTGAATATACAATCACATTATGACCAATTTGGATGTAGCTCAATTTTCAGGAAGCCATGTCTCTTTCGGATTTACCATGATGACGTTGGTGGAAGAAAATTCTACCCATATATTTGCCTTGGATGAATGAAGTTCAGGAGGCAGGTTCAGTTGGGATGTAAAAGTAAGAAATGTTTCTAAATACAAATGCTGATTAAGAAGTATGTTCTTAACGTTACAAAGCTGAAGAAGAAAGTCTGCCTAAGAGAGTAGAGGTCTGATTCTCCTCTCCCTTACATCAGTGTAAATCAGGACTAATCCCGCTGAAGTCACAGTTGGGCCAGCATACAGCTAGGGTAAGTGTGGACCCTCAGGACTTATGCATTGGTTACAAACTTGAGCGAGGATACTGCAAGTCAAACTACATTCTCAACTCCCAGTTATTGTGACCTCTCCTCCCAGGGCCAAGTGCCCACTGCTCCTGCTGTCTTCAATGAGAAGCAACAATGTTGAGCGACTGGCAGGATCAGATGCTTCATTGGGAGTCCCAGGCAGAATGACTGCAGGGCTGGACTCCCAAGATGCTTTTGACTGGAACAGGTGAAGATGTGATCCAAGAAATGTTTCAAATTTTTTGTTTGAATCAGTGAAAGGCAGAATGTCCCTTATAAAAGTGCAAATCATGTCATTACACTCCATCAAGTAAATACGTCTTTATGAATATTTTTAAAATGCTAATTATGCAAATATGCACTTGGGGAATTTTAAAATATGGATAATTAACCTAACAGCATTTCTGTGATCTGTTGAGTGAATACCTATCCAAGGAGGGTAATCAACCCACCAGAGCAGCAGTGATTCAGGTGCAGCTGGGCATTCTTGGGTATGGCAGTGCCTCGCACGTGATGGTAATTTGCAATGGTTCCGTTGGATTCAATACTTAAAGTTTTCTGAGTTCTTGAGTCATTTCCATAACAGGCTGCAACAGCTCCAAAAGAAGAGGGTCTGGGCCCAGAAGTCAATGCTGCATCTGCTGCAGCAACCATACCTAATCCAAATGCTAATGCTCCAGGAAATCACTGCTAAAAAACCATCATTTTGTAGCTTCTTTTCTCAATTAAGTTTTATGTTCACCTCACCTACCCCCAAAGTGCCAAAAGGTGCATAGTCCAGACGTGGTGGCGATGATGGTGGGAGAAATTAGAATGGCACTGTGGTATATTATCTGTTCTCAGTATGTTTTCCCTCACAGGACTCCAGGCAGGGGACTGGACTCGATGACCTCTCGAGGTCCCTTCCAGTCCTAGAGTCTATGAATCTATCAAGAGCCATGTGGATTACAGTGAATCCACCAAAGGCCATAGTTTAGCCTGAGGCTCTCACCATTATGCGCTTTCCACATACTTCAGAGTGAGGAAGCTCCAACAGAGGAACCCAAGCAAATGAATGGTGATTTAGTCAACACTGCCTCACACCAGGAGAGAACTGCAAGGCCCTACATTTTTTAAACTGTTAGCTCTGCAGAGGCAGTACAGCTGAAGAAAAAAAAAAGGATGTAGTCTCTCCTGCCTCTTTCATTAACAATAAAATAACCAGCCAATTCCTAATTCCAGAACCACAGGTGCTGGTGCCAATTTACAAAGCAGAAAGAAAACTGCTCGATTTTGAGAGCCCAGGCTGAGTTTACAGTGCAGTGTGATGGAGTGGACTCACCACTGAGATGCCTCCTGCTGGCTGTCCCTGGGATTAGCTCTGCTCACCAGTGCACTTTCTTTTGGTGATGTCTTGCCACCATCTCTTCTGCTCCAGGACTCACGTTATCCCAGGACCTCAGTGTCCTTTTCATGACACAGCCCTCCGGCCCTGTACCACTCTGTTCCCTCCACCCCCTCCTGGGGGGAATGTACTGCAGTTCGATGGTCCAGCCCCTTCCTCAGTGGCAATTGGGAGTGAGGGGGGAATCCAGACCCTCCCATTATTCTAGGTCCTGGCTCAGGGACCCTGCAGCTAGCAGCCATGTGCTGTGTCCCCTCCAACCGCTCAGTCCATTTCCCTGGGCCACTTCCCCAAGACCACCAGCACCTTCTTCGGCCTTACCTCAGGTCCTCAGCCTAACAATCTTAGCAGCTAGCCAGGAGCTCTCTCCAGCTTTCCCAGCCCCTGCTGGCAGCGCTGCTCTGTCCAGCACTGCTCCTTCCTCCTGCTAGGAGCCTGATGTTCCCTCCTCAAGTTCCAGGCAGCTACTGAAGCTGCTCTGCCCAGCAGCTCTTCTTAGATGGGCCTGCCAGGCCCTGATTGGCTGTTCCTCTCAGCCCTACTCTGATTGGATGCTTCCTATGTATCCTCCCTAGGGCTCTATTAACCCCTTAGAGCCCACTGTGGGACAAGTGCCTCATCACATGCAGGTATGTCAAAAATAAATGCTTTGAGGATGTGAGAACTGAGTAAATTCTATATGCAAGTCAAGGGCAGGAAATACATCCTGAGCACCAAGATGACATTTGTACATTCACCTTGCTGATTGCAGGCCAAATGTCCTGACAGTTTGGGTGAAATGCATCCCTGTTCAGAGGGCTAGCAACTAAGTCTGGGCACCATTTAAGTCTTCTTTTAAGACTCATATTTAAAAAGACCATTATGATCATCTAGTCTGATCTCCTCCATAACACAAAGTTGTAAAGTTTCACCCAGTAATTCCTGCATCAAACCAAGTAATTTGCAGTTGAACTAGAGCATTTGTTTTAAGCAAGATATCAGTGGTGCCTGTGCCTAGCACTAGCCCTTTGCACAGTATGAATTTCACCCCTTAGGTACACACTGCCATGCACTAACTTCACACAAATACCTAGACAGCCACATTTGTGTGTGCAAGTACCCAACCTGAGAGCACAGTAGAGTAAATGTACACCTAAAAACTGTCTGGAAATCTAGTCCAAATTACGGGATGAGTCATTTGCAAAATGTCACCAGAGCGCCAATAAAAGCTTCTGAAACACTATAGATGGAGGAAAATCAGAATCAATTTCTTATTCAGCTGTTCCAAATTGTAGTCGGCCCAATTCTGACCTTAGATACTTGGCTGCAATATTCATGGATTTCAATGGGGGATCACCGGGTAAGTAAGGACAGAATTGGGTCCATTATTTTTAGAAATGTCCTGGCTGAGGTTTTTATATGCTAAGTCTCAGTCCTGAAAGTGCTTGTCTACAATGGAAATATTGATGCAAATGTAAACAGCAACACTAAATGTTTTAGAACACCATTCAATTCCTGAGCTGAAGACCCACAGTTTCAAGTGGCCATG
The DNA here is from genome assembly GCF_007399415.2 of Gopherus evgoodei. Lineage (NCBI taxonomy): Eukaryota > Metazoa > Chordata > Testudines > Testudinidae > Gopherus > Gopherus evgoodei. The sequence goes on from NC_044322.1 coordinate 51,725,074, forward strand.
ACTAGTCATTCTATTAGGCAAATTAAGTCCACTTAGCTGATGTCTGAATTATCTCCCCCTCCCTAGCTCCATTTACAGCAAATTTTAGTAGAAGAGCAACAACAGTTAAGTATGCTTACCTAATTAGGACAAAAATGATCTTTATAAAGAGCTGCTACAATATGTTAAGTATCTTTTCATAAAAATACCCATTCCTTCCTACATTAAGGGCATGGCAAATCTCAATGGGAAAGTCATGATAAAATAATATACAAAATGAAGCAGTCCATCTTATGCAAAATGCTATCCTAGTCAAAATGACCAATTCCCTCTCTTTCTTCTAAATCACTCATTGCAGGTGCAAGTTCTCAATGAGATCAGTATGCAGAGAATATATCTGACCGCCCCATCACAAAAGTAATTTCATAGAAAAGTGTTTTTTATCAGCAGCAGCGCCTGTGCTTTCAAAATTTGTTCTCCCCATGGTAGGTAGCCAGTGATCAGACTGATAACTTTTTATTTATTTTTTTTTTTGGCAAGGGAGATGGTTTTAAACTACAGACTTGCTTTGTGCTTTCTTACAAGATATGATTTAGGACCAGATCCTGCTTCCATTACAGTTAACAGAATATTCAACACTGATTTCAAAGGGCCAGATCCCACACACACATTCCTTGTCCCATGTGTGAAAACCTGAGGGAGGGGACTTTTCCCAGGGAAGTCTCTGTGAGGATTCCCTCACAGCAACTGTTCCACAGTATGCTGTCTGAGAGAGAGGAAAGGGTTTGCCTCCCTATATTTAAGGTTTTGGGGCCCACCCCAAATCGTAGCAGATTGCCTGGGATTTATGGGAGGTCAGGACCACCTATCTGATGGCCCTATACTCCAAACCAGCCCTAGGGTCTGGCAGCCCTTCCAGCAACCTGACATTACAGCTCCAATGGAACTGTGCTGCCAGGGACTTCGCTCTGGTTGCAGCTCCTCCATGTCCCTCAGGGATCTCCAAGGATAAAGTAAGAGTGTCTGGGCTGGGAAGGGAGATGATAAATATCACTCAGCCCACATTCTGCAGCATCTTAACAGTCTGCGTAGGGGGGGGCAGGGTAATTACCACAGAGACACATGAGCATCCCTTCTCCACTAAGAAGGCAAGATCCAAGCATGGAAAATGCCCCCACAAGCAAACTAAGTCTCTTCTTACACCTCCCAGTCTGGCCCCAAGAGAGCAGAAGCAGGCTCCTAGTCCCTACAACAAAGGGTGTGCCACACCTATCAGTGTGTTTTGATTGATAGAAAAGATATCCTGCAAGGCAAGCACTGAGCTGTCAAAGGTCAACAGTTTAAAAAATGCTACCCTTCTTGTCACTGTGAACTACCAACGTGCATATGTTTCCTGTGAAATAGCTACACTCTGAGCCAAGCACGCTAAGGGCCAGATCCTGCAAACTCTTACTCACAGTAGTAGTCACAGGGGGCTACTTGTGCAAGTGCTTGCTGGATCAGGCCCCCGATGTGGTGCCTGTGGTATATGCATTTCACATCTGAGGAGGAGAGTCTGCAAACTCAGAGAGTCAGCTTTAGCAGCAAGTGCATTTCCTCTACAATCTGCCAGCAAACCTGAGAAACCTCAAGCCACAAGGCTGGGAGGGGCCCTGGGAGCACAGCCGAACGGACCAGCACTTGCTTTTAATGAGAGAGTCCCATGAGACACATTTTTTAGACAGCGTTTCTGCCAGAGCATTCTGTGCAATTGCATTGTTCCCCGATGCTGGGCTCACTGTCCTGATTCATTATTACTATTTCATCTTTCTCTAACACTACTGACATCAAAGCACTGAGTGTCTCTAGCTTCCACCCCTGCATCAGGGCATCAGACTACACAGCCTCCATCCCTAAGTTTCCAGAAATGTGTAGGCAACTGAGGGATACTTCCACCTTAGACACCAACTCTGCTTGTGCAGATGCTGTTACAGCGTTAATTAGGAGGAAATAGAAATACAAGGCGAAGGCCCCAGGGGGTTATTTTAAAAGACAAATTTACATGCATATTTGCATCTACAAAATTCATCAGAATCTACCCATAACTATTGTAAGAATAGGCCATCTCCTCAGAAAAAAAATGTAACATGTTAAAAATACTTACCAGCTGGAATAGAGGGAGGTTCAGCTCCCAGCAACAAGGTACAAAATGGCCACTGTAGGGCTTCTTCAGGGCTTGATTCTGCTAAATTTAAAGGGCCAATCCCGAGAAGGCATAATGTAAAAACAATGTATATGAAACAGCAATCTTGCACTAGAGAGAGGGATTCGGCTGTTACAGAGGAGCATGTGGCTGGTGAATGATCTGCTTCTTTACGCTACCACTATCTATGGGAATATCTATGAGTATAGATATATACTCATGTGAGAAATTACCATCCCGTAACTTAGAGTTAAGGTTGTTAGACTTATTACCCCACTAATGGAAGCCTAAACATTATAGACAGATCTCTTTCACAGTCTCCATTTGCAATCTGACACTAGATCTCACCTATACACACACTCACCAACACAAACCCTCATACAATATATTTTATGAAAGCCAAACCAGATGTATACTAATCTTCAAAACACAGAACGAGCCCACATGGTCAGAGTTAAGGCTTGTGTTAATTGCTCAGAATGAGGGTGCCGATACATGGTCTGTGGGTGGTGGAAGCAAAGTAGCTGAGGTTGAGAAAGGGAACTGATTTGGGGAGTCGCACTTCAGGTGCTGAATGACTTACCATTTGTTGTTTCCTTGCTTTTTAGAGTCTGTATTGCTGGAGTAAGCTATCTAGCAACATAAACTCTAAGTTTTTGTGGGAGAATATACAAGTAGATAACAGAGAAAAAGTACCATAGCGCAGACAGGGCCTGTTCAGAAACATCTCCCAGCTAGTGGCTGAAGAGTGAATGGGGCTTATAACTGCTCATTCTGGGTCCTTAAGGCATCAGCTATATGCATTCCATTGGGAACAACCCCAGTTTGTTCTCTGCAGTAGCTGGCCCAATGTCTTTTAAAACAACCTCAGCTTTGTTAATGTGGCCAAATCAAAGTGCTTTCTTAACTACCACAATGTTCCTCTTCTAAGAATCTGTGTCCTATTATACACTGACCACTGTTTCAAACACATGTTCTGGTCTAATTATAACTCCTTAGAAGAACATTCAAAATGTACAACTCTCAAATATGCCATTGATAGTGTAACATATTTGGGGGCCTTTCCATAGCCAACATGAGCAGGGAACATCTGGATTCCAATACAGCCCCAGCTGCCCTGACCACCACCTCATCTGGATGAAACCACACAAAGGGGCTGGGCCCAATTTAGCCAGTTTAAAGAACCAGCCCTCAAGAAATACATTGTTTCCTGGTGAGACGAATAATACCACCTCTCTCTCGTATACAGCAATTTCATCAACTAAGGTAAACACGATTATTCCCTGGGGCACAGGAAGGTAAAGAGTCTTGACTGAGGTGAAAGAAACAGAACCTCGTTCTCTGATGTCTCAGTCCACAGCTATACCCTGCAACAGGCTTTCTTGCCTGCTCCCTTAACAGGTATGTGAGCAGAATTAATTTTAAGGCTATTAAGTCTTTTTACATGCTGCAAAGTATCAAACCTATGATGAATGCAGAAAGAAATACATTTTGCTATACACCTCTACCCCGATATAACACAACCCGATTTATAAAATAAAAAAAGAGCAAGTTAAAAATCACTTAGAAAAGTTAGATGCCTGCAAGTCACCAGGGCCTGATGAAATGCATCCTAGAATACTCAAGGAGTTAATAGAGGAGGTATCTGAGCCTCTAGCTATTATCTTTGGAAAGTCATGGGAGATGGGAGAGATTCCAGAAGACTGGGAAAGGGCAAATATAGTGCCCATCTATAATAAGGGAAATAAAAAGAACCCAGGAAACTACAGACCAGTTAGTTTAACTTCTGTGCCAGGGAAGATAATGGAGCAAGTAATTAAAGAAATCATCTGCAAACACTTGGAAGGTGGTAAGGTGATAGGGAATAGCCAGCATGGATTTGTAAAAAACAAATCATGTCAAACCAATCTGATAGCTTTCTTTGATAGGATAACGAGTCTTGTGGATAAGAGAGAAGCAGTGGATGTGGTATACCTAGACTTTAGTAAGGCATTTGATATGGTTTCGCATGATATCCTTATCGATAAACTAGGCAAATACAACTTAGATGGGGCTACTATAAGGTGGGTGCATAACTGGCCGGATAACCATACTCAGAGAGTAGTATTAATGGCTCCCAATCCTGCTGGAAAGGTATAACAAGTGGGGTTCCGCAGGGGTCTGTTTTGGGACTGGCTCTGTTCAATATCTTCATAAACGACTTAGATGTTGGCATAGAAAGTACGCTTATTAAGTTTGCAGATGATACCAACTGGGAGGGATTGCAACTGCTTTGGAGGACAGGGTCAAAATTCAAAATGATCTGGACAAATTGGAGAAATGGTCTGAGGTAAACCAGATGAAGTTCAATAAAGACAAATGCAAAGTGCTCCACTTAGGAAGGAACAATCAGTTTCACACATACAGAATGGGAAGAGACTGTCTAGGAAGGAGTATGGCAGAAAGAGATCTAGGAGTCATAGTGGACTACAAGCTAAATATGAGTCAACAGTGTGATACTGTTGCAAAAAAAAGCAAACGTGATTCTGGGATGCATTAACAGGTGTGTTGTAAACAAGACACGAGAAGTCATTCTTCTGCTCTACTCTGCGCTGGTTAGGCCTCAACTGGAGTATTTGTCCAGTTCTGGGCACCGCATTTCAAGAAAGATGTGGAGAAATTGGAGAGGGTCCAGAGAAGAGCAACAAGAATGATTAAAGGTCTTGAGAACATGACCTATGAAGGAAGGCTGAAAGAATTGGGTTTGTTTAGTTTGGAAAAGAGAAGACTGAGAGGGGACATGATAGCAGTTTTCAGGTATCTAAAAGGGTGTCATCAGGAGGAGGGAGAAAACTTGTTCACCTTAGCCTCTAATGATAGAACAAGAGGCAATGGGCTTAAACTGCAGCAAGGAAGATTTAGGTTGGACATTAGGAAAAAGTTCCTAACTGTCAGGGTAGTTAAACACTGGAATAGATTGCCTAGGGAGGTTGTGAAATCTCCATCTCTGGAGATATTTAAGAGTAGGTTAGATAAATGTCTATTAGGGATGGTCTAGACGGTATTTGGTCCTGCCATGAGGGCAGGGGACTGGACTCGATGACCTCTCAAGGTCCCTTCCAGTCCTAGAGTCTATGAATCCTAGAGTCTATGAAAAACACAAATTTGGATACAACGCTGTAAAGCAGTACTCCGGGGGTGGGGGGGCGAGGCTGCGCACTCCAGCGGATCAAAGCAAATTCAATATAATGAGGTTTCACCTATAATGTGGTAAGATTTTTTGGCTCCCGAGGACAGCGTTATATCGGGGTAGGGGTGTACTTATAACAGTGGCGCTTTGCTGTTATCACCTGGATCAGTAAGTGAGCTATAAGAAGCCTCTCTTAGCTAATACATTCTTCACTGAGTTAAATACATACCAGATTTGCACCCCCACAATGGGAAAACATTCAAGGCTGTATTCTTTTCTAGATGCACAGGGCTCTACCAGTGTAACTCCCATTAGTGTTAATGATTCTAGGGAATCTGTTCCTGCATCTGATGAAGTGGGTATTCACCCACGAAAGCTCATGCTTCAATATGTCTGTTAGTCTATAAGGTGCCACAGGACTCTTTGCTGCTTTTAATGATTCTAGTGTTGACAGTAATACACTATAGACCTAATTTAGAATCATATAAAACTCTTACAAGTATTTTGGATGGATTTAGTCGAGCTAATTCTTTACTTTCAACCACTAATCTTCTTCCCACCCTCCACCCCCTCCTAATACTATGTTTTGAGGCAAAGTCAGAGTGCCTAATTTGTGCTGGTACTGTAAATATTTATGAAAATTGTGATTTATTGAGAACAAAACATGTTTTGGCACAGTAGCTTGGATTCTCATATGAAAGTGCAGGGCTTTGGAGCACACATCTCATTAGCATTAATGTGAGTTGCACCAGTTAAAGTCCCAAACATCAAGATGAGGAAACAATGTTATGCATTGCAGGAGATACTTCCTTCCCCTGATCTCCCCGTTTTCAAGAGTAAAGCAAATCCAACATATTGTTCTTTTTCTAATTAAAGTATTAGCTAGAAAAAATAAAAATCTTTGTTGCAAATAAGGTGTTCATTCCCTAGAGAAACTAGTATTTTACCTAAGACTGATAGCAATTCTACAAAGTCACAATCATTTGAAACATTTGAATAATCACATTCCTTTCTGACTATGGCTCTCAAATATATAAGAGAGAAATTAGGAATGTCATTTAAAGAGCCAGGGCTGCATACATGAAAAGGAGCAATAAAGACTCAGATTGATCATTTTAGAATGTGAGATCTGTTTCAAATCCAATTGCTCAGTGAGGGACAATTTAGGAACGAGGAAATACTGATGTGTCTATCAACGGTTGGCCAGACACTACAGCAGACTTAACCACCCACTACTATAGTCCTCTATTGGTTGGCTAGACTTGCTACATAGATCCCGCACGTTGCCACAACTGAGATTTAAATTGGGATACCACAAGTTAGAAGGCATTGGATCTGGCCCGTAGAGCAGGGTGGGCAAATTTTTTGGCCTGAGGGCCACAGTGGCATTGTGAAACTGTATGGAAGGCCAGGTAGGGAAAGATGTGCCACCTCAAACACCCTGGACCCCACCCCCTATCCACCCCCTCCCACTTCCCGCCCCCATCAGAACTCCCTACCCATCCAACCCTCCCGCTCCTTGTCCCCTGACTGTCCCCTCCTGGGACCCACGTCCCCATGCAACACCCCTGCTCCCTGGCCCCTGATCCCTATCCACATCCCTGCCCCAACCATCCCCTGGGACTCCCACACCTATCCAACCCCCCCCACTCTCCAACCCTTACCATGCTGCTCAGAGCAGCAGAAGCTCACAGCCACAGTGGAGCCAGCCACACTGCCCACACTGTCCAGGAGGAGCAGCAGGCCAGAGTGCTGGTGGCATGGCACACTGAGGCTGCGGGGAAGCGGGGAGAGCAGAGGAGAGGCCAGGGCCTAGCCTCCCCGGCCAAGAGCTCAAGGGCAGGGCAGGACAGTTCCATGGGCCGGATGTGGCATGTAGTTTGCCCACCTCTGCCCTAGAGGCTAGATCCATAGAAGGATTTAAGCAGCTAACTACCACTTAAGTCCAAAATGTAGATCCTCAAATTCATTGCTTATCTGGCTTCTATATTCCTGCCAGTAATGTCCCCTAGCTGCCTACATTTCTGCCAGTGCACATAGAGAAAGCCACTTAAGTCTGGATAGCACTAAGCTACTCAGCACCTAAGTCCCACTGAGATGCTCAAAGTAGGCATTCTCCTGCGGGCTTAATCCAGCAGGTGTTCTGAGGCCATGTACCAAGCTGGGCCTCACACAAAATGGGGCTGCCCCACCCTCACTTATATGCTATAGCTCAGTTATCAGCACACTGAGGTAGGAGACCCCAGTTCAAGTCCCCACTCTGCTTGAGCCAGATCAGGGCTCCCCCTCCCCTGCCCCAAGTGAGTGTCTTGACCACCAGGTTATAGGCTATTCTGAGTGAGTGGCCCTATCACTCTTTTCTATTGAAGTAGTTCTGCTTTATACAAAACACTTGAAAGTTAACTGAGGCAAGAAGAGGGAGAGAATCTATAGCCCAGTGGTTAGAGTGCCCACAAGGGGGATTCAAGGTCTAGCCCCTATTCCAGTACCTAGATGAATATTTTTACAAAATGAAAGATCTTCAACTGGAAAGCTTAAGCAAAAGCCCAGTGGTTCAGGTGCTCACTTGGGCTCAAGTCCCCACTACAGATCAGGCAGAGTGATTTGAACCCAGATCTCCCACCTTCTGGGTGAGTGTTCTCACCACCATAGGCTATGACAGAAAAACATCATAGGTGCTCAGCACCCACTGGCAGCCCTGTGGATCAGTGCCTCCCACTCCTCCCCGCTGCTGGCCTGCCGATCAGCTCCTTTCCCTCTCTCCCAGTGCCTCCCACCAGCCACAGAAGGCACTGAGGGACAGTGAGAGGAGTGGGGTCAGGAAGAGTTTGGGGGAGGGGGTGGGAAGAGGTGAAACAAAGATGGAGCAGGGGCAGGAAGATGTGGGGCTAGGGTGGGGGCTTGGGGAAAGGGTGGAGCAGGGCTGCCTAACTCTCTCCATGCATTGAATAGGGACCCCTGGGTGCCAGCTTGGGGTGGATTTCACTAGGCAACAGGACAGCTAACCATTAGTCATTGCAATGCTGAGTCTAAGTCCCCTTTGTGGCTCTAGCCCTAGAAGCATGCAAAGCTTGTTTCAGCCTGGTCTCACTCTTATACCTCTTTAAGAATAAAGGCCCCAAGCCTGTTAAATGCTGAGGTCCATTAGTTTCCACTGACTCGGTCAGGCTTCAGCATAGAGGCAGTGTAGTCCAGTGGAGCAGGCCAAGACCTCTGAATCAGGAGAAGTGTGCTCTCTTCCCAGTTCTGCCACGAAGTCACTGCACACGCTTGCAGTGTGTCTCTCTATCCACCCTATTTTACAACTGAGGAAACTATTGGCCTTCCTTTGAGATCTACAGAGGAAACAGCGCTAGGTAAGTGTTAATAATCAGTAAGTATTGGTTGAGTGAGAGGGGCCCTTCACAATTGGCACCATCCCTACACTGTGTTGTCCATCAGCAATCAGGGACCAAGATCAGTATGAAAAGGTAATACTGTTCCTTTCAGTCTGTGAAATAGCACTAATTGAAAATTGCACTTGACCAGATGACATGAGATGGACAGCATCTGTTTCAAATGCTAGATAAAAATCAAACGTAACCAGCATTAAACAACTCATCCAATTTTAAATCTGGGTGCAGTGAAATTATAACCTCCACTGGTCGTGCCTGTGATAACAGGTAATCTAACAAAACAGTTTCCATCATAATCCTCTTAATTAAAGGGTAGTGTTCTGCTGTGTTTAAAAAGATGGGTCTGGATTTAACAAAGGAATGATCATTTGACAATTACATACAGAGTGTGTGCAAGAGAAAATCATGTCATATCAACAGGTGTGCACTTGAAAATACAGGTGCTGCACAGCTAGTTGAGTGTGCACTTACTGAAGCCAACAGAATTCTGTCCAGGTATGCCAATGACAAATTTGCCCCACTATGTAAGTGTGGGTACAGTGTACCACTATTCAATTCTGTGCAAAACACAAATGCTCATATAACAGATGCATAAGGATAAAGGTGTGGAAGCGAATTACAAGTGGGTCATTATAATGACTAAGTAACTGAGTGACCTTTTTATAAATTCTAAGCAACCATTGCAATGAAGCCATAGTTAGGAACAAATCAGGAAACAGAGTGCGCCGTTCTGTAGCCATCACAGGCAGAATTTATGAAAAGTCCTCAGACTTCACCACATACCTGCTGAGATTGACTGCTTAAAGCTAGAATTGCATTACATCCTTTAGCCAAAGAACCAGCTGATGCACAGTGTTTTTAAAGAAGGACATGCCTAAGTGGGTGCCACACAAAACATCTGTTATCCACCTAACTATGGGCCTAATTCCACAAGCCCTGACTTCTATATGCAATTCCGTTAAAGTCAAAGAGGCTATTTTTGTTAGGAAGCCTCATGGAACTAAGGATTTTGCAGGATAGGGGCACAGTTGGATGTGGACCCAATTCTTCCAACTTTTCTAATTTACTTAATCACAAGAGTACAGATACCTCAGGGGGACTATTCTCAACAGTACTGTTCAAAGTGAACAGGAGTGACAGAAGAGACCTCTGGATTAGCAGGAAAAGGCTTCGACTAGACCAATCACAATAACGGATTTTGGCATCCTTTTTAGCCCAAGTCTGAACAGACAGGTAGAACTAAGGGTCTCCAATCCCCACAAGCTGTTTGTCCTGGTTTGGTCTGAGACTCATTAACAAGGCAGTCTTGGAAAGCTGGCACTGCTTGTGGGCACAAAGGGCCAGATTTAGGCACTTTGAGATGCAGATAGGCAGCTAGCAAGATTTCCCCATTGGAAGTTGGGCACCTAGACAGTTTTGAAAATCCCAGCAGGAGCTAAAAAAGGTGCACAGTCTCCCCATGGGGCTAAAAGAGGGATCCGCAGAAGCCAGCATACTGAGCCTCCTGAACTAGCCCATAGAAAATGCTGAGGAGAGAGGTGGGGCCTACGTTCCTAAGTCAAGGCCAGAGGATTCATAGCTGTGACCCTTGTCTGGAAGTTAGGTGCTTCAGCCAGGTCAGTCCTGTCTCAAGAAAAATTGAGGGGGTTCTGTTGTTTGCACCCCCTCTACCAATTACGCCAGTGGTCACAACATTTACTTGGGATGTGGGAGACCCACATTCAAATCCCTCCTCCACCTGATGGGGAGCAGAGATTTGAAGTCACGTTTCCCATATTCTAGGGCAGTACCAGGCTCTTGGCTATGGTGGGGGGTTACACTCAATCTCTGCTCCTGGAGCTGTTTCACTTGGTGTAAATATTGATTGAGTCAGCAGGGGAGGGTGTGGACCCAAATGTTAGATTTAGGCCCCTTATTCCCCCTTGCAAGCTTATCTGCATCTTTAGGTGCCTACATACTTTTGAAAATCTGGCTCAAAGAGGACTACATTCTGTGGGGCTGACGTCTTTCACAAGAACAGCATTCATGTTCATTTTAAAAGTAAGTAATACATTACTTCTTACGTTTGATGGGGAGTGTGATCTCTTCAAAAATGTCTCTTAACATACAGCAATACAGCAGTGTCTCTATAATTTTCGTTGCATTGCACAAAAATCTGACAACAGGATTTCAAAGCCTTCAGGATTTTTCTTTAACCATAGCCCATCAATTAACTTTGTGTAAGCATATGCAGTTCAGAAGCAACTGAAGCAAGTTTTAACTGAACATTTTTGAACCCATTGTGCTATTTTCTAAATGAGAGAGAAGCAAACACTGTAATTTGGACCTAATGTGCCTTTCCAGACTTCCTTGACAGCGCCAGACAAAAGAAAACAAACATTTTGCTAACGGTTCCCTCTTACAAGTGGATGGGTACTTCTAGCATTTTCATGAAAAACTAAAGAGTGGGATTTTCAATAGCACTCAGCACTGGACTTACTCTGCTCCTGCTGTAGTCAGTGGGAGCTCCTAAAGAGCAGGAGGGCTACTGCTGATTTCAATAGGAGCAGATTTAGGCCAATGCTGAGTGCCATTGAAAATCTAACCCGTATGCCCTGGTTCTGCAACTGCCTCTGTGCAGATGGTCACCTGCATGGCTGCGTGACAGCTCAGCACCAACAGGCAGGAGGCATTTGCAGACTCAGGGCCTAAAGGGTTATGTCTGAAAGGTACCTATGTAGCATATGCAGTAAATCCTTAAAGCTGTGCCATTAGGAACAGCCTTGAGCAAGAGAAAGTGTGTCCTCTGAGGCACAATTCTCTCCTTGCTTGCAGGGTAGCAATTTCCTGCTGGCTTTGACCGTTCCCTGCTCACTCTGAGCTGGAAGGAGCATGCATATGTACTGCTTAATCCTGTGTGCCTACGCCCAAGGTTATTCACAGTCCAGTACAATATGAAGACCAGGAGCAATGACTTGTAGCTGGTGAAGGAGGCATTTAGGAAACAACTAGATATTAGGAAAATGTTATTAAGGGCAATTGAGTGGGGGAATAGGGGACTGAGTTTCCATCACCCTAGGTATTCAACAATAGGTTAGATAACAAGAGTGAGCAATCCTGTAAAAGTGCAGATAGTCAGACAGGATGACAAAAGTAATTTTATCCTAGACTTAGTATTTATTGAGATATGAAAGCACAGGCTCCATGGCCACCAGGGAATTCAGACAATAGCTCTCTCAGTCTTCAGTTTCATCTTCCTTGCTGATTAATTGAAATGCTGGGACTGTACACGCCAGAATGCTGGCAAGCCAATATATTATTGTATGCATTGATACAACTTCAGTGCACTTCTGAGAACTACAAGACATCCTTGGGACCCTCTCGTTCTCATGGGAAATGCATAAAACTATGAAAGGAATTCTCAGTATGTTTATAAATATTCAGAAACTCTATCCTAAAGATTGCAAACCCTCCTCTTTTACCACACTGACATGCCCACAGCCCTCAGTGAGAATGTGTGTAACCACTACGTTCTAATCATAGGGAAATCTCTAAATCTAAAAGGCAAAGCTGAATTTTCCACAAGGAAAATAAGCAACATGTACAATAATGCAACCAAGACACCAATTCAAATCACTCATTTGGAGTAAAGGGGCTATTTGACAGGGATATAGAAAGATCAGAAAAGGTGACCAACAGACAATGTATTTCTTTGTTTTTCCTAGTAACTAATTATTAAAAATACTTGTGTAGCTAACATAATATTGGATGTTGTTATTTTTTAAAACTACCTTTTTTAAAGCAAGAGTTTGCAACTGCTTAGTGCATGGGCTAATTAGATATTACTTATTGATTCTAATATATCAATATGATGCATTAAAGATACCTGATTGTCATCCCTGGAAAGAGAAGCCTTTTATCCACAGAAAAGCTATACCATAGGCAGTAGCGGTAAAAATCTTCCCTACCACATTGCCATGAAGGGTCTTGTTATATAGACACTTGCTCATGGGACTGAAACTGCTAACTCATTTTACATAGGCCATCAATCAGCCTTCAGATAGCTTCAGACTTCTCACTACCAATCTGAGATGGATTCAAACTAATGACTTGGTTAAACATTTTGTAGCTCAGAGCAACTTAATCCACATAGGGATGGAGCCACTGTGCACTGAAGTCAATAGAAGGAGTCCCATTGATTTCAGCTGGCATTGGATTGGGCCCATATATTGCAAAAATTGTGAGGAATATCTAACAAAATCCACTGTCTGTGTAATTACCATATGGTACTGAGTTCAGTGCCAATTACTTTCTGTAGAGAGATGGGAGAACAAAATATTTAGGCATGTTCACTGTCATCAGATCTTGAATTGAAACCTGAAGCAGTAAACATCAGATTTCCAATAAGGTACTTGGAAGAAAATTAACCTAAGCAGCACTTCATTTTTTAGGAGTTTTAGCCTCAGTTTCTAAGGCCAGATCCACACTACAGCGTTAAATCGATTTAAACAGCGTTAAATCGATTTAACGCTGTACCCGTCCACACTACAAGGCACTTAAAATCGATTTTAAGGGGTCTTAAAATCGATTTCTGTACTCCAGCTAAACGAAAGGAGTAACCCTAAAATCGATTTTACAAAATCGATTTAGGGCTAGTGTGGACGGAAATCGAAGTTAATGGCCTCCGGGAGGTATCCCACAGTGCACCAGTGGCTGCTCTGGACAGGTAAAGGAACTCTACTGCACTGGCCAGGTACACAGGAAAAGCCCCGGGAACTTTTGAATTGCATTTCCTGTTTGGCCAGCGTGGAGCTCTCAGCAGCACAGGTAACAATGCAGTCTCCTGAGAATAGGAAAAGAGCTCCAGCGTGGAACACACAGGAGTTATTGGATCTGATCGCAGTATGGGGAGAAAATTCTGTGCTATCAGAACTGTGTTCCAGTAGACGAAATGAAAAAAATTTTGAAAAGATTTCTAATGCCATGAGGCAGAGAGGCCATAGCAGGGACTCGGTGCAGTGCAGAGTTAAAGTGAAGGAGCTCAGACAAGCGTACCAGAAAGCAAAAGCAGCAAATGGCAGATCCGGATCTGAGCAAAAAACATGCCACTTCTACACGGAGTTGCATGCAATTTTAGGGGGCAGCGCCACGACAAGTCCCCCCTTCTCTGTGGATTCAGAGGTGGGGGTAGTAATCTCAGCCATTGCTGATGATTCTGCGGACGGCGAAGATGTGGAGGAGGAAGAGGAGGACGAGATGGCAGAGACCACACAGCACTCCATTCTCCCCAACAGCCAGGAACTTTTTCTTACCCAGACAGAATTACCCTCCCAGCCCTCCCAAGCCACTAGCCCAGACAATGAAGCCATGGAAGCGACCTCTGGTGAGTGTACTTTTTTAAATAAAAAACATAGTTTAAAAGCAAGCGTTTTTTAATGATTGATTTGCCATGAGGGCTTGCATGCATTAGCTGGCATTAAAGTTACTGGAAAAGTCTGTTAACATGTCTGGGGATGGAGCGGAAATCCTCCAGGGACATCTCTATGAAGCACTCCTGTAGGTACCCCAAAAGCCTTTTCAGAAGGTTTCTGGGCAGGGCAGCCTTATTCTGTCCACCATGATATGAAACTTTACCACGCCATGCCTGGAGCACGTAATCGGGTATCATTGCATGACAAAGCCTAGCTGCGTATGGTCCCGGGGATTGCTGACATTCAAGAAGCATAATTTCTTTTTCTCTGTCTGTAATCCTCAGGAGAGTGATATTGTTCATGGTCACCTGGTAAAAAGTAATGTAGTTTATTAAGGGGACAGAGATGACCATTCCTTCGTTGCTGCTTTCCTGCGCCTTTAAAAAAATCCTTCCCTTGCAGTTAGCCATGGGGGGGAAGGTAAAAAGCAGCCCATTCCTACGGGGAGGTGTCTCTAATGGCGCTGACCTTTTTAGCATTTGGGCAGCAGGAATTTTCGCTGCTAATTGCCAAGGGAGAGGGGGATAGGGGGAGGTGGTAAGGTTTCAGTGATCTGCCATTACAGCAGACATGCAGAGTGGGGGGGGGAAACCATTCACAATTTTCCTCTAGTGCTTAACCTTTCTGATGGCATAAGAAAAGAAGCAAAAGATGTGCTTTTTAGCAGTTTGGCTGCCAAGCATGAATGTTACATGGTAACAGCCACGGGTAGGGGGGAAAGGAGGAGGTTGTACAGTTAACTGCCATTAGATGTATGCCTTACCATGTCCGCCTGCAAGCTGATTTGTAATCCCCGGACCTGCGTCTGTGTTGATCTCTGACACCACTGCTGCAAGCACTAAATACTAAAAGAATCCAAAGGTGACCTTATAGTGAAGTGACATGTGCTACATACAGTGAATAGTGTAGTTCACTGTGAAAGAGTATAACCATTGTTCTGTGAAATGTATCTCTTATGATCCTTCTATCACTCTTTTCCCCCACTCATGCAGCTGCACATTTTTCAAGCCTCCCTACCCCAGTCCGACGGATAGGTCAGATAAGGAGAATAAGGAAGAAGAGGACACGGGAGGAGATGTTCACAGAAATAATGGCAGTAACCCGCAGTGAAAGAGCTCATCTGGGGGAGTGGAAAGACGTGGTCGCAAAGTACAGGAACGCTGCCAGTGAACGTGAGGACAGGAGGGACCAACGTGAGGACAGGAGGGACGCTCGAGATGAGATGTGGCGGCAGGAAGATCAGCGGTGGCGGAATGGAATGCTGGAGCTGCTGCGTGACCAAACTGACATCCTCCGAAGTCTGTTGGAAGAGCTGCAGGGTCACAGAGTGCCACTTCAGCCCATGTTTAATCTCTCTCAGTACTCACCATGTCCCACATCTTCCACACCCAGACGTGTAAGAACGCGTGGGGGAAGGCTTTCTGCACCTGCCCACTCCACCCCTGTGGACAGTCCAACCAAAAGGCTGTCATTACATTGAAATGTCCTTAATGGCCATTTTCTTCCCTCCTATACTCCTCCCAAACCACTCCCGGGGTACCTTTTTATTTCTCTTACTCTTCTTATAATGACATGCTATTCAAAGAAAGTGGGAGGGTGGGTTGGTTACAGGGAATGACTTTATTTCCATAAGCAAGCTGTTATGGAAGGGTGGAGGGTAGCTTGCTTGCAGCAGGAGTCAATACATGGGGGGGGGTTCATGAAGGGGAAAGAAACACAGCAGTCACACCGTACCCTGGCCCATGATGAAACTCGTTTTCAAGGCTTCCTTAATTGCCTTTTTCTTCCCTCCCTCCCATCCTCCTCCAAAACCCCTACTGGTGTATTTTTAATTACATGCTTTTTAAAGCAAGAGGGAGGGTGGGTTGCTTACAGCAACTGAGTTTTAATAAAAAGTACAAGGTTTTTAAAAGATAGTAACTTTATTTCCATAAGCAAGCTGTTAGGGAAGGGTGCAGGGTAGGTTACTTGCAGAAGGAGTCAATACGGGGGGGGAGGTTCATGAAGGGGAAAGAAACACAGCAGTCACACCGTACCCTGGCCCATGATGAAACTCGTTTTCAAGGCTTCTCTGATGCGCACCACTTCCTGGTGTGATCTTCTAATTCCCCTGGTGTCTGGCTGCGCGTAATCAGCGGCCAGGTGATTTGCCTCAGCCTCCCACCCCGCCATAAAGGTCTCCGCCTTACTCTCACAGAGATTGTGGAGCACACAGCAAGCAGCAATAACAAAGGGGACATTGGTTTGGCTGAGGTCTGAGCGAGTAAGTAAACTTCTCCAGCGAGCTTTGAGACGCCCAAATGCACATTCTACCACCATTCTGCACTTGCTCAGCCTGTAGTTAAACAACTCCTGACCACTGTCCAGGCTGCCTGTGTATGGCTTCATGAGCCATGGCATCAAGGGGTAGGCTGGGTCCCCCAGGATAACTACAGGCATTTCAACATCCCCAACTGTAATTTTTTGGTCTGGGAAGTAAGTCCCTTGCTGCAGCCGTTTAAACAGAGTAGTGCTTCTGAAGACACGAGCGTCATGAACCCTTCCTGGCCATCCCACGTGGATGTTGGTGAAACGTCCCTTGTGATCCACCAGTGCTTGCAGCACCATTGAAAAGTACCCCTTGCGGTTTATGTACTGGGTTCCCTGGTGCTCCGGTGCCAAGATAGGGATATGGGTTCCATCTATGGCCCCCCCACAGTTAGGGAATCCCATTGCAGCAAAGCCATCCACTATGACCTGCACGTTTCCCAGAGTCACAACCTTTCGTAGCAGCAGCTTAATGATTGCTTTGGCTACTTGCAGCACAGCAGCCCCCACAGTAGATTTTCCCACTCCAACTTGATTCCCGACTGACCGGTAGCTGTCTGGCGTTGCAAGCTTCCAGAGGGCTATTGCCACTTGCTTCTCCACTGTGAGGGCTGCTCTCATCCTGGTATTATGGCGTTTCAGGACAGGGGAAAGCAAGTCACAAAGTTCAAAGAAAGTGCTCTTACGCATGCGAAAGTTCCGCAGCCACTGCGAATCGTCCCACACCTGCAAAACTATGCGGTCCCACCAGTCTGTGCTTGTTTCCCGGGCCCAAAATCAGTGAGCAATGGGTAGAACCTCCCCCATTACCATCAGGAGCTCCAAAGCGCAGGGGCCCGCGGTTTCGGAGAACTCAGTCTCCAGGTCCTCATCACTCTCGTCGCCGCACTGCTGTAGCTGCAGCCTCCTCTCCTGCATTTGCTGTTCATGGTTCAGCATAGACAGCACGAGAATGCGTGAACTGTTTACAATGTCCACGATCAAGGTACTGATCAGACCAGGGTCCATGCTTGCTGTAAAATGACGTTTTCTCACTTCACCCAGTAAAAAACGTGCGAAATGGCTGTCTGCTGCTTTCAGGAAGGGAGGGGGTGAGGCTGTTCCCAGAAACACCCACGACAGTGATTTTTGCCCCATCAGGCACTGGGGTAGTAACCCATAATTCCAAGGGTCAGGGAACACTGCAGGAACTATGGGATAGGTACCCACAGTGCAACGCTCCTGAAATCGATGGACGCCTGGGACCATGGACGCACACCACCGACGTAATGTGCCCTAGTGTGGACTCATAAAATCGATTTTATAAGATTTTACTAATATCGATTTTAAGCTGTAGTGTGGACGTACCCTAAGGCCCAGATCCACAAAGAGATTTAGGGATTGCAACATTTTGTTAGGCCATCTGTAAGTGTGTGCAGAGGCCACGATCCAAAGCCCATGGAAGGCTCAGACTAAAGGTATACCCCAAATCAGAAAAGACAATAAGAGGACCAAAAGAATGACACCGTCCCTGAACAGCAGAGGGCTGTTAGAGGCAAAAGGCATCCTTTTGAGACTGTCAACAAGGGAATCAGAGAGATACAGTTTGTGAGGAAATACCTTTTATTGGACCAATGCCTGCTGGTGAAACAGACAAGCTTTTGAGCTAAACAAAGCTCTTCTTTAGGTCTGGCAGAGTCCTGTGTCCCTCAAAAGCTTGTCTCTTTCGCCAACAGAAGTGGGTCCAATAAAAGATATTACCTCACCCACCTTGTTTCCCTCATATTCTGGGACCAATACAGATACAGCAACTCTGCAGACAACAAGGAAATCGTATTGATGAGGTCTTTTGATTGATGAGGTCTTCTGATTGTTTTGACACTGACCTTCTGGGATCTGAAAGAGACCACCAGGTTTTTTCCCCCCCACAGACACAAGACTGGTGAAGACTTTCATTTCAATGAAGTGAGACTAGTTATCCTTCTGTTGTGATCCATCCACCACACTGGGAGGAAAAACTGTCTTTTCTCCATTGAAATGTTGGATGCAAATAGCATTGTTTATAATTCTCTTTAAATGTTAATCACAGAAATCTCAGAGCCAGTGCCTCTGTTGGTGTAAATCCGCACAGCATAATTGTAATGGAGCTGTGTCCATTTACACCAGTCAAGGATCCCAGTGCCATATACCTTTTCTTCACAGCTCTTCCACAAACAGTTTTGTCTTTTAGTCTGTTACATAGAAAAGCAAATCCCAAAAAGATGCCAAGCACCAAAAATTCATATTGACTTTGATGTGGGTTACTGGTGCTTAGCACCTCCCAGGGAACAGGTCATGCCCCAGGTACCATTTAAATCTTCCATTGTCTTCTGGCAACCCTACTTCTCACCTACCACATTGGCTCCATTAGGCAGCACCAGCTACAAAGGAAGTCACAGGGATAAATAAGGGCTTCCCACTCCAGAGCCAGAGGGATCCTCTTTAATCACTGGGCCCAGTATCCCTCTATTTTTTCTCAACTAATGAGTGGCCTCGTTACTAGATGTGTGGGGCCAGCTTCCCTGTGTTCCCAGTGGGCTTTGAGCACCAGTTTCCCTGTGTTCTTTCCTTCTAATACTTTATCTTGCTTCATTAACCTCAAGTCACTATTTCCTTTTTACCTTTTGTTTTAATATCCAGGTCTTGTACTTCCAGAATCAAAATAGGCTGTGTAGCTGGATTGAATGATCCTAAGCCAAATTTCACAACATCTATTGTTTGCAACAGAGAGGGGGGAGGGGACAATCACATTTCTGATAAGTATCGTTTTCTTACAGTAACAGTTTTCTTAATGACTGAGTGCTCATTGTAACATAGTCTAGCAGTCAGCAGATCCCATTAGCTTTGTGATTCAAAACTGTGTCATTCACAGCTGCAGATATGCACTGTTGACTCCCTTGCATGAGTTCAACTGTCTGAATGGTGCAAAGAAATTAAGCATATCTAGCCAACGCTCTTAATAGCCACTGATGCAGAGTCTGAGCCATAAGTGTGGGGGAATTTCCCTTCATGCTAGAAACACCTGTTATTGTGGCACCCCACACATGACAGATAGGATGTTTTGAACAGTGTGTGTCAGAGGGGAAACTAAGCAATACAAATGTAATTCTACATGACCAAATTAACAACATTAATGACTCATACTAATGAATCTGGTACTATAACTAGTGTCCTACTAAAACGCTTTCTTTTCAACTATTTCATGAAATATAGACTATAAACAACCAAAATACGTTCCCTAGTTCATACCAAGATCTATATATGGTATCAGGCAAAGCTTCCTGAAAAGTAGACTTTATAGGACAGATCCTGATCCTCCAGTTTAACCTGCCATCTGAGGTCTCCCTAAAGCAGATGTACAAATTTTGAAGATGGAATTCAGACAGCCAATTTTGAAGAGTTAGCCCCCAGAGTATAAGCACGACTAACTACTAAGAAAAATACACCACCACCAAGATTGGTACTCACTGCATTTACAGTTTAAAAGGCATCTTTTTTTCTACTAGCCTACACAGTCTTTGGTTTACAGTTAGACAAAAATGTAGGGCATATTTTCTATTGTTTCCAAAACACAGTGGAAACATACATTGCTGCATAGACACACCCCCAGCGTGTCTTGACTAAGCCCAGGGTCACAGCATGAAAAGCTCAGAACTTTTTAAAAATATAAATATGAAAGATAATAGCATGAAAATGTTAACTCCTTCATTACCAGGGACAGAAAACATATGCAGCTGCACACCATCGGTTTTTTTAAAAAATCAGCGCTAAGATTGAGTTCAGCTCATATCATTTTAGAAGATTTAAAACCACATAGACCACCAAGAACAAAGACACACCATAAAACACACTAGAAGCCCCTCCTCGCCCAAATTAGACCTAACATTTTTAAAAGCTAGCATTTCCTCTTCCTAATCAATACTTAGCAAGCAACATGGAGTCATGGAAAAAAATTTAAATCAAGACTGGATGTTTTTCTAAAGGAAAAGCTCTAGGAATTTTTTCTGAGGAAGTTCTATGGCCTGTGCTATACAGAAGGTCAGACTGATAACACTGGTCCCTTCTGGACTTGGAATCTATTTTCTCAAAATTCTTGGAAAGCCCTTTATTCTGTAAACAGCCAATAGCAAACAAGCAGCAAGGGCATATATCCATTTCTGGACTGCCAGGCTTGTTTCTTTCCTCCTCTAGTACATGTTGCAGTTCCTAGCTACTGGTAAAGCAACTTGTAAAGATGTGGTTTTACATCTGACTAGTAGAAAATGTAATGAAAGCAGAGTGGTTGCAGAAAGCTCCTTAAGAGTAGGAAAAGTTAATTAAATTCACCCCTGATGTTGTTCTTCTAAAGTCAAACCAAAAAACCTATACTCGGTAGCACTTCGTCACTTTTAAAATGTAGCATGCAAAGGGACTAATCACAAAGAACTTGGAAGAGAACCTACAGTGAGGCTTAATGCAACTGGCTGAAGAGGTGCAATGAAGTCCAGAAAAGCAGCAAAGAGTCCTGTGGCACCTTATAGACTAACAGATGTTTTGGAGCATGAGCTTTCTTGGGTGAATACCCACTTCATTTGATGCATGGGACCCTACATCCAGTTGGGATAAATCTAGCCTATTCTTTCTAGGTGTGAATGCATTAAAGGGACCACTCCCACTCATGTCAATTGTAATACGTCCAATATGTCCACAGCCAAAATCCTCTTTCAGTTCCCGCAAACATCAGGTGGAAAGAATCTCAAGAGGCATTATCAGAAAGAATTCACATTGAAGTAAACACTTATAGTTCTTCCATTTGTTTTCATTCAGACGCCTTGTCACTAATAATTATGACCGGGGATGTGATAAATGTCCGCTCAACATTTGTAAGAACAATATACTTGACTAAACATCAGAACACACAGGAAAAACCTTATAATAAACTAACTATTTTTTTCACTAATCACTATTGCTGTGAGTCACTACAGCTTTGAATTGCATTACGCTTATTCCTCCAGGAGAGGAATACACTAACTCTGCTTTGTTTCTTTTAGGTTAATGGAATATTTCATTTTCCAATTTCAAGACTATGTTAATATACCACTCCCTTTAAGTTCTTTCCAAGCTGCATGAAGCTATCTTTTAATAGCTAATAGCAGCTAAGATACCATAATTACACAAACCAATCCACTCTATGGATGAAATCCTGATAGTGTTGATTTCATTGAGTCTCATGGGCTCAGCAATTTTCTTGATTTAGTCCCAAGTGCTACAGTCTAGATTTAGAGAAAATATAATTCCTGGTCCTGCAAGATGCTGAGCACATTTGGTGTGATGCTGAGTTACCTCAACTCCTATTGGCTTTGTAGGAAAGGAAAGATTCTGAGAACCACAGAGGAGGAGATCAGGAGGATACAGAAAGAAATCTAAATTCATGATTTCATGGATAGAAAACTCAGGGACACAGGTCTGTAATTTAATAAACAGGAGAGGTTCTGAGGTATTATGGTATCTAAAGGAGGAAAATCAAATAAGCAGGAGCAGCAAATCTGGGGAAACTCAGGCAGATGATTTAAAAAATTTGCTCTTAATGAACTGCACAATATGACACTTATATAGCAATTTGGGGTTATTGTCAACAACCCTATCTCCTTGGAGACTGACTTACGCTGCAGAGAAATATTAGATGGGAAATTAAGGTTAACAAAGAGTTTCCTACTGTTGTTCCCGGTAATATGAGCACTTTCCACATGAGTTCTAATTCTGTTTAAATGAGAAAGAGGAAGGGGAGAAAAATCCAAACAAAGGACCTGATTGTGCATCAGGATCATCATTCATGGGGAACCCTAGTAAAGTCAGACACACACACACACACACACACACACACACACACACACACACACACACACACAGAGAGGCTAGTGAATCCCGGTGCAGAGTTGGGACCATAAACTAGTTTCCTTTTTCTTTTTCAATGAACGTTTTTGACTCTTAACAAGCCTCCTGAACGTAATTATTTTTAAGTTTCCTGTGTGTGCCAGAGCTACCTTAACTCAACTGCAATAACTGATTTTCAGTGAGGTCCTGTTTTTACCCAACTTGACAGGTGAGTTGTTGATGTCCTTGTGCCTCAAACATGTTACTTACCCAAAGTTACATTGGGCCTGACCTTGAGAGGCAACAAGCCCCTATATCTCTCTTTGCAGACAAAGTGATATATAGGTATTCAGTACCCCTCAGCATGAGGGCCAATGGGAACAGAATGGTTCTGTCAGATATAAACTTAGCTGTCCTGAGATTCCTATCCTTTTCATGTCACCTTTCACAATCTCCTCAATGTTCTAATGTGAAGCAGCTTAGACAGTCGGATGAGACTAAACTTGGCAAGAATCACCATTTTTCTTTTAAAATGTATCCATCGTCTTCAGCAACAATCATTATTATTATTCCAAACTATAGGAACATCTTGTGCCAGCCTGCGCTAAGAAAACAACAAATATTCTAACCGTCAATGCTGCAAACCTCTATTCATACAAGAAGTCAGTTTGTCATATGAATATGGTTGCTACAGGAAAGATACCAAGCTAAACACTGGATTAACAAACTCCCCAGTGGGACCCCAGGAGGAAGGTAGAGTTTGCAGGATGAAAACCATACTTTGAAAATAACGATTGCTCTACTTCTAGGTCAACAAGGGAAATAAAACAAGCATAAAGCAGAGTCAGACACTCATACTTGGCCAGAGCCAAACAGAACTCAGGCCATGTCTACATCTAAAATTTTGCAGCGCTGGTTGTTACAGCTGTATTAGTACAGCTGTATAGGCCAGCGCTGCAGAGTGGCCACACTTACAGCAACCAGCGCTGCAAGTGGTGTTAGATGTGGCCACACTGCAGCGCTGTTGGGCGGCTTCAAGGGGGGTTCCGGGAACGCGAGAGCAAACCGGGAAAGGAGACCAGCTTCGCCGCAGTTTGCTCTCGCGTTCCCCGAACCACCCTGCAAACCGCAGGGAAGGAGACCTGCTTGCTCGGGGTTCCGGGAACGAGAGAGCAAACCAGGAAAGGAGACCAGCTTCGCCGCGGTTTGCTCTCGCGTTCCCGGAGCCACCCAGCAAACCGCAGAGAAGGAGACCTGCTTGCTCGGGGTTCCGGGAACGAGAGAGCAAACCGGGAAAGGAGACCAGCTTCGCCGCGGTTTGCTCTCGCGTTTCCGGAGCCACCCAGCAAACCGCAGGGAAGGAGACCTGCTTGCTCGGGGTTCCGGGAACGAGAGAGCAAACCGGGAAAGGAGACCAGCTTCGCCGCGGTTTGCTCTCGCGTTCCCGGAGCCACCCAGCAAACCGCAGGGAAGGAGACCTGCTTGCTCGGGGTTCCGGGAACGAGAGAGCAAACCGGGAAAGGAGACCAGCTTGATTACCAGAGGCTTCCTCCTTCCACGGAGGTCAAGAAAAGCGCTGGTAAGTGTCTACATTGGATTACCAGCGCTGGATCACCAGCGCTGGATCCTCTACACCCGAGACAAAACGGGAGTACGGCCAGCGCTGCAAACAGGGAGTTGCAGCGCTGGTGATGCCCTGCAGATGTGTACACCTTCAAAGTTGCAGCGCTGTAACTCCCTCACCAGCGCTGCAACTTTCTGATGTAGACAAGCCCTCAGACATCTAGTGTGTTGAACGATGGTACAAAGTTCCATCAGAAAATGCTGATCTGGTGGAATCGAAACAGTCCAATGACAGGAGGAATCTTGGGTTTCATTCCAGGCACTGGAGGGGAGTGTGCTCTTGCAGGCAAAGACTCCTCTGCCCATTTTCCAAAAGCTTGACCCTTTTTGCCTCTTTCCCTCAAACTTGTTCCTGTCCCAAGCCTGTCTCTTTTCCAGCTCTGGCTTCTGGTTCCAAGTCTCATTCTACTTTTCTACCCAGTCCCAGCCTCCTCTCCTCAGGCTTCTAAAACCAGTTCAAGCCTCCTTGCCCAGCCAGTCCTCATCTCTCCCTTTGCCCCCACTCCTTGGCTCCAGTCACCTTGCCCAGCCAGGCCCAGTTCGTCATTTGATCTGTCTCTCCCCTCTCATCCCCTGGCTCCCACTCATAAGGCTCCTCATCCAATCTCAGTCAGACCCTGACCTCTCTCTGCTCCCTGACCCAGTCTCTTTGTCCAGCCAGTCCCAGTTCTACCTCCATACCCCAGATCCTTGTCAAATCTGTCTCTCCTCTCTCTTTTCCCCCACAGCCAATCCACTTCTGTCACCATTTCTAGGCTCCTTGACCAACTGGGCCCAGCCTCCCCACCCATCTTGCTGTTTCAGTGTCCTCACCCAGCCAATCCCACTTTCTCCACTCCAATTAACTGCCCCAATTTCTCTCCCCACTTCCAGGCCCAATCTGATGAGGCTCCTTTTCCCAACCCACTTATTTTCCTTCCCTCTGCATTTGATTCAGGTGGCTCCTTCGTCCTTCGCACTGCGAGGGAACCAGCGGTGGGGGGGAGGGGAAGGCAGTCATCAGGAGCACAGGAGAGAAAGATTCCCTGCTCTCTTTCCAGTGCCCAGTGCCCAGTCCCAGCCTGGCCTGGGGCAGCAATTTTTGGGAAAGTCCTTCTGAGCCATCATAGTCCTGATATGGAACATGCTCAGTTGCTCTGTGGGGATGGTGCATGCACAGCCTGGTTAGCACTAGGAGCTGAAAGAGAGTTGAGCATGCTCATTGAGGATGGAATCTTTGGAGATTTTACCTATAAGCTCTAGCAAGTCTTTGCTGAGCATGTGCAAACTGCTTTGAAAGACGTGGCCAAACATAGGCAGATATTCATGGGGCTAGCAAAAGGCACATCCCTGACACAAAGGCCGTAACCTCTGCCAAAGTTCATGTCCCTGCTCAAAGTATTGTAGGCACTAGAGCATTTCAAAGAAAAAGTCACCAGAAGTTTTTAAGGTGGGCAAAATATATTTCTCCTAGCCTCCTTCATGGAAATTACACAGCTATTTTAGTTAATGTTTTCCAGAAAAAAATCAGCCTAAGGTATGGAAAATTTCAGCTCAAATGGTCAAAATTTGGCAAAAATTATAAGCAACTGAAAACTGGGTCTTATCATAGACTCATAGACTCTAGGACTGGAAGGGACCTCGAGAGGTCATCGAGTCCAGTCCCCTGCCCTCATGGCAGGACCAAATACTGTCTAGACCATCCCTAATAGACATTTATCTAACCTACTCTTAAATATCTCCAGAGAGGAGATTCCACAACTTCCCTAGGCAATCTATTCCAGTGTTTAACTACCCTGACAGTTAGGAACTTTTTCCTAATGTCCAACCTAAATCTCCCTTGCTGCAGTTTAAACCCATTGCTTCTTGTTCTATCATTGGAGGCTAAGGTGAACAAGTTTCCTCCCTCCTCCTGATGACACCCTTTTAGATACCTGAAAACTGCTATCATGGGGAGTGTGAGGAAACCTTAATAATAGTCTCTTCTATCAGCCCCACCAATAATAAAGGACAATTACCTATTCCGTAAGTGGTGTTCTTTGAGATGCATTGCTCATGTCTATTCCAAAGTAGGGTGTGTGAGCTCGCCATGTGCACCAGTGCTGGATGTTTTTCCCTTAGCAGTATTCGTACTGGGAGCACCACAGTGACTCCTGGAGGGCGCCTGTATATCACACCATAAGGGGAGTGACGGGATCCCCTCACCCTCAGTTCCTTCTTGCCGGACAACTCCAACAGAGGGGAAGGAAGGTGGGGTGTGGAATAGACATGAGCAACACATCTCAAAAAACACTAGTTATGGAACAGGTAACTGTCCTTTCTTCTTTGAGTGATTGCTCATGTGTATTCCACAGTAGGTGATTCCAATCAATATCTGCTGGAGGTGGGTAGGAGTTCACGATAGCTCGGGACAAAGTACTGCCCTGCCGAACCTGTGTCATCCCTAGATTGGGAGATGATAACGTAATGCGAAGTAAATGTGTGAACTGAGGCCCAAGTGGCCACCCTACAAATATCTTGGATAGGAATATGGCTAAATACATGATGAAACCTGAGCCCTTGTAGAGTGCGCCCTAATGATCTGTGGCAGGGGTACTCCTGCCAGATCATAGCACGTGCGTATGCATGAAGTGATCCAGTGGGAAAGCCACTGGGTGAAAATAGGCTGCCCCTTCACCTGCTCGGCCAAGACAATAAAGAGTCGTGAGAATTTCTGGAATGGCTTGGTCTGATCCAGATAAAAAGCCAGCACCTGTGCACATCAAGCGTGTGAAGGTTGCGTTCCTCGTTAGAGGAATGGGGCTTAGGAGAGAAAGAAGAAAGATGCTCTGTTCCATATGGAAGATGGACACCACCTTCAAGAGTAACGTCACTCACCCCCCAGCGAACCTGGACCACTTCGCCACATACATCCGATGCATGGATGGCTTCCTGCTTTCCAGGATGATTCGCCTTACCTGCTCCGAACACTTGTTCTCCTCCTTGTTTAGCCACGGAGCAGCCACGCTGTCAGGTGGAGTGTGGCCACACTGGGATGGAGGAGGCAGCCCTTGTCCTGGGACAGGAGGTCTGAGCAGAGCGGCAGTGCCCTCAGCGGGGTTGCCAAGAGGTGTAGGAGGGGCCCACACCACTCTTGACGGGCCCATGCCGGGGCTATGAGAATGACTTTCACCTTGTCCGCCTTCACCTTCTGAAAGACCTTGGCGATGAGGGGGAATGGGGGAAAGGGGCATAGAAGAGCTGGCCCGACCACCGTAGGAGGAACGCCCCACCCCTCTCCTGGAGCAGAACCGGGGGCAATGTCGGTTCTGGTGGGTTGAGAACAGGTCAATATGGGGAACTCCCCACTCTTGGAAGAACCGGTGAGCGACCTCTGAGTGGAGTGACCATTCATACTGCAGGGAGAAGACCCTGCTGAGGCAGTCTGCTTGCGTATTGCGGATGCCCGGGAGGTGGGCTGGCCTCAGGGAGTTATTGTGGGCTATACAGAACTCCCATAGGTTCAGGGCTTCCTGGCAGATGGTTAGAGAGTGTGGCAAGCGGTGTTGTCCGTGATGACCCTGACCACCCTGCTGCGGAGGTGCGTGTAGAAAGCCATGCACGCCAACTGCACTGCCCTGAGCTCTTTGACATTTATGTGAAGGGACAGGTCTGGAGTTGACCACGTTCCCTGACTCTGCACATTCCCTGTGTGGGCTCCCCAGCCGAGGTCCGAAGCGTCGGACACCAGGTCTATGGACAGGCTGGCATCCCAAAAGGGAACTCCTTGCAGCATATTGCTCAGGCAAGACCACCATTGAAGGGAAGCCAGTATCAGGGATGGAACCGTGAGCACCTTGTCTAGGCCGTCCCGAGCTTGAGAGAATTGGGAGGCTAGCCAGATCTGGAGGGGCCTCACTCAGAGTCTGGCGTGGCGGAACATGTACATACACGCCGCCATGTGCCTCAGAATTCGAGGCACGCCCTCGCAGTGGTCACCGGGAAAGCCGTGACTGAGGCGATAAGATCCCTTAAGGTCTCGAACCTGTCCAAGGGGAGAGAGGCTGTGGCCCTCAAGGTGTCCAGCAGGGCCCCAATTAACTCTATGCGCTGAATGGGAACTAATGTTGATTTGGTCTCGTTTACCACTAGGCCGAGACTGGCGCATGTCAGTAGGAACAGCTCCACATGGGTCTTTACGTCAGAGTGGGACTCCCCCTAGAGGAGCCAGTTGTCCAGGTAAGGAAAGATCTATATGCCCTCCCGCCTGAGATAGGTCACTACCACAGCCATACATTTCATAAAGACCTTGGATGCCGTGGATAGGCCAAATGGGAGGACCGCAAACTGGTAGTGGTCCATCCCCACCAGAAAGTGGAGGAAGCGCCTGTGCCCCTCAAATATATGGATGTGAAAATACGCGTCCTGAAGGTCCAGGGCCGCGTACCAATCCCCTGGGTCCAGGGAGGGGATAATAGAGGCCAGGGACAACATGCGGAACTTGGAACGGACTAGAGACCGGTTTAGGTCCCGCAGGTCCAGGATGGACTTGAGGCCACCTTTGACCTTTGGGATGAGGAAGTACTAGGAGTACCCTTTGCCCTGGAATTCTTATGGGTACCCTTTCCACCACCCCCAGTTGCAGTAGCTGGTCCAGCTCCTGCCCGAGGAGACGGACATGCTCCAGGTCCCCAGGGGCCACCATGGAGGGTGGATGCTTTGGCAGGAGTGAGGTGAACTGCAATATGTAGCCCTTGGAAATGGTACTGAGGACCCACTGATCTGAAGTTATGCGGGACCACGCTCTGCAGAAAGCAGACAATCAGTTGCAGAACACAAACTTTATTAAACGGGAGGTCTCCCTAGCAATAGGCCCGGTGCCCCCCTGCAAATAGTCAAAACTGCCTCTTTCCTTGCCTCTTGCCCTTGGAGGGCCCAGGCTGCAAGGCAGAGTGGGACTGCCGCTGAGACCTGCGTTTCTGGTCTCTGAGTCTTTTACATAGGGGCTCGTATATGGTCCTTGCAGGTTGAGCCACCGGAAGTAATCTGGCCTTGTCCTTAGCTGGAGGGATGCAGATCTTGGGCATCTACAAGTGTGGGCATCTTTCATTCCATGCAGCCTGACGTCTGTCTTGTCAGGTATTTGTGGTCCTCGGCCAGCACAAAGTATTTCCTCTCCACCTTTTTGGAGACAGGGGCCAAGGAGGCTGGGGTTCGCCACAGGGTGTTGAAGATGTTGGCAATACCCTGGTTCAGGGGCAGGACCATGTGGCCCAGTGCCGAGGGAGACAGAATGTTGAAGAGGGAATCGAATGGACCCTCCATCTCCTCGGCGTGCAGCTGGAGGCTGGATGCCACCCGCTTTAGCAGGTCTTGGTGCGCCTTGAAGTCCTCCTGTGGGACTAATGGCGAAGGCGCCAATATGGTGTTGTCTGGTGCTGGGGAGAGGGCCTGCACAGAGCCGAGAGCCTTGGTCGGTGCAGGGGCGTCGAGCCCCAGATCAGAGTCCAGGCGCAAATCCACCGACTCATGACCAGCTGACTTGTCCCGTAGGCAGCCGGACGAGGCCGATGGAGCCTGAGATGCTCCAGAGACTGAACGAGCCCCTGTCCCTGCTGGCATCGGTGGCCATGGTGCCCACTGGCACCACTGTCCCTGCCATGGGGAGGAGGACCAGTACCCAAAGAACTACTTTGGTACCCATGACGGCGATGCAAGGTCCAGTGCCCTGGTGTGACGGCACCCCAGGGGGAGTCTTGAATGCAACGTCTAGCTGATCAGGAGCTGGAACGGGAACGACGGTGTCTGTCCTGTTGGGAGTGGCTGCTGTACCCATGTCACGCAGGAGATCATTCCCGGTGTCTCTCTCGGTGCCTACGCTTGCTGGCAGGAGGTGTCGAGGGTCCCCGTGACTCCTGTCCCAACGGCAACCCGGATGGTCTGGCCGGCATCAAGAGTGGGCGGGAGCTGTAAGGTGAGTGGCCACTGTGTGCCGAGTGGTACGGGAAGCGATCCTCAGAGTGGGAACTGCGGCTGGCTGGAGCGGTCTGGTGGGCACCCAGTGGAGGCTTGCCATGAGACCTGGGGCCCGTGCCCAGCTGCATGCTTGGGACTGGCAGGATCATAATGTCCTTCGCAGCCTGCATCACCTCCAGTGTCGACAGCATCTGTACCGGTGGAGATGCACAGGCTGACGGTGCCAGAAAGCTCCGCCCCACACGACTCAGAGGTCTTGAGCCCAGGGGGACTGAGGGCTGCCCAACATAGAACCAGCCTCCTCCTTTTCCTTGTCATGGTGCCACTGCAAAGCAGAGCCCTTCCCTTGCTTTTTGGAGGGAGAGCAGCGCCAACTGGTCGAAGGGACCTCGCTACTCACCGACGACGCGGCAGCCGGTGCCGAGTCCAGCACTGACTCCATCAGGAGAGCTCAAAGTCTAATGTCTCTCTCCTCCTTAGTCCTTGGCTTGAACGACCTGCAGATCTTACAATGGTCGCTGATGTGAGTCTCACCCAGGCAGCGGAGACACTCAGTATGCAGGTCATTCCTAGGCACAGAACGGCAACAGAAGTTGCACGAATTGAATCCTGGGGCATGGGGCATACCCCTAGCCCCTCTAACAACTGAAGAAACAATCCACGAACAGTGCCACTAAAGTTGAGAAGAAAAGGCTGCAGCAGAGCTGGAGCACAAAGTTCTGACTGCCTTCACTGGTGGCAAGAAGGAACTGAGGGTCAGGGGAGCCTGTGGCTCCCCTTATAGCACGATATACAGGAGCCACTCCAGGGGTCACCACAGTGCTCCCCCAGTACAGATACTGCTAAGGGAAAAACTGCCGGCACTGGTGCACGTGGCGAACACACACACCTACTGTGGAATAGACATGAACAATCACTTGAAGAAGAAGAAGAATTTTTAAAGAATGGAAATAGCCTAAAAATTTCAAGCGCATTCATAATAATTCTTGCTACACATCTCTCTCTCTCTCTGCTCTCTTCCCCAGCCTCTTCCCTCCCTGGTCTCATTGTATTATTAAAGGACTGAAGGCAGACTGGATGCTGTGTATCTTTGTTTTGTAGGACATGTATTCAGTAGTTTCCACTATAGTTGGTAGTTTCATACTACTGCACGTTACACAATAACACAGCATTATTCTCAACAGTTATTTAGTGTTCTATTCTTTCTGAAACAGCCCAAGAGATTATCAAAATCTGTGTGAGAACACAGGAAACTGTTTCCCCAACCCCTGAAATATCTCCCTGAGGAAGGAAGGTATATTGTCTTTTTGGTGCTTCTGTTTTGCTTGTGAGCTGGTTCAGTGAGCCTGTTTTTGCACTAGGAAAGCAGAGCAATTCAAATCTTCTTTGAAAATGCCATGTCTGCAAGACAATGTTTGTGTCCTTTTAATTCATGAAAATGGCTGGGTTTCAAGATTCAATTTAGCATTACCAAAGACTGTGGGAGCTATGCTGATTTACACTAGCAGAGAATCTGGCCCATAATAGGGACCGAGCAACCTGAAAATGGTTTGTAAAACCCAGATCATTATCTAACTTTATTTTGAGAAAGGGAAATGTACTTCCTGCAAGTTTTTTGCCCTGGGACAAAAACACCGTAAGCTTTTTTCCAGCATGTAGAAAAATAATATCGGCATCCAAATATCTGTGATCAGGTGGTTCTTATAATCTTCAAAATTCTGAAAGTGAAACTGAACTAATAATGATAAAAATGGGCTAAATCTTGAAATCCTGACTCCTTTTTTATTCAGACCCAGGATTACTTTGCAGGATCAGGACTTCAGGCCAGTGTTGTCACTGGGATTTTCCTGTTGACTTCAATCAACTTTGTAATATGACATACATTTTTGACAGTGAGAATAATTAACCCATGAAACAACTGACAAAGGATTGTGGTGGGTTCTCCAACACTGTATTTTTAAATCAATACTGGATGTTTTCTAAAATTATTATGGGAAGTTCTCTGTCCTGTATCATACTAGAGATCAAACTAGATGATCATAATAGTCCTTCCTGGCCTTGGAACATACGAAGCAAGCCCCAAAAGAATTTTTTTAAGAGCTAAGCCAGTTTGGAGAAAGTTGTCAGGAAAAGCTCAGAGCCTCATCCTGAGAGTTGCCAAAGCCCTTCATTTCCTGATAAAGCTTATGGATGTTAAAGATGCTCAGCGCTCCATATGAGCCAGTTCTCTGGATGAAATGTCCTGCTGTGCAGAAGGGGGAAGTGACACCTCAGCCTTGTACTGGCCCTCTGCACGGAAGGGAATTTCATCTGCCTTCTCTATAAAGTTTTCAATGTTTGATGATTCCTGAGACTTGGCATGTTCCAGCCTGCTCAATGAGGAAAAGAGAGCACTTAAAAAAGGTGATTTCAGTTTTCCCTTCCTCTCTCTGCAATTCATATAATGGGACACTTTCAGGAGGGCAAAACATGCCTCAAGTTCACAGGATGCCTTCTCCATTTACTGACTCATAAATCTTAAACAGGATAGATACTTCCCAGCAACAAAACAAAGACTCCATTCCCAGTGGTCTTTTGTACTGAAGATAGTTTGTTATTCTCTCTTTTAGTTTAGATAGACAATAGCATATTTTAAAAATTACATGCAATCAGCTTTGTATTCCCTGTTGAACCTCAGAATACTACAGGGCATGCAAATATGATGCATTGTTCCAATGCTTATGAAAAAGAATAACATTTTTAAAGAAAAATATTAAATACAGGATTTTAGAGCAGGTCCATGATCACTTCAAAACTCTTTCCTCAACCCTTTCTGCAAAGACAAAAAAATATACTTTAAAAACTGCAGAATAAAGTGTGTAGGGGCACTAGTTCAAGACCCCTAGATACATTTTTTATCCTCTAACAGGGATTACAGTTGTACTTTTTAATTCAGTGTCTTTGCTGTCCAATTATCTGAATGCAATTTAGTCTTGGGTGGATTATAATAAGTTCTGCTTGAATGCAGCCAAGATAGAATCGTTGTTTGGTATAAGGCCAACAGTTAAGGAGTGGCAGCTTGCTGAAGTAGAATTCTCAGGGTCATTTTGGATTCTAAGCTTCCTACAGTATGTCCAATCTAAACATGCATTCTAAGCTTTTACCACTCCAAGAATACTGCCAGGATATAGCAGTCACCGTAGGAATTCTTATTTGCTTGCTTATTTTGAAATACATCTAATGCCACAAAAGATGCACAGATAAGAAATTGTTGGTACACCTGCTGCATAGGACCTATAGCTATTTCACATTCACTAGTTCTCAGTGTGCAGAGAATCTTCCAGGCTAGATATGATGGTCTTGTCCCACCAGCTTTCTTGATTTTGTTGTAAATCAAAGTGAAGTGCACACAAGTAAGCACAAGTTTTGCCTTAAAAAAAAAAAAAAGACCTTTGCCATGTGGAGGATTCTGCCATAGGCTTTTAGAAAAGGACTCTCTTTTAGTGCTTTTTAAATAGCAATGCTAAACTCTGCAATTTAACCAGAATGACACACTCTTTATTATGTGCCTTGGAATATGCGCCTAAGGAGGTGTGAGTTAAAGGGGTAGAAACTCGCTTTTTACAGGGTATTATACCACGAACTTCTATGTAATTTTCACACATGACTTCCTGTAATATCATCAAGTCTCTATTGTCTTCTCTGGAACAAAGTCTGCTACTTTCCTCATTTTTAAAATATACTTGACATTTAAAATACCATCAAAAGCTTTGAGGTTTTCTGGCAGAAGCTCTAAAAGCCTTGCTTCCTGTTACTTCTACTCTACAAGCAGACACACACCACACTCACAGAAATTTACAACATTGCCTCATACCCTCCAGCTAGCCTGGATTTTTAGTGGGGGGGGGGGGAAGGGGGAGTGACTCTTTTCACTTTCTCACTCCAAAAATTACATCAATTCCTAACCTCTTTTTTAAAAAGAATAAGTCTTCAAGACATCCTTATTTTCCCTCTCCAGAGGTCCCTATTGCTAGCTGTCAAATGTTGACACAGTTTATAAACCAAATTCTTTGGTCCACTAAATCCACTCAGACCTATCACACATTCTATTTTGGCCTGTTGTCTCCTGTTTTTAGCCACTTTCTAAAGTTCTCCTGTCTAGGAGTCTCCTGAGTTGGAGAGCTGAGGAGAGATTCTACACTGCACATTGATTGGGGGGCAGAGGGGAAGGTGTCTCCATTGTTAAAGTCATCACGAGGGTACAGCAAGGAGTTCTCTTGTTAGTGTTTGTGCTCTCTTGAAATTTCTGAACTGCTTCTCTTCACAGGGTGCTAAACAGGGCTGTTATGTTGCTAAATTCATTCATGGGATTGATAACCACTTTCAACAGCTACATCCTCAAAGGCCCAGGCTTCAAGCACCCAATTTATAAAGCAACCTGTTGTAGGTGGGACCTTAGTTCCAGACCTTAGTCCTGGCTTCTATTCTCACAGACATCAAAATTCTCTTGTCGAGTGCCCCAGTAGTTCCAAACACAATACCGGACAGTGAATATTCCATTCACAGCCTCCTGAAGTCTTCTGAATGACCCATTGTGCCAGAGGCTGATAGTGAAATAACTCCTGGACTACAACCTTGTTTGCTGAAGTGCCTCTCCCCAGAGCTCAGAGTATGTTGATCCTGTGAATAATGGAAGGATCTTGGCAATAGCTTCCACCGGATAATATCCATTTCCTCCCACACAAGAACTCCAAATCCAGCATGAAATATCCTTAGAAGGATATTTTCATTTAGGTAGCTATTCTGACTTCACAATCAGACCGTCCGATAGGTCCTTAGCCTTCCTCCTTTGACTCTGAAAGTACTGTGTCCTGGTACACTCTAATCGTGAAGACATTCAAGTGATCATCCAATATTCATAACAGCATTAACCCCCTTTGCAAAGGCTTTGACTGTAAGAGAGCCTATCAACTGCATTAATTCATTAATACTGATGAGTCCCTCTGCTCCTACTGTCTGGCCTGTGGCAATGGTTGTACCTAGCTGAAACGGATCACTGAAATTTTAGATGCCCTCTTCCTTACTTCTCTAAACATCTAGCAACATGTTCTGGTCTGCCTCATTTCTTACAACAGACAGCAGCCCACTTCAAAACCTTTGCCCTGCCTCGTGCCTCTCATTGCTAGTCTCAGATAAGAAGGCTAGATTTGTGGAGTGTCCATCTGCTGCAGGGAGCTAATGTTATACTTTACTCCTTCCTCTTCAAAGCTCATCGTCTAAGTCCCAGGGGTGTCAAAAGCAAACATTCTAAACAAATTTTAGTTCCACGAGTTAATGATACCAAAAAAAGTCACATAAATGTTAAGCTTTTGCCAGACTTATTTATCCTCATAGCCATCCAGGTGAACAACGTTTTGTCAATATTCAAGTTCCAGTTCTCAGAAGAGTAGAATCCTTTTCAGTGGGTTTGCGGATCAAGCGTTTATGGCTAAAGGCTACATTTTCTACATTAGAAGAGGCAATTCTGTGAGATATGGGAAATGAGTTAGATTTAAACTAAGATGCTCTAACAGATTCACAAATGCTTAAGGAACCATAGTCTGCCATATACAGAGTAGCTACACTCAGATTATTGTTTTTCACAATTAATAGTGCTGGATCCCCCCCCCCCCGATTCTCTTTCCCCCTTTAACTGTGCCTTCATGTATGACCTTCACTCATTCTGAAAAGACAGTTCCTAGAGATATTAAAAGCAGAACTGCCTCAATACACTTGGCTAGGTTTCTGATAATGTATCTTTAATTCTTCACATAGTGATAATACATTTATTTATACTGTATATTCTGGATCTTTGTGCATTTGCTATTCTACAGAGAAGGCAATACCATACCGGGTAGAAACAGAAGTAAAGCAACCTTTCAAATTCTTCCTTGCATATGCTGGATCTTGAGCAGCAATGTGTGACTGCTT
This sequence comes from Gopherus evgoodei, assembly GCF_007399415.2. Taxonomy (NCBI): domain Eukaryota; kingdom Metazoa; phylum Chordata; order Testudines; family Testudinidae; genus Gopherus; species Gopherus evgoodei. The sequence goes on from NC_044322.1 coordinate 51,760,933, forward strand.
CAACCTGGTACATTGGAAACAAGCGCTTGGTCTGCTTGACAAGCTAGCAGCACTCACTTCAGCCTAACAATATTCCAGCAATAGATCTGCAACTGCAAATACTTTTGAGTTTCTTGACTTACACTGAAAGACAAAGGGATAGGTTTTATTCACACTAGGGCAACATTTCACAAACTGGTGTCCATGGACCCCTGGGTGTCTGTGAGGGTACTCCAGAGGGTCTGTGGTCCTCGCTGATCAACTCTTCCCCTCCCTCCCAGCGCCTCCTGCACACAAGGGAAATGCTGCTCAGAGGTATGCAGGAGGCACTGGAAGGAGAGGGAAGAGCAGGGACAAGGCGCACTCGGGAAAGAGGGTGGAAAAAGGCAGGGAAAGGAAGGACAGGTTGGAGTGAGGGCAGGAAGAGGTGGGGTGGGGGAGGAGCCTTAGGGCAAGGGGTGGCGTGGGAGCTTGGGGGTCCACAAAAAAAATTAAATCAAAATGTGGGGGGGAGAACCACTGCACTAGAGAATTTATTTACTATTTACTTACACTGTCTTACCTGTGAAGTGATGACACTCTGCCTCACAATGGAGTTTTATGAGCTGCACAGGCTGATTCCAAGAAGCATACTATTCAAAAAGCTTCAGAAGCATCAATGTTCTACACTCACTAGCTAGAAAAGGTACAACCAGAGGGGGATAAGATCTTGCTGGCGTTTCTGAGAAGTTTGTCCATGCTCCTGGTAAAACTGAGATTTTAAAAAGGATACCTACCAGGAATGTTTTTTTTAAATCTATACTAACAACATTCACTCAGGTTACTTACTTCTCAGCTCTCGAGATTCCATCTCAGTAAGAAACTGAAGGAGAATGAGAAAAAGAAGTTAGATAGGCTATTTTACTTGTTTTAACATGACTCTATGGAAGGAAACATTCACCGTCACTATTATAAACAATCTGATTATTTCACCTGGGTTGAAATGCCACAGAATTGCACCTCAGCATTCTAAAACTGAGGTGGCTGACCAAAAGACAAATGTAAATTTATCTTGTCTCCAAAACACTTTAGGAATCGGATACTAAAGCAGTAAGAGTCCCAAGGAATGACGATGTGGTTTAAAAGGTGTGAAAAAACAGAAGTACCCTAAAGAGATTACGTGATTATTTTCAATCAACTACGTGAAATATATTGTGCAATATACCACATAACTCAAAGAACTTGGATCACCATTATATCATCTAAGAGCAGCCGCCAGACAAGAATCCAATCCACTAACAAGTGGCTGAGCTGCCACATAAAAAGCCCCCACAGGCATAGGACAGTGTTACTAAGAAAAGTTGCTAGGAACAGAAGACTTCTGGCTGCTTTCTGTACCTCCTGGTGACAGAAAATTGTAGCTTGTGACCAGCTGAGCTAAGTCATTACACGATGTTTTCAACCACTTTTTTCCTTTCACTGCTCACAGGCACAGGGCAGGCTGAACCCAAAATTCCTGACTGGCAAACATGCACTACGTTTGTCAGTTTAACTTCTGGAAAAAAAAAATCTCATCAACTGGCTGATCGGCTCCTTCAGTTCTCCTCTCTGAAAAACTTGTACCAAACAGACCTACTCTCCATTGTCTTCACAGAGATGAGAGGGAAAACGTTGGCATTTTAAATAAGAGGGCCTTTGTAATAATAATTTGCACATACATTGTGCCTTTCATCCAAAAATCTCAAAGCTCCTTACAAATGTCTAACAAACAAATTAATTAAGCTTCCAAACCCTTCTACGAAGTAGGTATTATAGCCACAGTCTCTGCAGGAAAACTATGCGGATTCTTTAAAAATGTATTTCTGTTGGAAATGAATTGGGCTGGAAACTAAAAAAAATGTTGAATTTGATACCTTAAAACTGGAGCGTTAATGGATTTAGCAGCTTGAATTTTTCCAACAAATGCAGTATTATAGCTTCAACTCTCCCAGGCTGTAAATCCCAGACCCAAGATATCAGGCTTAACCTAAGCACAAAGGTTCCCTCAGCATCTGATATACTTCTCACAGGTGCTGAGTTTTATTGCTCTAACCAGCCAGTTCAAATTGAGGACAGTTTAATAAAACAGAGCAAAATATCCCAACAATGACCTAGTCCAAGTATCATGTGTTGCGGGCACGATCATGCCTTACCACAAAACTATGTTTGAACTGGTCATTAGATGGGAAACTATAACTTGCTGCACCTGGCCACATACCACTGGACTGTTGTGCTGAAGGCTGGTATTCTTTGAAAATGAGATCTAGTGCACAGCAAGCAGATTCTGAGTGACAACATTGTTAGAGGTTCATTAGGTAGGAGGGGTGTCAAAGGAAATTAATATGGTCTAAAAAAAAAAAAACCCTCTCACTCTTCTGGAAGCCGAGTTTTTATCCCGAAAAGAGAGATGTGCCAGTGTCCATGTTATAACCTATTCCCAGATTTGGACCTTAGCGTCCAAAATATGAGGGTTAGCATGAAAACCTCCAAGCTTAGTTACCAACTTGGACCTGGTAAAGCTGCCACCACCCAAAAAATTAGAGTGTTTTGGGGCACTCTGGTCCCCCCAAAAACCTTCCCTGGGGACCCCAAGACCCAAATTCCTTGAGTCTTACAACAAAGGGGAATAAACCATTTCCCTTCCCTTCTTCCTTCCAGGTGTTCCCTCCCTGGGTTCCTGGAGAGATACACAGAAGCAAGCTCCGTGAATCTAAACAGAGGGATTCCACCCTCTCTATTTCCAGTCCTGGAAACAGAAGTACTTCCCTCTTCACCCAGAGGGTATGCAAAGTCAGGCTAGTAAATCTAACACACACAGATTTCCCCCTGACTTCTTCCTCCCACCAATTTCCTGGTGAGCACAGACTCAATTCCCTGGAGTTCCCCACTAAAGAAAAACTCCAACAGGTCTTAAAAGAAAGCTTTATGTAAAAAGAAAGAAAAATACATAAAAATGGTCTCTCTGTATTAAGGTGACAAATACAGGGTCAATTGCTTAAAAGAAATATGAATAAACAGCCTTATTCAAAAAGAACACAATTCAAAACATTCCAGCAACTACACACATGTAAATACAAAAGAAACATATAAATTACTATCTGATCTTTTGTACTTACAACTGGGAAACAGAAGATTAGAAAGGCAGGAAACAGAAATCCTCTCATAGCTGAGAGAGAGATAGGCACAAAAAAAGAACAAAGAACTCAGACACAAACTTCCCTCCACCCAGATTTTAAAAAGTCTTGTTTCCTGATTGGTCCTCTGGTCAGGTGTTTCAGGTTACTTCTTTCCAGGTGAAAGAGACATTAACCCTTAGCTATCTGTTTATGACAGCCAGAGACTCCAAAAAGTCCAGTCAGGACTTTGTTATTGCTATTGAATTATGTAAGTGTAACGCCGGCAGCCCCTGCTTGTCCTATTGGGATCCTCCACCCGCCCACTGCTAAAGGACCTCCCCACAGCCTAAGGGGGTGGGGGATCCACTGGGCCTGGAAACCAAATGATTCTGGGGGACAACTAATGAAGTAACAGGAACAGGAATGCAGTCAAAGGGCCAAACGAAGGGAACCTGAGTGGGACACCGAGCAGAGAACATTGGACAGTGCCCACTGCTCCTCAAAGGCATCAAGGTGGAACTCTGCCCAGATGAATGAACAGGCAGAGGATCCGAAATAGGCCCCACAGTCACAGGAGACCCCATCAGCCAACTTCCTCCAGGCCCTGCTTGTCAGCGGACAGGACCAAATCTGGGATCTCTGGAGCTAAATGCATGTGCCTCTACTGAATGGCTATTAGCTAAGGCTGTAGAGCAGACTCATTAATCTCTCTCTCTAAGTGGTTGTGATGCCACTAGATGGAACAGAGCACCAGACCCAGGAGGTGTGTAGGTTATATAAGCATGATATGAATTTTCTGAGGTGCCAGTTAGATGAGGAGGCCACTTAGGGATCTGCGGCAAAAATCAGTACTTGGTCCTGCTAGTGAAGGCAGGGGGCTGGACTCAATGACCTTTCAAGGTCCCTTCCAGTTCTAGGAGATAATAACTGAGATATACCTAAGATATTAATATTAAGATTAAGTGAAAACTGAAATCTACCAAATGAGATTTGCCAATTAGATAAGCATTATCACCAGTATCTGATTGGAATTTCATTAGGAAATCTCTTTGTACTGAATCCAGGGAGCATTATCTTACTAATTTTACCACTAGGTTCTTTCCCGGCCCACTTTATCTTGGAGAGTATTTTTCAGATCAAGCCACTTAGTTAATCTTAACCAATCTACAAATGTATTTATTCACCGAGGATCACATAAGTATATAATCCAGTTTTATAGATCAAGTGTAGAAACACCAAACATTCTAGGCACGTACTGAATGCAAAATACACATGCAGTTTTGTAAGAGATTAAATAGATCAGTGTTGGAGCCCAGCAGCTCTACCCAAGAACAATATAAATAACCAAGGACTCTCACTTACAATCAATAATCAGGCAACAGTTCTTTAGTACTTCTAATAGAGTTATCACACTTCACATAATTCTCCAAAATTTCTAATGCGCTCTCTTTCTTCACCGCACACAAATAGGGTTTATATTTGTTCTGATCCATTTTTCAAAATACTTCTCTATGTATCACTGGATCAAACTGCCAACATAACAATTTCTCCTCATTAATCTAATAGTCAGAACACTGCCTAGATTCTGCTGCATATTCCAAACATCTGCTTGTTAAACTCTGTGACTAAAGCAATTATTCTTAAAATCTGCATCTTGTTCTACTGTCATTGGGCATGGAGAACAATTGATGACCATCCTCTTTATAACAGCCCTTCCCGTGTTTTAAAATTATCAGTTCCCCCTCGTTCTTTTTTCCTCAAAACTAAACATGTCCAGTTGTTTTAACCTTTCTTTATAGGTCAGGTTTTCCATATCTTTTCCTTATATCATTTTTGTGGTTCTCCTCTGGACTCTTTCCAGTTTGTCCATATCCTTAAAAGGAGACACTCAAAACTGGACACAATATTCCATCTGACACCTCACCAATGCAAAGTACAGTGGACAATTTCCTCCTGAGTCTTACAGACAACATTCTTGTTAATACAGCCCAAACTGATATTAGCCTTTTTTGCAACTGCATCACAGTGTTGGCTCAGATTCAATCTGTGGTCCACTATAACCCGCAGATCCTTTTCTGCAGTACTACTGCCTAGCCAGTTATTTACCATTTTGTATTTGTGCATTTGATTTTTGTTTTCCTATGTGTAGTACTTTGCACTTGTCTTCATTGAATGTCATCTTATTGATTTCAGACCAATTCTCCAATTTATCAAGGTCATCTGAATTCCAATCCTGTCCTCCAAAAGGCTGGCAACCTCACCCAGCTTGGTGTCATCTGTGAATTTTATAAGCATTCTCTCCACTCCATTATCCAAGGCATTACTGAAAATATTGAACAGTACTGGACCCAGGACTAACCCCTGTGGGATCCCACTAGACATGTCCTCTCAGTGAAACATTGTTAACTACTCTTTGAGTATGATTTGACAAACAGTTCTGCACCCATTTTCTAGTGATTTCATCTTTACAACATTTCCTTAATTAGCTTATGAGCATATTATATGGGACACTGTCTAAAGACTTACTAAAATCAAGATATATCATGTCTATGGCTCCCCCCTCCCCTCCAGTAACCCAATCAAAGAAGGAAATTAGGTTGGGTTGGTATGATTTGTTCTTGACAAATCCATGTTGGCTATTCCTTATCATCATATTATTCTTTAGTTGCTAACAAATTGATTATTTAATAATGTGTCCCAGCACCTTTCCAGGAATTGAAGTTAGGTTGATTGGTATGTTATTATCCAGGTCTTCTTTGTTCTCCCTTTTTAAAGATAAATACTATATTTCCCCTTCTGCAATTTTTTTGGGACCTCACTCTTCCTGCATGAGCGCTCAAAGATAATTGCTAAGGGTTCTAAGACTGCTTTCAGCTACTTCTTTGCGTAACCAAGGGTGAATTTTGTCAGGCCCTGCTGACTTGAATACATTTAACATATCAAAATATCCTTTAACTTATTCCCTCCTCTTTGCTGTTAATACCAATTGTATTAAGCATCCATCCACAGTTAATTTTTTAAGTGAAGACTGACAAAGTAGCCATTAAACACTTCTGCTTTCTTGGTGTTATCTATCATTAGTTCTCCTTCCCCACTAAATGGTGGATTTATACTTTCCTTTGTCTTTCTGTTCCCCTTCATATATTTATAGAACCTATTATTATTGCCTTTTACGCTCTTGCTAGGTGCAACTAATTTTGTGCCTTCGCCTTTCTGATTTAGTCCTTTCATGCTTGGTCATTCTTTTGAACTTATCCTTAACAATCTGTCCATGTTTCCACTTTTTGTAAACTTCCTTTTTGATTTTCAGCTCATTAAAAAGCTCCTGATGCAGCCACATCAAACAGCCAGAAGCAAAAACCTTGCTTCATTTCTCATTTTAACTCAGTTGCTGTAGAGATACTGGCATGAATTCTAGCATTTTGACACATTATATATAAACCTTGATACTAAAGCCATGCTTCTGAGAACCTCAAAAACTATTCCTACCGGAATGAGATCTCTCTTAAGGAAGCTGGCTGCTATTTCACTAGTTTTACCATGTAAAAAGGAAGCCTGCCCCTAGTAAAGATGGCTGCCATCTCCCAATAATTCAGATAGCACTAACGCCATCAACTACTGTCAGGGAAGATGGCCATTGTTTCACTAAGGGCTAGATTCACAAAGAAAACTTAGGTGTTGCAGCACCCAATGCCTGGATGCCCTGCCACCCAGTGGAATTCACAGTCCTGAGTTACAGAGTAGCAGCCATGTTAGTCTGTATCTGCAAAAAGAACAGGAGTACTTGTGGCACCTTAGAGACTAACATTTATTTGAGCATAAGCATTCTTGGGCTACAGCCCACTTCATCAGATTCATAGAATGGAACATATAGTAAGGATATATATATATACACATATACAGAACACGAAGAGGTGGAAGTAGCCACGTCTCTTCTAAGAGGCTAATTAATTAAGATGAGCAATTATCAGCAGGAGAAAAAAAAACATTGGTAGTGATAATCAAGAAGGCCCATTTCAGACAGTTGACAAGAGGTGTGAAGATACTTAACATGGGGAAATAGATTCAATCTGTGTAATAACTCATCCTGGCTTCCCATGCATTGGATGGAGAGAGTTAGGCACCTAAGAAAAGGATTCTTAGAAGTCAGCATGCTGAATGGGGAGCCACTTAAATGAGCCAAGACAGAAATGCAGAGGAAAAAGGTGAGGCTTAGGGCCCAGATCCACAAAGGTAGTTAGTAGGGCTGTCAATTAATCACAGTTAACTCATGTGATTAACTCCAAAAAATTAATTGTGATTAATCACAGTTTTTATTGCACTGTTAAATAATAGAATACCAATTGAAATTTATTAAATATTTTGGATGTTTTTCTACATTTTCATATATATTGTATTCTGTGTTGCAATTGAAATCAAAGTATATATTATTTTTATTACAAATATTTGCACTGTAAAAATGCTAATCAAAAGATAGTATTTTTAAATTCACCTCATACATGTACTGTAGTGCAATCTCCCATCATGAAAGTGAAACTTACAAATGTAGATTTTTTTTGTTACGTTACTGAACTCAAAACCAAACAATGTAAAACTTCAGGGCCTGCAAGTCCACTCGGTACTTCTTCTTGCGCAGCCAATCGCTAAGACACAAGTTTGTTTACATTTAAGGGAAATAATGCTGCCCTCTTCTTATTTATAATGTCACCTGAAACTAAGAACAGGCATTTGCATGGCACTTCTGTAGCTGACATTGCAAGGTATTTACATGCCAGATATGCTGAATATCCATATGCCCCTTCATGCTCCAGCCACCATTCCAGAGGACATGATTCTCAGGGATTGAACTCACAACCCTGGGTTTAGCAGGCCAATGCTCAAACCATTGAGCTATCCCTCCCCCCACTGGCTTTTGTAGGTGACAAATCTGAGGAACTGTCACAGATTGAAGTGTCACTAGAGGAGGTTTTGGAATTAATTGATAAACTCAACATTAACAAGTCACCGGGACCAGATGGCATTCATCCAAGAGTTCTGAAAGAACTCAAATGTGAATTTGCGGAACTATTAACTAAGGTTTGTAACCTGTCCTTTAAATCGGCTTCGGTACCCAATGACTGGAAGTTACCTAATGTAATGCCAATATTTAAAAAGAGCTCTAGAGGTGATCCCAGCAATTACAGACCAATAAGTCTAACGTCAGTACCGGGCAAATTAGTCGAAACAATAGTTAAGAATAAAATTGTCAGACACATAGAAAAACAAACTGTTGAGCAATAGTCAACATGGTTTCTGTAAAGGGAAATCGTGTCTTACTAATCTATTAGAGTTCTTTGAAGGGGTCAACAAACATGTGGACAAGGGGGATCCGGTAGACATAGTGTACTTAGATTTCCAGAAAGCCTTTGACAAGGTCCCTCACCAAAGGCTCTTACTTAAATTAAGATGTCATGGGATAAAAGTGAAGGTCCTTTCATGGATGGAGAACTGGTTAAAAGACAGGAAACAAAGGATAGGAATTAATGGTAAATTCTCAGAATGGAGAGGGGTAACTAGTGGTGTTCCCCAAGGGTCAGTCCTAGGACCAATTCTATTCAATTTATTCATAAATGATCTGGAGAAAGGGGTAAACAGTAAGGTGGTAAAGTTTCAGATGATACTAAACTACTCAAGATAGTTAAGACCAAAGCAGATTGTGAAGAACTTCAAAAAGATGTCACAAAACTAAGTGATTGGGCAACAAAATGGCAAATGAAATTTAATGTGGATAAATGTAAAGTAATGCACATTGGAAAAAATAACCCCAACTATACATACAATATGATGGGGGCTAATTTAGCTACAACGAGTCAGGAAAAAGATCTTGGCGTCATCATGGATAGTTCTCTGAAGATGTGCACGCAGTGCGCAGAGGCAGTCAAAAAAGCAAACAGGATGTTAGGAATCATTAAAAAGGGGATGGGGAATGAGACTGAGAATATATTATTGTCCTTATATAAATCCATGGTACGCCCACATCTCGAATACTGTGTACAGATGTGGTCTCCTCACTCAAAAAAGATATTCTAGCACTAGAAAAGGTTCAGAAAAGGGCAACTAAAATAATTAGGGGTTTGGAGAGGGTCCCATATGAGGAAAGATTAAAGAGGCTAGGCCTCTTCAGATTGGAAAAGAGGCGACTAAGGGGGGATATGATAGAGGTATATAAAATCATGAGTGATGTGGAGAAAGTGGATAAGGAAAATTTATTTACTTATTCCCATAATACAAGAACTAGGGATAACCAAATGAAATTAATAGGTAGCAGGTTTAAAACAAATAAAAGGAAGTTCTTCTTCACACAGTGCACAGTCAACTTGTGGAACTCTTTACCTGAGGAGGTTGTGAAGGCTGGGACTATGACAATGTTTAAAAGGGAGCTGGATAAATTCATGGCGGCTAAGTCCATAAATGGCTATTAGCCAGGAAGGGTAACGAATGGTGTCCCTAGCCTCTGTTCATCAGAGGATGGAGATGGATGGCAGGAGAGAGATCACTTGATCATTGCCTATTAGCTTCACTCCCTCTGGGGCACCTGGCATTGGCCACTGTCAGTAGACAGATACTGGGCTAGATGGACCTTTGGTCTGACCCGGTACAGCCATTCTTATGTTCTTATGATGACGCTTATTAAAAAAATAAGCATTAATTAAATTTGACTGAACTTCATAAGGCAGAACTGTATGTCCCCTGTTCTGTTTAACCCGCGCATTTTGCCATATATTTCCTGTTGTAGCAGTCTCGGAGGATGACATGTTGTTCATTTTAAGAACACTTTCACTGCAGGTTTGACAAAATGTGAAGAAGGTACCAATGTGAGATTTAAGGTATAAGAATCAGAAGTGCCTTCCAAAATCTGAGTGGGATGAGGTGTGGAGCATGCTTTCAGAAGTCTTAAAAGACCAACATTCCGATGCGGAAACTACAGAACCTGAACCACCAAAAAAGAAAATCAACCTTCTGCTGGTGGCATCTGACTCAGATAATGAAAATGAACATGCATTGGTCTGCACTGCTTTGGATTGTTATTGAGCAGAACCCATCATCAGCATGGACGCATGTCCCCTGGAATGGTGGTTGAAGCATGAAGGGACACGTGAATCTTTAGCCTATCTGGCATGTAAATATCTTGTGACACCGACTACTACAGTGCCACGAGAACGCCTGTTCTCACTTTCAGGTGACATTGTAAACAAGAAGCAGGCAGATTTATCTCCTGCAAATGTAAACAAACTTGTTTGTCTGAGCGATTGGCTGTACAAGAAGGAGAACTGAGTGGACTTGCAGGTTCTAAAATTTTATGTTTTATTTTTGAATGCAGTTTTATTTTATTTTTTTTACATAATTCTACATTTGTAAGTTCAACTTTCATGATAAAGAGATGGCATTATGGTACTTGTATTAGGTGAATTGAAAAATACTATTTCTTGTTTTTATACAGTGCAAATACATGTAATCAAAAAATAAATATGAAGTGAACACTGTATACTTTGTATTGTGTTGTAAATGAAATCAATATATTGGAAAATGTAGAAGACATCCAAAAATATTTAAATAAATGGTATTCTATTATTAACAGTGCGATTAATCACGATTAATTTTTTTAATTGCTTGACAGCACTAGTAGTTAGGTGTCTAATTCCATTGATCAGGGCTGTAAACACCTATCTCTTCTCAGGATTCTCAGCCATAAACTTTCTCCTGGAGTTAGGCACCTAAGCCAGGTTGTCCCTCTCTCATTAAAAAACCACAGAAATAGAGCTGCTGCCTCATTATACCCGAAAGCCAAGTGGGTAGAGCAATCACCTGGGATGTGAAAAACCTTTTTATATATCCTTAGACCAAAGAAAGAGTGATGCTATAGCCCATTGACTAGGGTACTCCCCAGGGATATGAGAGAGCTGAGTTCAAATTCCTGTTCCAAATCGGGAAGAAGAGAATTTAAACCCAAGTCTTCTACCTCTCAGGTGAGCAGCCTAACACTAGACTGTGACTCATCTATTCCCTGTGTGGACCTACTCACCCCAGTCACCTTTTGACCATGCTTACAGGAGCAGGTACCACAGGTAAGATAGGTGGGGGAACACAGAGTTTGAGAATCCAGCTGGGGCTTAGGCATGAAGGAGGGCTCAGAGAAGCTTATTAGCTGTGATGTAGCATTAGACTTTGATCAGTTTTGCCCATATCTTCCAGTAGAAATGTAGGCAGCTAGGGGGATTTAGGAGCCTAGAGGGTGAGGCAGCAGCTGAACAGTGGTTTTCGGAATGTCAGTGGCATCTAAATGTTGGACTTACGCACCTAAGAGGCAGTTAGATATCTTCATCCTTTTGTGAATCTAGCCATTCCCATCACACACCTCAGCCTTCAAGCCTGCTTATGAGTAACAACCATTCATGAGTGATAAGTGGCTGAAATGTGACCCATCTGTTTTGTTGTGTGTCACTCATAACTGACCGATTATGATGTTTTAAAACTATAACACTTGTTTTAAAGGATATTTTCCCTCTGGGGAACTCAAATAAATTATTTCATAAAGAAAACTGGATAAAATCAGAAATTCCGTCACATGCAACCACACATCACCATCAGGAGGATCTGAACACAGACTGCTACCAGTTGAACAGAAGGAGTAACTATTAGTTTCTCTTTGTGCAGCCTTTAGAGGTAGATGTGGCACACACTTTGCTAATGGGTTAGACCACTATTTGTTAGGAGTAACTGTTGTCCCTTACTGTGGGTGGGAGTTATGTTCTAGTGTTACACTTAGCAGCACCAAGCCTGTCAATACCGTACATTCATTCTGAAAGGCCATGTGATGGGTACTTAGAGCCAATGGTTCTAGTCCCATCTCTGCCAGCTATGACTTTGTACAACCTCTCAGTTAACTTACCTATAAAAGGTTGGAAAGGGTTGATACTCAACTGCTGCTTAAGTGAGGGTATAGGAGGCTTTGCTCAATAAGGACTAGGAACTGCACAGAAATAGAAATAGCATTGAAAGGTGTTGCACATCAGCTCCTGGTTTCCAGCTCAGTATTTGCCTAGACTAAAAGTATACGCAGATGCCTGATGTATCTGAAAGGCGGTACACATGCAAGCTCTGTAAAACTGAGCAGAAACAAATATACCCCACCCCCAAACTTCACAAGGGATACACAAACATTGTGGACTGTAAACCCTTTTAGGAAAATATTTTCTATGATGTTTGGAAGTGCCTAGCACAATGAAGACACTCCTAGAAACTAACAACAACAAACAACATATTGGAGGTTCTAAAACTTACACACCATGTTTCCAACTGCCAAGACTTTAACTTTCCACCTATGGTAGTAAAGAAAGCTATAGCTAAGGAAAGTACCTTTCACAAGCATATTGCTCTTGGGGTTACAGAGCGTGGACTGATGAAATTTAAAAATATATGAAAATCCTTTCTGTGTTTTTAAGCAAGAGCCAGTATTGATCAGCTATCACATCTCAGAGGAAGCAGCACTGGGCAGAGATCTGGGCAAAGAAAGGCACATTTGCAATATATGCGGGAGTTTATTAGCATTGCATTTTCACCCCTTTAGTGAGGTCCTGTGGTTTCCTGTGCATAGGCCTGGTGAGCGACAGTGCAGGTTTAGTCCCAGCAGCATCTATCACTGTTAGAGTCCAAGAGTCAGGTCTGATCTTCCTTCAGTAGTTCCTCACACTTTAAATTTCATGACAGGCTAAGGACTGGATAATGGGGCTTTTCCCCCTTGTGTCTTTATTTCAGTATTTATCAACCAGCTGCTTCAGCTCCAGTATGATCTTGTTAAAATATAAGGGGAAGAGCTTGAACAAAGGATCCAAAAATCAAACTCCATCCCCTCCTTCTTGCATCCACATCATTAAAACACTTAGGAAGAGCTAAATTTTGCATAGTTCATTGTCCTGAAGACTCTGCTCTTGCTTAGCTGGACTATCAGTGCTATGGGAGCTGCCACCACAGACATACAATTAACTCCAGAACTTCTTTCACCAGCTAACTGTTCAGTAGTTTGGATCACATTCTCTCTCAGGCCCCAGTATATCTGAGACAGTGACTTTAACATTCTGCAAGATGTCAGAGCCATATGCTCTTCACCAGGTTTTTCAATATGTAAAATGTGAAACTCCATCTCCTCACTGTACCCATTGTATCCTTGGTACAGCTAGTTGGAAAAACAAATACTTCCTTTCTCCTACTCTTTGTTTGTCTTGGCTGTTTAGATGTAAGTTTGGGTGGGGGGCAGGAACTGGCTTTTACTATGTTTTTTTTTTTTTAAGTGCCTTCTACCACAATGGGATTCTGATCTCAAGTGGTACCTCTAGCACCAAGTGAAATACAAAAAGTAAGAGTTCATCATCACAGCCTGAAAATTGGAGAGAAGACTTGAGGCTCTATCACCTTGTCTCAAATGATTTATGGCAAACAGCTCTGGCTATGTCCATTCCCCACCCTACAAAAAAAAAATGAACAGAAGTAATGCTGCCAATTTGACCTACTGTATCCACTCTCTAGAATCACTAAAAGAAAGACAGGCAGACACTTGAGGATTCTAAAGACTATAGGGCTGTCACTATTACTGTGTCCATTCTGGAAACAAGTAACCCACATTGGATGCATTTTTACCATCATTGCATAATGGAGGGAGGTGGCTGCATTACACACCTTCTTAATACATTAGAGTACATCTACACTACGGGATAATTCCGATTTTACATAAACCGGTTTTATAAAACAGATTGTATAAAGTCGAGTGCACGTGGCCACACTAAGCACATTAATTCAGCAGTGTGGGTCCATGGTCCAAGGCTAGTGTCGATTTCCGGAGCGTTGCACTGTGGGTAGCTATTCCATAGCTATCTCATAGTTCCCGCAGTCTCCCCCGCCCCTTAGAATTCTGGGTTGAGAGCCTAGTGGCTGATGGGGCAAAAATCATTGTCGCAGGTGGTTCTGGGTAAATGTCGTCAGTCATTCCTTCCTCCGGGAAAGCAACGGCAGACCATCATTTTGCGCCCTTTTTCCCTGGATTGCCCTGGCAGACGCCATAGCACGGCAACCATGGGGCCCGTTCAGGTTTTGTTTTTTGTTTTTGTTTTTGTTTTTTTTACAGTCACCATATGTGTACTGGATGCCGCGGACAGAGGCAATAGTCCAGCACTACACAGCAGCATTCATTTGCTTTTGCATGATAGCAGAGATGGTTACCAGTTGTTCTGTACTGTCTGCTGAAAGTGTAATTTGGCAATGAGATGACTGTTATCTGTCCTTCTGTGCTATCTGCTGCTATCATGGGTGCCCCTGGCTGAGATCGGCCGGGGGCGCAAAAGCAAAACTGGGAATGACTCCCTGAGTCAATCCCTCCTTTATGGTTTCTAAAAATAGAGTCAATCCTGCCTAGAATATGGGGCAAATGTACTAGAGAAGCAGTGTATCAGGGAGTACAGCTGCTCTGTGTCAGATCCCCCAGAAATGATGAGCTACATGTCATTCACAGGAGGTGCCCCTGCAACAACCCCACCCGTTGCTTCCCTTCTCCCCCAACCTTCCTGGGCTACCGTGGCAGTGTCCCCCCCCCCCATTTGTGTCATGAAGTAATAAAGAATGCAGGAATAAGAAACACTGACTTGTTACTGAGATACAATGCAGGTTAGGCAGCCTCCCGGTGCTATGATAGTCCAGGCAGGACATTAAGCAGTGTGGGGGAGAGGAGCCCAGCATCCCACTGCTATAATAGTCCAGACAGTACAGAATCTTTTCTTTTCACGTGAAAGGGAGGGGGCTGATTGAAGCTCAGCCCCCAGTTGCTATGATGAAGATGGTTACCAGCCGTTCTGTACCATCTACTGGGAATGACCGGGAGTCATTCCTATTTTCATCCAGGCACCCCCAGCCAGCCTCACCTAAAGCCAGCCAGGAGCACTCACGGGTTGGTAAGAAGGACGGTTACCAGTCCTACTGCACCGTCTGCCACCGGGGAGGGGAGAGGAGCGGATACTTCTCTTCACTGCTGCACCATCGCGTCTGCCAGCAGCATTCAGTAGACACAGGGTGACACTGAAAGAAGTCAAGAAATGATTTCTTTCCCTTTTCTTTCACGTGCGGGGGGGAGTAAATTGACGAGCTATTCCCTGAACCAAGCCGGACGATGTGTTTGAATCTACAGGCATTGGGAGCTCAGCCAAGAATGCAAATGCTTTTCGGAGACTGCTGGGGACTGTGGGATAGCTGGCGTCCTCAGTACCCCCTCCCTCCTTCCATGAGCGTCCATTTGAGTCTCTGGCTTCTCGTTACGCTTGTCATGCAGCACTGTGTAGCCTGGAGATTTTTTTTTCAAACGCTTTGGCATTTCGTCTTCTGTAACGGAGCTTTGATAGAACAGATTTGTTTCCCCATACAGCGATCAGATCCAGTATCTCCCGTACGGTCCATGCTGGAGCTCTTTTTGGATTTGGGACTGCATTGCCACCTGTGCTGATCAGAGCTCCATGCTGGGCAAACAGGAAATGAAAATCAAAATTTCGCGGGGCTTTTCCTGTTTACCTGGCCACTGCATCTGAGCTGAGATTGCTGTCCAGAGTGGTCACAATGGTGCACTGTGGGATGCCATCCGGAGGCCAATACCGTCGATTTGCGGCCACACTAACCCTAATCCGATATGGTAATACCGATTTTAGCGCTATTCCTCTCATCAGGGAGGAGTACAGAAACTGATTTAAAGAACCCTTTATTTTGATATAAAGGGCCTCGTAGTGTGGACAGGTACAGCGTTAAATCGGTTTAACGCTGCTGAAATCAGTTTAAACGCTATCCCACAGTCCCCAGCAGTCTCCGAAAAGTATTGGCATTCTTGGCTGAGCTTCCAATGCCTGTAGGGTCAAACACATTGTCCGGGGTGGCTCAGGGTAGAGCTCATCAATGTACCCCCCTCCCGTGAAAGAAAAGGGAAAAAAATAGTTTCTTGACTTTTTTCAATGTCACTCTATGTCTACTGAATGCTGCTGGTAGACGCGATGCTGCGGCAGTGAAGAGCAGTATCTGCTCCCTTCCCCTCCCCGGTGGCAGACGATACAATATGACTGCTATCCGTCATCATAATCAGCCCGTGAGTGCTTCTGGCTGGCCTCAGGTGAGGCTGGCCAGGGGCGCCTGGGTAAAAATAGGAATGATTCCCGGTCACTCCCAGTAGATGGTACAGAACGGCTGGTAACCATCCTCATCACAGCAACTGGGGGCTGAGCTCCATCAGCCCCCTCCCTTTCATGTGTAAAGAAAAGAGTCTGTACTGCCTGGACTATCATAGCAGTGGGATGCTGGGCTCCTCTCCCCCGCACTGCTTAATGTCTTGCCTGGACTATCATAGCACCGGGAGGCTGCCTCCCCCGCATTGTATCTCAGTAACAAGTCAGTGTTTCTTATTCCTGCATTCTTTATTACTTCATGACACAAATGGGGGGGGGGACACTGCCACGGTAGCCCAGGAAGGTTTGGGGAGGAGGGACGCAACGGGTGGGGTTGTTGCAGGGGCATCCTCCTGAATGGCATGCAGCTCATTTCTGCGGGATCTGACACGGAGCGACCGTGCTCTCTGGTTCTCTAGTACACTTGCCCCATATTCTAGGCAGGACTGACTCTATTTTAGATACCATAAAGGAGGGAATGACCAGGGGGGTCATTCCCATTTTTGTCTTTGCGCCCCCGGCCGACCTGAGCCAGGAGCACCCATGACAGCAGCAGATGGTAGAGAACGACAAATAACCATCATCTCATTGCCAATTTACAATGGCACAGCAGACGGTACAGAACGACTGATAACTGTCTCTGCTGTCATGCAAAGGCAAATGAATGCTGCTGTGTAGCACTGGAGTAATGCCTCTGTCCACGGCATCCAGTACACATACGGTGACAGTAAAAAAAAGCTGAACGGTCTCCATGGTTGCCGTGCTATGGCATCTGCCAGGGCAATCCAGGGAAAAAGGGCGCAAAATGATTGTCTGCCGTTGTTTTCCCAGAGGAAGGAATGACTGATAACATTTACCCAGAACCACCTGCGACAATGATTTTTGCTCCATCAGGCACTGGGATCTCAACCCAGAATTCCAATGGGTGGGGGAGACTGCGGGAACTATGGGATAGCTACGGGATAGCTACCCACAGTGCAACGCTCCAGAAATCGACGCTAGCCTCGGACCATGGACGTACACCGCCGAATTAATGTGCTTAGTGTGGCCGCATGCACTCGACTTTATACAATGTTTTACAAAACCGGTTTATGTAAAATCAGAATAATCCCATAGTGTAGACGTACCCTAATAGCGGAGGGTTTTGGTTTTTTTTGAGAGGGATAGGGAAAGGAGTGTTTGAGAGAGGTCTAACACCTTCAGTTACTAAACCAACTGTCTGACTGTGTAACCCATTCACCCCCTGGGTATGGTGTTCTGTCCCCTTTAGTGGTATGGAGACCACTTAGCGATTAATGCGTCTGCTACAGCCTTAGCTAAAAGAGGCAGGTGGCTTTTTGCTCCTGCAGTAGAAACTCATGCGTTTAGCTCCAGAGGTTCCCAGGTTCAATCCCGCCCACTGACAACCAGGATCTGTCAGCGTTACACCTGGCTTTAGCAAGAGTTGTGGGGTTGTAAGCATCTTTTTGCACAGGTTCTCAAATGAGAACTACTTGACAGCAACCCACACAGAAAGGATCACGGCTCAATAGCTCTTTCCTCCTCAAAGAGTTTCACTTGGAATCCTCATTGGAATGGAATGA
Source organism: Gopherus evgoodei (assembly GCF_007399415.2). NCBI lineage: Eukaryota > Metazoa > Chordata > Testudines > Testudinidae > Gopherus > Gopherus evgoodei. The sequence goes on from NC_044322.1 coordinate 51,778,855, forward strand.
CTGAGGCGTTTCTGGCTTAAACTTCTAATGAATTAAAAGCTCACTCAATAGGGAAAATAACCTTTAATGTTGACAGTCCCATTTCAGGCCTTAAAAGAACCTGGCATGTTTTCAATCAGCTGCTGTTGCAGCTCTGTTCAGAGTTGTCTTTTCCCAGATCTGACTTTCATTATTAGGAAGCAGAATCCTGTGTATAAATGTAATTAAGGAGTCATGGAGCTGCTCCGAATATTTATCTTTTGTCCGAAGCCCCTCACCTGTCACTTTGCTCTACAAAAATGGCAATTTTCCTGCCATCTTTCAGCTTATCTGCTCAGCATCTGGGCTTCCTTTTTCATGTCTGTTTTTCCATGTTCCACAAGAAGTTTGGTGGGTTATCAATTCTTACCCCTAAAAGGGAACAGAAGGCAATCTGACAGGCCATTTCATGATTCAACTTACCAAGTACAGTAACTTGCCCAACGAGGCCATCTCTGAAAAGGCATCTAAAGCACTATCTTGAAAGCGGTAGCAGGAGGTGGTAACTTATTTAGGCTCATAAGCTGAGAATTCAACTCCTGCAAGGTCTAATACCTTCTCCTGGTATCTTCTGCTGGCAGGCCACCTCAGCAGCAAACATCTCCTGCACAGCTTAGGACATTGTGCCATAGGAGAAGGCAACTGCTGCATGCAACTTTAAAATCTAATAGAAGGTAACTTCTGCTCTGGCTTAGTTCTGCCTCCCCCAAAAGAGCTAAAGCCCTTTTTGATCCTCAAGCTGCTGCTTGCCTTGATTTCCCAGCCAGCCACAGACCAAAAAGGCTCCCCTCTTACAGCATGTTTAGTCCTAAAAGGGTGATAACCTTGTTACTGTGCAAAGACATCCATTTTTGTAATATATTGTCATTTTGCTGTACCCTCCTAAGCTTTCAATACAACTGAAGCTTGTGTAATGATTTCATAAACAATGTATACAATGCCATGCAAGGCCTTCGTGGCATCAGAGTTCAGTGAAATGCATTATCTGCCCAACGCATCAGGATGAATGCCCCGTCACATAACTTGTCTACTGTGCTGAAGAGTAAACATGACTGTTTGGAGGGGATAACTTGTTCGTGGGCTGCAGGGGATATTATAGATCAGTGTTTGTCAACCTTTTTGATACCAGGGACCAGCTTGCTGCTTTCCTAAACTGTGTCCAGGAGATCTTGGGGACCGGCCCCAGTCCACAGATTGGCTGTTGAGAAACACTGCATAGATGACCATGAAGAAAGGAACTTTGAAAGTTCACAGCCAACTTATGAATGAGCTCTTTGTAAGAACTGAGGTCAGGAGCTGGGGCTGGAACCACACTAGATATTTCCTCACAAAGGAAGGAAAACTAATTTCTTCCTCATGCAGATGGAATTCCTCAGGCAGACAGAGCTTGGAGTGTGTCCAGGCCGCTCCGGAGATGGAGCTAGAATCTCCTTGACCACTCGGTAGGGAAAGACACAGGAATAAGCATGAAAGGGACCTGAGGTGCAATCAAAAGGGGCAGAGATACTGAACCCCCCACCCAGAGAAATAAAGTAAGAGAGAGAGAGAGTGTGTGTGTGTGTGTGTGTGTGTATGTGTGTGTATGTGTGTAAGACCCAGAGAGACTATTAATGCCAACTGGCAGAGGGCACACCATCTCACAACTCCCATCAGCTCTGGCACACTCATAGCCCCAACTTGCTGTTGTCATCATCTGTATCTAAAAGGTGTCATATGCAAACTGATAACACACTGGTCATTAACATTATTGTGTGGTGCACATATGGGAGGTGTACAAAGAATTATAGATGTGGGCCTAAGCCCAATCTGTCCTACACAAAGCAACATTGGTTTGTAGGCTTGGCTGTGTCTCTAGTGTAAATTAGATATGGTGAGACCAAAGCCAAGGAAAATCACATTTACACAAAAGGTAAACAAAGCAATCAGGTGAGCAAGGGGGAGAAAATGGCAAGTTAAGAATTTTGGCAAGGGCTGGAGACGGCACCCCCCAGGAAGCCTTTCTGCCTCTTCAAGCAGTCAGTGAACTTTAGGAAGATACAAGCAAAGGCAAAAAGCCATTTTATTATCCATCCCTGAGGGGACAATAGGGCACAGCACACTCTTTGAGCTCTATGAAAGTTGGGTCCCCAGGTCTGGAGGATTAAGGATGCTGATAACTTGGTGTAAGTAAGGAAACTGCTTTGGCAAAGATTGTAACTTGCTAGAATTAAGTTTGAGGCACTAGAAAAGGTGTTTTGTTAGTAACCATTCTCTTTCACTCTCACTGCAAATCACTTAAACCTGTGTTCTTTATTACAAACGGCTGTGTCACTGTGTGGGTCTTCAGCAATCTGACTCTTTGGAGGCAGTGAACATGATAACTGCTGTGAGGATCCAGTGAGAGGGACTGGATGCTGCAGGGGAGGTGATGTGGCAGAGACTTGGGTTGGGAAGGGCTGTAGTGCAACCCTGCAAGAAGTAACCAGGGCTCCGAATCAAAGCTGCACAGCACAGACATATCCAGGCTTAGAGGAGGCACCACCCCTTATTTGTCTGGATGAACCCCTAAAACACCATAATGTGTCAAGGCCAACTGTGGTAGACTGTATCACAGGAAGATGATTAACTCAACAGATGTATATATGAAGTGGAAGAAGTTTATCATCATCAGTAATTGTCAGCAGCTCTCAGAGGTGGCCACGGCATATGCTTTCCTAGGCAGTGAATTCTTGTTTCTCTGGGGGACCCTCCACTGATACTGAGAAACAATGAGGAAGCCGACTCCTTGTGGAAAGAGTAGCCCTGGTCAGTAACACTGATCAGAGGTGGCAGTGTGGTTCAGTAACAGCAAGGACTTGATATCAGCACCAGTGACCCCCAAGACATTTACTGATTGGGCTTCATAGCAACCCCAAAACACTGACACCTTCGGCTGAGGAGCAGCTCAGAGCAGCGGCCGTACCATAGCTCTCAGGATTTCTTTTTAACCATTTGCATCACCAAGACAGGGAAACTCACTACCAACAAATAGCAACAGAGTGTTTCTTTTGGTCTGGGCAAACCGAGCCTTGCTCCACCCCAACCACAAGCAGTACAGAGCATACTACTTTGAGGGCAACGTTCTTTCGGTGCATTTCCCACACAACCCAGAGAGGATTGCATCATCTGACAAGCACTCAAACCAAACACTAGTAACAAGGAAGTTAACATATCAAAGGCCCCCAGTGTCCAAAAATAGGTGAAACAATCATAAAGGGGGAAGGAGATTCCTCTCGGCCTTTTTTTTTAGGTGTCACTTTGGCTCATGGGTCTGAGAGCATGACCCCAGATTAGGTAACACTGTTTTTAATGGTCAGGGAGTGACATGACTCAAAAAGGAGGATTGCATAAAGGCAATTTTCATTCCCAATTAATTTTCCTTCAGGAGTTATTGCAAAATGTGTATTATTTCACCACCAGCTGTAAATGAATGTTGCCATTATTTATACTTGCAATTAGAATATTTGAATCTAAGGATCTAGCCGGCATTTCTGCAAAATGTATTGTACTGAAATAGAATTGCCTTCTGAGGCCTGGTCTACACTACGCATTTAAACCGAATTAAGCAGCGTTAAACTGATTTAACCCTGCACCCATCCACACGAGGCCCTTTATATCGATATAAAGGGCTCTTTAAATCTGTTTCTGTACTCCTCCCCAACGAGAGGAGTAGCGCTGAAATCGGTATTGCCATGTCGCATTAAGGTTAGTGTGGCCTGCTAATCGGCCTCCGGGCGGTATCCCACAGTGCACTGTGGGGACTTATCCTCCCTACACTGATCTAGGAGGATGGGGTGCGGCGCTGGACCGGGGTTGTGTCCGGGCTCTTCGCATGGAGCCGCCGCCTCCTCGCTGCCCCCTTGCTTCCCCCCGGGCAGGTCTCTCTGCTGCCGCGGTCCAGGAGAGGAGGCGAGCGGCTCGGGCCGCGGCCCCCGCTCCTCGCTCCCTCTCATGCGCTCTGACGCCGGGCGCTGCTGGGGCCCCGGCCGGGCAGCGCGGGGAGCCCAGGCGGCCGGGCTCGGCGCCGCTCCCGCTCTGGTCTTGGGTATGTGTGGGTCTCTGCGCGGGGCGCTCCGCGGGCAGAGGTGGGCGGCAGCTGTCACACGTGAGTGTCCATTGCCTCCTCAGCTGGAGTCCTGTGGCTATGGCTGGGGGGGCTGGTCCGAGCCGCTTGTTTTCTGTGTTTCACACAGAGTGATTGGTTCAGGAGAAGAGAGGGGAAGAGGCTGTAGATCATTCTTTGTGTGGTCGGGGATTGCGTTGTTGCGGTTGGCCAATCGCGTGATTAGAGGCATGGTAAGTGCGTGATTTTTCTTTTTGTCCAATTAGATTGCTAGCATGTATGATGTTAGCCCGCATGATTGGTTCTTATGTAACCAGACTTAACTATATAAGGGGGTAGTGGAAAAGAATAAAGGTGATTCCTGACTTGTTTGCAGCTGTGTTGACTGTGTGAATTTTCTTCGCTCCGCATGAGATACCACAGTGCACCATTGTGACCGCTCTGGAAAGCGATCCGAACTTGGATGCAATGGCCAGGTAGACAGGAAAAGGCCCGAGAACTTTTGAATTTCATTTCCTGTTTGCCTAGCATGGAGCTCTGATCAGCACGGGTGGCGATGCAGTCCCAGAATCCAAAAAGAGCTCCGGCACGGACTGTACGGGAGATACTGGATCTGATCGCTGTATGGGGAGACAAATCTGTTCTATCAGAGCTCCGTTACAGAAGACGAAATGACAAAGCATTTGAAAAAATCTCCAAGCATGGACTCAGCACAGTGCTGCGTGACAAGCAAAACGGAAAGCCAAAGAATCAAATGGACGCTCATGGAAGGAGGGAAGGGGGACTGAGGACTCCAGCTATCCCACAGTCCCCACAGTCTCCAAAAAGTATTTGCATTCTTGGCTGAGCTCCCAATGCCTGTAGGGTCAAAAACATTGTCCGGGGTGGTTCAGGGAATATCTCGTCAATTCACCCCCTCTTCCCCCCCGTGAAAGAAAAGGGAAAAAAATAGTTTCTTGCCATTTTTTCAATGTCACTGTATGTCTACTGCATGCTGCTTGTAGACGCGGTGCTGCGGCGCTGACCAGCAGCATCCCCTCCTCTTTCTTTCCTGATGGCACAAAACGGTGGAAAATCATCATCTTGTGAGTGCTCCTGGCTGGCCTCGGTGAGGTCAGACGGGGGTGCCTAGGTAAAAATGGGAATGACTCCCTGTCATTCCAGGCAGATGGTACAAAATGCTTGGTAACCGTCCTCATCATAGCAACTGGAGCCTGAGCTCCACTAGCCCCCCACCCCATTTTGTGTCTAAAGAAAAGATTCTGTACTCCCTGGGCTATCATAGCAGTGTGAGGCTGCGCTCCTCTCCCCATCTTTAATGTCCTGCCTGGACTATGATAGCAGCTGGAGGCTGCCTCCCCCTCATTTTATCTCGCTAAGAAGTCAGTGTTTCTTATTCCTGCATTTTTTATTACTTCATCACACAAATGGGGGGACATTGCAACGGTAGCCCAGAAGGGAAGCAATGGGTGCGGTTGTAGCAGAGACACCCCCTTGAATGGCATGCAGCTAATAATTTCTGCGGAATCTCTGGGGCTCTGACCCAGAGCAGCTCTGCTCTCTGGCTCTCTGGTAGACTTGCCCCATATTCTAGGCAGGGACTGACTCTATTTTTAGACAAAACAAAAAGAAGGGAATGACCCGGGAAGTCATTCCCATTTTTGTCCATGCACCCCCAGCTGACCTCAGCAAGGCCAGCCAGGAGCACCTATGACAGCAGCAGACAGTACAAAATGATTGACAACCGTCATGACAGCAGCAGACAGTACAAAATGATTGACAACCGTCATCGCCACCTTCCAATTGCATACAGTACAAAATGACTGATAACCATCATCTCATTGCCAATTTACAATGGCAGATGGTGCTATAGGGATGTTAACCATCTCTGCTACCTTGCAAAGGCAAATGAATGCTGCTGTGTAGCACTGTAGTACCGCCTCTGTCAGCAGCATCCAGTACACATACAGTGACAGTGACAAAAGGCAAAACAGGCTCCACAGTTGCCATGCTATGGCGTCTGCCAGGGCAATCCAGGGAAAAAAGGGCACGAAATGATTGTCTGCCATTGCTTTCACGGAGGAAGGATTGAGTGATGACATTTACCCAGAATCACCCGCGACACTGTTTTGCACCATCATGCATTGAGTTCTCAACCCAGAATTCCAATGGGTGGGGGAGATTGCGGGAACTATGGGATAGCTACAGGATAGCTACCCACAGTGCAACGCTCCAGAAATTGACGCTAGCCTCTGTACTATGGACGCACACCGCCGAATTAATGTGCTTAGTGTGGCCGCGTGCACTCGACTTTATATAATCTGTTTTACAAAACCGGTTTATGTAAAATCGGAATAATCCCGTAGTGTAGACATACCCTTAGATGCTGCACAGCTTCTGACCTATACAGTAGTTTTCCTTCCCTAGTTAGTCTAGTCCGTGTATTCTGATTGGCTTTGCTGTCAGATCTGTATAATCACTGTAGAGTTGTTTCTCAGTGACATAGTTTGTAACTACCTGTCCACTGCAACTGGCTGACAGCCATTACTAGTCAAGAATTTGCATAAACTGCACAATTCTTTCCAGCACTGTTATGAATAAGCAAATCACTTGACTCATTGGTTACTACAATCCTTCTGCTCCAGAACTCAGCATTTCCAAACTGTTAAAATGAGATACTTAAACAACATCTTTATTATTTAGCTAAAATGGGGTGGGGGTGGGGGCATCACCATTTACCTGAAAAGTGCAGGAGAGACACAGGGGAGGCCCAGAAATATGGGACTGCAAAATGTAGGAAAGCAAAAACTAGTCTCTCTTCTTCGGGTCCAGTGCTGCTTGCTTTAAGGTCAATGGGTATTTTTTGCCAGTGACTTGAATGGAAGCTGAATTTAGCCTTCTGTAATCTCTTTCTCTCCCCCTCCCTTTGCAGGGCTCTGAGAAACGTGTTACTTGGTTTGTAGGGGGAAAAGAGTGTTATTAATAAAACTGGGAGTCAGCCCCTCTCAGTTCTGTTTGGAAACATAACCTAACAAGAAGTAGGGTCAAATCTGGCTCTCTTTATTCATGGGAGTTGCCCCCCATTGATTATAACAAGACTATTTCCATAATAAATCAATCATACAATTTAGCCTATGAATTGCAGCTATTGTGGGAGGGAAAGCATTGCTGACCTGTGGAGAGTGGGGAGAAGTGAAAAGATGGAAATGAAGAGGAAGAGGAGGGAGAGATAAGGGTAGGGAAAAACAGGGTCAATAGTTTTGTTTTGTTCTTTAATTCTTCAGCAGGAAAATTTGAATAATTTACTATTTAAGCATAGCACAGACTTGAAGCTGTTCACCTGGAACCACCATGTCCCAGACTAATACACTTGAGATTTTTGGCTTCAGAAAATTGCTACAAAACACCTCCTCTTCCATTTCAGAATTTATTCAGCCACGTGGGTTATTTCTGGATTAAGCACTCAGGTTATAATAATGTGTTCCATCTTTTTTTTAAAAAAGGTTCTGCTGCCACCCCACTCACACCCCGTCCAAAACCTGTTCCCCTTCCCACATCTAATGATTTTAGGATCTAATCTGTAACATGCTAATTTAAGAGTAATTCCTTCCTGTAAGTTTTTGTTTCACATTTTCTAAATGTATTACATAATGTTCTAATACATTAATCACCATCTCATGTCATAGCCATTTTATTAAAAGCTTATACTTACAAATATGCATTCTGAAGGGATTTCAGGAATTTTTGCAATTTTCTCTGAACTAGGTTTGTTGAACCAATGGCAACAATGCTTGAGCTGTGCAAAGCAGCTTCCAGCAACAAAGTATCTTTACACAATATATCTTGTCAACTCAGGCATGGATTCTTCTTGTGTTTAGTCCCAAATAGTTATAAACAAGTTAGTTTTAATCACAATAGGTTGTGATAAAATACTTAACACAGCCCTATTAAGTTACTGTACCTGATACAGTTCCAATTCCAGAAGAAATTCCAAAAGATAATTCCCTTTACACGAAGTATTGGAAAATCTGTTAGCTATTTTGCAGTTAGTGTTTGCTTATTAATATGGTATCATCTTGCTGAACTCCAAGACTTGGTACCATGAGGTATTTTTCCACATAAAATTGCTAATGCCAACAAGATTGTCAAAATGGGATTATCATTATTAAAAATATTAGGCAGTAAGGAATGTAATTACTACAGTGTTTGAATATGATAACTGCTAATCACAAGTAGAATCCTGGTACAAATCTCATTTCCAGTATACAAGAAAGGACACAAAACCTTTTAAACATAATTTATATACATTTATGGCTTTATACAACAGTAAAGGATTGTTCTTGTGTCTGTAGGTACATCAGGCACTTCTCTGAAAATATCCAAATATGAACTTTAATTCTGCGATGTTACTGAATAAGAGCAGCGGAACACAGAAGTGTGGTTACACCACCCACGAGTAAAATTAGCCATATTTACAAGCCATTCTCTGGTGATATTGCTGGTTTGTGGAACAACCTTCAAAAAGGAGGCTAGTTTTAATGCCAAGTCTTTTTGTTTGCATAAACCACGCTGCACTTTTACGTAATGATTACAAAAAACATGATATCTTATCTAAAATCTGTTATAAATTAAGAATCCTAGGAATTTCATAATGAAAATATGAACTTCAAATCAGTAAAAAAAAATAAAAAAAGTACTAACATACATCCAGTGGTTTAACAAGTGCAAAATTTAGACTATTTTGGAATTGGTCCAAATTTAAGTTCTCTCCTCTTCTTAGGGATGCTCTGTTGACTTAAGCCAATAATAAGCAGCACAACTTTTGCTTATAAACGTAGGCAATTTGTCAGTTTATCAAAGCAGAGCTTTCCAATTAATGCATCTACTACCTAAACATATATCATATAGCTATATTATGGAAACAATACATCTTTATATTTAAAATATCTGAACAGCTCTATAATACAATATACTTTTAATAACAGTACAAACCAGAGAAAAGTCAAAACCAAAGCTGCATAGGTAAGATTATTTGCACAATTCACAAAGCAATCATTTACAATAATGCTGACAAACTAATTTACTCCAAAAGTTCAGTACTTTTACTTAAAAGAATTTATTACTAGAGGTCACATAATGTTTGCTTTCAAGACAGACAACCTACCCTTCATTAGATTTCACAGTATCCCACAGTTACAAGCAAAAATATTAGAACTCTGACACACAACAAAATAAAAAGAAAATGCAGAACCAAAATTCCCACCATCTATAAGTATCTATTCTGATAATGATCAAACAGGACTTCCTGCAGCCTATTTTAATCAAAGAACCGTTGCATTCAAGTTCATCATAGCTATAAAAAAAAGAATATATATGTAAGTTATACAGTAGCAATAAAATTATAAGAGGTAAATTGTTAAATGTAGCATGTTCAGCTCCTGCACCAGAGGGTCGAATTTCAAAGAGTCTCTCTTTTTGCACACAAAATCGGCACATAAAGGTCAAATAATAAATTATATGACTCAGTACTTCACTTACTCTAGTCAACTGCAATTGGAGAGCAAAAATTTTGCACATGCACCAAAAAGGAGGCTCTTTGGAAACTGGTCCAACAGAGTCTTCTGCTCATGCCATGGCCAAGAGATGTGATTACATTTCAAACATAATTAATTTGATAGGGAAGATATTAGACAAATGCAGGCTGTTTTAGTGAACTGCCAGCACTGAGCACACACTGTAATTAATATCATAGACTTTTTTATATTTTCTTAATCTTCTCTCTCCTGGCACGTCCCACAAAAGACCATGGAGAATGACGATGGAGAAGAAGGGAGTTAAAATAGGATTATAATCACTTTCAAGTTACGGATGAATTGAAAATAGTACAGCAGAAAAATTCATTTCCATCTCTGGACCTACTGTAAAAATTACAAATATTGTAAGTGCAGAATAAAAATCCTTGGTTTTTTGGTTTGTTTTTGTTTTTTTAATACAAACGATGTGCAGTAATCAATGGCAGGCAGGCAGTCTTACCTCTCCATTCATCCCTCAAAACACAATTTAACTATGTAAATACAGCAAATATTTACCAAGTAAAGGCCCAATCCTGTAAACCTTGAAATAGCTGTCAATGGGCCTAATCACCTAAAGGTAAAGGTTTGCAAGACCAAAGCCTTAATAACTAAAGCTATCCCTTCTCCTTAAAACTCTTGCACTTATGTAACTTTGCTATTTCACTACTCTTCCCCACTCCCAGATATGGAGATCATATATGTCCTTGCCCTGAAATGTTATATAATGGAAGTTTTATCCCTCATGTAGTTTTATAGTAGCACTTTCAAACCCCCTAAAATAGGGTGTGATGACAAAAATGCTGACAGACCCTAAAAACTAATGCTAAACACAAATGGAAATTCTGTCATTAACCTTACCAGAATGTGAATGTTCTTAAAACAAAGATCCTGCTTTTGAGTCCACAAACATTATGAGACCTTCATGAAATAAATACAACATGAAGCACTGTACAAGCATCTAACAATGAATACTTAACACTTTGTGGTAGTCAGGATTAAAACGGTAATAGAAGCTGATGAAGTTTCTAAAAATGCATATATAAAACCGATTAAATATTTCCTAAACATGAAACAGAAAATGTCTGTCTATACACATCCCTCTTCTGCCAAAAAATATGGGACAGAAATGTTTTGTATTCAAGGTACTCATTAAGCTTTTGTCTTTCTTTAGTAGCACTCTAAGGTGCTAAGCAAATATATAAAAGTGTTCACTTCATCCAGTTAAAATACTGTATAAATGAAGGTTATGAATGCTGCCAGATTTTAGATTCTGTAAATTTTTAGGTAGGCTATATAACAAAGTAGACTTTAATTATAAGAACAAAATAGCTTTATAACTATTCCAAATATTCTCTCAAGTCCAACAATAACATTCATCAATCTGGAAATAAGACCCACAAATATTTTTGCATAAATTTACATAATGAAAAGATCAGTAACATGCCAATTGCCATTTAATCTATTGTTTGTTTTGAACATTTGACTATTCAATGAGCTTAGCTGGATCTTATTTACCAGGCCGCTCTTTTCTCATATGAAATGTGTATCAATTTTAACAAATACAAGGCAGTTCCTACAGCTGCAAAACAAAGTCCACAGTTATCTCAATTCATCAGTTCAGCAGAACACGGGTAACTTCAATAAAAGTTAAATTTACTTAGGGCATGAGACCACCACAGTATTACAAGAAGTTTATAGGGTTTTTTTTGGACCAAACAGATATTTTTAAAAACAACATCTACAGCTCATACTGTACAAAAACCGAAAGCACAACATGATGCAAAAGTATTTTCTGTGATTATATGGTGTAGTGAATTTGGCACTTCAGAGTAATGAAATTTCCAATGGCACAGTTCTTATCTACAGCAGCACATAACCTGCAAACACTGGGCAAACATCCTGTACAGGAAAAGTCTGTTTGCTGCCAATTCTGACAAAAGGAAAAAATGAGAACAGTTTTATCAAGAAAACTAAAAGAAGGGCGAAGGACATCTTTGGACTACTTTTCTCAGTTCCTGTTGTCAGACAAGTCTGAAGAGCTTTAAACTGTAGCCTAGGAGAAAAAACACAATGAAACAAAATTAATGTTCACAAATAAGCAAAAGATAGAGCTATTTGGAGCACATATTCTGTAAGTCAGACAATAATGAAAACTTCCACTCTGTTGTTGTTATATATTTATTTTAATACTACTGGCTAGATGTCCAAAACTGCTACTCTGCCTGTCCAAACAAATGCTAGAAGTCTGTATTAGTTATCTTCATTGCACATGCGTAAGTCTAATGTAATTTACAACCCATTTAAAAAGCTAGCAAGTTAGACAACAAAGTGATGGTAGATGCGCACACATGATACTGGAAACCATTAAAACTTTAAGCATTTCCAAATCTGTTAAAGCATGTATTTTTCCTTTAAATTCATTTTCAGATTTTTTTTTCAAATAGTATGAGAATTTACCTTGCGCTATCTCCTAGCCCGACACCCAGCTGTGTGTGGTGGTCTTTACACTGTGTGGAAAACTTTGGTTAGGCAACACACTGTCAAAGTTAAAATCTAATGTTTCTCCATCCATAAGGTCATTACGAATAATTGACTCCATGTCACAGTCCAACCGTTCAATTAACATGTCATCTAAATCACTGGGAAGCTTCTCCTGGTGGAGAGAAACAATTCCCACTCTTCCATAGCCATTGCAACTGTTAACAGCAGCATACGGGTTCATTGTGTTCATATGCATTGGGTGACTCATAGGCACTTGTAATGAAGTTTTCACTGTGGACAAACGATTTAAACCTGAAGTATGTGACATGGTGTTCACTGTGTGTGACAAGGCACGACCATTAACTGCAACTGTTGGCTGATTACGTCCTTGGTGTGGGTGGGCACTGGGAGTCATCATTTTGTTGTGGGATGGTTGATTACCGTATGTTGACATCACTGAATCTGTTACCATCAGCACATTTTGGCCCAATACTCTACCACTAGGTTGAGAAACACCAGTATCTACTGATGTCAAGATATCATTGTGCGGCGGAGAATCAGAAGTTAGTAATTCCTTCAAGAGTCCTGCAGGACAGTTATATTGGCTGATCGTTCCATAGCTTGATTTACTGTCTTGAAGAGTTTGCATAGGCATCTGGGGCAAAGCGTTCATGCTAGCTTGAGCATATGTAAATTTTCGGTAGTCTGGATTTGGTGAACCTATACTTGTGGTTGGTGATGCAAATGAATAACCTGGTGTTTGCTGCATCATTGTAGCTGGTGAAGACTGGGTCGATACGGTCAGTGATGTACTAGGTGACAAGAGGTTGAGATTATCCAAAAGATTCTCCATATTTTCAGAATTGCTCATCTCTGAAAGGCTGGGTAGAGTAGAAGCCATTTTGGTTGCTGATGAAGGATATACCATAGAGTGCACATCCCCATCTCCAAGGTCATCTTGTTCTGGCAAGATTGGAGAAAGCCTTCCACTAATTGTACTAGCATTAGAGCTAGTTCTAGGTCTAAAGGTACTCCAGTTATCAAAGTCATCATTACTGTGAGAGCTGGGGCTTGCAGGCCACTTTGAAAACTGTGATCCTGGGCTGTCTCCATTTCCTTCTTGGCTTGACTGAAGGGCTGCCTTTTTCTTGGCAGCTCTTCCTCTGCTTTTTGCAAACTTGCTGTTGTTGTCCATGGATGCTGCTCTTCTCCTAGGTGACTTTCCACTCTTTCCTCCTTCAGGGTTGAGCATCCACCAAGAACTTTTTCCTGTTCCCTCATTCTGCACCCTTATAAATTTGCTGTGCAGTGACAGGTTATGACGAATTGAATTCTGAAAGATAAAATATGAGATAAGAAAAGGGCCAGTTCTCTTTATCTCAACATGTAACACTTAAATGAGCAAACCATTCTGATGCTACTTGTGTGAAAGATGCTATAAAAATAACTGACTAAATTACTGTACAAAACTGAAGTTTCCAAAACACCAAACTTAACTGCTGTACCCAGTATCTTTTTTTAGAAAAGGAATATTCTGCTTAATACCCTTAATGTAACCTATATTTCAAAACATTTTGTGCATCAAATCTCCTTAAAAACACAACCAGTGGCACTATGAGCAGGTTCTGCTAGAAATCCTTATTTAAATGATTTTAACTCCTCCATAGGAGAAAAAAAAATCCCTTCAATGTTTCCTTTAGTTTGAAAATGTTTAAGTGTAACAGTAAAGCTTGGAACGGTGCTAGTTTAGAAATATACATATTGGTTCAAAACTGGCTTAAGCAAATTAGCCATGTTTTGTCATAATTTATCATATGTTTTAACTGCATTTGACATGATAAAAAGAAGAAGAATTTAGCATGTGCCAAAGGCATCAATTTGAAACATGATAAGAGGACAACAAAATCATGATAAGAGGACAGAAAAATTCACTGAAGAATTTTGCACGGTATCAAGTATTAGGAGGTAGCCGTGTTAGTCTGTATCCACAAAAACAACAAGGAGTCTGGTGGCACCTTAAAGACTAACAGATTTATTTGGGCATAAGCTTTCGTGGGTAAAACCCCTCATTTCGGTTTTTTACCCACTAAAGCTTATGCCCAAATAAGTCTGTTAGTCTTTAATGTCCCACCAGACTCCTTGTTGTTTTACTGAAGAACTGGTTCTCAACTTGATTGTACGAGTCCCCACTAATGTGTAGCCTGCATTTGGGCAATTTTATTAAAAAAATGGATTTTTTAACCCAGTACATAAGCAACTATTTCCTTTCTATCTACCCCTCTCATCACACATACTTCCCTGCAGTAATATATCAGCTTCAGGAGGGTTACTCCTAAACAAAGAAGATTTGAATAATTATACTTTTGTGACAAAATACGTATTAACACAAACAGTTTATTCACCGGTTCAAAAATTTACCCTTTACAAAAACACCTAAATGCAGGGCCTCATATGAGACTGGATTCATTACAATCAAGTAGAAAAAACCTATTTTTCTGTAATATTTCTTTTTTCTTTTAAATAAAACTCAAATTATGCTAGAAACATGGGATTGCTGTAAAATAGCAACTACAAGGAATTCCAGAGTTTATTAATATCAATGTTGTGGATAGAGCTTTAAAGCTAAAGCATGACCCAGCCTCAACAATACAATCATGTAAGCCCCAACCTGCAAACACACACAAGTAGTCCTTGTTGAACTCTCAGAATCTATTCATGTGCATAAGTAGTTTCAGGATAAGGTCCCAAGTTAAACAGATAAAAATTGCAATTGCTAAACAATGAGGAAGGAGGGAAGACAAACAGCAGAGAGGAAACATGACTCATGGAGAGTTAAATTTCATCCTTAAAACCTTCTTTTCTCCTTGAACATTTTAGTATGTGAAATTAACCATTCTAATACCCAAAGGCACAAAGAGTTAAAGGATGACAGGGCCGCCCAGAGGATTCAGGGAGTCTGGGGAAAAGTGGGGGAGCTGCAGCACTTGTACTCACCCGGTGGCGGTCCGTGTTTTTGGTGGCGGGGTCTCCTTCAGTCGCGTCATGTCTTCAGCAGCACTGAATGCCTCCCCCCACCTCCGAAGTGCCGCCAAAGACCCAGATCGCCACCGGGCCAGGGCTCACAGGGCCCCTGCTGGGCCTGGGGCAAATTGCCCCACTTGCTGCTGCCCCCCCTCCCGGGCAGCCCTGAAGAATGACTGTACTTCTGCAAAGAGAAGAGACTGCTGATATCTTCACTAGAGCTTCTAGTCACCTTCTGAGATGTGAATAGCTTCAGAAAAGCCACTGAATCCAGGAGATCCACAGTCAACCAGAGAACACACTAAAATCTCATGCTGTTGGTAAGCAATTTTGCATAGCCTCGCCCAAGGCCCCCCATTCCTGCTGAAGGCACAAAAGGGGCAGCGTGTCTACCTAAATGTTCCTGGTATTCTTGTTCAAGTACATAAGCCAAGATCAACGGGGGACGAAGAATCAGGGAGGAACTCAATAACTGAGGATCCCACATGAGGAATAGGGGACAGCATCCGCAAAAGACCATCCTCATGCTAAGGCCACCTGGAAGCTAAGCACTGATAGGTAGAGGACAGATAAGTCTCCAGATGCACTTTCTCCAGTCCCAACCAAGTCAGGGACCTTTTTCCCCCCTCCATACGTTGCTGCAGTGCCACGGCCCTGTTACAATTGTTGTCTAGCGGGCCTAGCCCCAGTTGTGAGTGCAACGGCCATAAACTAGGTAAAAGCTCAAAATGTTACACCACCTAAAACAGTGAGTATTGACACAAAGTATAATAAGAGATGCAGAAAGACTGGATTAGTGCAAACTAGAGGGCCTATCAATCAGACCCAAGAACTGTCACGACTTTTAAACAGGAGAATGGAACTGGAAAAGAATGGATCAAAATTGGTGTGCTGGAAATTAGGCCTAACTGGTGGGCAAAATAAGACCTGAGAAGATGGCTTATTCCACCCATCACCCCCTTTTGAGGTACTTAAAGAGAGGCTTTAGGGATTAAAATGGCAAAATGGACTCCTTAGGGATTCCTCAGGAAAGGCTGGCAGGCTCTGCTTCACTCCAGAGATTGTGCCCTTCTCTGGTGAGCCGCAAGGGTCATTTTGACACTCAGACCTCAAGACACTCAGACCTCAAGACAAAAAATTGGGACACCTGACCATCACTGCTGGACCAGCGAGAACCACGGATTGATATATGTGAGATTCTCCTCGGTCCTTCCTTCTCTTGTGTGTTCCTTCCTGTCCTCCTATCTTCTCTCTCCCTCAGCTTTTCAACTGCACCAGCACAATGGAATAAGATGGCCCATCCAGCCCAAGAAGGTCTGGTGAAAGAGGAACCTGACCGAGGCAGCCAGATGACATCCCACAGCAGGGAAGCAAGCCCAGGTCTAGAGGAAGAGCTGTCACGAGTGGCCTGACAGCTCAAAGCATTTGCCTGTGACTGACCAGCCACCACGAGTCATGAGAACATCAACAAAGAGTCACATTCCTCCATCTTTACTATCTCTTCTTTTCCCCTTGTTTCTGGTTTGTCAAAGGCAGGAAAAGTAACCACCAGTCACAGGGTCAACTCAAAATTTTACAGGAGAACTAACCCTATCTTCCTTACAAAAGATTATTTCACAAAATAAGAGAACCACCAATATCTTCTCTCTGAAAAAGGAACTTTTAATCACAATTAATCACACTGAGTGGTTATGCCAAAGAACTTCATTTCCGAAATACTTTATGTTTCATTTTTTATTCTCTCTCTCTCTCTCGTGTATTCTAATCAATACATTTCTAAATTCTGGTGTGACATTTCTAATGTGTTTGCCAGGAGACTAACCAGACTGAGGTCTATGTACTCAAAACCCTGAGATGTTTTGAAGCGCTTAGTGTTATATACTGACAGGGCCACGTTAGCATTTTGCCTCTTTGGGCCCACCTATTCCTCTGAAATTAATACAACCAGCCATTCCTCAAAGTTATCATCACTCAGCTAATGAGTACATCTCACTGCCGGTAGCAACACCCAGATGGAAGAGTTAGCTTGCTGACTTGCTGAGTTGAGACCATAGAAGGCAACTTGAGTATTGTGTCTCAACCATCTGAAGTCTCTAGCTGCTATGGAACCTGCCAGAGGATTCTCTTTGTGGGGAGGGGCTCTACCACATGTGGAAATGAACAAATATTGATGTCCCAGCTCTCAACAGCACTCTCTTTTTATTCCAGCTCCTGAGGCCAAAGAAAACAGTTTAAGGAGGGTGGCCTGTTCTCTGGTTCTGCCTGAAGGAGAAAGACAGAAGCCAGCAAGGGCAGCAATACCTTTCTGGCAATGGCTCTAGCAACTTGGGGCATCTCAAGAGGCACACTGCCCCTCTTTTTCCATGCAATGGCGGCAGAGGCAGACCTACACGCCTGCCAGCGAGTCAGCAGCGGCAGGCTCCTCTCCCACGTTAACTGCTGGAGATGCTTTCAGGGTCAGTTACACTGGAGATCTTCAAGATTTCAAAACAAAGCTAGCAGTAACCTGCCAAGGGCTCTGCTGCAAATCTGAGCCACCTCACTGCTGCAGGGAATCAAGAAGAATTTTAGAAACAAAAGAAGTTTTTACTTTAAAAGAAAAATTTTAAGTAATCCAATTAAAAATACATATCAACATTAATGCCAGAAGTTCCACCCTCCATTGTGAAGGGGATGTTTTTGTTTGTTCGTTTTAAACAGGCTCTCTAATATGAAATGGTTAGAATGAGGATATGCCTCTCTTTGGCATACTACATCTTTCAGCTCTGATCCGAGGATATGTACTCTAGTTAGAACAGTGGGGAATCACCATTTTTTATTCTCATATAAGGGCCCAACCCTGATAGGTGATAATACTGCCTGTCGATGCTGTGTACCTCTTAACCACCATCATCTTTGCTGGACCCAGACCGAATGCCCTTCTCTTCACCACACCTCACATCTTATCTACTGGCTATAAACCAATGAGGGTCAAAAACAACTCCTTCGGCAGTCCAAATGTCACTCTTTGGTCAACCATAAATTTCATTGTTGCCCCTTCCACAGGCTGAACTCCCTGCATCTGAAGCACTCTTGAGTAGCAACAACTCAACGTCAAGAGGGTAGACTCTCTGTTGCCACATGGGAGACCACATTTCAAGTATCTGGATCTCCTAGAATCCAGACAAACTCAGTCCTTTGTTACCACTTTTGAGATGCAGTTGAATTAAAGGCTGATAAAATTACAGATTTAGAAATGTTAAAAGAAAATTATTTTGCAAGTCTGTTGATTAAAAGCCTCCTGCATTAGTTCATTTTTATTGTATTTTGTAAACATACTGCATCTTGGCACAGATGTAGTGTTTACTTAAAAAAAAGTATCAAACACATAAAACACTAGGTCATAGAAATGCAGCAACATTTAACTCCTCCTTCCCTAAAAAAAAAAAAGTGTTAAATATTTAAGAAATTACTGCAATTCCTTAGTCATCAAAAATGTTATAAACTGGTATTATTGTACTGAGGACATCTGAGGTCACTCTTTGAGTAACAGAGCTGTCTCCTAACTTTGCCAACAATAAAAAAAATTTTCCTAACAGGAAAAAGTTTGCAGCACAGAGCTTGTTACATAAATTCCTGTTTTTCACACAGCCTGCAGGACATTAAAGAAGCTATGATTTACTAACTTGGAAAAAGTGTTGAAGAGGTAACTCTTGTGAAAATATGCACTGCTGTTAAATGATGTTGTGTCTACAGACCTTTGCCAGACACAAACATGACTGATAAAAGTATAGTTTCAGCAATGGAACTTGGCAGCAAGATGAGCGTGGTTGTCAAGATTCAGAGGCATTCATTTCTGACCACCAGCCAAGCCCCTATGTATAGCTATTTTGCTGCGGATCACTTAAAAACTGTTTAAAATTTAATTTGAAGTCAAATCTTTAAACTTGATTTGAAAGACATGAAATGGATGTTATATTTAAACTGATTTTCTGTTCAAAAGCTAAGTATGCCAGTTACATTTCAAAGCACAGAAGCTGGAATTTTATTGAAAGCTAATTATGACTATGGTAGGAGTGCTGCCACCTGTGGGGTGCTCATTGGGACTGATTCTATATCTGTGACCCTAAAAGAAAGTTAAAGAAGTCTCCAGTTATGTTTGACCTTTGGGGAAAAAAAAAACAACCTAGCTCTGCTGTATTTCAGTATAGGCTATGGTTTATGACTGTGCTTGCCACTATTTACTTATTTGAGTGTCAAAGTGTACAACTGTAATTAACAATACAGTACTGACTTTGTAATTAGCAAATAGCAGCTAATAAAATTTAGGAGGACCCGTGGAAGCTATTTGTTTCTGTCAGTGCACAAATTTTTCAGCTATAATTTACTTTAACTAATTTTAAAATGAGGTGACAATCTCTCAATCTCCCCTCCCCTTTTCCCTGTGACACAGTGAGTTCAGCTGCTAATATACTGAATTTAAGGCAAGGATATGAATGTATTAAAAAACAAGCAATCCAAAATTAATTAGCAGATGCTTGAAAACTCTACCGTTCTTCATTTTCTAGACTTCTCTAAAGGGAGAATACCCTTCTTTTTGGTAGATTTCACATTGTTTACAAAGTAAACTGTTCTCTGAAGCCATATTTTTTGTTAACTGGGTGGAGCAAGGGACATCTAAAACCTCTCCTCTGCAGTATATCCAGATTAATAAATATGGACAAGCCTACAAGCTTAAGAGAAATACGTACAATTAGGTTGGTTCTATTTTCTCCATACCGAAAGATGATGCAAACATGGGACTGAAGTAGGAAAGACAGGTAACTTACCCGACAAGAACTATGGTTCTTCAAGATGTTGTCAATGTGCATCCCACTATAGCTACGCGTGCACGTCAGGTGCATAAGATTGAAGTGTTTTGAATAGCACTGCCCATTAGAGTTGTGCATGCGTCCTCTGCCTCATCGTGATATCTTACAAGTTTATAAATGGTGGGGCAGCCACAATCGTTCCTCAGTTCCCCTCACAACTGGCAGTGGCCTGGCCTGGACAGGAAAGTCTCTGGGGAGAGTGATCTCTTTCTGTTCCTACAGTGTACTGGAGATCGGCTGCTAGAAGAATGTGAAGGACAAACCCCAATACTTCCTGTAGGGCCCCGGCAATATGCCATAAGGATGTGGCAGACTTGTTTGATATTAGCTAGTCAACGCCATTCCTGATGGAGCAGCAGCAGAGCCCCGTAGGGAGAGCCCATGGGTCTTTCAGTGGTGTCACCTATGGATCTCAGATGAGAGGGTTACTTGCTCAAAGGAGGTGAGTACATATGCCTTGGTGATGAAAAGAAAGAGCAGATTTCCTTTTGAGGTGGCACTAAGGTATATGGTGCTCTCAGTACCAGGATATTCATTGGTACCACTAAGTGCCTCTGCATCAAAACACAATCCTGGTTCTTGTAGGAGCATATCAAGTAGCCTTGGTTCAGGTGTAGGTGTCGATGCTGCATCCTTTGATTACTGGCACCGGGGTTGGCACTCTTCTGTCCTGCAGACCACTCTGAATCACCAGCTCTCCATGCCACCTGAGGCTTAGTGGTTCTCTTTCGAGACTGACCATGCGTGAAGGCACTGAGCAACACCTGGATTCTCTGCCTCTGTGTTCACAGTAGCCTTTCTTGGTGCAGGAATTCAGTAGTGGAGCTATCAGCATCTGTTTGGTGCTGGTGTTGTCTTCTCTGCTGGTGGGTTCTGCTTTGGTGCTGGTATCAGTGCTAATGCCCGTCTTAGATGCCATGTTTGCCAGACTGGAAGCTAGACAAAGCTGGTTTGTCCAGTACCAAACCTCTGGTGACTTTCTCTTCTCCATGTGAAGAAACCTCATAAATTGTTCCCGGAGATTAAGTTTTTGGTGGCACTGGAACAATTTTTATAGTGATTGTGCTGAGAGCCATTGAACCAAACTGTAAACCCTGCATACGACGGAAACCACTTCAAGTCAGGGCACTGCTGCCACCATCACCCCTAGTTCCAGCAACCTTGTGTCAACCTCACATCTTGTGACTTACACGTTCTCCCTATGAACAACAGGCATACTGAGCATCTACTTATTATATGAGATGCTCCTGGACAAAAGAGGCATCTGCTGAGTTCGTTTTTCAGTGTAATTAATCTGTCACAGGAAGGCAGGACTTGTAGCCCACACGTTCACAATTTGCCATGTTGAGGTGTCTTATAGTGAAAGTCTTATGGGAGACTGGAGGAGCTTGACCACACCATTTTTAGTCCAGACACATCAAATCATTCACAGTAGTTCTTCACAGATGAAACAAAAGAGTTTTGAAGGAGTTTGGGAAGATGTAGTTGAAGCTACAGACTAGCAGGTTGGTCACTCACTGACTTCTGTGTGGCTGCCGTGGTTAGTAAAAAGGAACTGAGGGTCACAGCTGCCCTGCCTGTTAGGCCCTCCCACAGAAGCACAAAGAGGCAGAGAGTGCATGAACTCCCCAAAGGGCATGGCTCTTCAAAAGACTGATCTCGCATGCACGTGCACCTACAGGATCCACATCGACACTCTACAAAGAACTTCAGATTTCTAATTCCACATCTGCCACTAACTCACTGGGGAGCGGTGGGCAGGTAACACAGAAACCTCTGTATCTCCAGCTTTCCAATTTGTAAAACTGGGTTTATAACATTTTCCTATTTGCCTCACAGGGGATGAGGAAAGGATCAATGCAACCATGCTAGAACTGTAAAAGCATTAAGTATAACAGTAATGATATGGAATGTACACACCATGCAAATACAGAGAAAGGAATAGTAATGCATCCATTCCAAACTCATGCTGACACAACCCCACTATCATGTCACACTTACGTATTTCTATAGCGATTTATGTAGATCATCCAAATTAGTGCAAATTAAACTTTTATAACTACTCTTTGTATAAAAAGGATTCCCAGCTTCATACTAAGTGTAATATGAATATATTGTATACTATGTACATGAATATTTGCTAATATATCATTTTACTTTTAATGAGAATAAGACTGCGCTGGAGGGAATGTAACATAGGACAATCAGAATTATTTGCGGTAAAAGCATAGGAATGATCGCTAGAGACATTTGTAAGATATAGAAAGGCAGTCCCTCCATTAAAAAAATTCAGCCTACATTAAGATTTAAAATTAAATTTTGTACACAGCTTTATAACAGCTACCATCAACACAACTACATGGGGAAAATACCAACAAATACTACAGAGTTGTGACTGTTGAAGATTCAGTTAAAGAAAATTAATCTTTGATCGGATGCAGTATCTTAACTGGATACTTTATATAAACAGACTTTGCTTAGAATTGAGATTCATAAAATATTGAACTATGATATAAATAAAAACAGACTACAAAAGATTCTGAGATTTGCAGATTAGCTGTGACGGATGACAATATATATTAATAAAGTAGCAGAATAATGATCCAGTGCCAGAATCCCTGGAAATCATTTAAAAATATTATTCCACGACTATTATGGGAGATTAATGGGAGTGGTTTTTTTGTTTTGTTTTTCCAGACAGCAGGAATTACTACGATCACTCAGACAAAAATGTTAATCACTAATTTCCTGTTTAACAGACAGCCTATTTCACCTTTGCCACTCTCTCCAGTTACACCCAAGTCATCACAAATAGAGAGTGTGGCACTGTTTACAGAAAAGTTTTTTTTCTTTTTAAGGCAGCTTAACTGAAGTGTTTTAGCTCCAATTAACATGCAGAAGTTTTCATGTGAACTAAATATATCAATTCTATTTGACTACAGAAGACTCTTAAAATACTAGAAACACCCTCCCTCCTGGAAGATGCAAGATAGTGGGAGTCTAATCTTAATGTATGCCCATAAAATGAGAAATATATTGAAATCTGAAAATAAAATGTCATTACCTTGTCTTTATTGTGTTGGGCTAAATTAACACTGGGAGGGCTTTCAGGAAAGAAAAATCATAGGGTTTGCTCTTTCCTTTATAAACAATGATAAGGTTCCTTAGGTAGGGTGACCAAATATGAGGTTACATTGGTGAACGCTGCGGATTCTTTGTAGCCTGTCTACTGTAGCATTCAGGTTAGTGAGAGGCACAGGCGCAGACTCCATGGGTGCTCCAGGGCTGGAGCACCCATGGGGCAAAATTAGTGGGGACTGCCAGTGGTTGTGGAGCAAAGCTCCCCCCTCCTCGCCTCCTTCTCCCCTCCCAGTGCTTTCCACCTCTGCTCCTCCCCCTCCCTCCCAGGGTGCTCAAGGATATCACAAAGTTAATTAAAATGCAACTTAACTGATAAAAGTATTAATAATTGCAAACGGTAACATAAAATACTATGGGCACTCAAGCTGGACAAAGCTAATGAGGCCTGGATTCCTTTACTTTTGCATTTCTTGAATGTATGCAGACAGGTGCAGGAGAACAGTACACACATGCACATGCCATCCACACACACAGGTATCACTTCATCCACCTCTGGAATGAAATGCAACTACAGCAGCTGTTGAACAGCCTATAGCAACACTAGGTCGACCAAAAAAATCTTGACAATGGTGTGCTGTGACCACTGCTTTTCATGCTGACCGGTGTTGTCTCGTTATTTCCCTATGCTCCCCTTGTCCATTTGTTGTATCCATCTATTTTCTTTTATCTTATACTTAGATTGTCATCTCCTCAAAGCAGGTGCTGTGTTTCTGTTGCATTTGTACAGTGCCTAGCACAGTGGGGCCCTGGTCTAAGACTGGGAATCCTAGGCACTGTTGGACAATCACCACCTCATTCTAAGACAGGAAGAGAACACTGCTTTATGCAACTGAATCTGCAAGAGGAAACAGACTGAACAGAAACAGGTATATAACCAGGACACACCCAACACCCTATTTTTTCAAAAACCATCACAGCATGTTTAATATCCGGAGTAGTCAGGATATCAGTCTTCACCTTCATTTAAAAGAAAGCATCTCCAACGGTGTAGAATCTAATACCCAAATGGAGCAGTGATTCAAAGCAAAGACAACCACCTTACTCAAAACACCAACACTGCAACCTGCAGCTTTGTGCATTACTCTGGAAGGTCTCCCATAAAGTTACTGACTGAGCCTAACCCCAAGGTGGTATGGACACAAACCATGAACATTCTTTCAGCCCAAAGTACCCAGCTGTTAAATCTATGCCTTTTTCTGTTTACCTATTTAAAACATATACATGACAACATTCTAACTTTTAAAACAAACTGTGAACTTTGCTGTAAGATTCATATTCCAACTGCCACGTTTCAGCCTTGAGCAAAATATTTTCCCCCTTACCATTTAAACCAGCAAATTATACATTTCTGAAACAGTTTCAATGGAAATACTGACAGTTAAAAGGCATCCTAACAACCCAAAAAACTAGTTGGTTTTTGGTTTTTTGTTTTTTTTAAGTATAAAGGCACAAGTGTCAAGGCCTTACAACTATTCATCTCATTCTGACAGCTCTTTATTTTAAGGATTCCAATTTTGTTTTTCTCTTTTGCATACATAGATATTTAATACAGAGTTTAAAAGATAGCCAAATGGTGACACATATGATCTCTTCAATGAGACAATTCACACACACATTCGTTTGGAATGGGATACACACATTTTTAAAATTTAAAACTTCAGATTATCAGCTTCCAAGATACTGGAGGATATTTTAAGGCCTAGATGGGTCTCCTAAAAATAAACTTGAAAGAAAAAAAGGAATGCAAGTTTTCTGTAGGTTTTGTTTTTAATATTATTTGAACAATCACATCTAAAAGGTAAACTGCTGTTTATAGAGTTACTGTAGCAATTTTCCACTACTGTATCATTAGTTTACCCCTGCACAATGTTTACAAACAAGTTCATATCCAAGCATTCATTGAACAGCTGAAAGAAAAAGGGCCATAGATTAAGGTCCATGCTTTGCTTATTTTATTATTTTTAGTTTCAAAAATTTGGGGCATGTTTCCACATTTGTCTTGCTTTATACATAAAAAAGAAAAAAGTCTCCCCCCCCAGGAACATAGAGTGTTTTCAAACATTTTGTTTGTTGATCATTCATACGTTCATAAATTATTCATAGTATTTGGCAGGCCATACCTTTTCTGTTTTAAAATGTTTATTTTTGTTCCTTTAGGTTATTGTTTAGGCCTGGTCATAACATCTCTGAGGTTGTTTTGAACAGCAAAAAAAGGAAATAAGCAATATCTGAATGTTTTTACAGTGGGATATAAGCTAGTAGCTAAGCAGCAATGCAATGCCTATTCAACAGGAACAAGGGTGAAGATAGTAATATTAACTAGAAAGTATCAGTTTGTAACACTAAGAAGGCAGAGTTCTAAGCAATATTTACATACATAGTACACACACAATATATGTACGCATGCATCTACACGTACTGCACATCTACCTTTAACAATGTTCAAGCCGGAGAAGTCATTGTCCTAATGCAATGCTGCTTTGCAGACACATCTCCACTCTACTTCCCACTACCTTCTTCTGCACCAACTAAACACAGTTTAAAGCCCTTTGTTTTTTATTACTTGGCTCCCAAAGATGGTATTATAATAGCAGGCACTTTTTATTAACACCGGAGAACAAAATAATTATGTACTCTAGATCTGTTTTTTAAAAATCAAAGTAAAAAGAAAAACTGGATATAGCTGAGTAAACTGTGCTTTGGTATCACTGGAAATAAATGTCTTCTTATTCGTCAAGTTGGAATTGATAGGTATGCCTACCAGTATACTATTCCTAAAGTTATGGTGTTCTCACCCACTGCTGCTAAATACTTGTTCATACTACAGAAAATCTGTAGGTCAGTTTTAGGGCAAAAATATCGTTGCATATGGGTTTCATTGTGGATTTGCAGAATAAAGAGCTTTCCCAATTTAGTTACTATTTTCAAGGATAAACACTCAAATCATTCATGTAGGTAAGTCCAGCTAGACAGGCCATCAAGATGGCAGTTTAAAAACTCCATGTGTCTGACTTTTTGTGGGTTGTTAAAAGGAAGGAGATACTGATAGTTTCCAGCTTTTTCTGCAGTTTGATTAAGAAACAGCAAGAGAGACAAAGACTGGAAAATCACCAATAAAGAGAGGGATAGCCTTCCATTCTAAAGAGAGTCAGATTTACAGCCTTGTTCAAAAACATGAGAGAGTTCCACCCCACCCCGCCACCACTCCGAGCAGACCAGTCATGAGAATACAAAATAATGGGGAAGAACCCTCCAATTTCATTAAATGCTTTGCTTTAGTCAGTTTTTGGGGAAGCAAGATTTCTCCAAAACTCATAGGAATCAGTTCCAAAATAATTTAAAGCAATCATCATTTAAGAGGCCACACAGCCAGAAGAATGCAAGACACTAGTTTCATCTAAGGTACAGTAACCTGCTTTTGTTGGTTAAGAGAACAGGATGTAAAGATCCTGATTTAAAAAAACAACAACAAAAAACTTACTTTTGGATCATCCCAATGTGAGCCTCAAAATACCCATTTGCTGGGAAGAAACAGGTTTTTCTGCTATTTTGTTTGACAGCCATTTGACTCCTCAAATTGAAGGACTCTATAGACTGCCAAAATGAACTTTAAAAAAAAAATCTACTGATTAAAATCACAGCAGAGTATGGATATCCAAAAATACCCTTCTTTTGGAACTGGAACACATTCAGCTAGCTTGCTCAATTCATCTGCCTAATACTTTTGGCACAGCAAACAGCATAAAGACTTGTTATAAAAAATGCAAGAAGTTAGCTAGCTAAAACAATGGAAAACCCATGTGAGGATGCAATCCCTTGCATGCAGATTAATTAGAAGATATAATAAATCTTTTCCATCTCTAAATTTTTGTGATGTTATATAACCTCTAATAACTAGTGATCAGAGATTTGACCAGGTCAAATTGTTAGCAACAGGGGAATAAGTTTTCCTATGGATATTGTCACCTGCATCTATTCATGAAGTTTTCTGAGGCTATATAGGATAGTTCTAACGTCCATCTTTGCCTCTGCTCTGCCCTGCCCCAATTTTCTAGGCATATTAAACTGGAGAGAGCCGCATTAGAAGAAACTTAGGAACAAAGGAATTATCATGCCAGATCATACCAATGTTCCAACTAGTTCAAGTATCCTGTGTCTGACACAGCCAGTACTAGATGCTTTAAAAGAACTAAAAACACCATGGTGGATAATCATGGAGTTATCTTTTGTCCACAGGGGAAGTATTATTCCTAATTCTTATCAGTTAGTGGTTGTTTTATGCTCCGAAGCATGAAAGTTTATCTCCAGCTTAAAAAAAATACTTGAATCGTCAATCCAACGTAACTGAATGCTCTTCATTATCTCAACTGTCTGATTTGAAATTTCATGGAAAAACTATGAGAATAACAATCTTGTGAGATGGATCCTGTAGAAGAGCTATTTTTAAAGACTGAGTCTTTCAAAAGGCTGTGGGAAGGCTGATTTAAATAAGTACATGGAATCTGCGAGCCAAAGGCTTAGCCATTCTGTACTACAAGTTGCCACGAAAGAAGCCATTTTGCCTTTTAATAGTGTAAAAATGCCAAATGATAATGTAGCCCACACACCTTCTGGGTGTGGTGCTCTGTCCCATCTAGTGGCACTGAGATCACTTAGAGAGAGATTAATGAGTCTGCTCTACAGCCTTAGCTAACATCCAGTTGGCTTTCAGCTCAGGCAGTAGAGGCTCACGCATTAAGCTCCAGAGATCCCAGGTTCAATCCTGCCCACCAATGACTTGGATCTGTCAGTGTTACAACAACACTTCAGTGTTGTGCCAAAATACAGCAGCATTCAAATCTAGCTCTAACTTTTAAAGTTTATTGTTGCACTTGGCTTCCATTGCTTCTTGTGTCTGACTCACATTTTTACACAGTAGATTCACTGTGCACAGATACCTTCGGGGTGGGGGAGATTAAATTTACACCTCTGTCTGCCTTCCTCTTTGCCAGCCTCTCCATCCTCTGCCTCAAATGAGGCACTTAGAATGGAGGAGCTTAGCTCCCCCTCCCGCTTCTCTCCGATTATTGCTCCTGTACCATCAAATCCAGAATCCCACGTATCCATATGGCCAACTCCAACCACTCAAAAATCATATTTTAAAAAATAATAGATTGAGGGAGGTTACTTGCATTCTGTTTTTTGAGCTTTTATGAATTGTGTTTACAAACTTTTCTCTGCAACCAGCAGGTCTAGAAATTTACTTTATTACAATGAAAGTGAAATTCTCATGTAGTCAAATGATTTCAGGAGCTGGGGATTCAGGAAAAACACCTAACAAAACATTAAAAGCAGCGAAGAGTCCTATGGCACCTTATAGACTAACAGATGTTTTGGAGCATGAGCTTTCGTGGGTGAATACCCAACTTTGTCAGATGCATGTAGTGGAAATTTCCAAGGGCAGGTATATATAAGCAGGCAAGCTAGAGATAATGAGATAGTTCAATCAGGGAGGATGAGGCCCTGTTCTAGCAGTTGAGGTGTGAAAACCAAGGGAGGAGAAACTGGTTCTGTAATTGGCAAGCCATTCACAGTCTTTGTTTAATCCTGAGCTGATGGTGTCAAATTTGCAGATGAACTGAAGTTCCGCAGTTTCTCTTTGAAGTCTGGTCCTGAAGTTTTTTTGCTGCAGGATGGCCACCTTAAGGTCTGCTATAGTGTGGCCAGGGAGGTTGAAGTGTTCTCCTACAGGTTTTTGTATATTGCCATACCTAATATCTGATTTGTGTCCGTTTATCCTTTTCCATAGCGACTGTCCAGTTTGGCCGATGTACATAGCAGAGGGGCATTGCTGGCATATGATGGCGTATATTACATTGGTGGACGTGCAGGTGAATGAACCGGTGATGGTGTGGCTGATCTGGTTAGGTCTTGTGATGGTGTCACTGGTGTAGATATGTGGGCAGAGATGGCATCGAGGTTTGTTGCATGGATTGGTTCCTGAGCTAGAGTTACTATGGTGCGGTGTGCAGTTACTGGTGAGAATATGTTTCAGGTTGGCAGGTTGCCTGTGGGCGAGGACCGGCCTGCCACCCAAGGCCTCTGAAAGTGTGGGATCATTGTCCAGGATCAAACACTGGAACAAATCAACATACCCTTAGAGCCCCGACCAGGGTTATTCTATCTACTACCCAAGATCCACAAACCCGGAAATCCTGGACGCCCCATCATCTCGGGCATTGGCACTCTCACTGAAGGACTGTCTGGATATATGGACTCACTACTCAGACGCTATGCCACCAGCACTCCCAGCTATCTCTGTGACGCCACTGATTTCCTGAGGAAACTACAATGCATTGGTGACCTTCCAGAAAACAACCATCCTAGCCACCATGGATGTAGAGGCTCTCTACACGAACATCCCACACACGATGGAATACAAGCTGTCAGGAACAGTATCCCTGATGATGCTACAGCACAACTGGCTGCTGAGCTCTGTGCCTTTATCCTCATACACAACTATTCAAATTTAATGACTATATATCTCCAGATCAGTGGTACAGCTATGATCACCCGCATGGCCCCACAATATGCCAATATTTTTATGGCCGACCTGGAACAACGCTTCCTCAGCTCTCGTCCACTCACACCCCTTCTCTACCTACGCTACATTGATGACATCTTTATCATCTGGACCCATGGGAAGGAGTGTCTGGAAAAATTCCACCATGATTTCAACAGCTTCCACCCCACCATCAACCTCAGCCTGGACCAATCTACACGGGAGGTCCACTTCCTAGACACCACAGTGCAAATAAGTGATGGTCACATTACCACCACCCTATACTGAAAACCTACCAACCGCTATGCCTACCTTCATGCCTCCAGCTTCCATCCCGGGCACATCACACGATCCATTGTCTACAGCCAAGCACTGAGGTACAACCGCATCTGCTCTAACCTCTCAGACAGAGACCAACACCTACAAAATCTCCACCAAGCATTCTCAAAACTACAATACCCGCATGAGGAAATAAGGAAACAGATCAACAGAGCCAGATGTGTACCCAGAAGCCTCCTACTGCAAGACAAACCCAAGAAAGAAACCAACAGGACTCCACTGGCCATCACATACAGTCCCCAGCTAAAACCTCTCCAACGCATCATCAGGGATCTACAACCCATCCTGGACAATGATCCCACACTTTCAGAGGCCTTGGGTGGCAGGCCGGTCCTCGCCCACAGGCAACCTGCCAACCTGAAACATATTCTCACCAGTAACTGCACACCGCACCATAGTAACTCTAGCTCAGGAACCAATCCATGCAACAAACCTCGATGCCAACTCTGCCCACATATCTACACCAGCGACACCATCACAGGACCTAACCAGATCAGCCACACCATCACCGGTTCATTCACCTGCACGTCCACCAATGTAATATACGCCATCATATGCCAGCAATGCCCCTCTGCTATGTACATCGGCCAAACTGGACAGTCGCTATGGAAAAGGATAAACGGACACAAATCAGATATTAGGTATGGCAATATACAAAAACCTGTAGGAGAACACTTCAACCTCCCTGGCCACACTATAGCAGACCTTAAGGTGGCCATCCTGCAGCAAAAAAACTTCAGGACCAGACTTCAAAGAGAAACTGCGGAGCTTCAGTTCATCTGCAAATTTGACACCATCAGCTCAGGATTAAACAAAGACTGTGAATGGCTTGCCAATTACAGAATCAGTTTCTCTTCCCTTGGTTTTCACACCTCAACTGCTAGAACAGGGCCTCATCCTCCCTGATTGAACTCTCTCATTATCTCTAGCTTGCCTGCTTATATATACCTGCCCCTGGAAATTTCCACTACATGCATCTGACGAAGTGGGTATTCACCCACGAAAGCTCATGCTCCAAAACGTCTGTTAGTCTATAAGGTGCCATAAGACTCTTTGCTGCTTTTACAGATCCAGACTAACACGGCTATCCCTCTGATACTTAACAAAACATTGTTTGGCTCACACTAACGTCATGGAAACTTGTAACATTGCTTAGGGCTTCCCAAGGAAGGCGGACGGACAGACAGAGGGCATCAGGGGCCCCTGTATAGTTGGTTTGAGGGAAGGGAAAAGCAGCATTAAACTTAAATCCAGGACATCATATAAGGAGGCCTTGAGGTATCAGGGTCAAAGTTTGTTAAAAACCTTGTTCTGGAAGGACATCTGAATGATTTTCTAAAGGAGAATTTTAGCATCCCTACATTTACTCTGCTGACCAAGAATACAGAAGGCTGATCTATCAGAAGCAATCCTTACTGTAGAGCTTATTTCGAAAAGAGACAAGGTAAAAAATGGTTACCCACCTTTTAGTAACTGTTGTTCTTCGAGATGTGTTGTTCATGTCCATTCTAAGCAGGTATGTGTGCGCCACGTGCAAGCCAGTCGGAAGATTTTCCCCTAGCAGTGTCTGTAGGGTTGGCCCTGGCGCCCTATAAAGGGGCCCACAGACCCTCCACCCCCTCAGTTCCTTCTTGCCGGCACTCCAACAGAGGGGCAGGAGGGTGGGTAATGGAATGGACATGAACACCACATCTCAAAGAACAGTTACTAAAAAGTGGGTAACTGTTTTTTCTTCTTCGAGTAGTTGTTCATGTTCATTCCAAGCAGATGTCTCACAGCCTGAACCAAGGTGGTAGGGTCGGCGTTCACTGCTGACTGGAGTACTGCACGACCAAAGGCTGCATCATCCCTAGCCTGGTGTGTGATGGAGGACCACATGGCCACTCTACAAATCTCCTGAGTCGGGATCTGAGCCAGGAACGCTGCAGAGGAGGCCTGCGCCCTAGTGGAGTGGGCCGTGACCAGAGGGACAGGGGTCTTAGCTATGCGGTAGCATTCCCGGAAGGAGGTCGCAATCCATGAAGAGATTCGCTGAGAGGAGACCGGGAGCCCTTTCATCCTATCCGCCACCGCGATGAAGAGCTGCGTTGAGTGTCTGAACAGCTTGGTACGCTTGATGTAAAAGGCTAAGGCCTTGCGGACATCCAGGGAATGTAGCCTCCGCTCCTCACCGGAAAAGTGTGGTTTCGGATAAAACACCGGGAGAAAGATATCTTGTCCCATGCGGAACTGTGAGACAACCTTGGGGAGGAAGGCCGAGTGCGATCTAAGTTGGACCTTGTCCTTATAAAAGACAGTGTACGGGGGCTCAGATGTTAACGCCCTGAGCTCCGACACCCTCCTGGCCGAGGTGATCGCCACCAGGAAGGCAGTCTTATACGACAAGTACAACAGGGAGCACGAAGCCAGGGGCTCAAACGGAGGTCCGGAGAGTGCGGAGAGGACCAGATTCAGGTCGCAGGCAGGAGCTGGCTGACGAAAATGCAGAAATAGCCTGTCCATACCCTTGAGGAACCCCTACC
This sequence comes from Gopherus evgoodei, assembly GCF_007399415.2. Taxonomy (NCBI): domain Eukaryota; kingdom Metazoa; phylum Chordata; order Testudines; family Testudinidae; genus Gopherus; species Gopherus evgoodei. The sequence continues at coordinate 51,811,422 of NC_044322.1, forward strand.
AGTGGGCTCGCAAACATCGAGGTACCCCCCTCTCCTGGATGGAAAGCCGAGATGGCTGCCAAGTGAATGCGAATCGAGGAGAGGGAGAGGCCCAGTTGTCTGAGGTGGAGCAAATAGTCTAGGATAATAGGGATTGGGACCCCAGAGGACTGGGACCTCGCTGATCTGACCACACGGAGAAGCGTTTCCATTTGGCCAGGTAGGCGGCCCTGGTTGATGGTTTCCTGTTACTGAGCAGCACTTGTCTGACTTGCTGGGAGCACTGCATCTCCACTGGGTTCAGCCATGGAGCATCCAGGCTATGAGGTGGAGAGATTCCAGGTTCAGGTGGTGGAGCGAGCCCTGGAAGCAGGGGGAGCGTCAAGGGCGCCTGAACGGACATGTGCAGGAGTGATGTGTACCAATTTTGGCGTGGCCATACCCGAGCTATCAGGATTACCTGTGCATGGTCCCTGCGGATCTTCAAAATCACCCTGTGTACTAGAGGGATCGGAGGAAAGGCGTAGAGCAGACCAACCCCCCAAGACTGGAGGAAGGCGTCCGACAGAGACCTCGGACTGTGGCCCAGGAGGGAGCAGAACCTTTGGCACTTCCGGTTTTCCCTCCAGGCGAACAGGTCTAACTGGGGAAAGCTCCAGAGCTGGAAAATTGAGTGTACCATGTCCCGTCGGAGGGACCACTCGTAACCCCGGAACGAGCGGCTGAGGGTGTCCACCAGGCCATTCTGCTCCCCCGGAAGGTAGAACGCTGTCAGGTGGGTAGCATTGTGGATGCAGAAATCCCACAACGCGAGGGCTTCCCTGCACAGGGTTGAGGAGCGTGCACCCCCGTTTGTTGATATAAAAGACTGCTGATGTGTTGTCCGAGAGGACTGAAACACATCTGCCGGCCAGGTGGGACCAGAAGGTCAAGCAAGCCAGGCGGACCGCTCTCAGCTCCCTGACATTGATATGCAACTCGAGGTCCTCCGGCAACCACAAGGTCTGTGTCCTGAGATTTCCCAGGTGTGCTCCCCAACCCGATCCGAGGCATCCGTTACCAGAGAGAGGGAGGGTTGAGGGGCGGCGAAGGGGACGCCCATGCACTCTTCTGCAGGTCGAGCCACCACCGTAGCGAACTCAGCACCAAGTTGGGAATGGACACCACTGAATCCAAGGGGTCCCTGGCCGGGTGGTATAATGTTGCTAACCAGGACTGTAGCAGGCGAAGCCGGAGTCTGGCATGGTTTACCACATAGGTGCATGCCGCCATGTGACCCAACAGCCGGAAGCAGATCCGCGCTGTGGTAATCGGGGCACGTTGTAGTCCGAGGAGGAGCTCAGAAATAGCGTGGAACCTGGATTCCAGAAGGTACGCTCTGGCGTGGGTGGAGTCCAGAACCACCCCTACGAACTCTATTCGTTGCGTAGGAGACAGGGTGAACTTGGTTTCGTTCAAGAGGAGGCCGAGATTGAGAAAGGTCCGCCTGATGACCAACACCTGAGCCTCCACCTGCTCCTTGGTGTGGCCCTTTATGAGCCAATCGTCCAGGCAGGGGAATACCTGGATGCCCCGCCTGCGCAGGAAGGCTGCCACAACTGCCATGCACTTCGTGAAGACCCTTGGGGTAGCTGATAGGCCAAACGGGAGCACCGTGAACTGCAGATGGGTGTCGGCCACAACGAACCTGAGGTACCGACGATGTAGGGGAATTATGGCGATGTGGAAATAAGCGTCCTTTAAGTCGAGGTTGGCGTACCAATCTCCTGGATCCAGGGAGGGAATGATCGAGGACAGGGAGACTATGCAGAACTTGAGCTTCCGTACAAACTTGTTCAGTTGCCACAAGTCCAGGATGGGTCTCAGGTCCCCTTTCACCTTCGGTATTAGGAAATACTGAGAGTAGAAGCCTTTGCCCGAGCTCTCAAGGGACTTCCTCCACCGCCCCTCCCTCCATGAGGGACTGCATTTCTTGAATTAGAAGTTGCTTGTGAGATGGGTCCCTGAAGAGGGACGGGGCGGGAGGGAGGAAATCTGGATAGAATAACCCCTCTCTACTGTGCGGAGCACCCAGCTGTCCGACGTGATTCGGGACCAGGCACGGTAGAAGGGGGACAGATGTGACCGAAAAGGTAGGGGTAGAAGGATCCAGAGTCTCGACAGGTAGGTCACCCTCGACCGTACCATCAAGCAGGGGGTCTAGGCCCCGATGATGGTCTTGACTGACCGGACGCCTGGCCAGAGGTGTGGCGTTGGTGACGCCTCCTGCCATTTGTGCCCTGCCTGCGCCCTAGCTCCTGGAGAGAGTCTGAGGCTGGTAGGGGCGTAGGGCCGCCTGCGGCTTAAATTGCCTGTGCTGCATTGCAGGGGTATGCAAGCCCAGCGAGCAAAGCATGGCCCTAGAGTCCTTTAGGCTATGGAGACGCTTGTCTGTTTTTTCTGAAAACGGCATACGCCCCTCGAAGGGGAGGTCCTGAATAGTCTGCTGAACCTCATAGGGAAGGCCTGAGACCTGGAGCCAGGCTCCCTGCCTCATGACCAGGCCTGTGGCCAGGGTGCGCGAGGCTGAGTCCGCCACATCTAGGGCCGCCTGGAGAGAGGCTTGGGAGATCAGTTTCCCTTCCTCCACCGGGGCCGAAAACTCTGACCTCGAGTCCTGGGGGAGAAGCTCCGTAAACTTCGACATGGCTGAACATGCGTTATGACCATATCGGCTTACGATTGCCTGTTGGTTGGCAATACGGAGTTGTAGGCCTGCCGTAGAGTACATCTTTCTACCAAAGAGGTCGAGTCTTTTGGCGTCCCTGTTCTTTGGTGTTGACCCCTGAAACTCTTGACGCTCCCGTTGGTTGGCTGCATCCACCACCAGGGAGTCTGGGGGGAGAGCGAGTGTACAAGTGTTTGTGCCCCTTAGAGGGGATGAAATAACACTGTTCCATTCTATTGGCAGTAGGGGCCAGTGAGGCTGGCGTCTGCCATAAGGTATGGGATGTATCTGCTATGGTCTTGATTAACAGAAGAGTCACCCTGGATGGCCCTGAGAGAGCCAGGTTGTCTACTATCGGATCCGCGTCCACCTCAATTTCCTCCACCTGAATTGTGAGGCTCTGAGCTGCTCACTGGAGCAGTTGTTGGAGGATCTGAGTGTCCTCCAGGGCTGGTGCCACAGTCGTGCCCGAGACCACTTCGTCCGGGGAGGAACACGAGGAAATTACTTGGATCGGCCCTTCCTCAGGTGCACGTAGCCCTTCGGGGTCTTGCGGCACATGGTACTGTGGTTGCAGGGCCGGTTCCGATTCTAAATGCAGCACCGCGACCGGTACTAGGGTCGCCAGTGAGCGGCTTGGCGTATCGCACGGTGCCTGTTGAGTCCGAACTGTAGTCGCTGCCAGTGCTGCTGCCCAGCTAGGGGGTGCTGAACTTGAATATGGTACACCCCTGCCCGGTGACAGTCCCGAAGGAGGAGGCAACTGCGCCGGGGCCACTGACATCGAGGAGACCGAGGCTGACCTTGATCGAGGACCCAAAGCCTGGCCTACTGCCTGGTGGTAGGCCCAGGGGGTCCAGGGGGGCCACTGTGAGGGCGGATGCCATTACTGCTGCCACTGTGGGTAATGCTGGTGGCTCACCCCCAAAATTGATTTCCTGCTCCGCGACCAGCTGGAGCGGTAAGAGTCTGCCTCTGAGTCTGAAGTCTCTGAGTAAGAGGACCTGAGGGGAGCAGCACCCTGTGCATTGGAGAGCGATGCTGAGGCGGTGGGGAGCCTCCTATCTGGGCCGGTGCCACCCTAGCACCCTGGGCGGGGAGGGAGGCGACAGCATGGCCGGCCTGCCCCTCGATTGTACTGGGGGACGGACCGTAATAGGCAACTCCCTACTACGGTGCGGGGAGGCTGGCACCGGGAGCCCCATCAAGTCTGAGGCCGCCTCGAATGCCTCCGGTGTCGAGGGGAGGCGCAAGTTTCCGCTGAGCTCTGGGGATCTAGGCCAGTCTGGACTCGACCGCCCTCTCTGCGGTGTGGGAGTCGACGGAGCAGCCGAGGGCCGTAGCCCAGCCTCTCCGCTTGCACCCACAGACAGCGTCGGCCTCTAGGGGTCCTGGTGGAGTGACCATTCCCACTAAGAAGAGGAAGCCGGTGAGGGCACTGGAGACGGTGAGCGGTGCGACACTGAGGCCGACTTTCTATGACCCGACTCCGTCCAGTGCCGGGTTTTAGATGACTTGGGCTGGGCCCTAAGTCCTGATAGTGCTGGGGCGCTCCGCACCGAGGAAGACGTGCTGGGCACCGCCTCTGCCGGTTCCGAGTCCGAGGGTGGCCGCAGGGCAGCCTCCATCAGGAGGACTCTAAGTCTTTGAGCTCTGTCTTTGAGAGTTCTCGGGTGGAAGCCCCTGCAGACAGAGTACCGGTCCTTTTGGTGACCCTCTCCAAGGCACCTCAAACAAGCAGAGTGTGGGTCACTCTTGGGCATGAATTTCCCGCAGTCCTTGCAGAGTTTAAACCCGGAGGACCCGGGCATGCCTCAACAGGCGATGAAACGTGGAGGGGGAACCCCCCAACTACTAAGAACTATATACAAATGACTTAAGTAAACTAACTATATACTAACTATATACACGGACAGGACACTGCTAACTTGCTATGCGCAAGAGAAGTTCCAGCTAGCCGTCACCGGCGGTAAGAAGGTACTGAGAAGGTGGAGGGTCAGCGGGCCCCTTTATAGGGCACCGTAGTGACGTCACTCCAGGGGGCGCCAGGGTCAACCCTACAGACGCTGCTAGGGGAAAATCTTCCGGCTGGCGTGCACAGGGCCGGCTTTAGGCCGATTCGCCCGATTCCCAGGAATCGGGCCCCGCGCCTTAGACACTTTTTTTTTTAAACTTACCCCGGGTTCCTGGCTGCGATCTGCTCAGGGGTCTTCCGTGGTCCCATTCCCTTGAGCGAAGCGCAGGCGGGAGCACGGCAAGCCCCGAGGCCCCGCTCTCCCGGTTGGAGTCCCGGCTGGAGCGCGGCAAGTCCTGTGGCCCCGCTCTCCCGGCTGGAGCCCCGGTTGGAGCGCGGCAAGCCCCACGGCCCCGCTCTCCTGGCTGGAGCCCCGGCCGGAGCGCTGCAAGTTCCGTGGCCCTGCTCTCCCGGCTGGAGCTCCGGGCCTTTAAATAGCCTCCAGAGCCCTGGGGTAGTGAGGGGCTCCGGGGGCTATTTAAAGGGTCAGGGCTCCAGCTGCCTCTGCCACCCCGGTCTTTTAAATAGCTGCCAGAGCCCTGCCACCCTCATGCATTCCCCAGGGCTCCCGTGGCTATTTAAAAGGTCCAGGGCGGGGTAGAAGCTGGGGAGCCCCCGGGGCCTTTTAAATAGCCCCCAAAGCCCTGGGATAGCTATTTAAAGGGCTGGGGCTCCAGCTGCCTCTGCTGCACCCTCTGCCCTGCCCACACCAGCCCCGCTCCACCTGCCTGCAGCCAGCTCTGCACCCCGTGCCCACAGCCAGTCCCTGTCAAATCCCCTGCCGTGTCTCCAGTCAACCCCTGCCACACACCCGTGGCCCTGCCCAAAGCCAGCCAGCCCCACACACTGCTGCCTGCACAAGCCCTGCACACCCTGCCCTGTCTCCAGCCAACCCCTGCTGCACCCCCCTGCCTGAAGCCAGCCAGTCTCCCACTCCTGTCTCCAGCCCTGCCAACCCCTGCTGCATCCCCCTGCAGTCCTGCCTGAAGCCAGCCCGCCACACACACCCCGTATCTCCAACCAGCCCCGCACCCCTTGCCCTGCCTGCAGCCAGACCCTACCTCCAGTCAGCCCCTGCCCTACCTCCAGCCAGCCCCATGTGCACTTGTGCCCTGCAGTTCCCAGGGCAGTAACCCTGCACACCTGCTTCAATGAGGGGGGCAGGGAGCGGCTGGGACCCACACACGTGAAACAGCAGTCATTAATAACCAATCAGCAGCATATATGATGCAATGTACATAATATATAATTTTATTATTTATATAGTTATGGAAAGTAAATAATACATGAAAGAAATGAAAGGCTTTTTTTTCCACCTTTTTTTTTTTTTTTTTTTTAAAGTCATCCCTGCCAGGGCCCCGCCGAAAATGTTCGAATTGGGCCCTGCACTTCCTAAAGCCAGCCCTGGGCGTGCATGCGGCGCGCACACACCTGCTTGGAATAGACATGAACAACTACTCGAAGAAGAATATCTTTTATTGGACCAGCTTCTAATGGTGAGCTTCACTAAGGTCTCTTCTTCAAGTCCGTGAAACTCGAAAGCATGTCTCTTTCACTACCAGCAGCTGGTCCGATAAAAGATATTCCTTCACCCATCTTGTCTCTCTCATATCCTGGGACACACACATCTACAACAACGCTGCAAACAGTAGAGGAAGATATCTTATTTCAAAAAAACATATTTTAAACTCAAAGCTAGAACCCATCAGCGTCTCACCCATTTTGGTCAATTTTTGCTAACCTCTTTGAATTGGAGAATCCTTCAAGGATCATTTAAAAAAAAAAAACACGATAAAAATGAAACTTAAGGCTACACATTCAGCCTTTGGGAGAGTTTTGAAGAAGTGTTAAATCTGTTTAAATATTGTTCCAGTTAAATCAGTTTCTGTATTGTTTGGCTGATGCAAAGTCATGTTTAAACCAAATTTAGATTCCTTTCGCCTTATGAATAAACTTCTCAGAGACCCAGTGACAATATGCTTGTCTCCTAATATGATTAAAGGTATAATTCAACCTCGTAATGCAGCTGAAATCTAATTTTTAAATGGCCCTTCAACCTGTGTTACTGCCTGGGTTTATCCAACTTTCAGACAATTTGGTACTATATACTATGAAAAAAAGGGCCTTAAATGTGCACGTGAACTATCATGTTTTAATTAGGCCATCTGACAATTGTTTTTAAATCAGTACAGACATCCCTTTAGCATCCCTATAGCTTAGAGGCTACAGAATGGTTTTAACCATTTGACTTTATTCACATTTTTTCTTCTTTACACTAGAAGCCAGTACAGCAAGAACCATGCTTACACTACGTTTGAACACTATTCCCAAACTTTGCTAAAGGGTCAGGATGGGAAAACAAGCTTTAACCAGATTTATTTCAGTGAGCATTGCTGCATTAAGATGTCAATGTAGCGGTGAGTCGCCTATCAATAGATACTTGAAAACTGTTAGAGTATGTCAAAAAATAAAAGCAAAAAAGTTTAACTAAGAGTCAGGCACTAGAGAAGGTGCATTGAAAGTGTGCAAATGTGCATTTGAGAACATTTTACTGTGCCTGCATTTTTGAGGACATTTAACGTTCAGTAAAAGCTGTCCGTCATGAGTTTCACAAAAAAAAAATGTGAAGAGGACCATTTGCCATGAAAAAACAAATAGCTTTATTAAAAATGTAAAACAAACTTTCCAGCTTGTGAATTTTTGTCTGTTTACTGCACATGCACAGAGGAAAGCGTGGGAGATGCAGAAGTGATGCAGTGACTGAGCTTGCTGAGGAATGGATGAGCATTCTGGAGATAGAGAATGAAGCACTGGCTGGGACTCGCAGACTTGGCTAAAGAGAAAAGAAACCCAGCTCACGTCAGATAAAAACACTATTTTCCTAGTTTAGAAAAGAGAAACAACCTGTTCCCTTCCTCCCAAAATCTTGTTGTTTCTTGTTCCCCTGTTCCTAGTGCTGTTCTCTGTGATCTAGTCTGCAGTGCAGCGTCCTTGTTACAGCTGCCTCAAAGGGATGAAACCTTCCAAAAATTGAGACGTAAACATGTAAATTTAGAAAGGGACAGCTTAGAGAACATAACAACAACCAGCAAACAATACTGCTTTTGCAGGGTCAAGGCACAGACCCATTCGCCTAAACTCCTCTCCTTCTCACTTCTGACAGGCTTCATTCCCCACTCCGGGCAGGCAAATGTATGGCTAGAGGGGTTTCTGTAGAGACGCTTGACAGACTTTAAAGTCTGAGATACTGTAAAGCTGTGGTCACCTCCCAGTCGATTGCGATCTCAGGTGGCACAGCGTGGCTACCGCTAAGACAGGCTCCCTGCCTGCCCTGGCCCCATGCTGCTCCTGGAAGTAAGGGGGGCAGGGGTCTCCCTCCACATGCTGCTCCTGCCTGCAAGCACCGTCCCCACCGCTCCCATTGGTCGGGAACAGGGGACAGTGCTTACAGAGGGGAAGCGCGCGGAGCCACATGCCACACCACCCCCTAAGGGTCCCAGGGGCGCACTGGCCCCTTCTAGGAGTGGTATGGAGCCAGGATAGGCAGGGAGCCTGCCTTAGCAGCAGCCATGCTACACCATCAACCAGGAGCTGCTGGAGGTAAGTGCTGCCCAGCAGGAGGCTGAACGCCAACCCCCAGCCCTGACCCCTCTCCTGGAGCTAGCACCCCAGAACTACTCCTGTACCCCAACACTCTGCCCCAGCCCTGACCCCCACACCGGAGTCAGCACCCTACACCCCCTCCTGCACCCCAACCCCCCACCTCAGCCATGACCCCCCTCCCAGAGCCAGCACCCTGTACCCCCTCCTGAACTCCAACACTCTGCCCCAGCCTGGAGCCCCCTCCTACACCCAAACTCCCTCCTGCACCCCCAACCCCCTGCCCCAGGCTCATCCAAGAGCCCCCTCCCACACTGTGAAACCCTCAGCCATAGCCCAGAGCCCGTACCCCCCTCCCGAACCCCAACCCCCTGCCCCAGCCCGGTGAAAGTGACAGAGTGGGGGAGAGCGAGCGATGGAAGGAGGGGGAAATGCACTGAGTGGGGCTTTGGGGAAGGGGCAGGGCAGATTCTGGGTTGCCCTTAAATTCAAAAAGTGATTTTGGGCATAAAAAGGTTGCAGACCACTGCTATAAAGTGTCACAGCAGACAAAGGCAGATTCTAAATTAGGAAATATTCCTGACAAATTTTAATGTCTCATACTACAAAATATTCCAGTTGTTTATAAGGAAAAGCTGCATGCGATAGCCATCAAGAAGCCTCGCTCCACCTTAGAGAGGAAAAGCTCAATTTTGATACAACCTGCTCCATGGAAGACAGGCGAATATGAAAGAGATGCTTGATATAAAAGCAACGTAACAAAGCAACAAGGCAGCGGCCTTTTAATTTGTAAGTATTAACACCTGAGAACATGCCACTCAGTGCCAGTGTGTATAACCAACTTCAGTATTCCTACTTTGAAGCAATCTTAAAATTCACTTTTGCTACAGCCGTAGTTGTAAATAATTTTGACTATTGATATATGTTGAATTTTTGACCATATATAATAAAGTTATCTTTTGATTCTAGGAATTTTTCAACATAAATCCCAGTAACTTAACAAATGTGGGTAAATTTATTTCTCAGCTCTGTTCCAAAATATTTCTAGCATCTTATAAATTATTGTTTGGTTCACATATGCATTAACATTGATATTTATGAAATTTTATGTTACCCATTAAATATGGCAATATTCATTATGAAAAAGGCACTTTTATACAAGGAAAAAAATATAGCTTTAATTATATGTCCAATTGTCAATACCTTTGACCTTGTTCCTGAACCAATATAGGTATTTTCATATTCAAGGCCTTCATTGTCAAAGACTACGTTGTCCAAAGGTAAATTTGACCTTTTAACATGATGTCAAACTTAGTGTAAGTAATTCCAGCCGGAACAGTCTAAAGATATAAATATTATAGGATTATCTACTAACTAAAATTCAAAATGTATTCTAACAGCACTATACACTAAAGAACCTTTCATATGCTACCAGTTTAAAATTATTCAGATAATGCAGGTAGTAATGCAATTAGAGTATGTGCACGATACCTGATGCATTGTTAAAGTAGTAGTATTATGGCTTCAATCACACAATACTTTACTACTTCGGTGGTGTTTTTAATAAAAAAAGGTATTACCAATAAAAATTTAGAAAAACAGTGATAAATTAAATTTAAAAAGAAGTAAAAATGAGGAAGGGAAAAACAAATCCTTTCAACCACAGATAGCATTAACTCAAAATTATTCAGAACATTTATCAACAACTTACTGTATGCTGTAGTTTGAAAGATGCCATTGAATAAAACTACTTTCCAACCATTAAAAATGCCATCACCACAAGATTTAACTGCACAAAGCAGTGCTTAACAATTTAGGACAGGAAGCAAAGATTAGCATATCCAATTAAACGTACAGAGTGTGTTCCAGGTAGGCTGAATTATAATAACCCACCTTCAAATTTGGCCAAGACCAGAGTTAACACTTCTATTCTTTCTAGTGGTCTCATAGAATTGGAACAGATATGTTCTAGACCAGTGTTTCTCAACGACCAGTCCATGGTATCAAAAAGGTTGAGAAACCCTGTTCTACACTGTTTTAAATCATATCAGAAGCACATTGCACACTTATGCCTTGCTGTGGCATTAGTTCCATAATGATGGAAGGGAAAGAGTGCTGTCTTCTCAATCAAATACCATTTCCTGGGACACGTGGAGTTTTTCCTTGACTTACCATTCAGTTACTGACCAGGCAATAATGCTGCTTAACTTGTGAGGCACTAAGAACCCAGACCATTGTTCCTACTTGTTCTACTAAAGAGCAGCAAACTAGGAATTTTACACCCACTGTAGTGGCTTTGACACTGAAGGGCTATTTCTTCTTGACAAAAGATATCTGCGTTTCTCTCTGTTAGGAGCTTCATTGAGTTGGAAATTAAGATTGGAATATTTTAGTTATTAATTATGTTTACTGCCGTAGAGTCTAAGGATAACCAAAGAATTGGGCTAGGCACCATACAAACACTGAGTAGCAGAGAGTCCCTGGCCAAAAGATCTTACAATCTAAATTGAAAAACACAGACATGGGGTCAGGGAAGACATACATCACAAGCAAAGTAAACAATGTTCACCGATTTCTTTTTTTGGAGGGGTAGTTTTTGGTAGGAGGAGATAAGGGAAAGAGGGTGAAGTGACAAAGAAGGGGAGAAGAAGGTAAAGGGAGCAGGTATGGAATTACAGGTGAAAAGACTGAAGAGGGGAGAAGGGAGAAAGTTGGAGCAAATAGTCAATCAATACAGGGCAGAGAAATTCAAGTTTTTGCCCATCTCTCTCTGTAGGAAAACATACTTTTCTTACACCTGCAGTTACAACTAGCCAATTAAGTTTTCAAACGCATTACCCTTTCATATTGTCTCAAACCAATGTCTGATGAAACATTATCCCAATTTACATATTTGCCACTTTTACTTAAATTTTACTGTAATGACTGTTGATTCCACATCAACACTGAAAAGCAAACACTTTCCAGGGTAAGAAGCAGCATAAACGAAAGCTCATACAGATTGCTTGGCTAGTGACAGCATATGATAAAATAATTCTTAAATAATTTTATAATAGATTCTGGGCAAAATATTGGCCACATTGATGTCCATGGGAGTTTTACCATTTACTTGCTTATCTACAAGGTCTCAATGCATGTATGAGACAATGGTGTAGGGAGGAGGGATTTAGGTTTATTACAAACTGGGGAACCTTTTGGGAAAGGAAGAGCATATAAAGGAAGGATGGGTTCCACCTAAACCAAAATTGAACCAGGTTGCTAGCATGTAAAATTAAAAAGATTGTAGAGAAGTTTTTAAACTAGGGGCTGGGGGAAAGCTGACAGGTGCAGAGAAGCACACGGTTCAGACGGACATATCCTACGGGGAGGATTTATTAAAGGGGTTCCTCTATATCCTATGAAAGAGGAGAGGATAGACATTAATAAGTACAGGTAGGAACTGAAGAGAAACAATCAAACAAAAAAATTCCATTCACTTATATTACATGAAGGCAGATTACTAAAATACTGCCAACTGGTGTAAGTGCTTGGATACAGATGCTAAAAGTCTAAATACTAAGATGGGTGAACTTGAGTGCTTGATATTAAATGAGGATATTGGTATAATAGGAATAACAGAAACTTGGAACAATGACAACCAGTGGGACACAGTAATACCAGGGTACAAAATACATAGGAATGACGCAATAGGTCAAACGGGTGAAGGAGCGGCACTCTGTGAAAGAAAGCAGAGTCAAATATACTAAAAATCTCCAATCTGTACCATAGAATCTCTACAGATAGAAATTCCATGCTTGACTAATAAAGAGTATAGCAGTAGGAATATACAACTGACCACCTGACAAGGACAGTGACCATGACTGAAATAATCAGGGAAATTAAAGAGCTTATAAAAACAGAAAACCCAATAACAATGGGGAATGTAGATAGTTGCAGTATTGACTGGGAACATGTCACCTCATGATGGAATGCAGGGATAAAATTTCTAGATACCACTGATGACTGCTGCTTGGAGCAGCTAGTCCTGGAACCCACAAGGGAGGAGTAAAAGCAGTTCTTGATTTAGTTCCTACGTAACACACAGAATCTGGTCCAAGAAGTGAATATAGCTGAACCACTAGGTAATAGCAACCATAATGTAATTAAATGCAATATCTTTGTAGGGAGGGAAACACCGAAGAAACCCACTACACTAGCATTTAATTTCAAAAAGGAGATCTACATAACAATAAGGAGGCTAACTAAACTGAAATTAAAAGAAACAGTCACAAGAATGAAATACCTGCAAGCTGCATGGAAACTTTTTAAAATACCATAATACTACCATTGCTCAAACTATATGTATACCTGAATTTCAAAGACCCCAAAAATGCTACCATGGCTAAACAAAGAGTAAAACAGGTAGTTAGAGACAAAGACATCCTTTAAAAATTGGAAGTCAAATCCTAGTGAGGAAAATTGAGAAGGAGCATAAAAACCTCTGACAAGTCAAATGCACAAGTATAATTAGGTAGACCAAAAAATTTTCAAGAGCCACTAGTAAGACACAATCTAACAGAAAAAAGTTAAGTACGTCAGAAGCAGGAAGCCCGCCAAACCAAATCTGCGGGTCCCCTAGGTCATCAAGGTGCTAAAGCAGTGGTCACCGATCAGTCGATTGCAATAGACTGGTTGATCCTAGAGGATCTCCCAGTTGATCGCAATCTCTGGTGGCGCAGCAAGGCTGCCACTAAGACAGGCTCCCTGCCTGCATGCTGCACCTGAAAGTGGCCAGCGCGACCCTGGGGACAGGGGTCTCCTTTCACACACTGCTCTTGCCTGCAAGCATCACTCCCGCAGCTCCCATTGGCCAGGAATAGGGAGCTGTGGCCAATGGGAGCTGCAGGGGCAGTGCTTGCTGAGAGAGGCAGCGTGCAGAGCCATGTGCCACCCCATACACACACACAAACACCAGGGGCCGCAGGGGCGTGTTGGCCCCTTCCGGGAGAGGCATGGGGCAGGGAGCCTGCCTTAGCGGCAGCCACACCACACTACTAACCAGGAGCCGCCAGAGGGAAGTGCTGTCCAGCAGGAGGCCACACCCCAAACCCCAGCCCTGAGCCCCCTCCCAGAGCCAGAACCTCAAACCAGCCCTGAGCCCTCTCCCAACCCAGCTTTTGTAAAGGGCAGTCATGCCTGACCATTTTATTAGAATTCTTTTAGGGTGTCAACAAACATGTGGATAAGGGTGATCCAATCAAGAGTGTACTTAGACTTTCGGAAAGCCTCTGACAAGGTCCCTCACCAAAGGCTCTTAAGCAAAATATGCAGTCATGAGATAAGAGGGAAGGTCCTCTCATGGACTGGTAACTGGTTAAAAGATAGGAAACAAAAATTATGAATAAATGGTTAGTTTTCCACAGTGGAGAAAGATAAATAGCAGGGCCCCTCAAGGATCTGTAATGAGTGCAGTGCTGTTCTACATATTCATAAATGATCAGGAAAAGAGGGTAAACAGTGATGTGACAGTTTACAAAAGATAATAAATTACTCAAGTTAAATCCAAAACTGACTGCAAAGAGGTTACAAAGAGATCTCATTAAACTGGCTGACTGGGCAACACAAGGGCAGATGAAATTCAGGTTTCATAAATGCCAAGTAATGCACATTGAAAAACATAATCCCAACTACATATACAAAAATCAGGAGATCTTAATTAGCAATTACCACTCAAGAAAGATCTTGGAGTCATCATGGATAGTTCTCTGAAAACATCTGCTCAAGATGCAACGGTAGTCAAAAAAACTAAATGTTAGGATCCACTAGGAAATGGATAGATAAACAGAAAAATCTCATAATGCCATTATATAAATCCAAACCTGGAACACTGCATGCAGTTTTGGTCAACCCTTTTCAAAAAAATGTATATTAGAACTGGAAAAAGTACTGAGAATGGCAACAAAAATAGATTCATAGATTCTAGGGTCACAAGGGACCAATGTGATCATCTAGTCCGACCCCCTGCACAAAGCAGGCCACAGAACCCTACCCATCCACTTCTTTAACAAACCCTTAACCTATGCCTGAGTTATTGAAGTCTTCAAATTGTGGTTTGAAGACCTCAAGCTGCAGAGAATCCACCAGCAAGTGACCCATGCCCCACGCTGCAGGGGAAGGCGAAAAACCTCCAGGGCCTCTGCCAATCTGCCCCGGAGGAAAATTCCCTCCCGACCCCAAATATGGCGATCAGCTAAACCCTGAGCATGTGGGCAAGACTCACCAGCCAGCACTCAGAAAAGAATTCTCTGCAGTAACTCAGATCCCATCCCATCCATCATCCCATCACCAACCACTGGGCATACTTATCTGGCGATAATCAAAGATCAATTGCCAAAATTAGGCTCTCCCATCATACCATCCCTTCGATAAACTTATCAAGCTTAATCTTAAAGTCAGATATGTCTTTTGCCCTCATTACTCCCCTTGGAAGGCTGTTCCAGAACTTCACTCCTCTAATGGTTAGAAACCTTTGTCTAATTTCAAGTCTAAACTTCCTAGTGTCCAGTTTATACCCATTCGTTCTTGTATCTACATTGGTACTAAGCTTAAATAATTCCTCTCCCTCCCTAATATTAACCCCTTTGATATATTTATAGAGAGCAAGCATATCCCCCCTCAGCCTTCTTTTGGCTACACTAAACAAGCCAAGCTCTTTGAGTCTCCTTTCATATGACAGGTTTTCCATTCCTCGGATCATCCTAGTAGCCCGTCTCTGAACCTGCTCCAGTTTGAATTCATCCTTCTTAAACATGGGAGACCAGAACTGCACACAGTATTCCAGGTGGGGTCTCACCAGCGCCTTATATAATGGTACTAACACCTCCTTATCTTTGCTGGAAATACCTCGCCTGATGCATCCTAAAACCGCATTAGCTTTTTTCACGGCCATATCACATTGGCAGCTCATAGTCATCCTGTGATCTACCAATACCCAAAAAATGATTAGCTGTATGGAATAGCTTCCATGTGAGGAGAGATTAAAAAGATTGGGACTGTTCAGCATAGAAAGAAAACTAAGGGAGGATATGACAGAGGTCGATAAAAGCATAAATGGTGTGGAGATAGAATAAGGAAGTGTTATTTACCACTTCACATAACACAAGAACCAGGGGTCATCCAATGAAATTAATAGGCAGCAGGTTTAAAACAAACGTAAGGAAGTACTTCACACAATACAGAGTCAACCTGTGGAACTGGTTGCTAGGGGATATTGTCAAGGCCAAAAGTATAAGTGGGTTAAAAAAAGAATTAGATAAGTTCCTGGAGGATAGGTCCATCAATGGTTATTAGTCAGGATGGGCAGGAACAGAACCCCATGCTCTTGGTATCCCTAAACTTTGACTGCTAGAAGCTGGGAGTGAAAAACTGGGGATGGTTCACTTGGTAAATGCTCAGTTCTGTTCATTCCATCTGGTGCCAGCACACTGAGCTAGATGGACCAGTGGTCTGATACAGTATGGCCATTCTTATGTTCTCTGTGTTTAGGACATATGATTAACATTAAACACATACGTATGCAGTAAGGGCTGCGGCATTGAGTCACAATTTTTCTTTGCCAGTACTTCAATAAAACCAGTTAATAAGCTAGCATCTCTCATTTAAGAATTCATTTTTATGTTAACTGTACTATGAGCATTCCGGGTGGTAGAAAGGAGTACAAAAGTATGCTTACGTACACTCAGGTTAGAGACTAGGAAAATACCTGGTGACCATGAAGTCAATTATGATTAAGACCACGAGTTTGTCACGGAGGTCACGGATTCTGTGACTTACTGGGATCTCCGTTATTTCTGCGGCAGCCGGTGCAGCTGGTCCGAGGGCTGCCTGAGGAGCTCTGGCAGCCCATGGGCCAGCCACACCAGCTGCTGCTGCGGCAGTCTTGAGCCACCACCCCCCTCAAACCTTTGTGTGTGTGTGGGAGGGGGCAGTGGGTTGGGGTGCAGGAGAGGGTGAAGGCTCTAGGCAGCGCTTACCTTGGGAGGCTCTCCTGAAGCGGCAACATGTCCCTCCCTCTCAGCTGCTACCTCCACGCCCTCCCTCCACCCACAGGCACCACCTCCACAACTCCCACTGGATGCAGTTCCCAGCCAATGGGAGCTGCGGAGCCGGCACCTGGGGTAGGGGTAGTGCACAGAGCTAGTAGCTGAGAGAGGGGGACATGCCACCACTTCCGGGGGAGCCATGAGGAGCCAGGTAGGGAGCTTGCCGGCTTCACCAACCCCCACCCCCACCCCCGAGCACCCGTAGCACCCCTTGGCCGCCCCTCCTAAGATTTAGCCACACAGGTCATGGACAGGTTACAGGTCATGAATTTTTGTTTACTGCCCATGACCTGTCCACGACTTTTACTAAAAATACCCATGACTAAACCTTAGCCTTAATTATGATGTATCATGCATAGAGGAGAGTGGACACTTAGCTAGCAAGTTTGGCAAATTCTGCATAGTGATTAAAGAATCAAAGAAATGGAGCTTGCATCTCATTGCTAGAAACATCTCTTCCATATCACTGCATTAAGAAATGTTGGAGGGTAGCATGGAGAAGCTTGATCTCATCTACCACTCATTGCTAAGCATGGTTGTCTGAACGGTACCTGATCTGTGACATAGGGAGAGAGAAGAATAGTCTGGCATCTTTGTCAAACACTAAAAATGCACCTTTTTCAATAATCTGGAGGGGGGGGGTTCAAGATTTGCAAGCAACTTCCTCCAGCTTTAAGAAAACAATGAAATGTAGGGAGGTCTGTCCTTACAGAAAATGCACAAAAATAGGTTTAAATGAGGAAAGCAGTTGTTTCAAACTCAGTCACCCTTTCATCAGTAACAGGACTTTAATTAGTACCCATCTGCTTCCTGTTTTATACTACGAATCTAACTTTCACCTGTTCAGCAAAACATGAACAGCTCCCTTTATTTTTATTTTTTATAAAGTGTAAGATTAAATTGATTAATTGTAAGAAATTATGTTCTAGACACTGGACTTCCATGTTCTTAAGTATTAAACACTGTGCAGTTTTTTAAACTAAAAGAGACAAAACCAAAATCATTGAGCTTGAATTTTTACTAACAGGCATTAATATATGTTTATTGTTATTATACCACGATTAATAAGTATTAATGAAGCAGTACCTGAGGACCTCAAACAAGAATGAGTGCACTATTTTAGTAGGCACTACACTAATAAAGACAGACCCTGCCCAAGAATGCTCACAATCTAGGCATATAAATTGTATTTGTTACTAACAGAAACACATACCAACTGCAAGCAAAGGATATGTGAATAAAACAATATTAAGTCTAATAGCTAAGGGAACCAAACAATGGGGTGAGTTTGAAGAGAAGAAATAACACACAAAAATATTAGTTGAGGAGCAAGTAGCTTCATTTTTTAATTTCCTGGCATTTTTCCTCCCCTGATTTTTCCCTTCAGCATGTCAATTTTAAAAAAAAGAAAGATCAGTGAAAGTTAAGACTAGCAAAAACTATGCACTGTAAATCCTTCACAACTGTCCTGGCATTGGAGTTAAACAGGGCTTGACAACTTGCCAGACATGATATCCAGAGACCAAAACCAAGAGACTAACTAGAGGGCACCAGTCAGGACCATGGGTCATACCTGGCGAGAAGCTCAGCTGTCCAGCTGCCAGGCTCAGCTACTGGAAAGGAGGAGGAGAGGGGGTTCCTCTACAGGTTCTCTCAATGGAACTTACATGAGGGCTCCATATTTCATATTAATTTCTGGATAATAGATGTGAAGAGAACATTTGAAGTCCTCCTTGCCACACCTGAACACGCTCTGGCTTCTGGAAGGGGGTCTCTATGCATCCCTTTGTCCTTAAGTCTTAATGATATTTTACTCAAGTTCCATGGTTTTTTCCAGTTCTCTCTTCTCCATTAGTAACTTCAGTGGCTTTCTACTGCTGCTGTTCATAGCTTTCCCAGACACATGAAACTGACCAAAGGCTTCTTAATTTCAAGTTGCTGCTGGAGAAAGCTGTGAGCAGTGACAGATATTGGAGCTATCTGCAGATTCAGGGAGATGTCACTGCATAAGCTAACAGCTGGAACGTTACCTTGCAGGGTTATGAATGTTTCACATATCTGAAATATTAAATTTTGCACATATTGACAGCTTCACCCTCCTCCAGCCCTCTAAGTTGGGAATGGATTTTCAGACCCTGTCAGTTAAATAGAAGAACCAAGAGAACAGGTAAACTCCTATACCAGGGGTGGGCAACCTCCTGCACGCGGCTCGCCAGGGTAAGCATCCTGGCGGGCCGGACCAGTTTGTTTACCTGCCGCATCAGCAGGTTCGGCCGATCGCGGCTCCCACTGGCCAAGGTTTGCCATCCCAGGCCAATGGAGGTGGCAGGAAGCCACAGCCGACACATCCCTCGCCAATGCCACTTCCCGCCACCCCCACTGGCCTGGGACGGCGAATGGATGACTTCTGTCCTATACTAACCAAGAAGAGTGTGTTTATTTTCACCAGTAGCAAACAGTTTTCCTGTCATCACTTCTGTTAGGGGGCTATTCTGTTTCACAATGTTCAGTTGGAGATGCACAAAAAAACTTAGTTTATTTTTATGCCTGCACTTTGGATTTTTATATATCTAATAATTGTAAGAACATCTCACATGATGGAGATACACTTTCAATCCATCAAAATATGCATAAATATAAACTTTACTTTTAAATTAACATATATTCTAACTTCACCATAAACTCGGGTGGGATGCCTGGGTTACAATAAGAGGCCTTGGCAGAACCAAAAACTTTCAAGAAAGAAATAACTCTTCAAAACAGTCCAGTGGAACTTCAGCAATAATCAATGAATAACATGATACTGGTGGGATTTGTACTAGCAATTACTGCCTACACCATCCACTTCATGAATGTGACAACCACAGAGTTGCTAATGTAAAAATGGATGTGAATGACAAACTGTATGTAGCAAAGCTTGAGTGAACACAAGTTTAGATCTCTGATTAGAGCAATTAATCCAGTGTTGTCAAAGCAATTTACAGTTAAGCTGTACAACCACCAAGTGGACATACGTATTATCTCCATTTTATATGGGGAATTATGGGGAAACTGAAGCAAAGACTTGCTTAATATCACACAAGTCAGTTGCAAAACTAGGTTTACAACCCACGTGTTAGGACTCTCAATATGATTCTTTAAATGCAAAGGGTAATACACAAGGCAACTATATCAAGCTATATATTACAATATCATTGCCTGACAGATGCTGGACTTTTGTCACCTTTGTCCATTCTCTGAGAGGATGAAGGAGAACGAAGTCTGACTATGGAAAAAAGCTCTCATCACAATGCTAACAAGAACAGACAGCAACAAAAAAGGATGGAGTAACTGAACCAAACTCAAACCAAATGTTTGAGTCCTGGAATGCTCCCTAGAAAAACCGATAGAATAACCTATATCTAAGTATTCAAATTGGTGCAGCACAATGGGTACTACAAAAATGAGCTGTTCAGATTTTGTTTATCGCTAAGGTTTAAAAACTGTATTTAGTTTCTACTAGAAATACTACTCAGTGATTTTAACTAAAGATATTTCCATGACATCTCAAGCAGCATTTCAGAAAACTTCACCCAGGACTGAAATTCCAGATTGTCTCAAGAGCATACGACAAAATATTTGTACCGGAAATTCTGGCAACATATCACAGATGGATTTCTGAAAAATTAGCATCCAAGAATAACCCACTCTCAGACAGATATTTAATCCAAACAAACTGAATGTTCATTTAAGGTGGTACTACAATTTCCCCTAACTCCACCAGAGAGGTCCTTTGGGGTCATCTGCCTGTCCCAAGTCAGGATAAAGGAGGAGGGTTGAGCGTGGGGCTAGCAACTCCACCCCGTAAAAATCAACCTGCTACAGAAACTCCAAAAATAGAGACAACAGAGACTTTTTCCCTGGAAAAAGAAGGGTCTTCAATTCGAAGATGCATGACGCTGGGTGGTAAAAGCCATGAGGAAGCCACTAAGCCGATTACCCTTCTTGCAACCAGGAGGATTACCATAGACACATGGAACGTGAGGACCAGGTACGAGTCAGGAAAGACGGTGCAGGTTGCAGCAGAGATTAGGAGCAACAATTTGACCCTATTAGGCATTAGTGAGACAAGATGGACGCAAGCGGGGCAGAGATGACTGTTGACAGGAGAGTTGTTGCTGTATTCAGGACATGAAGAGAGCGACGCACCCCACACACAGGGAGTAGGCTTCATGTTGTCCAAGCAGGCACAGAGAGCACTGGTTGGTTGGGAGGCACATGGTCCCAGGATCATCACAGCATCCTTCAGAACTAAAATGAAGAGGATTAAGATGAACGTTGTTCAGTGCTATGCTCCACTTAATGATAGCAAAGAGGAGGACAAAGATTATTTTTACAATAGACTCCAGAAAATATTAGAGATTCTCCCAGACAAAGACATCATCATCCTTATGGGAAACTTTAATGGCAAAAGTGGACCTGACAACACAGGATACGAACAAGTCATGGGTACCCATGCTCTGGGAGAGATGAGTGAGAATGGAGAGAGATTTGTGGATTTGTGTGTACTTAACAACCTGGTCATAGGAGGTAGCATCTTTCCTCACAAGCGGATCCACAAGAGTACCTGGGTATCACCAGCAGGCACGACACAAAATCAGATTGATCGTGTCTGCATTAGCAAGAAGTTTAGAAGATCCTTGCAGGATGTTAGAGTTAGAAGAGGAGCAGCCGCGGCATCCGACCATCACTTAGTGGTGGCCAGATTGAAGCTGAAGCTGAAAAAGAACTGGATAGACACGTCAGACAGAAGAGTGAAGTACAACGTCAGCCTTCTGAAGGACCATAAGATCAAGGAAGATTTTGGACTGAGGCTGAAGAATAAGTTCTCAGTATTACAGGATCGGTCTGAGGAAGAGGAAGACAGTGTACTAAACAGATGGCAGAAAGTGAGAGAGACACTTAGGTCAGTATGCCAGGAAGTGCTTGGAATTAAGAAACACCAGCAGAAAGAGTGGATCACAGCAGAGACCTTGATCAAGATAGAAGACAGAAAGAAGAAGAAGGCGGCAGTCAACAACAGCAGGACTAGGGCAGCAAAGGCCAAAGCTCAAAAAGAGTATGCTGAAGCCCACAGAGCAGTGAAGAGGAATATCAGGAAGGACAAGAGAGAGTGTGTGGATGAACTGGCAGCAGAAGCGGAGCAGGCAGCATACAGTGGTAATATGAAACAGCTGTAATATACTACCAAGCGACTGTCTGGAAAGTTCAGCAAGCCAGAACATCCCGTTAAAGACAGGGAAAGTCTATAACAGGAATAGAACAGATGAATAGATGGGCGGAGCACTTTGAGGAACTCCTGAACAGACCAGTACCACCAAATCCATCAGCTATCAACTCAGCTAACGAGGACCTCCCAATTAATTGCAATAAACCAACCAGAGACGAGATCAGAAAAGCCATCACCATGATGAAGAATAGGAAGGCAGCTGGATATGATGACATCCCAGCAGAGGCCCTGAAAGCAGACCTGGATGCTTCAGTGGAAATGCTGTACCCCCTCTTTGAGAAGCTATGGGAAGAAGAAGTGATTCCAGTAGACTGGAAAGAGGGATCTCTCATCAAAATCCCCAAGAAAGGAGACTTTAGCAACTGTGCCAATTATAGAGGAATCACACTCCTGTCGGTGCCAGGGAAGGTCTTCAACCAAGTCCTCTTAGAGAGAATGAAGGATGCCGTCGATCCACAGCTACGAAATGAACAGGCAGGTTTCCGGCAGAACAGATCATGCACGGACCAGATAACAACACTTCGCATCATAGTCGAGCAGTCTATAGAGTGGAACTCCTTGTTGTACATCAATTCTGTTGACTATGAGAAAGTGTTCGATAGTGTGGATTGAGAGACCCTTTGGAAGCTCCTTCGGCACTACGGCATCCCAGCAAAGGTGGTCAACCTGATCAAGAACTCATATGACGGTATACACTGTAGAGTGATCCATGGAGGGCAGCTTACTAACAGCTTCCAGGTGCAAACTGGAGTCAGGCAAGGATGCTTGTTGTCACCACTTCTCTTTCTTCTCATCATCGATTGGATTATGAAAACATCCACCTACGAGCGTAGGAACGGAATCCAGTGGATGTTGTGGACCCAGCTTGATGACCTGGACTTTGCTGACGACCTTGCACTCCTTTTGCATAGTAAACAGCAGATGCAAGAGAAAAATCAACATAGTGGCAGCCATGTCATCACAGGTTGGCCTCAACATTCACAAGGACAAGACCAAGATCCTTGGGATTAACTCCACTAGCAATGACCCAGTCACACTGAATGGAAGCCCCCTGGAAGAAGTGCAGTCCTTCACCTACCTAGGTAGTATCATCGACCAGCAGGGTGGCACAGATGCAGACATCAAAGTAAGGATTGGTAAGGCAAGAGCAGCCTTCTTACAGCTCAAGAACATATGGAGCTCTAAAGAGCTGTCTTTGGCAATAAAAATTCGACTGTTCAACTCCAATGTGAAATCAGTCCTACTGTATGGAGCTGAAACCTGAAGGACAACCAAAACAACCATCAGGAAGATCCAGACCTCAGAAGGATACTCCATATCCGCTGGCCAGATACCATCAGTAACATCCACCTCTTGGAGAGGACTTGTCAACTCCCAGCAGAGGAAGAAATCAGAAGGAGAAGGTGGGGTTGGATAGGACACACACTACGCAAGCAGCCAACTAACATCACCAGACAGGTACTGCGGTGGAACCCCCAAGGCAAGCGGAAAAGAGACCATCCAAGAAACACCTGGCAACGTGACTTTCAGGCTGATAGCAAAAAAATGGGCTATACCTGGAACCAGTTAGAAAGAATGGCTCAGGATAGAGGACTCTGGAGATCTGTTGTTGGCGGCCCATACCCCGATTGGGGTGACGGGCGTGAGTGAGTGAGTGACAATTTCCCCTCCAATCCCCCCTCCACACACACAGTGCTCTTGCTAACCACAAGCTCTGAGCTCTTAATTAAAGCTAAATACAAGACATACAGGAAAGCAATTTAATCCAGCCACCCACCAGAAACAAAAATCACAAAACAAAAGAACAAACAGAAAGTCTACACTAAATATCAGGTAGCTATTTTACTCTCATTGTAATCTCTGTCAGACATCATGAGAGCTCCCAAACTGGTCATTCCTGATCTTGACATTTCATTCTGTGGGACCAGGTACAATTTTCACATGGACCATGCCACCAAATAAATTCTCAGAGTGATTTCACATACAAACTGAACAAAGGTGACAAAAATTGGCCATGACAGGCACCGCACAGGATCTCCTGAGCATGTGGGTGGACAGGCAGAGCAACAGAAAGTGACAGTTTGTGCTGGTACCCATTCCGCCTCTCACTTCTGGATGTCCGTGCATGCGGAGTTCTGTGCTAGCACGCAATTACTCTGCAGACAAGCAGCAAAAGGCTATGCATGTGCTAAGTCTAAGTTTTTATAACCATAAAAGTCTTAACTTTCCCAATTTCCTCAATCCTGCATGTTCATATGTATAATCTTTATGTTCCATTAATTAATAGTTTTACAACAACAGTGCATCATATGAGCTGAGGCATGAAAACATGTCACAGTTCTAGGGCTGGTCACCAGAGCATGACTGAAGACTAAACACAGATGTTTAAGCAAGTTCTTGTAGACCGTTTTCAGGGTCCAAGGCTAGCAGAATTGTACAGGCAAGCTTTTAAGGTCTTATTTAGAAATATAGTGGAAAGTCTTTGTATAATTCATCTAGAATTTTGCTACATGGTTCATAGATTAGATCTGTTTTGTGTTGGTCGTTTGTTTTTTTAACTACTAAATTTTACATCTGTAATATGCCAACTTTACCTAATCCCAATTTTTGTTTGCAAAGCTACTGAATCGAAGGGGATTCCAAGATATGTTGAAACAAACAGCAAGAGAGCAGAAGATTGTATTTTAAAACAAAAACATATTAAATATATGCCAGACTCCCAATATACAGGAATTCTTACCTTAAGTACATTTTGTACCAGTAATAGTTGTGCTTGACAGCAGCCAACTTTTGTATACATTATTATTATTAGCAAAAAATAATTTACAGAACACTAGAAAATATACAGTCATGGATTGATCACGGAATGGTCTAGGTAACTTACAGGAGATTCCCATTCTAGGATTCTATGAAAAAGCTATGACCAAAATTTTCAAGCTTGGCACTTAAACCAAAATTTTCATAATCACGTCTAAATAACTGTCATGTTACATTTTGCATACAGACTTTTAAAAACGAAATATGGATGAGATGGAAGGAGAAGTGAAACAAGAACTACAGAATGAGATTTCTTGATAGGAAGAACATTACAGTCTGAGGCACAGATGTTAACTATATGCCATTTTTCCCTTGTAGGTTTTGTCTCAATATTGACCTGGTCAAACTTTATTTAGCCTATGAGATGTGAGATGATGATAGGCAGCATACAGGCTAAAGATTTGGTTGCATTCAACAGAGCCCAAGGGAAAGAAATAACAGGAACAAAAGCCAAACCTGCAATACATCTATGGGTATAATACTTTATATATATAGAGAGAGAGACCCTTACTTGGGGACTTAAAATTTGCACCTGTGGAACTCATTGCCAGGGGATGTAGTGAAGGCCAAAACTATAGCAGTGTTCAAAAAAGAACTAGATAAGTTAATAGAAGATAGATCCATCAATGGCTATTAGCCAAGATGGTCAGGGATACAATCCTATGCTTCAAGTGTCCTAGCCTTTGATTACCAGAAGCTGGGAGTGGACGACAGGGGATGGCTCACTTGATGACTGCCTGTTCTGTTCAGTCCCTCTGAAGTACCTGGAATTGGCCACTGTCAGAAAACAAGATAGTGGGCTAGATGGACCATTGGTCTGGCACAGTATGGCCGTTCTTATGTTCTCAATTTATGTTGAGGACCCTGATTAACACAGCACTACTAAACATATTATACGTATGTGATAAGAGCTGCAGCATTGAGTCACTATTTTTCTTTGCCAGTACTTCAATAAAACAAGCTAATAAGCTAGCATCTCTCATTTAAGAAGAATTCATTTTTATGTTAACTGTGCTATGAGCATTCTGGGTGGTAGAAAGGAGAACAAAAGCATGCTTACATACACTCAGGTTAGAAAGCAGGAAAATACCTGGTGACCATGAAGTGAATTATGATTAAGGCTGCAAGTTTGTCACGGAGGTCACAGAAGTCACTGATTCCATGACTTTCTGGACCCTCCATGACTTCTGCAGCAACCAGTGCGGCTAGCTCGGGGGGCTGCACTGGCTGCTGCTGGAACAGTCTCAGGCCAGTCTTATTTCCTTAACTGTTTACACTTTGTTTTGTAAAATAAGCAGAGTATGAGGTAATTTCTATTTATTTAATCCCAATTTTGCTCTTGTAAAGTACACTTAGAAAAATTTAGTTGTGATATTTTTCTTTGTAATTCTCAACTATTAAGAATACTTAAGAACATTAAAACAGGCATTTCTGAGCCTTCAGTGTATCGGTAGCCATGATGATGAAGGGCCATTAGTAATCTAGGAAGACAATGACACTTAAATCAGAACTGTATAACATAACAACGTGGCGGAAAATGGTCAGTCAGAACTAACTCATGTTCAAAAGCAATATTTAATATATTAAAGGAAAACTGTGACTGTATCTGATCACTAAAGTAACATGGAATTTGGTTTATTGCTAATAAAACTCCTACACACAGTGGTAACAGTGAATCTTTTTGCTTTCAAATGCAAAATGTGCTTTCAAAAAATTTAAAAAAAAAATATTCGTTTGCCAACACTATTAATTCCATTAATCTTTTGGACACTTCAATTTTCACAAGAACGTTAGAAAATGTGTGCATTTCAGCTCTAAGCTTGTGACAGGAAGCTAACAAGGTGTTGGGTGCAGTGTAAGATCATCATCTGTTAGTATTTTTATTTTGGCTTGTAATTATCATATACACATATTTGCAGATATGGAGAGAGCAATGTTGCACATATTGAAATTAATACACAGAAAAAAGCTACTATAACCTTTACTACTGCTAGATCTAGTATTAGATTGGCAGCAGCTAAGAGCTTTGTTTTCATTTTATAAATATAATGAGATTAACAGCAGGACTGAATACACAACAGATTTATTCCAATATATATTACGAATAATCATACTATTCTCTCCTGTTGGCCTCAATATTTGTTTGATGTCCCACTGACTGCTGCATACAATTAATAAAAATAATAAAAATCAGCCATATTGAAATCAGGCCACCCAGCCACTGTTCCCTTCTCAAATCGGAGCTCAGTTGTAGCAATTTGCAGGGATTTGGACCACATCCTCTGGGTAAGAAAGATTGCCAAAGAGGGTTACTACACCAAGTTCCTCCAGGCCCGTTAACACCAGCATTTGCACTTTGAAAATCAGGACCTTCTGGACAAGGGTGCCATTTGCTCAGTCTCCCACCCCCTAGGTGAGAGAGGTCAAGGATTTACCATTAATTATTGTCTGTACTACCATGGTGCCTACTAGCCCTAGCCATAGACCAGAGCCCTAGTACTAGGTGCTGTACAGACACAGAACCAACAGACCATCGTTGCCTCACTCAGAAATCCTAAGATTGCAAGCTAAGGCAAGAGATGGATACAAACAAAAGGGGAATACAAGGAAACCATGAGATAAGATTGGTCAGTATGATAGACAGTGGTCTCAGCACACCAGAAGCCTACCTGTTGTTCAGTATTTTTTTATAGGCATCATGGAAGAGGTGCATTTTAAGGAAGGTTCTGAAGAAGGATAATGTGTTAGTTTTGCAGAAGTTTACAGAGAGCTCCTCTCAAGCATGAGGAGCACCATGGGAAAAAGCACAAAGGTGCTTGGTTGAAAAATTAGTAAGTGGGTGATTGCGGCAGGCATCATGGGCTGATCTGAGGTGGGAGTCAGTATCTCAATAGTGAATGAGAGCTGTTAGGTAGAACGGGGGCAGGAATTAAAGGACTTTGGAAGTGAAGACAAGTAGCTTATGTTTGAGGTGACAGAGAGGGAGAGCCAGTGGAGAAAGGCAAAAAGAGGTGATAGGGTCAAAATGACAGGGGAAATGGTTTTTGCAACAACAGTCTGAAACATTATGAGAGGGGCAAGGTTGCATTTATCAAGGCTAGAGAGAAGGATGAAAATGCACGGGGTCTTTCGTCCCTTGATTTTTGCTAATGCAAATTTCAAATGGAAACACCTCTAAGTCTAGTCTCATGTCCTTTTCCCAGAGTGATTTTTGTTTCTTAACTGAACTATGGGACATCTGCCTTCATGTCCCCATCCACCTGGGCCACTGGCACTTTCCCTTCATCCCCTTGGGTGATCAGCATTATCAGTTTGTCATCTGTCCCTTGGTCTCCATGAAGATCCTGATAATCCTGATAGTCAGAGTTCATCTATAAGGAATATACTTATATCCCTATCTTAAATGACAACCTGATTTGACCATCCTCTGTACCCCTGCTGGAATGGTCATGGGACAGGATGCTGTAGAAACGGGAGTCTCACAATTTCCTAATCACTTGGAACAAGGCTTCCAATTACAGCAACAGAAATAGGATCAGGCTCCAAGATATGGCCTCTGAACAATTCCTCAAATATTGATTCACAATTGCCTGAGCCTTTCAAGGCCAAGTAATTTAGGTTCTCAAGTATGCAAGGTCTGAAACTGAGAAAACAGATAGTCGTTGCTAGTACTGTTCTAGCAGTTTCCACTATTTCAACTGTTGTGTGGATAAGACTTAAGTTACCACAGAAGACCCAAACAGCTATGAATATGTATCTGAGGTGCTCTGTTCAGAAATGTTAGAGGTCCTCTCTCTCAGTGCCCACAGAAACTTCCACCATCTGAAAGTCTTTTGAAAGAGATTAGAGGTATGTTAATAATCAGAACATCTAGTACTTCAGTCTCCAACCTGAAAGGAATGTGCTAAGAAGAGACTGCCTGCTGAGTAATACTATTCCCATTAACCTGTGGCTGCAGGACAACTTTATGGTCCCAGGTTCTTGCTTTTTGACAAAAAAAACAAACAAAAAACCCACATAAGACTGCAACAGAAAAATGTTTATATGACAGAAAAATATTGAAGTAGTAGACAAATCAACTGATTTTTCAGATAAGAGAGAAGGTTCACTATAAAACTGTACAGGAAGGACACAAATATTAACATTGCAAGAATAACTGTCTTGTGAACAAACTAAAAAGCTACATGAAAACTGAAAAAAAAAATCTTTCCAAAATATTCTGACAGGAAAGTAAAAGCATAACAGAAATGACCACCACTGGCTAAAGAAAGACATGACAATCTGATGCAAATTCTTAAGATGCATAACCCTTTGTAATGATGTCTCCACCTAACAGAGAATAATATTTGATACTAAAAGGTCATAAGAAAGGTCTATTTTTCATCTCATTTCTTCCTTGATGTGTTCAGATTTATGTGCTGATGCTGCTAGATAGAAGTAGTACTTCCACCCCTTCTTGAGTTTATCATTAAAAAATAGTTTGGGACAAATTCTACCCTTAGAAAACCATGGAGCAATTCCAACTAGCTAGAATGGCTTTGGTAACAGAATATAGCCCATAATGAGGAAAAGGGAAGTAGCAATTATAAAAGCATCTTCCATGAACTCATTTTCTAGCAAGGAGACCTTTGAGGAAAAAAATCCATTCAACGCTGAAAACAGCAGCAACTCTCACTATACTTTCACTTGAGCACACGATAGTCAACTTTGCCACTTAAGTTTAGAAAAAAGTTATATATCATTTTGATTAACATCATTCTTCATCTTTGAGGAACAAGTGTAGAAACAACTATTCTACATTTGAGAGAGAAAATTCTATCAGTTTTTAGAACTACTGACACTCTGTAGCATTTCTCCATAGTTGTTATGCTTTCACTTCAGATTATTATGAATAGACACTAGAATACAATCTATGATTATTTGATTATAAAAAAATAGGAAAATAAATGTATTCAATAGCTATTTTAGTTAATTATATGACTGATAATATTCCACTCAAACTGTGGATTATTCAAGTGTCATTAGTGGAAATAGATAAGAACAGCTCGGTATAAACACAAAAGCTTGTCTCTCTCACCAACAACAGTTGGTCCAATAATAAATACAGTATTATCTCACCCACCTTGTCTCTGATTTTTTGTTTTTTTAAATGGAAGAGTGCAAGGAGTTTAGTAGTATCCTTTTGTATGCCTCCTGTGTATAACTTTAGAGGTTGCTAGAAACTCAATCCATTGCCTTTCATTACAAGTTTTCATTGCTTGATAATGGATGGTATTAGTGCTCATATATACCAAGAATTAATATGGAACAAAAAACAAACAAACAGACAGACAAACTGGGCTGGAAAAGGTAGAGTAAAGAGTAAAAAAGTTTGGCTGGAAGAACATCTGGATTTTCCTAGATGCTTACCAAGAGAAGTGGCAAATATTGAACAATAAAAAGTAATTGAGATTTAAAAAAAAAAAAGTCAAGAAATATGGTTGAAGGCTTTTCTTTTTCTAATTCCTCTGAAAGAAAATTTGTATTAACCTCAATTCATTCCTTCACTGCCAAAAGTGATTTTTAAAATATTTTTTAACAATTGCTTTCCTGTAGACCATACAAATGCATAGTTAATTCTAAATCTCCTGCAAATCTGTTTTACATCTTAGATATAAAATAAATCAGATTCCTGCTGTCTCAAGCTTATCAAGCCCACAATTTTTCAAACTGCTATTAAATAAAATCACTTCATGCACATTTTGTTTGCAAGAAAAGCCAGGCCGTACCTACGTACTACTAGATGGTAAACATGACCACCTGGTTCTTTCATAGAAGTCTTCGCATTTTGTGTAACAGCCAGTTTGAACATTTGTTAATCTAAAATACTTGGCATATGGCTGAACTAACAATTAAACAACATCTTGATAAGGCTGTTGTGAATTTATTATTATAAAATATTTATATTGCAGCAGCACCCATGGGCATTGATCAAAAGGCGGCCTTGTTGTATCAGGTATTTAAAAGGCACTGAAGTACACAGGGCACTGAACAAAAAAAACACACACACACACACACACACACACACACACACACACACACACACACCACTCTAATGAGACAAGCAATGCATGACGGATGGGAAGATTCTATGAAATATATCTATATTATATATATATATACATACATACATATACATACACACATATACACACACACACACACAAACCAAGTTTTCCCCAAACTGCTCCTTAGTCCAGCCATTAAACAGAGATTTCTTGCAAGAGATTACATCAGCAGTGAGTCTTGAGAAAGGATTTACACACCACCTTTCTGTGCTCTCTAAGAGAACACAAATAGGTTTATGAAAAGAGTTTACCAGTTTATCTTCTGTAGTTCACAATTTCACTGTATATTAGAAAGACACCCAAGTATAGAAAGTTATACTCTGATGGCAAGAATTTTGGAAATTGGCCTTTTGGGAATAAACAGTTAAAAGGAGATTAATTACAGTACCCATATCAGTTCTGTTTCCTGCAAAAAATTCTTCAAAAGCACAGCAAGCCATTTTCACATGCATGCCGTGCAGCTGAATTTTAAACTACCATTCATAATAATTCAGACTGTTTTGCATGGAAGCTTACAGATGAATATTATTTATGGTGAAGCATCCAATGAGATTCTGTTTTTTGCCTTATACAAACACCCCGATACTCTTATATGAGAATGAAATGTGAATACAAGCACTAGAATTTAATGTAGCAGAAACTGCTATAGGACTGAGCACAAGACTAGGAGTGAAGTGCTCCATGATCTATTTCAACATTTTTAAGCCACATGGGTGCCTATTTTACATTGAAGGACCGTTGACAATTAAAGTACAATTAATAAAAGAGCAAGCAGCAACCCCACGAATTATAATAAAAGAACATAAAACGTACACTGCAGATGATGAGATGAGAATGGGATGATCTGTTTTATCATCCATCAAACAGCATTTCCCACCCTGAAAACTCTCCTACAATGGCTCGTCTTGACAAGGTTGGCCTACAGAGAGACTGACCTGGGCTACTGCAGACAGGGAAGAGGAAATTAGCAGAGAACACTAATCCAACAGTCCCTAGTCATACAGCATTAAAGAACCTCTGCAGATCTCAGGTGTAGTATTATGGAAAAGGAGGAGTGGTCTCTCACAGAATGGCCCTCCTGGCCTGAGACCTGCCCGATTCACTATCTAGTCTAGGGAAAATCAGAGAACCCCTTTGCCTCAGTGTATCCATCTGCAAAATGGGAATATTTGCTTAGCTATCTCAAAGTGGGGTTTAATTTTTGCAGATGCTGCCTCACATCCTTCTTTATTTCAGAGCCTTCTATTCCAGCCACATCATCATATGGGATGGATATATCCTCCTGCTTCATTCTAAATACAGAACAAATATCTATTGAACATTTCCACCTTTTCTGCATCACTATTTGATGTTACCATCTGCATCAAACAATGGATCTCTGCCTGATTTAGGGTTCTTTTTGTTCTTAATGTTTTTAAAACATCTTTTTATTGTCTTTAACCTTATCTGCCTCTGATATTTCATTGATTCCTTTAGCTTCCCCTTGATTCCTTTAGCTTCCCCTATCAGACACACACTTTTTAAAAAAATTGTAACATTCATTGCCATTAACGTCTCTTTTTTTCCCCATTCTTTATTCAGTGATTTTTTTTAATATTTTATTTCTGCTTTCACATCATCGTCTTTTCGCCAGGATGGTTTTTTGACCAGTGTAACTTTTTGTGGAATCCTGGCTTTTGGGACATCCAGCAGGATGTCCTTGAACAAGTCCCAGATTTTTTTTTAAATACTTTCCACTTTAAGTTTGTTCCCTGTTAGTTATGCCAAAAATTGGTTTAAGCTTGGGAAAATTGGCCCTTTTCAAGTTTCAAGTATACATGTTATGAGCAGGTTCCATATTCTGTTTGGACAAAGAAGTGTAACAAGACCAGAACCACGGGTACTTAAGCAGCTGCTAATTTTTAGTTCAGTAATTAACTCTTTGTCCATTAGAACTAGGTCCAATGTAGAGTTACTCTGTGTTGTGTGCAGGATTTTGTGTTAAGAAAAATTATTTTTAGAAATTCTAAGGAAATTTTGCTATTGGCCACATGAGATATCCAGCAAGTGTCCCCTAGGCCGAAGTTACCCAGGTCTGAATATTTTCAATTCAACAGGCCCAGATCACAGTTACATCTAAAAGTCATAAAGGAAGCAGCTGAGGAGTTCTCTGAACCACTAATGTTAATTTTTACCAAATCTTGGAAAACTGAGGAAACTCCAAAGGATATTAGGACTGCCAACCTAATTTCAGTATTTTGAAAGGGGTAAAAAAGATGACCCAGAACTATACAATGGTTATCCTGATATCAATTCTGGGCATAATAAGCAAACAGTTAATTCACTCTATCAACAAAAAATTCAGAGGCTAAAAATATAATTAATACCAATCAGCATGCTTTCATGGAATGTAGGTACTGCCAAACAAACCTGTCATCTTTTTTCAAAAAACAAGATTTTGGGCAGTTGATAAAGGAACTGTATTGATATGTTTCAGAGTAGCAGCCGTGTTAGTCTGTATCCGCAAAAAGAACAAGAGTACTTGTGGCACCTTAGAGACTAACAAATTTATTTCAGCATAAGCTTTCGTGAGCTACAAGGTCTGTGCATCGGAAGAAGTGAGCTGTAGCTCACGAAAGCTCATGCCGAAATAAATTTGTTAGTCTCTAAGGTGCCACTAGTACTCTTGTTCTTTTTGTATTGATATGGTTCACTTGGATTTCTCCAAGGTGTTTGCCTTAGTATCACATGACATCCTGACTAAAAAACTTCCATTATATTGAATTAACTGGGCATATACTAGATGGATTAAAAACTGCTCACTGACATCTCTCTAAATGTAGTTAAGCTATTACTGAGTGTAGCTGTTAAAGGAGTCCCTCAGGGATTGGTTCTTGGTACAATACTGTTCAATATTTTTATCAATGATCTAGATGATAAATTTGCAGATGACAAAGATTGGTGGGGTAGTAATTAATGAGGACTGAGTTACTGTTAGAGTGATCTGAATTGCCTGTGTAAATGGTTATAGCCAAATGCAAGGTAATACATCTGGAAACAAAGAACGCAGACTATACCAACAAGATGGAAGACTGTTTTGGAAAGCAGTGACTAAGAAAAGGACCTAGAGGTCATTGTAGATAACTGCCTCCATATGAATTCTCAGGCATTAACAGAGCTAATGCTATCCCTGGACATATACAAAAGTAAATAAGTAAAAACAGGGAAGGGATATTGCCTCTGTACACAGCACTGATAAGACTAGTAGAATACTGTGTCCAGTTCTGGTCTGCACACTTCAAGGAGGACTGGGGCATGCTGGAGAGAATTCAAAGTAGGGCCACAAAAATTATTCAGGGCTAGAAAACAAGTCTCATGATGTGAGGCTTAAGGAGTTCAATCTATTCATCTTATCAAAGTGAAGACAGATATGACTTGATCACTGTGTAGTTACTTATACATGGGAAAAATATCTGATAGTGGGGGGCTTTTCAACCTTGCTGACAAAGACATAACATGATCCAATGGCTGGAAGATGAAGTTGGACAAATTCAACCTTGAATTTGGCAACCTTACTGCCGCTGCCTGCAAGTAAAGGTCATTAAATATTGGAACCACTCACTAGGGAATGTAGTGGACTCATCATCGCTTGGAGTCCTTAAACATGTATTTTTCAGATAAGAAATTAGATATCTTTTTAAAAAAACATGTTTTAATCCAATTTCTGCAAAAAAAATTATGGCCTGTTAGACAAGATGATCAGAGTGGATCCTTCTGAGAGCCTCTGAATCTTTGAATGAACCTCTGGAAAAGGAGTTTTAGTAGGCGTTGTATAGCACTCTGAAGATGTTAAATGTCTTAAAAGCACTATACATGGTTAACATTTTTTCCTTTGTAGCAACACCAAGATTATATAGCAAACTAACTTCTCAGCATAATAATGAGTGGCTACTTTTATATTTCCCCAAGGACTTCATTTTAGCATGGTTTCAGATCACACTTTTCAAGGCCTGAAGAAACTTACTCATACAGCAGCTAGTAATCTCTAATTGGGATTGGGGTTTTTTGTTTGTTTTTTAAAGAGGGTAAAGGAGGAAATGGGGATGGTGAAATCCAGTCAAGCAACTTGCATCAATCTAAATGATTCAAATTAAAACTAATTAATTCAAATTAAAGCAAAATTTAAAATAGAGTACTTAAATATATGTTTTAAGCTGCTTTTTGCATGTCATGCATGCCATAACCTAACAAACTTTAGGTATACAGTAATCATGCATTTTACAATTTGTACTCATAAGCCAGTTTGCTGATTATATGTGAACTTTGTCCTGTTTGTGGTGTGTATACATATATTTGCACAAACCAGTCAGTCGTCTGACACTTTTTTTTATTTTAGGATTTGAGATGATGTATTCAAAAAGATCATTGTTATATCATTTTAACTTGCTCAGAAATACAAGGCATCTAACATGCCACAAATCCTCATCACCAAATGTACAGTGCTTCAGTATAGCCTGCAGAATGCGCACAAGAATACCTTTTATTTCATCATTCTTCTGTTTTTAAATTTCAAAACAGAGCATCATTCCAGATCATCCCCTTCATGAGTGGGAGAAAGGAAAAAAAAAATATGAAGTTCCTGTCAGTTCCCTCTAGGGGATATGGGATTCTTCCCTCCCCTTCCACCCATGAAACGCGTGGATTTTTGGCACATCCACTGGGGGGCCAGGGCTGCGTTTCAACACAGCATCCTGGCCCAAACATCTATCCCAGTATCTCTATGGCAATAACTCCATAGCCAAGCTGTCACAGGCATCCTGACTGTGACTGCTGCCACCAAATCTTCCCTTGAGATCATAGGGGCTGGAACTACAGGTGTTGCGGCTGCTACTGCACCCCCTGGCTTGAAGTGGTTTCCATTATATACAAGGTTTACAGTTTGGGTCAATGGATCTCAGTACCCCTCTACTATACAAATTGTTCCAGTGCCCCGCTTGAGGTTGTTTCAGAGCACCCGGGTGGTAGTGAGGAAAAGGAGCAAACTAATACTGACCCTAGCAGCACAATCTTGTATTTCCTTCAGGTTTGTCTGGGAGAGGATGTGTCAGAGTAGCTATGCCTCATTAGATTCCTGGGAGGGATTGGCATGTGGAAAGGGAGGGATGATGCAGCAGACGTTGCACACCTGTATCAGTTTCACCAAATCTGGAACCCACTGCTCATGGAGCCAGAAGAAATTTGCTCCATAGTTCTAACTTCAAATATGAAGTTGCACTCTCATAAGTTTCTCTACAGTATTTCAGTCACTGACCTCTTCTCCTCGTTCCCTTCTCTGAGTGCAATATCATGGCTCTAGATGAGTATGTTCTCATACGTTTTGATAGTTACTTTTTGATGTTTTATGGTTGACTCAGTGGGTTACTCCAACCAGTGACAGGGAGGGTGGTTTTCAATTCAGCCTAGCAAAATAAATGCGTCTTTCAGAAGTTCTGGCCTGGTACCACCTTTCTGTTGACATATGTGATAGAGGCCAAAGTCTCAAAGCCATAAAAACTAGCAAGATCAATTACCTGTAGTAACAGAAGGCATAGCATGCAACCCACATTTCTACATAATTTATTCAGAAGATCATTTCTTTTTCACATTAGCAGACTGATATCAAATACTAATTCAAACAAACTCCAAATCCATATGACTAATATCTGTAACCATATGTGAATGCACATAGTAAACATTTTGAAAAATTTACTGAAGTAATTTATTCAAAACACATTTTCCCTTAGTTTTTCCACCAATTATGATCCTAAAAAACAGACTTTTTGAATGGGGATCTACAAACTAACCTATTATAAAATTAATGAGGCACATTTAGCCTTTTCTTTAAAAAAAAAGCGCTCCTGTAGCCAAGAAATGTGTTCTACAACAAGAGACAGCTTCTGCCAATGGTCAAATCCTGAACTAAGTCAAATCTTTAGAGAACCCAAGAAGCTGTTAATTGTGAACATACAACTAATGTCAGAATGTTATCCTTATGCCACAGAACAAAAAAGATTTTAAAAACCACAGATTTATGGCTATGTGAGTTTAATAGTTCTGTGCTGTTGCCACCTTCTCTGATTTTCCAGGGATGTCATTTTAGGGGAAGGGCTTAAGTTCAAAGACAGGTTCACAAAGTAATTAATTGCTCAAAGTAGTAGTGTGACTGGACAGAGCCAATATGTATTTTGGTATGGTTTGTGAAAAGATATTTGCTTTTTCTGAACCACGATGGACTGACATTGTTGTTGCAGAATACCTTTTACACCTCTACCCCAATATAACGCTGTCCTCGGGAGCCAAAAAATCTTACCGTGTTATAGGTGAAACCGCGTTATATCGAACTTGCTTTGATCCACCGGAGCACTGCTTTACTGCGCTATTTCTGAATGTGTGTTATATTGGGTCGCGTTATATCAGGGTAGAGATGTAGTTGAAAACAATCTTCTTAGAGAGATCATTCAGAGTAATATATCATCTATGTTTAGTGCTAACATACAAATATTGTTCCCCAACAGTAGGCTCCTCCGTTTAATATTCCTTAGGCCATCTGTTTATTTCCTAAATCACGACAAATTAAAAAGAATGTATGTTAGATAAGTTAGTTCTTGTGGCGTAAATGAAAACTGCCTAAATCTGAAAGTCATCAAGTGCTCGGAGAATGAAGAGTAACATTAATCTTCATGTACCCAAAAGGTCCACTAGTTCTCAGAAATTGTATCACAAAGCAAATGGCTTAGAATGGATACTGATCATCCTCTAAAAATTCTACCCCCCCTCCAAAAATCTAGTTTTTAAACCTCATTTAAAATTTAAAAGAATGCTATATTAAAGCATTAAAATGTGACAAAATATAGTTTTATATTGTAAAAAGCTATGAGCTAATCACATTGAAGACTAATTGTATATATGCTGAGCACATGTACAGTAGAACGAAGTATCATCAGCAGATTCCTGTTCGATAAATGTCAGATTTCTTCCTCTTCATCATGCATTACACCACCTTTATAGAAATTGGTTTTAGTACTGTAACTAGACCTTTAAATACCTAGAATTTGGTCTCTGCAACACAAAGTTCTCTCGATTGTAAAACATATGCCAAAAATTTAACACACAAGCAACATATCAAACCAATATCTTAACTTGCGTGTAAGGCAATTATTTGCACTCCTGTTTTAAACATATAGGATACCTCTCTAGAAGAAAACATTTATTTATTTTTTCTCTCATGGGAGATGAGCAGATTTTGGAAATCTCAGGGAGGAGCCCTGGAAAGTGGGCTAAAAGAACTGTGATAGAGTGGTTAATAACTTGATCTGGTAATAGTGACTTTTAAGTGGGATTGAAGAGCTGCTCTGTTACAACCTTGTTTTACTCTGGGGATTTTAGAACAATTGTTTTTACTACAAGGGATCTGTGGAACTTTATATTCAAACAAAAAGGTCTGAAGACACAATATTCCTCTTCATGGGTCTCAGAGGGGAAACTGAGACAGGTGCATTTGTTGTGCTGTAGCCTTTCACTGAAGGGCACTCCAGGTGAGGCCTGCCCTATCACAGTAACTAACATGCTGTACGCGACGAGAGCTGGTAACTCAATCTCTGCGTAAGCTTCCTTCACGTCCAGCTTTCCTTCCATCTCACTTGTTTCACTAATTGTTTTCCTACATCATGGAGTATCTAACCTAGAATGTAATGTTTCCTAAGGATCTAGGAAGGTCCAGATATACCTATGGCACAATATGAATAAATTCCTGCATAATGCCACACGAGGTTTTATAAGACACCCAGAAAAACTAGAAAAAAGAAAAGTAGTTTGTGGTGTAAACATGTGGTTGTGATTATTTGGTAATCTGTAGATAGGATTTATAAATTCTGTTAGAGATTATGAACTCTGTCCAACTACAAACTCCCTTTTGAATGGGCAGCCTTCTGCTTTCTCTGTTTGCCTTCATATTGGGCTGAAATTCCAAAGGCTGGTGGCAAAAGAAAACAATGTAGTTTTGAAGTTAAGGGCTCTTCCATTGCAAGGGAATAGCTCTGAACAAAAGACTGGCTCCCAACCAGGAGAACAGGTTTTCTGATCACCTGACAAGGCTGAGTAGGATGTCGCCTGACAAAAGTAGTTAAAAGTTATAAACAGGGAGGAGCTGATTTATGTGGGTCTTTGACCATTTTATGTCTAGCAAGAGAGCAAAGAGAAGCAATGCAGCATGTATGGGCTACATGAAGCAGGAGACCCTGCTTCCCTTTCTGAACACAGATGTCCCCATCTCCCTCCCCTCAGCAAGGCAAGAGGTGGCGGAATTAAGGGGCACTGTATTTAGGATGTTTATGTTTTATATGATCTTTACTCTCTCTGGTGCTTTCTATGATAAATTAGAAGAGTAGGAATATGTTATACTTGAGCAAAGTTTCTCCATGTGCTAAATTCTTCACAACTACTGCATGGCTTCAGAGAGAGTAAACCAGAAGGCTTCACACCTTTACGGTAGAGTTCTGGGACAGGGTGTGTTTACATAAGGGAGCGTCTGAAGCGTCAGCCCTGTGCCCAGAGAGATTAGGCAGTTGGGCAGCAGGTTCCAGCTCTCAAAAGGGGGTGCCAGACAATGGATCTGCACCCCAAGAGTGTGCTAAGGGACCACAAAATTAGAGCAGTGGCTGGTCTCCATTCAGGCCCCAGAGATTTAAGACACGCCAGGATCCAGAGGCTTGGATTCCCCTCACTGAAATCTACTGGGTGACCAACGAGGTGGCACCACATTAGATTTGTGACAATGGTATACAATCAAATATGTAAAGACTGACTGTTTACCTTTGCAGACATGCCATCACTGAAGTAGTATCATAGATGACCCAAGAGAAAGGAAGAGTATAAAGAAAGAAAAGGCAAAGGAAATACTACCACTCAAAATGAAGGGCAAAATTACTTATTTATCTCTGATGTTGACCCACAGATTTCAGCTTAACAGCAGTACATATTCAGTAAAAAAATTCTTTAGAAGGTGCTTTTCTGAAAGCATATCACACATTTTCTACATTTCTGAAGAGCCTGAGGAACTAAGATTGCCAAAACCAGCACTAAAAGACATGCAAATTAAAAATGTGGCAAAGAAAATGTTGGTCACCATCTACCCATAGCAGAGATTTTAATACAAAGATCTCAAACATACAGAATTTACGAAGTGGACCTACTGAAGGACTCTTCTTGCTGGCCTAACTGTGTTACTCTAGATGGTTTAATGGAAAATCTGCATTTGATTAAGCAATCAATTACTTTGGCCCCAGTGCTGGCAGGCTGTAAGAGCGCTGTTCTTACAGCATTCCTAACTCACATAGGCAGGGGTAGAGAAAGAGAAGAAATAAGATACACTGATTAATAGTGGACTCTATAGCTAATTAAAGAATAGTGTTACACAAGCGCACAAAAAAAAAAACTGCTTAGTCCTCTAATGAAGTAGACAGTGGTTGCACAGTGGCCATGAAAGCAAAAGGTATAGCATAAGTTGATTCTACAGAGCCTAACCTGTTTAAGGCGGCAGATGACAAGAAGATAGCTATTATATATATGCACAGAAAGTTTTACTGAATTTAAATCTAATATTTTCCGTTTAAGAGCAGAATGACACCTGGCAATTCACCAGGAGATCTAGTTTATACTATTCAATATTCAGAGAAAGAACTGTGTTTGGGTTTTTCCCCTGCACAAATCTGAGAACAAATTTAATTCTCATGAAAGTGAGAACCTGACCCTGTGCAATCTTCCTCACACAGATATTCCTGAATCTTGCGAATATAAAAACTCTATCATGAAATTAAAGTGGTCTATAGTCTTCAGAAGTGTCAATCAATTCTTCCATCTTCAGTCTGTTTCCTGTGAGTAACTTTAATCTTTTGTTTTAAGTACACAGCTGCATATGAATCATGCTCCATTTGTCATCCATTATTTTTGTCATTTATGTGATTTTGTTAAATATATATATACACACACTATGTTGAGTAGATTTTTTATATATATTTTATTTTATATATAAAATAATAAAATCTACTCAACATAGTGTGTGTGTGCATATACACACGTGCGCACACACGCACCACAATAGTCCTTCAGTTGTGGAATCGGGGGACAAATTAGATTGGGTAGCAAGTTAAAGGAGATCACCTGGACCAAGCAATTTCTGGATTATTTAGCCATATCCTCTCAGAAAAATGAAAAATTGGAATTGCACTGTTGTTGCAGGAAGGAATAAGGAAATACTGGCAGAGCTACTCTACCTGCGAAAGCTGGTACAGTACCTTTCTGCACTACATCTGGATGTACTCAGTATTATCGTGCCTTTTATTTAATGACACATAAAGGACGCCCAAGAGAGAGAGAAAAAATTGCTTGAGCCACAAGATTTCTTTCTGAAAGTGCCCAGAGCTATATTCAGTTGCCTTGAAGAATCTCTCATGAGGGATACTACCAAGTTCTGTCTAGCTACTTCTCCTGTTCAATGTGTTTGAGTCCATTAGGAGGCACAGACTTGAGTATGCTGGGGGCATCAAGTAATATATCTCCATCTCTATGAGATGCCAAAAGAATAGATCAGCAATGATGCTTTAACCAACAGCAACCTGGGAAGAGTGTTCTGTGACATCCTCCAATATAGAACTCGGTCCCTTTCTCAATCCCCATACCCTGTTTCCAATAGAACCTACATTTGCTGAACTTTGCAGATGGCTTGAAAGTCATCGTAGCCTCAGGTAGTTTTTAAGAAGGTGAAATAAGAATATCTGGGGTAATTAGGCGAGAGATTGCACATTGTAAATGGTGTATCATTTACCGGGCCGGGGGGGGAGGGGGAGTGGGGGGAGAAGCGTGGATTTGCTTGTCAAGTACTCATGTTATAGGCATTTTTATCCTCAGTACACATTTTAAACTTACTTGTACAAATACCTAAAGCAACAGGACAGACACATAAATCTGAAGAAATAAATATAGCCCTATTATCCAGAAAGTTACCAAAGTTCTTTACAGACTATATTTAAAAGGGGATCCAATTACTTGCCCACCACTGAAATACAGCTCTGTCCAAGGTATAAAGGTAATAGTCATTCTTCACTAATACTACATGACCATTTATAAGAATGGAAACGAAGCTTAATTTCTCCAGTTGAAGCTACAGGGGGAATTCTAGGCAAGCAGAATGTAATTATGTAATTGGAATTAGGCCAGGATACCGGGGTTAAGGCTGTGTTCTTACAAAACGTGCCAAGGGATCTTGCAGTGACCACTGGGTGCCATCTACTGAGTCATCAGTACCTCTTCCTGTAGAATCTGGGTTTTCCTTGGAGATCTCCCATTTACATACTGATCACGCCCAACCCAGATTAGTTTATGAACAAGCACAAGACAGTATAGCTGAAAGTATATCTACTGGTGCCACTTTTAAGAACAGTAAAATATATATGGATTAAAAGGATGAAATCTTTTCATATAGTAAAAAAACCTGTAATGAAGGCAACTTTCTATTTGGCACCACCTATAGTGAAACCTGCAAGAAGTAGTTGTACAATAACAAGGCGGTGTTTAGGAGATTCTGGCAGAAAATCTAAAGCATCCAGGTTGTAAAACCCCGTAATAAGTAGGTAATCCTAGCCTGGCGTCCAAGTTGCTGCCCTAACCTGTTCCTTATGATTATGATTTCAAAAGGTCTCAGTGTCAGCAGGTTCACTGTGAGTCAGAGCTGAAATAATAAGTGGCTTATTTTCCATCCTGATGGAGGAAATACATCACGGCTCATTGTGGCTCACTTACAGAGCCTGTTTTTCACAGGAAAATGTAAAAATAACTAAGTCATTCTGCCTTATTGCTCTTATTTTTGATTAACAAAGCTCTTACTACAATCAAATTAGAATAGAAAAGCCACGTTTTCAATATGGTCCACAAAACAATATCCAAGAAAAACTGTAGAAGAGCAAATAGCATAAACAGTCAAGAATATTAAGTCTGTGATAAACACCCTCGTCTGCCAAAATGACTAAACTAGTCAACCAGTATAAACAACTGACTACTTCATTTGAAGGGAAAACATAAGGCCTGATCCTGCAACCTTTTACTCAAAAGGAGTTGCTCTCTCTTTTTCTCTTTCCTAGGCCTTGATGAGATAAATACATGCTAAAAAGTTACTCAATTAAATGTTTGCAGAATCAGGACCCATGACTGCAAGTTCCTCAGGGCAAGGAATGCCTGTTGCTAGGTGTTCATCCAGGGCACAGCATAAAATAACCCAAATCCTGACTGGGACCTTTGGGTTCTACCTGAAATGTACATGTTCAGCAACCACTCCTGGTGCAGAGATTCCCAGAGAAATTTACAGAGTTTCTCACATATAGAAGGGAAACTGGACCAGTCACTAAAAATTGGTCACCAATTTACTACAGAGGCATATATAGCTAACATATATATTAGCAGTAGTAGTACCAATTGTACCTATAGACTCCAATTAAAATAGAAAGGATGGTGCAAGGATCTGAAAAGAGACCTGACAGTCCCTGCCCCAAAGAGTTTACAGTC
The DNA here is from genome assembly GCF_007399415.2 of Gopherus evgoodei. Lineage (NCBI taxonomy): Eukaryota > Metazoa > Chordata > Testudines > Testudinidae > Gopherus > Gopherus evgoodei. Next base: position 51,854,569 of record NC_044322.1, read on the forward strand.
TATATAGACAAGATAGACAAAGGGCAGGAGAAAGTAAGCATCATCATTTTACAGGCAGAGAACTAAGGCATCGAGATTAGCTGATTTGCTCAAGGTCACAGAGGAAATCAGTGACTGAGCCATGAGCTGAATTCAGATCTCCAAGGCTCTGTCCTATGCTTAAATGACAAAAGCAAGAAGGGGGGGCAGAGGGGGACTTTAGAACAAATTGATAAATTTAACAGCAATAAGTCACCAGGACCAGATGCTATTCACTCAAGAGTTCTGAAGGAACTCAAATATGACACTGTAGAACTACTTAAATGTAGTATTTAACCTATCACTGCAACAAGCCTCTGTACCAGATGACTGGAATGTAGGTAATGTAATGCCAAATTTTAAAAAAGGGCTCCAGAGGCAATCCAGGCAATTACAGGTCAGTGACCCTAACATCAGTACCAGGCAAACTGCTAGAAACTGCTAGAAATTATAGTAAAGAACAACATTATCAGAGACATACATAAACACAATTTGTCGAGGAAGAGTCAACATGGCTTTTGCAGAGGGAAGTCATGCCTCACCAATCTATTAGAATTCTTTGAGGGGGTCAACAAGCCTGTGGATAATGGTGACCCAGTTGAAACAGTATACTTGGATTTTCAGAAAACTTTTGACAAGTAACCTCACCAAAGGCTCTTAAGCAAGTAAGTAGTCATGGGATAAGATCAGTAATTCATAGATCAGTAACTGGTTAAAAGATAGGAAACAGAAGAGTAGAAATAAATGGCCAGTTTTTACAATGGAGAGAGGAAAACAGCTGGGTCACCCAAAGATCTATGCAGAGACTTGGGCTGTTCAACATATTTGTCTGAAAAAGGAAATGAGCAGTGAAGTTTGCAGATGACAAAATTATTCAAGATCGTGATATCCAAAGCTGACCACGAAGAGCTAGAGGGAGAATCTAACAAAACTGGGTGACTCAGAAACAAAATGGCAGATGAAATTCAACATTGAAAAGTACAAAGCAATTCATAATGGAAAAAATAATCCCAACTACACATATATAATGATGGGCTCTAAATTAGCTACCACTCAAGATACATCTTGGAGTCACTGTCGAGTTCTCTCTATAAACTTCAGCTCAATGCACAGCAGCAGTCAAAAAGGCTAACAGAATGTTAGGAACTATTAGGAGGAAAAAGATAGAAAAGAAGATGGAAAATATAATGTCACTATATAACTATTTTGCATCCTAACATTGAATACCATGTCCAGTGCTGGTCATCCCATCCCAAAAAGGATATGGGGGAACTGGACAAGGTTCAGAGAAGGGCAACAATGACAACCAAGGGTATGGAACAGCTTCCCATATGAGGAGAAACTAAAAAGATTAGAGTTTAGAACAGAGACAACTAAAGGAGGATATGCAGAGGTCTATAAAATCATGAATGGTGCAGAAACAGTGAATAGAAGTGTTATTTACCCTTTCCCACAATACAACCACCAGGGGTTACCTGATTAAATTAATAGCTATTATGTTTAATACAAACAAGAGGAAGTACTTTTTCACACAACGCACAGTTAACTTATGAAACTCATTACCATGGGATGTTGTGATGCCCAAAAGCATAACTGAATTCTAAAAAGAAAGAGATATGTTCATGGAGGATAGGTCCATCAATCGCTATTAGCCAAAGAATGGGCAGAGATGAAACCATATGTTCAGGGAAAGCCTAAACCGCTGACTGCCAGGGGCCAGAAGGGGAAGAATGGGGCATATCGTTCCAACTGCCCGGTTTTGTACACTCCCACTGAACCTCTGGGACGAGCCATTGTGAGAGACAAGACACTGAACTAAATGGACCATTGGTCTGATCCAGTATGGCTGTTTTTAGGTTCTTAACCACCCTCCCCTCCATATCATGATTTTTTTAAAAGATGGAATCTATACTTTTTCTATGGTACAATTACCTGCAACATAAAACTTTTTTTTAACATACTATGTAAATACTACAGTTGCTTTTATTCCATTGTAAAAATATAGCATTCATGTGAAGATACAAATATGTGGTTTTATCTCATACTGTATTTAAAAAATGTTTGTAGAATAATGTGTGTGGAGCTAAATAAAAAGGATCATGTAATATTTTATTTCAATAGCTAATATCTAGACAGTTGCTTTTCCTCAGCTCTCCCAACCCTAATCATTACACATAAATCTACAGTATTAGCTTAGATAAATTAAATTATGATGAGTTTTTAAAATCTAGTAAGTGGAGTCTGATGGGGTGGTTTGGGTTCTTTTTAAGAAAAAAATCAGATTTTTTTTGTTCAAATTGGATTTGATTATTTTTTTTATTTTTAAAAATAAACCTATTTAAAATGAAATCTGAATTTAACACAAAATATGTTATGGCCTAAACTATTATAATCTCTTAAAATATTTAAACAAGAAATAATTATGCTGAATCCATGAGCTTCTATTAAAAACTGAGTTAAATCTGCTTTTCTATATAATGAAAGATGCTTGACCTGAAAGTCAGTATCTAGGGGAAAACTTTATAAATGTGGCACAACAGCTCATGTACTGTATTAGCGGTTTGTTTTATTTAATAAGCAAAATTATTATATGCTGTTCTGTATGTTTAATTAAATTCCAGTTACCATCTTAATGCAGCTTGACACAAACGATGAGCAAAAAGTTAATGGTATTATATAAGCAATATATCATTCACCATTTTCTAACATCGTAAAAATGTACACTTAAGAATCTGAAAATATTAAGCTACATACTTGCTTCAGTTGTAGTGTACCCTCCTAGCCAGCAAAAATATATCAAATCTAATGCAAAGGCTCTATTTAGTTTAAATCAGTACATTTTAACTGTTATAACAGTTAATGAAAATGGTAATTTTCTACAGAAAACTGCAAAGTACAAATGGAAAAGGGACTAAAATCAACTATTTAAATTTGAGACTTTCCACTTGATTATTAAAATTATTTCAATTTTTCCACCCTGGAGGATGGATTACAATCCAGTAGTATAGAAGGCAGTTGGGGAATCCTAAAAGGCTTGTCTCTATTGAGTGGATAGAATTTTGGAAGTTGGCTGGTAAACTGGAAGTTCTCAGATGAGAGGCAGAGGCATCTAGTAGGGTACAGTAAGTATCTGTTAAGTCCTGTCTCCGTTAGTGACAGAATAAATAGCCCACTAATGAAACAGACCGAGAATACTTAAATGGGAGGAGTTCCGAGTACATCAAATATAACACCACAAAGAGACACAGAGATTAGAAACATGGGCAAAAAATGGCAACATTCATCTCTGGGGAAAAATATGAGCAAACAAAATCTGTTTGAGGTGGGAAGGTGTAGAGGGAAATGCAGAAAGCAGCAATGCCAAGTGAGACGTGATAAGCAAATATATCAGTCTGCAATAGGATGTGGCCCTATAAAAAAAGGGCCAACGGAATTTTAGGCTGCATATATTGGGGCATCACATCCTAGAGGTATTCATCCCGCTGCACGCTGCTCTAGTGTGACTGCAGCTGGAATACCAAGTTTAGTCCTGGACACTTTCTCACCAAGATGACAAGTTTGAGGGAGTTCAGAGGAAAAACAAACAAGTAAGCGGTTAAGGGGCTGACGGGACTGATATGAATAAAGATTAAATAGAGAATAAGTAAATCACAACTTGCTTAAGTGACAACTCAGGGTTGGGGCCAGTGTCTACAAAGAACAGTCCCACAGGTTATACATCAAGATGCAAACATCAGTATTTTCAACAACCTCATCTTATTTCTACAGCCCTCATTTCCCCTACATGTCTGTCCACACATCACACGTGTACCTTGTCTCAAAATCTGAATGTAAGTTCCCTGCTTGGGGTGGGAACATCTTTTATTTGTCAGACTTAATGCACTTCTACAGTGCATACCAAACATTTTAAGTTGAAACATATGAAGCGTACATATACCAAGGAGGGGGTGAATATATTTAGCATAGTGAAAAGAAGTAGTGCATAAATACCAGCAATATGATGAAATGTAAAAGGAAAGTAAACTCTAGGCTCAATGTAAACTCCATAGCTCTGCATACTTAAAATACACTTACATTTAGGTCAGTGTACAATAGCCAACAACCTAGCATTGAATTGCTATCTCTAATATCTATGACTGTATAAACTTCACATCATATAGTATTACATTTATAATGCTAACTGAGAAATGGCTTAGGGATTGTCTATACTACAGAGTCTTTGCTATGTAACTATGTTAGCAAAGCACCCTACTGGAGATGCATCATATGCTGGCAACAGCAGTGTAATGTTACAAACTGCTACCATTACAATTTGCTACCAGTAGTAGTTGTGGTCCATGGGTAGCAAACTGAGATGAATGGAGGCACGCCTATCACAATTTGCTAGCTCTCACCTTTCCCCATCTCCTGATGCAGGCGGTAATAAGTTCTAGTGGTTAGGGGGTACTCCCATCACCATTTACTACCAGAATGTCCTAACCACCAGCTATAGTAAAACTTGGTTCGCTGTCAAACTGGGAGGGTATTTCTAGTGGAGTCCTGCAGAGCTCAGTCCTGGGTCCGGTACTAGTCAGTATTTTCATTAATGACTTGGAGAACGGAATGGAGAGTGTGCTTATAAAAATCTGAAGATGATACCAAGCTGGGAGGGGTTACAAGCACTTTGGAGGACAGGACTAGAATTCAAGGACCTTGATAAATTGGTGGATTGGTCTGAATTCAACAAGATGAAATTCAACAGAGACAAGTGCAAAGTACTTCCTTTCCTCTGCATAACTACAAAATGGAGAATATCTGTCTAGGCAGTAGTAATGAAATGGAACTGGGGGTTATAGTGGATCACAGCTTGAATAAGAGTTAACAACATGATCCAACTGTGAAAAAAGCTAATACCACTCTGGGGTGTAATAACAGGAGTCCAGAGGAGAACAACAAAAATAATTAACAGTTTAGAAAACCTGACCCGTGAGGAAAGATTAAAAAAAAAACTGGCTGTTTAGTCTTGAGAAAAGATTGTTAATATGTCTCCCCTGAGCTTTCTTTCAACATGTTACGGGCGGTTATAAAGAGGATGGTCATCAGTTGTTCATTTTCACAGAAGGTAGGACAAAAAGTAATGGGCTTAATCCGCAGTAAGGGATATTTAGATTAGCGATTGGGGAAAAAAACTGAGTATAAGGGTAGTTAGGCTTTGGAACAGGCTTCCAATGGAGGTTGTGAAATCCGCACTACTGGAACTTTTTAAGAACAAGTTAAATAAATACATGTCAGGGAGGGTCTAGGGAATTAGTTGGTCCCACTTCAGCCCAGGGGACTGGACTTGACTTCTCAAAGTGCCTTTCAGGCATACATTGTGCATGTTCTTGCAATGATCAGCCACTGATGTCACAGGGCTGTCTTCAGCAGATATATTTATACCATTTCCCCCTCTTGAGCTTTGATTAGCTCAGCTATAAGGTGAGGAAACAGAGAGCGACCTGCCAAGTGCTGGCCTACAATGGAAATATCCCATGCAGCTTCAGAAACAAAGACAGATCCTGTCTAGTAACTGATGCACCACATTTATGGATGTTTCCGGGTCAGGTGATGTGTCTCAGCTGAGGCACAACATCACAATGTTTCAAGTACGTTGAAAATATTTTTTTGTTTCAGCCTATCATACTGTCTCCTCACACCTTTATAGATATTGCAATAACAGACTCATTAATACTACCCTCATCATGTAAGAAAATTGTAAACACAACAAATGTTGTGTTTGTACGTTATATTTTTCGGGGAGCACATACTTAGTACAAAATAAGGTTTATATCAAGTGTGGTTAGCAAGCAGGCACATGCTGTGATCAAAGAGGAATTTTTACAGTTTAAGCATCAAAAACACGGTTCAATTGATTAATTCTAATGGGACAAGAGTGCCATCACTTTATATGCATTAGCCCTGTAAAAACACAATGGAGACAAGGCACTTTAGTGTCTCCAAAAGGCAACCAATGCAAAGGAATAACAGAGTAATTCATCTTAAAAAGAAAATCCTTGATTTTGGTAGTACTGAACAGTAAGCTTGTCAGAATGAAGAACATGACTGAAAACTATCATAACAAAATACGTAGCATACATAAAAGGCTATTAAATTAAAATATGCAAATAGAAGTATAAACAATTCAGTAGGAAAAATCATTTATGAACAAATGAAGCAACAGAAAAATAAACTGCACTTCAGTATTTGTAGGATGGAGAATTATAGAAAAAAGGATTAATAAATTTTTAATTACAAAGGTATGGGGAAATAATATGTTACTGGAAGTCCAAAATAGTACTGAATGATACAGGAATGTACAACCGTTTTAGGTGTATGGATTCTTTGGGAGAGATAACAAAGTATGAAGTTAGTGTGCCCTAAAGCCTCAAAAACAAAATGGCAAATTAAAAGAACTGTATTTATTTATTTTAATTTCAAGACTTTTAGGTTCATAAGTCATGGTCTTTGAATATTTGTGGCTGTAAATCTTTATCTTTGAGAAAGATTTCATATAAGATAGTATAGTACCCTAAAGGGCAGATTTTTAAAGGAATGTAGGTGACTACTGGGATTTTCAAAATCATCTTGACTCTTTCAACCTTTAAAAATCTGGCCTGCAGTGACTATTTCGGAGCCAAGTTCTACCCACAAGTGGTGACATGTGAAAAAGGACGAGGGTGTCGGACAGAGAGGCAAAGTAATAGTTGAGAAAGGCAATCCCCGTTGGTGGATTATAGAAAACAGAAGCATTTTTGTCATCAACCCAGGAAAGTCAGTTGGTCTTGATGTCACATGATCTCAAAGAATAAACTTGTGCATTATAAAAAATGAAAAAGCAAAAATTTAGAATTAAATACTGATGCCGGTACACTAGAAAGGCTGAAATGTGATTGCAGATGCTACTAGCAGCCATGAATATTTTCAAGGATTATTGCTATAAAAATATCAATTAAATAGCATAATGACATCTACCTGCACATTGTTAACGAATATAAATGAAGTGCTAAGAGTATTAAAAATAACATTTAAAAAAATGAATTAATTAAAGGAGTGACACTCCATTTACAGTGGCGTGCAAGAAAAGGGCAGTACCCTTCAGGAAATCAGAACAGCAGATAAGACAAAACCGTGAACTGCAATGAGCTTTTGCAATGAGCTTTTAATACAGACACAAACTAATAATGGTTAGTTGACTTGTCCAGACACCGGGATGAATTGTGCCTTTAAGATCACAGCCCTAGGAAGTGCATGATGAGATGAACCATCCCTCAAGGGGGGAAAAAAGGCTCTCTGCCCCCCCAAGACCCCATTTTTGCAGGCACTAAAGATGGTATATCCCATCTGGAGTAATTGTTACCCCCTCTGCCCGTCACCATTCCATAGATTTCCCCTTTGCTGCAATCTGGCAAAGCTTCAACTCCATTCTCAACACCAGCTCCTACCCATCCCTGATTTAGCCCCTCTCTCCTCTTTCCCCGTCTCCCATTGTTAGATCCTCCTGTGCATTCAGTCTGGCCCCTGCAGCTCCTGTCAGCAGCAGGGAGCACACTGATATTCCCAGGAAGAACAGAGTCAGGGGAACAGCTTCAACAGATGTTACTGAGCATGCTCGGTACCAGCAAAGCACAAATTCTGACAGTCAGGAGTTTTTAGCATTACACAACACCCACCTACATCAGTTAGGGATGTGACTTTTTTCACACCTCTAGCCAACAAAGCTACATCAGCAAAAGTTTGTAGTATAGAATAAACCTTCCATTCAGACTACAATCAACTTTGCATACAGGAGAGAGTCATGTACTCACTCCATAACTATTAGATAAAGGTATTTAGGAACAATGTACAATACTGTATTCAAAATATAGATGCAAGTGTTATATTCTCCTGCTTTTCTTTTCAAGTTCTGCAGCTCCTCTTGGCCAATAGCAGCTTGTAAACTGACATTCTTCAAGCTTCAGAAAGGCATTATTTTCAATTGCTTGAATAAAAAGTTTCTTCAGTTCTTTAAATATTGTTTAAAAAGAGCTCAAATTTACCATGACCACTGATCTTTTGGGTCTCAGTGATCAAGACAGAGAGCCAAAATTGCTGTAGGGTTGCTTCTCTCTCTCTCTCTCTCTCTCACACACACACAAATCAATCCACCCATCAACCTACCTGTGCCATAGCTTGTTGACAAGTTATTTTGTTTTAGTTTCTATCCCCTGCTGCCTTTTAGCTGAAAAAAAAATTAACAGTTCTGGTGTTCTCTATCTACCCCTGTCAAGCCATGGCAACCTATTAACTCTAAAGTACCCATTCAGAAGGAAAGATGATCTTGTAGTAAAGTCACCCGATTTATTTAGTTCTGTTCCTGGCTCTATCACAAACTCCTTATGACCTTGGGAGACTTACTTTACCTCTGTGCCCCGGTTTCCCCATCTGTAAAAATGAGGATAAGAATACTTCTAACTCAGAGAGGTGTTCAGGATAAACTAATGTTTGTAAAGCACACAGAGGTCTTTTGAGACATTCAAAGTATCACTTACTCATACACTAAGTCACTATTCATACACTACATACAAGCCAAAATAAGTGAAAATATTAAAGTGTGACACTGATAGAAAAACTATCCAAATGCAAAAAAGTATTTCATTCTGCTGAAACTTATCAACACAAATTGTGTAGAACATTAGAATGACTACATAAAAATGGTACCTCACTCAGGAGGTCTCCTCCTTTTGTTTATTCTTAGTCATGGAAACGTACTGCTCCAACAAAACAAATAAATTTTCACAACTTCTTACTCCTGTTAGCTATAGCATTACTACAATGCTATGAGAAATCGAGCTGCATTCATTTCTGGCTTCTGGTTCATGAAGAGATTTTTGTATTTCTAAAATGAGTAAAATTTTATGTGGAAGGCATAGACGGATATCAAGGAATTCCAGTGTCACTTTAAAGCCACTTTTCATACTAGAGTCACACTTTAAAGGGGTCACAAATCAAAGAAAGATTAACAGAAAGTGAAGAAAAAATAGCCAGTGTTCATAATGGAGAGAAATTTAGAGTATGAAACTTTGCAAGCCCAGTGCAGATACATGCCAATTCATTTTCAGCCAAACATTTACCACTCCATCCTTCAAATCTCCCCTACTACACAATTACTTCAGAGTCAAGATGTGTATTTATGTTTTAGTCTGTCCCCCAATTTACAGATTTTTAATGCTGGCTAGCACAAATATAAGCAGACATATTGCAACACTACAGATGGCAAGTCTTATTTTAACTCTTAAAACAAAAGCTTGCGGCTCTCCAGCTGGTATTGGAATTCTAAATTTATTTTTGCCCCAGACCAGGGGTGAAAGCAAGCAGA